>NC_139515.1:26520614-27720614 GCF_947247035.1 Vipera ursinii
TTTATGAGCCCTGGTGGCGTAATGGTTAGAATGCAGCAAGCTACTGCTGCTGACTGTCAGCTGCCAACAGTTCAGCAATTCAAATCTCATGGGCTTAAAGTTGACTCAGGCTTCCATCTTCCGAGGTCAGTAAAATGAGGACCCAGATTTTTGGGACAATATGCTGACTCTGTAAACTGCTTAGAGAGGACTGTAAAGCACTGTGAAGCGGTATATAATTCTAAGTGCTATTGCTATTTTAATTCAGCAAGTAAAATCTTGAAAAGGCAATGAAAAATATTATTCTCTTCCTTGCCTACTCATATGTCTCAACAGAAATTTTGAATAGTCATCCTTTCTTAATGAAATGAAAGATAGGTATTGTATAAAAGGGTTAATACTTACTGTGCTGCTCCTTCCCTGAGAAGATTATCATTATTAAGTAGCAATCGAACATCTGAAAAATACTGAGCATTAGTATATGGTGAATATACTGGATATAAACCCAGTCAGAAAAATATATGCTAATAAATAAAAAATATCCAACTCAAATGCATGCCACCCAAACTAAAGGTTTTAAATGCTACATATATGGTACCAGTTTGTAATATGGATGAAATATACTTGTTGAAGTTTCAAAAGAAATACCATTTAAATTTTCTAGGGATCTGTTCTATAACTAGACATAACTTTGCAATTGTGGCCAAAAAATGAACACATTTGTATATAATATAATAACTATAGTATTAAAAAGCTTAAACAAGCAAGCTATAGAACAAAATATAACAAGCATTTAACCGTTGAAATTTAGAAATTCAATCAAAATTTCTCCTTACATCCCAATATGCACATGTCTATTGTAAAGTGTCAAAATATGTACTTTTATAAAAAAACAGAATGTATCACATAGTAAGTTACAATGGCATTATGTTCATGGTCACTAATATGCAGCTAAGGACTAAAGAACTAAAATGTTTTAAAGTTAAAACAGCAGATTGTCCCAACGTTGGAGTACTCAACCTTGAAACATTTTACCCATTTCTAGTATTTACTACAGGAAAGAAAACATCCTGTATTTACTACAGGAAAGAAAACAGCAGTAACAGGGCTGTAAAAAAATACTCTGGCATTCTGAAGCTCTTAGTTCCTTCTACCAGCTCTAAAATGTTGCCTAATTGTCACCTGCCATCAGCTCACACTTCAATGGGTCTTCATGTAAGTTGATGTTACTTCTATACAGAATGCTTTTCTTTCATATATAGCAGTTGATCACTATCTCTAAAAGCACTGCCAAAACATCAAAGCTATAAGATAACACCTAACAAAGCTATAAGATAACACCTGCTTCTTTGATTCATAGGTTTCAGAGGAAGAAAAAAATGGGGACAAAATAATGACTAAAAACCCACAGGCAAGTGTTTATGCAGGATTTGAGGCAATAGAATCACTCTGAGGTTGTCTTCCACAAGTACCATTTTAAAATGCCTTATAGCTTGATAACCGCCAGTTTCAATTTTAAGACAATTATTGGTGCCTCTACAAAATTATGTTGTCTATTCCATTTGCTAACACTTCTTCAGCATCTATTGTGGTAAATTGTTTACTAAAGTTATTTTTTTAAAAAAAATCTCATTCTATATCATTTTCTCAAATCCCCTCAAACTCTTCATAAAAGGGAGGTATACAGATCTCTTAATTAGAACTTGAATCAATGATCAATTCCACAGCTTAGTCCCCCACTGTAACAAAGAACATGGACACAGGGGAGGACTAATTATACTGTATTCTAAATAGAGTGTTTCTAATGTATCTTATAACTTTAAGCTTATATTCAATATACCTTCTTTTCAGAGCTAACAATACAGAAATGTTAAAGAATAGTCAATCATACACATATTATCTTCAGTTAAACAGAAACTTTGAAAGGTAACTCAAAAGCAGATGTGTACAAAATACTTCTAATTTAAACTACGGTATTTCATATGCAAAGTCCTGCTTCAAGCTTGACAAAATCAAATATTTATTTTGTTTAAAGATACCCAGCATAAGATAATATCAATAAGAATTACATCCATTTCAGTAATAGGGAAATCTATGACATAAAAAAATTACTTGTAAGATACTATAATATTAAAACACTAAGGTATTTATATAAAAATTATTAATTTTATTATTAAGATTAAGATTTACTAAGTCTTAATTTTAAAACAACTGTGCTTAAAACAAGCATTTCAAGCATCCCAGAAATTTGGAACAGCAGCTTTGGATTCCAAACAAGATGCTTCAAATGTGAGATGACCAAACTTGAAACAGGACATTTCTATTTGAAAAACGGATGCTGCACTGTATATAGGCTATCTGAAATGAAAATCAGTATATGGCTTGCTCACCATTAAAGACCTCATTGAATTCTCCTGGTGGAGCGTGGATGATGAATTTTGCTGCTATGCGCACCTGGGATGAAAACAAATGGTATATTTTTCAACAAAATTTGTAAAGGAAACAAGAATAGTGTTTTAAGAAAACTGAAATGTATTAAAAGAACTGGATTTATTTTTAAGGAAGAAATGCAATAGTTACAGAAGTTTGGTTATTAACTTAAATGCAAAAAACTGCAGCAGCCGTAATACTGGGAGGTGAAGAAAATAATCATCTTTCAGGAATGAACTGCTTGAAATATCTCAGAACAATATTTCTCTCCAATACAGTACTAACTTCAAAGACAGGATTTTTGTTAACACTGCAATCAAAGATGGGAGGTTTACTTTTTCTCCTAAACTAATATGACTCATAATTATAAGCTGTCTCCCAATTATACTAATTAAAGCAGGTGTTTCTTTGTAATGAAATGCTTTGTCAAATGAATGAGCACAAAATAACAATACAATAATGTGGGTTAACTTTTCCAGTATTTCAGTAAACTGCTAACATGCATAACTTTTAACACAACTTTTAAAGTCTTTTATTCTATCAAATGTAATACATAAGATAAGTAAGCATATTACTGTTAAACAAGAGATCAAGCTTTTTTGCAATTGTAAAGATGGCACTATCGGTATTTATAATCTCTTGTGACAAAGCAAAGAAATACTGGCACAAGACTTTCATTTTAATTCAGAAAATTCTCCTTGGTCTCCTAGACCACGGGTCGGCAACCCGCGGCTCCGGAGCCACATGCAGCTCTTTAAGCCGTCTCTTGCAGCTCCCAGTCCTCCTCCGCCGTTCTGGAAAAAAAGTGGGACGAAGGCAGCATCTCTCCAAACATACACCACCCCGTTTGGAGAGCTGCTGCCTTCGTCCAGCTCTCCAGCTCTCCCGTTTGCAGATTGGTTTGCCTTTGTCCATGTTTGACGAAGGCAGCAGCTCTCCAAACGGGCGGCGGCGGTTTGGAGAGCTGTGCGCGCAGCTCTCCAAAACTACACCGCCCCGTATGCAGAGCTGCTGCCTTCGTCCATGTTTGACAAAGGCAGCAGCTCTCCAAATGGGGCGGCGGCGGTTTGGAGAGCTGTTGCCTTCCGCGCAGCTCTCCAAACCTCCGCAGCCCCGTTTGGAGAGCTTCTACCTTCGTCCGTGTTTGACAAAGGCAGCAGCTCTCCAAACAGGGCGGCGGAGGCAACTCTCCAAACCTCCGCCGCCCCGTTTGGAGAGCTGCTGCCTTCATCCATGTTTGACAAAGGCAGCAGCTCTTCAAACGGGGTGGCGGAGGTTTGGAGAGCTGCTGCCTTCCGCACAGCTCTCCAAACCTCCGCCGCCCCGTTTGGAGAGCTGCTGCCTTCGTCCATACATGTTTTGCCTTGTTCTGCGCATGTGCGTGCGTGCACGCATGCGCACATTTTGCAGCTCCCACTTTTGTGTGTGTGTGACGGAACCAGTTCCGAGTGGCTCTTTTGCTGTTTCAGGTTGCTGACCCCTGTCCTAGACCAAGGGCTTGAAAATTATTTTAAATATTGACCATAGTGAGAATTTTGTATGCATAGAGAAAGACACATCAATTCCCACAATGGGAGAACGGATGCTAAAGGTGATGGACCTGGTGGAGATGTCAAAATTGACTGTCTAAATTAAAGAGAAAAAATTATCTAGTTTTGTTTCCACTTGGAAACTGCTTCTGAACTTAATTCTCAAAACAGAAAAAATGAAAGTTTGATTTTAGGTTTTTGTCTAAATTGATTATGTTGTTATAAAATGGTGTCAAATAATTATAACTTTTCTTTTTAACTGCACTGAAAAAAGCTGGAAGTCACTACCTTTTTTTCTCTTTATCCTTTGCATTTTTAGCCTTTTTGACTTTTTATATTGGTATTTTATCTCATAATAAACTTTAATAAAACTTTGAAAAAAATATTACCAATCTGAATCAGAATAGAGTTGAAAGGGACCTTGGAGGTCTTCTAGCCCAGCTCCCTGCTCATGCAGGAGATCCTATACCAGGCGTAGGCAACCTTGGCTCTTTTATGACTCGTGGACTTCAACTCCCAGAATTCCTGAGTCTGGCTCAGCTGTTCCACTAGTTAATTATTCTCACTGTTAGGAAGTTTCTCCTTAATTTTTGCTTGCTTCTCTCCTTGATTAGTTTCCATCCATTGTTTCTTGTCCTGCCCTCTGGTGCTTTGGGGGGGAAAAATTGACCCCCTCCTCTTTGTGGCAGCCTCTCAAATCCTGGAATACTGCTCAAATACTGAATTTTGAAGAGATTTATTTCAAACACATTCTTAAAGTAACCTTTAATAGACTGGAGTTAAGGCAATCCTCTGTCCAGAGTGTTGCATCTTGAAAAGGTTTGATTGAAAAGCATAGAGCCAACCTGTCTCGTTATGCTAAAATGCGTTAGACTTTTCTGTGATTTCCAGATTTTTACAGCACAGTAAACAGATAGAATCCCACTATTTCCCCAAGGTCAAATCACCCCAAAATATTTTAGGGTTGCTTTTGCTAAAAGACAGAATTGGCAAATAATTCTATTTTTTGTTTCTATTGTTATGGCCAGCTCCAAAAATAAATTGACAGAACTTCCAATATGCAATATTTTGAGTTTAAATAAACCATTTCCCATCCATTGTTTCTTCTTCTGCCCTTTGGCACTTTGGAAAATAAATTAACCCCCTCCTCTTTGTGGCAGCCTGTCAAATACTGGAATACTGCTATCATGTCCTTCCTAGTCCTTCTTTTCTCTAGACTAGCTAAACAAAAATCCTGCAACCGTTCTTCATATGTTTTAGTCTCCAGGCCTTTAATCATCTTAGTTGCTCTTCTTTGCACTTTTTCCAAAGTCTCAATTTCTTTTTTGACCAAAACTAGATGCACTATTTCAGGTGTGGTCTTACTGAAGCTTTATAAAGCAGTATTATCGTGTTTCCCCAAAAATAAGACCTTTGCTTTCAAAAGAGGCACTAGGACTTATTTTGGGGCAATGTCTTATTTTTTTCACATACAGGAGGCGCGAGCACTGGGGCCAATGGGAGTGGGAGCACTGCTACCGCTGGCCCTCTGACACATTGTCTGCTTCCCCACGATCACAACGGGCCAAGCTTGCCCTGCTGCTGCTGGGATACTTCTTGGCTGTGGCAGGCACAATTCTGGCTGCCAAGCAGCTGCCCGTGCTGCTACTGACCTTGTGTGGACTCTTAGTCCTCCTGGCAGTGCTGCTCTTGGCAGCTCTGCTGAGCTGCTCCTGCCTGGTTTGGGGCAAGTCAGCCCAGATCTATGACCTCCGGAAAGCCCCACCTGCTACAGGCCTGCCAGGGCTCCTTTGCCAGTGGCCACCTGTGGACCTTACCTTCTGCCCAGCCCGCTGCCCAGCCCCAGCTGCTACCCAGCAGCCTCCACTATTTCCCACTGGAGCTGCCCCTTGCCCCATATACGGCGATGAGCTCCTCCTCTGCCCTGCACGGCTTTGTTGGTGTCTGGCAGCTGGAGAGAGGCAGCTCCAGCCCCCGCCACCTGCCAAGCTGGGCAGAAGGCAAGGTGGCAGCAGTAGTTGGTGGCAGTAGTCGGCGGCAGAGCAGCTGCAGGTGAGGTAGAGGCTGAAGGCAGCCAGGGTAGCCCCATGCCCGCCTCGCACAGCCAGCATGAGAGCTGCAAAGCCCACCGGGGCCAGGGTGCCTGCAGCACCTAGTAGGCATGCAAGCCAGCACACAGCAACCCGAAGGCAAAGCGGCACAGCTCCACCAGCGGCCGCTGGTGAAAGGGCCCTGGCAGCAGGTGGGGCACTCCAGAGGTTGCAGATCTGGGCCAACTTGCTCCATGCCAGGCAGGAGTAGCCCAGCAGGGAGGCAGAGAGCAACACTGCCAAGAAGGCTAAGAGCTCCTGCGAGGCCAGCAGCATCATGGGCAGTTGTGCCAGTTGCTGCAAGCAAGTGGCAAGCACAACAAAAGTGAAAACAAACTACTCATTGAGTATGGTTTGTCAGCCAGTTACAAATCCATCTGGTTGTGATGCTATCCCACATTTTTGTAGTTTACCAAGGAAGAGGTTATGGTCAACTTTGTCAAATGCCTTGCTGAAGTCTAAATATACTATGTCCAGTAGTAGCATTTCACTGGTCTACTAATTTAGTCACTTTGTCAAAGAATGAAGTAAATTAGTTTGGCACAATCCATTTTTAACAAATCCATGTTGACTACCACTTATAACTTTGTTTCTAGATGTTCACAGATCTGTTTTTTTATTATTTTTTCCAGTATCTTCCCAAGTATCAATGTCAGGCTGATTGGTCTGTAGTTTCCTAGTTCTGGTTTTTTTTTCGTTTTTTTTTAAATTATAGATTACCAAATGTAATCTACAATACAAATATATATATTACTGTATATAAGGAAATTAGAGGTTTTTTTCTTAAGTCATACAAAAGATAAGAAATGAGAGATGCTCCTGTTAACTTCTTCATGTTTATGACCACAACGGAAATCAATTTAGTTAAAAGCAAACCCATATATCATGTTTGTCCCTTTATAAGGCAATAGCAATACTTACTTAGATTTATATTTACAATTTTTGCAATGCAGAAATACACATAACTATGACAGAGATTTTGTGGTCATTTATAATATTTGTATTATTCATATTATCAGTATATTTAGTAATAAACCAGTGATTATTCGTAAGTATATACACTGTAATATAAATAACTTTTTTCTCTTTTTTCTTAGGTTGCATTTTCAGCCTTGTTTCTATTCCAATTTTTTTCATCTTAAAGAATGTTACAGGGAAGTGGGTAGACTATTCCTCCCTCACATATAAATAACATGAAGACTCAGGATAGTAGAACTTCATTGCCACATCTATCTCTATATTACTAAAACTCTTGTGTTTCTACCCTCAAGTTAGCCTACCACAACAATTTTTGAATCAAGATATCTCAAATCTGCTAACTGAAGGAATGCATAAAAAAATCTGGGATTAATTAGCCCTGAAGAATTGAAACTTCCATGATGTCCAGAAAAGTTTTATTCATAAAATTGTGGCCATTCCAGCAATCACATGGTCATGATTTCCAACATTCCCTACATTTAACTAATTCTCTTCTGAAAAATCTCTGTCAAAATTTACTATCAAGTATTGGTTATCTTTAAGTATATTCCAGAGTTATTTTAAGGATATGTTACGTATCTGTAAGAATCTCATTGGTTTTACATTTGAATTAAGCATACTTGGGAGTAAGGTCTTCAGATGTTTTATCAGCAAGATGTAGAATGAAAACTACTGGTGTTTGTGGAGCCACAAGGTACAGACCTGACATGTTTCTGAAATTGAAGTAAGGATCATTTATACAGGGTTCCCCACCCCACCCTCGGATTTGGGAGGGAGATCTATTAAGATCTGAATGCTTGATTTTAGATGGGAAATAGGAGGCACCTTACTTTTGCTTTCAGCTCTTTGCAACTGATACTCAGTTATGTAATTTCTTACTACCTCAGTTCCTTACATTTCTTTCAGTATATTATTTAAAGATATTCTGTCAACATGTTCTACAATGAAAACAGTTAAGATAGACACAGTTCCAGATTTTGTGCTTCTTTCTCATCTTCCTTTAAAATCCTATTTCTTAGTCATCCAAATGTCCAAGTCAGGGTTCCTGCTGATTTATTTACAATTCTTTGCAAATCTGTATTCAGAATATGCTACAAAATGCAGTGTTATGAGGAAGTAGGGTTCCTGTTTAAAACTGAAAGTTGCTTAATATTCCTCCATGAAATCTACCTAAATTATTTCCTCATACATTTGCATTTCCTCTTTATTTTAAAAAAGCATAGAGTTGTGCACAGTGTAATAACCTGGTTCCTAAAGTAAAAGTACTGGAGGAAAGCTGCCCATCACCTCTTCAATGTTATTACCAACTATGGGAGAAAGGTGAGGCAAATATAAATTCCTTGTGTAAACTCTGTTTATACAAAGGTTGTTCTCCTGGGCTCTATCTATCTAAGATCATGCATGTTGCAAACAGGAGACTTTTTTCTTCCCAGATTACTGCAATATCCATCAGAGAGACTTCTGGAAGATATTTTAAACTTCTGTATGAAAACTGAATTTGTATATATTTTGATAGAGACAGTAAATCAATATTACATATTCAATTAAAATATCAATTTCATACTCCATGGCATTTAACACTCATAATCTCATTATCTAAATACCTATTACAAAGCTTAATTTGCCTCATGATGAAATTACTACTTAAGTGATCAATACCTATGATTTTTGTATTCTACAAGAAAACAGAGATCTTTTGGGAGTACATCAAGAACATAGTTTTCAGAGGATCCTTATGTAATACCTATTGTGTTATCAAGAATTTCAACCTAAATAAACAACCTAAAACTAATATTTAAAAATATAGTGGACAATAGTTGATTCATTAGGTCAGCGGTTCCCAACCTTTCCAGCTTGGCAGCCTGGCATGGGGCAGAAGGGGGATAGTTCTGTGTGGGTGGCAGGTATGTGCGCACCACTCCATTTGTACAAGCACCCACTGCTCTCACAAGCTCCCACTGCTTGTGAAGGTGGAGCTGCATGTGTGAGCACAAGCACCCATCACTCATGTGAGTGGAGCTGCATGTGCAGATGCGCTCATCTGCCGCTTGCGCAGCCTGGTTCCAAACGGGCCATGGTCCACTAGTGGGTCGCAGCCTGGGGTTGGAGAACCCTGCATTAGGTTATCCTATCAGATATATATCTGAAGCTGGCAAGGAGCATCAGAAATGTTTCTTCCTCTCCTCCTTTCCACTCTCCCTCCCTCTTCCTTTCTTCTACCCTGTTCCTTCTTCCCTCCCTTTATTCCTTCTGCACTGTTCCTTCTTTCCTCCCCTTTCCTTCCTCCTTCCCTCTCTCAAATTCCTACTGTTTCCCTGTTTACTGTGCTTGTGGAAGTTTGCAGAGAGCAAGTCATTGGGAAGCCAACAGGAAGTTGCAACTCCAAAACCAGTAGGCAGCCAAGTTTGAGGGTTGAGAAGTGTGCATGGGTGCATGCAAGATATGTCACACATACTGGATAAGGCATACAGGTGGGTGGTGTGAGTCAGGAAGAGTGCTGGGGAGATGCTGTGTGGGTCAGAGATGGAGCTTATGGGGTCAGCCTGGGTCAGGAAGGCTTGCAAAGTGGGTGAGGATTTGTGGAAGTACGCAAAAGGTATTGTAGGCATCAAGAAGGGCACAGGGTGAATAGCGTGGATTGGGGAGGATAGCGTGGACTGTAAGGACACATAGGATTTCTAACCTTACCTTCCTAGAAGACAGCTAAGTGGCTGCTAGTGGGTGAGGGAGGGATAGAGGGATTACCAGAATGGCTGGGAAACTATCAGAAATGTTGAAAATTAGGATCATGTGACTACAACAGCAGTCCAGCAGCTGAAAAAGCCACAACTTCCCCAATTTAATTTCCTCAGAAGGCATACAGCCTGTATTTTGGAGATATTGTGTAAATTAGTCCATTTGAGATACCTTGGAACAAGAATTGTTACCCTGTGTTTTATCCAGCTAAAGGTTATAGAGACAAGAGTTTTAGTTGTATACTAGACATCTTTGGGTCATTCTTTCAGAGATATTAGATTCCTCAATGTCTTCAATATAACTTCTAATGTACTGCCTTCACTGGAAAAGTTGGGATACATTCAGAGATGTATATACTTAGAAAATAGCCCTTGTTGAACTAGATAGCAATCAAATATTAGCACAGAAAATATTTTATGACACTCTGTGTTAAGTGTTTATGATAATATTTGTCATAAAATATTTTATAAAATTTGCCAAATTTCAATTCCAAGGGAGTTATGGTCACAGATTTTGAACACATTCTGTAAATTAGTCTACTTGAGGTTCCTTGGCTCAAAAATTATTGCTCTATGATGCACTGTTTTGCCCAGTTAAAGGCAAATGAAAGTTTTAGTAGTATACAGATTGATGTGAACTCAAGAGTCTATGGTTCCTACTGAAGTCATTCAATACAGCTATCCTTCTGGACACAAAACCTCTAGACCACCCAGTTCGGTTAATATGCAACTAAGCTTTGGTTAAACTAAGCTATTTATTGAATAAATATAAATCAATTCAATTATTCATGAATTATTTTATATTTCTTCTTCAGTTGGATAATAGTGGCATGAAAAGGAAGTTATTTCCTTTCAATTAACCAAATCAAGCTAAAGATCATCTTGCAAAATTTTGATCTGATCCTGGCCAGTGGTCATTTCCTTAACTGCAGTTTATTAAATCTACAATTGCCAAACTTAAAACATGTAGTTTGGATTCATGCAATTAGGTTTTACTGAACAAATTCACAATTAACACACCAAGTAACTTTCCTATATTATGGCTTACCATCTTGCATGAATCTAAACTACATGATTTAAGTTTGGCCATTGCAGATTCTATAAACCATGGTTAAAGAAGTGACAGCAAAATAGGAGGATCAAATCAAAATTCTGCAAGATGTTCTTCAGCTTAGTTTGGTTAATTAAAGGGGAATGACTTCCTTTTCATACCAGTATATCAAATTGAAGGACAAATATAAAAGAATACATAAATGATTTGATTTATACTTATTCAATATCTATTGAATGAATAAAACCAGGGAAAAGAACCTCATACATCTTAAAATCTAGCTGTAAAACCACTTACACATTACAGAAGTAATGTGGGAATGTGACAGCTGCAGGTTATAAACATACATGTGTCACAAGAACACAAGTCAGGAAGATGGTTCAAAAACATGCTTAGCAACAATGATTCATTATTAACTGGGGTTTCACAGCATGCTACATATAAGCCATCACTATAAATGATAACAGATTGACAGAACAAAAGCAAATGCAGGTTGCTTTGTGAATTGAAACACTAAGTGAGCAATTTCTAGCACGGATCTGAGTAAAGGGAAAAGGCATGCAAACTTTAAGACTCCTGGGAAGAAGTGATCAGGAAATTATCCTTTAACCAGTCAATTACCCTCAGCACCAGATTAACAAGATGCACCTGGAAAACCCAAAAAGGAGCAGTGCGGGAGCCCCTTCCAAGCAAAACATTAGAAAATATAATCAGATCTGCAAAATAATCCCTCAAAATTCGAGTCAAGGGCTAGACGTAAGAGAATTCAGGGGCGGTAAAAAAAAATGTCCACCAGAGCCACCTTTTGGAAATCACTTCATGCCACGAGAATAGATTACGGGCCATGATCAACTGAAGTGGGTGGGCTATGCCATCCACCAAGAAATTGCCCTCAACCATTCCAGCGGCAAGAGAGGTGGCGGGACTAACCCCGGAGGCCGACGGAGAGAGAGGGGCTGACAGGAGCAGGAGGAGCCCCTTTCTATCAGCCGGACTTCCTCCGGATCAAAGAGGAAAGGCAGATCCAGGGAGAGGCGAGGAGACACCGGATCCGCCGCACCCGTTTTGCTTCAGCCCCAACTCGGCGCCTGCAGCCTATTTTCAGCCATCGGACCGTACAAGGAGTGGAGAAGGCGGCGAGTAAAGCAGGCCTCCGGCAGAAGGAAAAGAACCTTTCCCATCTGACAGAGTTGACCTGACGGCTCGAGCCTGCTCCACATCCGCTTGCTTAATTTCTTTCTTCCTTCCTTGTCCCCGGGAGGGGGAGAAGGAACCGCCACCGCTTCCTCCTCCTCCCTTCTCCCCCAACGCCACCTTCTGCAGCGAGGGCCTTCTTTACCTTCTCCTCATCGGAGAGCTGGTCCTCCTGATCCGCCATCTTAACTCCTATCCGGTCAACCCACGAGGAAAAAAAGAAGCCCGGGAGACTCGCAAATCGTTAACTAGAGAAGGAAGAACAGCAGCAGCCGCCAAGGCCCAGCCGCCGTCTCCGCCCCTCAGTCAAGCAAGAAGGGCGGGGCTCGGACTCGGGGCGCGGCCTCGAGGAAAGGCGGAGGTGGAGAGGGAGCGCGAGGCCCAAGCGCGCAGCGCAGCAGGCACACGAGGGAGTTGGAGCAGAAGAGCATGCGCAAGCGGTCTTCCGGCATTGAGGCCGTCATCTGCCGTACTGGGGTTTTCATTTTAGTGGTCTCTCTCTTTAGGATTACGAGTTTAAGCCTTTGAGAGTTATGTTTAAATTCTTAATCAGGGGGAGTTTCAAATAATATCAATCTGTTCGTTTTGTAAACATTTAGCAGACTATCTGGTAAGCCTTTCGGCCCTGAACACGCGGTGCCAAGCTAACATGCAAGGAGGTGTCCCCTACCAGCCTAGCAACCCCGACTAGAAGCCAGTCTCTTGTTTATCAGCTAACGAGAGTCCACCCTCTCTTCAAGCTTTGTTTTTCACTGTATCAACAACGCCAATTGTCTCAATCAGTAATGTTTGTGGATACTTTGTATAGCAAGTCTACTGAGTTCATAGGAGTTGTTAAAGTGTGTGTCTATTGATGAGGTTGTAATAAAAGAGCACCTATGTCAATGGATTTAAATCGGTCATTAAATTTGTAATTGATAGTAATCACATGTATAAAGATTAAGATACAAAAAATGAGGGCTTGGCAAAAAAGCCAGTTGGGTTCACAAGAGATTTGAGTTCACAAAAGAATGTCTCTACCAGGAGAAATGTTTTGATAGATTTCAAATGAACTAAAATACATCATGGTTAAATTGCACCTTAATTGATAGTAATGATAGAGAAGTACCCATGATTGAAGGGGTTTAGGATATGGATTCTGAACTCAGAAGCTGAAACTATAATAGCAAGTGGGGAAGGCTAGAGGTTTAGGATGCTATAATTTAAGGTTCATACTTTAAATTCCATCTATAGATATGGCTCAAATAACTTTTTTCTGCTTATTTTAGGGGTGTCCTACTTGTTTAAACAGAGGGTCATAATTAGGCAGAAATTGAACCATTGGTACTGTTAGATACTGGATTCGTTGCGTGATCGACGAGGCGAGTGAGTTCAGCAAAGATCATTGTTTATTGGTTGCAGGAACTGAACTGAACTGAGAAACAGGGCTGCGAATGCAGCAATTTATACCCTGGCCTCTAGGCGGCAGCCAATAGAGTTAAAGCAACCTATTGCCACCCTAGAGGCAGCCAATGGTGGTGCTGGAGATGGGTTGTCTGAGGAGCTGGGAGCTGTTAGCCAGCTTCCCTGCTTGAGCAACCTTCCAGCAATTAACCCACCTGATATTCCCTGAGCAAGACAAAGCCCAACACATTACACCCCTCCCCCCTAGAATGTACATACATTATAACAACAAAAGGAGAATGATCACAGCAATACAAGTTTTACAGAGGTACAACAGTAATATACAATGTACACATTTTTCCATACTGACTAATACAGAGTCTCCTGGCAAGAAGCACATTAATACTACAAACAACATTATAGCTCAGTTATTTCACAACAAAATCTTGTAGATATGCAGGAGGCTTGTGAACCCTCGTGGAATGCCTGGGAGAGCCAGGCACTCCCTGGCCTACCAGCTTGCCCACCGGGCTGGGTAGACCAGGGCCCATAAGTTCAAGCGAGTCTGGCTGACTCGGAATTCTCTGGCTGGCTCTCTCTGGTCGGCCCACCCCAGAGTCCAATCGCTCCGCAGAGTTAGCACAGCTGCTGTAGTGTTCTGGTTGGTTTTCTTTGTCAGGGGCCCCATGTTGCACTCCTGGGCTTTGTTCCCCTACTGACACCTCCCCATTGCTCTGACTTCCTGGGACCTCAGAGCCTATGGATTGATCGGCCTGTCTGTCGGGCTGCGTTCCGTGGATGGGACCTGTGGCAAAGTCCTCGTTTTGTGGCCGTTCTGGAAAGCGCTTCCTAAGCCGTTTCTGCAGCTATGTCCCCCGCATGGAGGGGAAACTGGCAAGTCCTGAATGGACAAAACATGGGCCGCTGTGGCCGGATCTGGTTTGACTTGAGGCAGTGGAAGCCTGCTCAGGCCATCTGCATGGCCCATATCCTTGCTGGGTTTGTGAATTATCTTAAAGCAGTAAGCCGATAAAAAAAATGGACCATCTTAGCATCCTAGGGGATAAAATGTGGGGTGTCTGTCTGTCTGTAGTGAATAACCCCAATAGCAGTTTATGGTCTCTAAAGACTGTGAAGTCGCTGCCGTATAAGTAGTCGTGGAATTTTTTTACTCCAGCTACTATGGCCAGTGCCTCTTTGTCGACTTGAGTGTAATTACGCTTGGCGGACGACAGTGTCCTCGAATAAAAAGCAATTGGAATTTGAGTTCCATCGCTCACTAAGTGACTCAGGACAGCCCCCACCATCACATGCAAGGCATACTGGCATCGATTCCTTAAAGTGAGTGATTGTGGAACTGATGGACAGAAGAGCCTTCAATTCCTGAAAGCTGCTTTCATGAACACTAGTCCACTTCCATGCAGCATTTTTGTCCAAAACCCAGCGTAACGGATCTGCTAATGCGGCCTTGTTAGGAAGGAATGCATGGTAAAAATTTAGGAGGCCTAGGAATGCCTGCAGCTCTCCCTTCGTTTTGGGGCTGGGTGCCATCTGAATGGCTTTTACCTTAGACTCAGCAGGATGGATGCCGTCAGCATCTGTACAGAAACCCAAGAACTCAGTTGAAGGGACTCCAATACTGCACTTATTCTTTTTAAGCTTGAGGCCTGCTTCGCACAGTTTTTGAAGGACAGCTCTGAGCCTCCTTGCTAGCACCTCAGTGGATTCACTGGCGATGAGCACTTCATCAAAATAGGGGCAGACCCCCGGAATGCCCTTGAGTGTCCGTTCCATAATGCCCTGAAAAATGCCAGGTGCTACACTGACCCCAAATTGCAGGCGCTTTACTTTAAACGCCCCCTTGTGGGTTACAATTGTCTGTGCCGTGGCTGTGGCCTCAACAACACAAAGCTGTTGGTAGGCCTGAGCCAAGTCTAGTTTTGCAAAAATTGTACCGCCTTGCAAAGATGCCAGGATGTGGCTTACTACTGGCACCGGGTATGCATGCTGTTTGAGTGCACAGTTAATTGTGCATTTTTAATTCTGACCTCCCCATTGGCTTTTTTTTTATTTACGCCTTGTTCAACAAGTTTATCTAACTCAGCATCTATCTTGTGTTTGAGAGCAAATGGCACCCTACGAGGTTTAATCCTGACCGGCAATACAGTAGGATCTAGTTTAAATGTTATTGGCGGGCCCGTGTAAGTCCCCAGAGCTGAATCAAACACATCTGCGAATTCCTCGCATACTGTCGCTAGACTCGCGACTTGCGTCCAGTTAATTCCAGTTACTTGGATGCCTAGTGCATCAAACCAATCGAGCCCGATCAGGCTCATTCGCTGATCCCCTACTACGACAATGTCCAGGTGTCCAGAAAACCCCTTAAATTTAATGGCTAGTGTGGCCTCACCTTTGACTGTGACTCTGGCATTCTGGAAATCAGTTAGTATAATGTCAGAAAGCTCACCCCACCAGCAGCTGGGTCCCCAACGCCACCCCCAAGAGGGGCAGAACCCACTGAGATTACAACAGAACCCACTGAGAGTTCAACAGAGACAGTGCCGAGGATCCTCACAGGAACACCGCAACCTGAGGGCCCCTGGCAAGGGGGGTGTCCCACAACAGATCATTAGGCCAATTGTGGAGAGGGGTAATGGGCCGGACAACCCACCTGGGAGATACCCAGTCAGGGAACATAGGCCTCCGGCTTACCTAAGGGACTATGTAAAGAAATAATGATGATTCCACAATTGGGGGGGAAGGGGTGTTATGGACATTGTTAATCAGCTCATATTGGTTAATCCCACTGGCGGGAATTCCTGGACACTGGGTTGGGTGCCAGCGGCATGGCGGGAGATTCCAGCCAGGGGTTTGGCCAGTGTCCAGCGGCTGCCGGACATATAAGCTACCCAAGTCTTGATATCGCGATCACTTCCATGTGCAGCTCAATAAAGCAATGTAACCTCAAATCCGTCTCCCTGTTATTGCCGCCGATCCGGACACAACAGGTACCATTAATATTATATAAATTATATAAATTATATAAATCAAAACAAAAAAATATTACCATCATTGAGTTTAATTCTTTTTATTTCAAGATATACAGGTGAAACTCGAAAAATTAGAATATCATGCAAAAGTTCATTTGTTTCAGTAATGCAACTTAAAAGGGGAACTAATATACGAGATAGACTCATTACATGCAAAGCAAGATAGTTCAAGCCGTGATTTGTCATAATTGTGATGATTATGTCGTACAGCTCATGAAAACCCCAAATCCACAATCTCAGAAAATTAGAATATTACATGCAATCAATAAAACAAGGAGTGTACATAGAAAAATATCGGACCTCTGAAAAGTATAAGCATGCATACTTATACTCAGTACTTGGTTTGGGCCCCTTTTGCAGCAATTATTGCCTCAATGCGGCGTGGCATGGAAGCTATCAGCCTGTGGCACTGCTGAGGTGTTATGGAAGACCAGGATACTTCAATAGCGGCTTTCAGCTCTTCTGCATTGTTCGGTCTCATGTCTCATCTTTCTCTTGGCATAGATACTCTATGGGGTTCAGGTCAGGCGAGTTTGCTGGCCAATCAAGCACAGTAATCCCACGGTCATTGAACCAGGTTTTGGTGCTTTTGGCAGCGTGGGCAGGTGCCAAGTCCTGCTGGAAAATGAAGTCAGCATCCCCATAAAGCTCATCTGCGGAAGGAAGCATGAAGTGCTCCAAAATCTCCTGGTAGACGGCTGCGTTGACCCTGGGCTTAATGAAGCACAGTGGACCAACACCAGCAGATGACATGGCTCCCCAAATCAACAGACTGTGGAAACTTCACACTGGACTTCAAGCATCTTGCAGTGTGTGCCTCTCCATTCTTCCTTCAGACTCTGGGTCCTTAGTTTCTAAATGAGATGCAAAAGTTGTTCTCATCAGAAAAGAGGACTTTGGACCACTGAGCAACAGACCAGGTCTGTTTTTCTTTAGCCCAGGTAAGACGCTTCTGACGTTGTTTGTTGTTCAGGAGCGGCTTGACAAGAGGAATACAACATTTGAAGCCCATGTCCAGGATCCGTCTGTATGTGGTGGCTCTTGATGCGCTGACTCCAGCCTCAGTCCATTCCTTGTGAAAGTCCCCAACACTTTTGAATGGCCTTTTCCTGACAATCCTCTCCAGGCTGCGGTCATCCCTGCTGCTTGTGCACCTTTTTTTTCCACACTTTTCCCTTCCACATAACTTTCTATTAATGTGCTTTGATACAGCACTTTGGGAACATCCAACTTCTTTTGCAATTACCTTTTGAAGCTTTCCCTCCTTATGGAGGGTGTCAATGATGGTTTTCTGCACAACTGTCAGGTCAGCAGTCTTCCCCATGATTGTGATTTCTACTGAACCAGACTGAGAGACCATTTAAAGGCTCAGGAACCCTTTGCAGGTGTTATGGCTTCATTAGCTAATTAGAGTGGGACACTTTGAGCCTAGAATATTACACCTTTTCACAATATTCTAATTTTCTGAGTGTGGATTTGGGGTTTTAATGAGCTATAAGCCATAATCATCACAATTATGACAAATCACGGCTTAAACTATCTTGCTTTGCATGTAATGAGTCTATCTCATATATTAGTTTCCCCTTTTAAGTTGCATTACTGAAATAAATGAACTTTTGCACGATATTCTAATTTTTCGAGTTTCACCTGTACAATATCCGTTACCCTGCTTTCAATGGACTAGCAATCTAAGATCCCTGTTGAAATTGGTAGTAAATTTCTGCTTTTCCCCCATTGAGTGATACTAATTGTCAGAATCCATTTATATCACATTCATAAATGTACTGTATATTTAAAATATTGTGCGTCCCTGGATTCTGCCATTCTCCAGGGGGGGGGGGAGAGGTGAAGATGTTTATTCAGCCTGACCGGAGGCTGCATTCCAAAGACCAGGCAAACCCCTTTGATCCCAGTACAACAAAGGAGGGGAAGGAAGGGAGAAGAGATCTGGGTTGTATCCCTATCTGGAACTGAAAGGAAGAAAGCAATTAGCAATAAAGCACAAAAAGATTCCCTTTTCCCACAAAAGGGTTGACACCTAAGTTTAATTGATGTGAGGCTGACCAGATGGGGTTGAGGGGGGGGGGTTTGAAACGGGAATCCTTTATATAGTAAAAATGTACACACAATGCCAGATCCTGTCTTGTATTTCCACAACCGATCATGTCCTAGTAAAAACTCCTTTTGGACAAGACCTGGCTCCAAGAGTTCTTTATTTTCCTAAGATGTGGATTGGGGTGGGTCCTGACAGTAGACAGGATCTGCTATAAGAGTCAACCTGGAAGGGAAAACCTTACCAGGGGACTTTGCAATAAATACAATGTCTGGCAACGAGGGAAGCCCCATGGAGAGGGAGTCTTCCTCCTGAATAAAATCCCAGGAACGATGGGAAACTGAAGCGGAGCAGTGGGCTAATGCCTCCTTAAGTAACATCAGCTGCCTGCAATTATTGCAGGTTCGCATCCCACCAGGCTCAAGGTTGACTCAGCCTTTCATCCTCCCGAGGTAGGTAAAATGAGGACCCAGATTGTTGGGGCAATTAAGCTGACTTTGTAATAATGCCGCTTGGGGTGTGTGTGAAAGCCCTAATAAGCAGGCATATACATAGAATGAAGGCTACTGCTAAGCTTGTAAGCCACCCTGAGTCTTCGGAGAAGGGCGGGATATAAATGGAATTAAAATAAAATAAATAAAAAATAAAAAATATTCCCCCAGGGAAGAAGTGGTGGAGCACCACGACCCAAAACCCTGATGGTCGATGGGCGTTGGAAGGAAAAGTGAGTGGGAAAAGGCATCGGGGGAAGTGACCCCAAGGCGGAGCAATCACCAACCGGAATGGAGGCAAGAGTTGGAGAGCTCCCTGCATGTCAATGAAGAGGAGCGGATTCTAGAAAGAGCTATCGACCTGATGAAGTCAACCGTTAGCTCACTAAGAGAGGAGAAAGCTGAGGACCACAGCCGAGGCAGCGAATGGGCCGGCGACTGGAGAGGTAATGGAGGGGATCCAGCACCTGAAACCCCGGGGCCGTCCAATGGAACAGGAGTCGCTGCCTCAGCAGTCCCCACCCTCCCAGAATCACAGACGGGCAGCAGGATGAGGAGCGATACCGTCCGTGGCGCAGACAATGCTCCAGTCAAAGATTCCCGCCCCTGGAAACAAAATTCAAGGGGGAGCCATCACGATTGGGATTTTTCTTAACCCAAGTCCTTAGCTATATGGAAGAATATGGATGGGACATCCCCAGTGACAAAACCCGCATCCAAATTGTGCAATCTGCCCTGGACGGACCGGCTGCAGACTGGGTGGTGAACCTACATGACTCCAATGCCCCAGAACTCAATGATTTCAACCGATTCATGGCATCCTTGAGGCGGCGTTTCAAGGATCCTTTGGCTTATCATAAAGCCTGGGAGAGAATCAAAACAGTCAGGCAGGGCAGACGGCCTGTGGCTGAATACACCCAAGAATTCTGAGCCATTACCAGCAAGCTGAACTGGCCAGAAGACATCCTCCTTAGCCATTTCAAAGATGGGCTAAACTACAACCTGTATGATGCTTGCCTGCCTCGAGGAGACCCACACCATCTCGACGACTGGTATGTCCTGGCAGAGGAGGGGGAGATAGACCTACTGAAGAGACACTGTCGGGGGAAACCATGGGGCCACCTGCCAACCGAGCAAACACGTGAGAGGGAGAACCCACCGCCCACAGCTAAAAAATCAACAGGCTGTTTCAAATGCGGGAGAGAGGGTCACGGCGCCGCAGAATGCCGCTCAAAACCCCCCCAGCATAAAACAGAGGCATCACCCTCCAAGAAACTAGGGAACCCCCCAAGGCAACACAAAAGAATCTTCCATGGGGGGCGGAGCCAGCTGTCAGAGCAGGCAGCTGTGTGAACGGAGTTCTCTCCACGCACAACCTCTCACCCAGTGTTCGCGGGGGCTTTTCGGAGCTTCAGGAGGTCCTGTAGGGACATCTGAAGTTGCAGGCAGCCCGGAGAACCTTCATGAGCGGCGGTTCGTGTTGGAGATCCGGAGAAAGTCTGATGCGAGCGAACCGGGGAGAAGGAGGCCAGTAATGGCCGACATGAAGATCTGACAGAGGGACGGAGCTAGCACGAACTTAGTGGGACAACGGTAGAGCGGAGCTGATGGAGAGTATATCCGAATATTTACATTTGGAAACAATAGGAAGCACTTGAGAAAGAGGTACTGGTTTGAAGTGGGTGCCTCACGGAGAGGGTACAAGCGGCGATAGAAGCCCCGAGGGAGGCGTTTGGCAAGAACAGCAAGAAAAGGAAACCCGAAGACCATATGACTGCATTCTAGCTGGGGATAAAATACAAAGTCTGATCTTGGAGCCTTGGAGACTGAACTCTTGAATATCGGGCGTGGAAAGCGATCAGCCTGGTTTATCCTGGTCTATCCTGGTAAATTTTGAACTTTTGAAACTTTTGAAATTTTACTCTACTTGTTGCGGGCGGCCATTTGACATAGCAATTTAGTAATTGGAGGTCTGTTTAGTGGGACACCTACTGGTCTTTGACAGTAGAGGAAGACGGAAAAGGTGTTAATCTCTGCGCCGGAAACGGGTTAAAAAAAAAAAGAACGTGACTTTGAATATATTCAGGCATATATATTATAGAATTCTATTATATAAATTGCTTAGTTGGTAATAAGTATCTGGTTGTAACTGTTATACATACTTTTTGTCATAGAGTTAAAAGGTTCATATAAGATTAAGGGTATTACATATTGATAAAACGCGTGTTACAACCGGGAAAACATGACAAGTATTTCGGGAGTAACTAAGCCTAGCGCTGGCAAAAAGGCGGCAACACAGGGACAAGGGATGTCCTCAAGTCCCTCCAATCAGAAATCTATAGAGGATATGCTGCAAAGGGAAAGATCTAACTCAAATTCTTTTAAAGACCTACATGCCCTTTTGCAAAACTTACATGAGGCAATGGCCAAAAACCATGAGGAGATGAAGAGAGAAATAGGCCAAATAAGAAACGATACTGGTGAACTTAAGGGGAAAATCCATGCGATAGATGATAAATTTGAAGGGATTCAACAACAATTAGTTAAAAATGAACAAAGACTTCAAGATATGGAAGCTAGAATGGAAAAAGAGGAAAAGAGAATAGATGATTTAAATGAAACACTTCTTCAGGCTAATAAGGAGTTAGAGACAACAGTCATTTTTTTGGAAGCAGAAAAGGCTGCTCATTATCTACGCTTCCAAAATGTTCAAGAAAAAAGAGGGGAAGATTTGTTGGTTATGATGGCAGAACTAATGGCAAAGGCACTCGGTGTAGGGAAGGAGGAAATGTTGGCGGAAATTGATGAAACATACAGGGTTCAAACTAATTATGCGAGAAGGCACAACCTCCCAAAAGAAGTACATGTAAGGCTAGTTAAAAAATCAATTCAGGATGAGCTTTTGCATAGATCTAGAGAGGAACCATTAGAATTTCGGGGTCAACCAATTACTATCCTTAAACAGATACCTAAAAGGATGAGGGATCTGAGACGTGGCTACCAATTCTTAACATCTAAATTAATTAGGGAAAATGTAAACTTTAGATGGCTAACTCCAGAGGGTATTCTAGTCACATGGCAGGATAGAAGGCATAGACTGGACACGATAGAGAAGGCAGAAGATTTTTACAAACTCCACTTTCATAGCCAAGAGGAAGCAGAATCAGAAGATCAAGATGGAAGGGAGATAAGAGAAAGAGATACAATACGAGTAGCAATGGATGGGAAGGTCTTAGCAACAGAGGATAGAAGGAATAAATCTGGAGAGTTAACAGAGAAAAATGGAGCCAGAGACAAGGAAGAGAGAGAGCCCCGAATCACGAGATCTACAAAAACCAGAAATAAGTAAGATGAAGGGAGGTGAGTGTAGTATTATGTCTGTAAATATTAATGGACTGAACTCGCCAGTGAAAAGGTGGAAATTTTTTAATAGGCTTATTCATCAACAATTGGATATTGTTGCAATACAAGAAGTCCACATAAAGGAACAACAAAAATATTTGTTAGTACAACCAAAAATAGGGAATTTATTTATTTCCTTAGACCGACACAAGAAAAAGAGAGGAGTGGCATTATATGTAAACCCAAAATTGATAGCAAAACAAATCTATAACGACAAAGAGGGTAGAATACTGATAGTTGAGGTTGTAATAAATCATAGGAAGGTCATGATGGTAGAGATATATGCTCCAAATCATAACCAAGAACAGTTTTTCAAAACACTTCACAATAAGATATGTAGCATTGATTATGAGGAGATCTGCTTAATAGGAGATTTTAATGCTATCCTAGATATAAATTTGGATTATATGGGTAAGACGATTAGGAAAAAGAAAAGAAGAACTCTACCGAGATCTTTTCTCAACTTGGCTAATGACCTAAATATTCAAGATGTCTGGAGGGAAAGAAATCGTAAGGCTAGACAATATACATACTACTCCAATCGACACAACTCATGGTCTAGAATAGACATGGTATGGATGACGAAAGAAATTAGTTCTGAAATAGATGAGGTGCATATAGCGACAGGTACTTGGGCAGACCACAATCCTATTAAATTTAGCTGGAAAGGCTCCAAAAAAATATCCAGATGGACGTTACAAAGAGCAATTTTAAAAGAAGATGAATTTAAATCCAAGATGGAGAGAGAACTAAGTCTTTTCTTTAAGGAAAATAAAGCTATAGACACCTCAGTACAAAATAATTGGGATACAGCCAAGGCAATAATGAGAGGGGTAGCGAGGGCATATAGGATAAACAAGAACAAGGGGAAAAGACAACAACGGGAAAGATTAGAAGGGGAATATAAGAGTTTAGAAGTTATACTCCAACAAGATCCACAAAAAGAGAATATCAAACAATCTATGGACTTGATTAAACACAAGCTTAATATCTTAGACAAAGAGAAATTAGCACAACAATTGAGAAGCACGAAACAAAACTTTTTTGAAAATGCAAACAAGCCGGGCCGTTGGCTTGCATATAAATTGAAAAAACAAAAGGAAAAAAACTGGATTCGCGAACTACGAGATGAGGAAGGGAGAATATTCCACCAGGAAGAGGAGAAAAAAATTATAGCCCAGGAATTTTATGAGCGTTTATACAAAGAAGATAGTCAGGCAAGTGTGGAGAAAATGGAGGAATATTTTCAAAAAGCCAAACTACCCAAGGTTACAGAAGATACCAGAAATATGCTAAACGAGGAAATTCGGCTATCTGAGGTGATAAAAGCTATTAATGCACAAAAGAATAATAAAGCATCGGGCCCTGATGGTCTCCCATCAGAAATCTATAAAGAACTACAAAATATCTTAGCACAACCCCTAGTGGAGGTATTTAACGCAGTATTAGAAGGCGCAAGAACGCCTAAATCTTGGTCTGAGGCAAACATAGCCCTCATTCCGAAAGATAATACGGACCATACATTAATCCAAAATTATAGACCCATATCACTTCTTAATTCGGACTATAAGATATTTACATCAATTATAGCGGAACGACTGAAACGATTTCTGAATGATTTCATACACGTAGACCAGAATGGCTTTCTCGCTAAGAGACACACCAAGCACAACATTAGAATAATATTGGATACGTTGGAGTATTATGAATTGCATAGTGGACAACAGATGGCATTACTTTTTTTAGACGCCCAAAAGGCATTTGACAATGTTAAATGGTCATTTTTGCATCAACAACTTAGCTTCATGGATATGGGTGAAAAATTTATAAATATAATTAGGGCAATTTATGATAACCAGGAAGCAAAAATAATTATTAATGGGGAAGCTTCTAGGAAGTTTCAAATTCAAAAGGGAACACGGCAAGGTTGCCCCTTATCACCATTGCTGTTTATATTGACACTTGAAGTATTAACGAGAATTATAAGAAATGACCCAAAGATAAAAGGATTAACTATTAAAAAGGAAACCTTTAAACTTCAAGCATTTGCGGACGATCTGGTTTTTATTATGGAGGATCCATATCAGACGGGACCAAATCTATTGGAAGAACTATCTAAATATGTTGACGTTGCCGGATTGCGAATAAACAGAAATAAGACCAAGATGATTGTTAAAAACATGACTAATAAACAAAAAGAAAATTTGGCTGGAATCATGGATATAGAAATAGTCAAGAAAATAAAATATCTAGGGATCAATATTACGGCTAGATGTACCTCACTCAAAAAAGATAATTATGATAATGTAGTGAATCAAATAAAAGGTGATCTGGAAAGATGGGGAAACCTAAAACTCTCATTATTGGGAAGAATCGCTGTCATCAAGATGAATATCCTGCCCAAAATTCTGTTTCTGTTCCAGAATATCCCAATACAACTTGATTCTAAGTTTTTTCGAAATTTGAATAAATTATCATTAAATTTTGTTTGGCAGGGGAAAAAATCAATAATTAAATTGAAATATTTACAGGACACGAAGGAAAATGGGGGTTTTGGATTGCCAGACTGGGAATTATATTACCACGCCGCGGCTCTGAGTTGGATTAGAGAATGGGTAATTTTGAAAAATAGAAGACTATTAACTTTAGAGGGTCACGATTTGCAATATGGCTGGCATGCTTTTCTATGGACGGAGAAACAAGGTCTTTTCTCACACTTTCAAAAACATCGGATTAGGCAAGTGTTACTTAATACCTGGGAAAAAATTAGATCTCACAATTACACTAAAGTACCGGTCTGGCTATCCACCCTTGAAGCGATTGTTTACCCAAATCTATTTGATGTGGGTAGCATAATTTCATACAAGGATATTATGAATGAGGAGGGGGAATTGAAACTTAGGAATGAACTAGAATCACAAGGTATAAAACTCGATTGGTGGGCCTACTTACAAATCCAATCAAGATTTAGGAAGGATAAAAAAGAATGGGGGATATATACCTCTGAAACAGCATTGGATAAAATATTATTGGGCCCAGACTCCAAACAGATAAAGAAATTATACAAATTGCTTTTGGAATATAAGCTGTTTGAAGAGCAAGTGAAGGATCCCATGTTGATTTGGGCTAACAATTTAGGACATAACATTGATTTAGGTACTTGGCAAACAATTTGGGACAGAAATAAAAGGATAACACTGGCCTCATCTTATAAAGAAAATTTATTTAAAATGTTTTATCGATGGCATCTTCCCCCAGCCCGTGTAGCAAAAATGTATACAACAGCATCTCCCAAATGTTGGAAGTGCTCTGAAGAGATAGGCACATATTTCCATACGTGGTGGTCTTGCAGTAAAACACAAAAATTTTGGAAAATGATTTGGATTTGGCTGAAAGAAATACTAAAACAAGATATTGAGTTTAGTCCAGAACTTTTCTTGTTGGGAATTACGAAAGAGAAATATCCTAAAGATGTGCTATATTTGATGATCCATATTATCACAGCAGCTAGAATGTCATTTGCGCAAAAATGGAAAAAGAATGAGATCCCAGGAGAAAAAGAGGTTATTAGGAAAATTTGGGATTGCGCAGAAATGGACAAACTAACTTTGGAACTAAAGAATAAAGATCAATCAGATTATTATAGAATTTGGAACAAATTGTATCTTTGGAGGGATAAAAAGAAAGGTCTCTATTAGGTTTTACAGACTAGCTCATTGTTTTAAATATTGTGTTATTTCACTGATTTGTAATTTAAGTGTATTTAAGTGTATTTTTGATGTACATATATACATGTATATATATATATTTGAACATTGTAGACAAGAAGGCTTGTCAGCCCACTGGTACTGTGTCCAATGTTTTTAAATAATAAACTTAATAAAAAAAAGAATCTTCCATGAAGGGGACAGGGGCTGTAGAGTTCACAACCCCTGCCAAGAACTGGGATTAGATTCCAGCCTTCACCGCAGGGGTGGCAGACACCTCGGAAGACAGCTTAGAGGGAGAACCTTTGGTAAGTGCATCCATTCCACCCATTCTTAAGACTATATTAGCTTCCTCTATGCCTGAAGTCGTCAAAGTAAAAGCCCTAATAAACTCTGGTTGCACCCGCTGCCTCATCAGCTCGACGCTGGTGGAGAAATTGAGCATCCCAGTGAGGAGACTAAAACAACCAATCTCCTTTAGCCAATTAGATGGGTCAATAGCAGGGGGGTGCAGCTACCCTCGCCACTTTACCAATTCACCTATCCCTGGGGTCTCATGAGGAAGACATAACATTTGTAGTGGCCCCAGGCATGGAATGCCCATTGATTTTAGGACTGGAATGGTTGAAGAAATGGAACCCCGGGATAAATTGGAGGACAACTGAACTCTATTTCCCAGAGGGGGAGAGAAAAGCTTAAAACCCCAAAGCATCCCCCCAACCCGGAGAGAGGAGACAGCATCAGTGGGGGAAGAGAAGGGGTTACCAGAGATACCGGAGGAATACAGGGACCTTGCTGAGGTTTTCAGTGAGGAACGGGCAGATGAGCTTCCCCCCCCCACCGCCCTACAGACTGTGCTATAGAATTCAAAGCTGGGGCAAAACTCCCAAAGCCCAGGATGTATGCCATGAGCCCTAAGGAAATGGCAGAAATGGAAAGATTCATAAAGAAAAACTTGGAAAGAGGTTTTATCGAGCCTGCCAGACCCAAAGTGGCTGCCCTGGTTCTGCTCAGGGAGAAGAAGGATGGTTCTACCACCAAAGAGCCTTGGTGGAGCAGTGGGCTAATGCCTCCTTAAGTAACACCAGCTGCCTGCAATTAGTGCAGGTTCACATCCCACCAGGCTCAAGGTTGACTCAGCCTTCCATCCTTCCGAGGTAGGTAAAATGAGGACCCAGATTGTTGGGGGCAATAAGCTGACTTTGTAATAATGCCACTTGGGGGGGGGGGCAAAGCCCTAATAAGCAGGCATATACATAGAATGAAGGCTATTGCTAAGCACATTTGTTTGTGCTTAAATTGTAAGCCGCCCTGAGTCTTCGGAGAAGGGCGGGATATAAATGGGATTAAAATAAAAAAAAATGTTGTATAGATTACAGGAATTTGAACACATTTAGCGAATGCAATCTGTACCCCCTTCCCCTAATGAAGGACATGCTATCCCACCTATCGAAAGGAAGGATTTTTAATAAACTAGATCTGAGGGAAGCATATTACCATATTAGGATTAAGGAAGGAGATGAATGGAAGACTGCATTCAACTGCCCGTTGGGTTGCTACCAGTTCAAAGTACTGCCATTTGGACTGCAAGGGGCCCTCGCAGTTTTCATGCAATTAATAAATGACGTGCTAAGAGAGCACCTATATAAGGGGGTCCTAGTTTACCTAGATGACATCCTTATCTTCACTGAGACCAAAGAGGAACATATTAACCTAGTCAGAGCAGGCCTGAAAAAGTTGCGAGCTGCCCACCTATATGCTAAATTATCGAAGTGTGAATTCCACCAAGAAAAAATTTACTATCTGGGACATCTATATGAAGCTGCTGGGTGAGCTCATTTGTGGTTTCGGGGTGGTGTATCATCAGTATGCTGATGATACCCAGCTTTTTCTTTCCACCCTGAACCAACCCAGTGATGCCCTTGACGTGATGTCCCATTGCCTGGAGGCGGTCCGGGTTTGGATGGGGAGAAACAGGCTTCGTCTCAATCCTGCCAAGACTGAGTCGCTGTCTATACCGGCATTTCAGACTAACCAATCTTTTCCATCGTTAACTATGGGGGGTGAGGTGTTACCCCCCATTGATAGGGCCCGCAACTTGGGCGTCCTCCTAGATTCACGGCTCAGTTTGGAAGATCATATAGGAGCCGTGGCCAGGGGGGCTTTTGCCCAGGTTTGCCTGGTGCGCCAGTTACGGCCCTATCTGGACTGAGATGCCTATGCACAGTCACCCATGCGCTTGTGACCTCCCGGCTAGACTACTGCAATGCTCTCTACATGGGGCTGCCCCTGAGGACCACTCGGAGGCTTCAGCTGGTGAATAATGCAGCCGTACGAGTTGTGATGGGAGTCTCCCGATACTCCCATGTAACACCTCTTCTCCGCGAGCTGCATTGGCTTCCAGTTGCCCTCCGGGTGAGATTCAAGGTGCTGGTGATGACCTATAAAGCCCTAAATGGCATGGGCCCGGATTATCTAAGGGACCACCTGCTGCCAGCGTCAATTTCCCATCGTCCTGTGCGCTCCCACAGGGAGGGCCTCCTCAGGGTACCACTGGTCAAGGATTGCCGACGAGCGATCCCCTGGGGGAGGGCGTTCTCTGTGGGCACGCCTGCCCTATGGAATCAAGTGCCAACGGAACTCCGGACTGCCCCCGACCTTCGTTCATTTCGCCGGGACCTAAAAACTTGGCTCTTTGAGCTATCTGGTCTGGACTGAGGGGTTTAATGTTTTTAAATTGTGATTTTAATTTTTGCGGCTAGACTTAATTTAATTTAATTTTAATTTTATATTGTATTGTTTTTAAATTTTGCCTTATAAACTGCCCTGAGTCCTTTGGGAATAAATAAATAAATAAATAAATAAATATCGCATATCCCCAGAGGGCATAGAAATGGACCCTGAGAAAGTCAGGGCAGTATTAGAATGGGCACACGGAAGCAATTGCAAAGCTTCCTGTGGTTTGCAAATTTCTACCGCCAATTCATCCCTTCATTTGGCCAAATAGCCATGCCCCTCACAAACTTGTTGAAAACAAAAGGGGCGTCCCCTGCGAAAGCCAGCCAGCCCCTGAAGTGGACAAATCCCAACTGTCAAGCAGCATTTGAGAGGCTAAAGAGACTTTTTTCTGCTGAACCTGTCCTGAGACATCCAGATCCCGACAAACCTTTTGTAATACAGGCAGCGATGTAGTGGTTGGAGCCGTATTACTACAAGAAAATGAGATTTTATCGTGGAACTACCAGAAAGTAATGGAAACACCGTAGTCTGGACTGTCACAGATCTGTTCTCTAAGTAAGTACATTTCATACCTTGCCAAAAAATCCCGACTGCAAAAGCATTAGCGAAACTTTTTGTACAGCATATTTACAGATTGCACGGGGTACCACAACGCATCATATCTGATAGAGGGGTGCAATTTACGTCGGCATTTTGGAAAGAATTTTTATCTCTTTTAGGAACCACCCAAGGACTGTCATCTAGTCATCATCCTCAGACAGACGGATTGGCTGAACGACTGAACTCAGTACTTGAGTAATATTTAAGATGCTTTCTTAATTTCCAGCAAACAAATTGGATGGACCTACTGCCTTTTGCAGAAGTAGCATATAATAATGCAGTACACTCAAGCACAGGTTACACTCATTTTCAAGTAGCTACAGGTCAGAGTTTCAACCCCATTCCAGAACTAACCCTAAAGGAACCGGTTATTCCCGAGCTGAAGGAATGGATCGCTCAATTACAGAACACCTGGCCAATCATTTGGAAAGCATTAGAAGATGCTAGAAAAGCATACAAGACACAGGAAGACAAAAAAAGGACCGATCCCACACCATTCAGGGTAGGAGAGATGGCATATTTATCCACAAAATACCTTAAATCACTCCAACCCTGTAAAAAACTAGGACCAAAATATATTGGACCTTTTCCAATTAAAAGAATCATAAACCCAGTAACAGTTGAATTAGAACTAGATGAAATTTGTGTCTGTTAAGTGCTTTCAGTATTTCTTGGGGAGGGCTAAGGGTTTCATATCAAAGCAGTAATAGGAAAAAAGAAAGAGGACTAACAACATAGGACAAAATTTATTACATTTTAGACCTACAGTATTCTGTCTTCTGTTTTCTTCTTTATTCATAACAATTGGAATAGCTTTAGTTGCTTGCCTTCTGATTTAAACTGGCAATTATTGCTGGAATTTTTATACGCCTGATAAGTTAAAAATAAAAATTTGTTTTCCTGTCCACTTTCATGGGAAACTCATACGCAATTAAAAACAAAAACTAGTTGTTCATAGCAAGCATAGGATTGGCACCTGCTGTTGCAAAAAGAATCTTAAATATTGCATGTCTTTGGAGATGGGCCAGATATACATATCTAGAGTCTCTTATTTTTGCACTAGGTTTATAGAGTTCACTGGCATTGTTTTAAAATGGTATTTAATATAACCAGATTTAAAATCTAATTCCAAACAGCCATGCCCATTGTCTAAATCTTTTGCTATTAGATATATTTGCAAATTATTAACTGTGTGGAAAAATTGAATGGAATGTGAAGTTGATCTATAGTTGATGCCTTTTATTTAAGGAGTAAGTAGATAGCCTCTTGATGGCACTGTTGGTTTTATTTCAAGCTTCAATTCTACAGTAAATTGGTTTTGAAACCTTAATTGGTTTCCTTTTGAAAACAAGCATGCTGTTTCAACAGAGGGTCAGCATATATTGTTCTGGGCTCCAGCTTTTATGTTTATAGCCATGTAATCAATATATTGGGAGAGTAATTAATTTTTAACTTCCATCCAATTGTAGATCAAATACCTGGGAAGTTCCTGGGTGGAAGTGTGATTTCTTTTGAAACAGCAATACCTTTCTTGGAAGAAGAAGAAAAAAGAATAATTGGGATTTTTTTTAAGGTTACAGATGACTTTGTGCTGTGAAATACCTATCTCAATCTTGTTAATTGTTTTAATAAATAGATATATTAATAGATTTTTTCAATAAAAGAATTAACTATTCATGATAATGATTTGGTTATGTTAAAATATATCCTTTTTCTAAACATGTATTTATAAATACATGAATGAAAATCCTTACTAAAGAAAATATATAATATGAAGTTTTATATTTAATTTATTTATTTATTATTTATTATTTATTTATTTATTTATTTATTTATTTATTTATTTATTTATTTATTTATTTATTGTTATTATTCCTGTTCTCAATCCTACTCTCATTGTTCTGAAGTCACCCAATATATTTTAACATTAAGCTACATTTTGTGGCTCTTAACTACATAAATTCTAGAAAAACATCAGCTAAAATTTGCTTCTATGTTTTTGATTTTCATTGGTAAAACTTGCTATTTAAATGTTCTATTTCACCACCAATACCAGGAAATGTGATTTGCAATTGTGGATACGTCATCTAGGAACTGAAGAAGCAAAACCAGCTCTGAGTTTTCCTGCACAAAAGCTTGCTTAGTTAAACAATAGTTTCTTGTGGTCCTTACCCACCCAGTGTTCACATTGTCCAATCATAATATTTCTTTTTGTTATGGGAACAGTTCACTTCTTCATCAAGCACCTGCAGTAGTGACCTTGGCATGGTGCAGGCTGTCGTGGTCCGTGAACAGCTGCTTGATATTCCATTCCCTCCCTTCGCTTTCTACCCCTCCCCCTTTTCTATGGCAAGTTGATTAGCGATAGAAGCTAGCAGGCATCAGCTATTCAATCTTGTCATGTTGACCCCCTGAAAGAAGGGTAGACCTGGGGAAAAATATTAAACACAATTTATCATCACTAATTCAAATTAACATTCAATTATTCTTTAGGACATTGAGGATATTTGGCATAGAATCTTCTTGTTAATCTGTCTGCACTAACATTATGGGCAGCTACCCATTCAGCATCAGTTGAGGGATAGCCTTTCCACCATACTAAATACTGTAATCTTCTCTTAAAAAACATTGAGCCAGCATTTTCTTGATCTCACAATGCTTCTCACCCTCCACCATAATTGGAGGAGGAGGCTTCCTTTCAATTGGTCTTAGGCTAGAGGCTTGAAATGGTTTTAACAGGCTATAAATGCAGAAACGGATGGACCCGTTTAAAGACTTTTAGCAACCGTAACTCAACTATAACTGGGTTTATAATCCAAACTATTTGGAGGGGTCCTATATACTTAGGGCTTAGTTTCTTACAGGGTTGCCTTAGCTTCAGATATTTCATAGATAGGTACACTTATCCCCAATACTAAATCTCTTCCAGGGAACTCTCCTCTGATCAGCCTGCTTTTTGTAAGACTCCTTGGCCTTACTCAGTGCTTTCTGTACATCCCTCCAGGTGGCTTTTAGGGTTTCCATCCATTCAGCTAGCAACACTGAGGAGGGAGCTCTGGCATTGGTATAAACTCTACTCCTGTAGCTATTTTAATTGGAGTGAACTCAGTGCCACTATGTACTAAATTTTATACGCCACTTCTGCAAAAGGCAGGAGCTCCGCCCAATTGATTTGCTGTTAGTTTACATAACAATGTAAGTATTGTTCTATTAATGAGTTGGTCCTTTCAGTCATCCTATTTGTATGTGGATGAAAACTGGAGCTAAGCCCCTGGGAGGAGCCTATTAGCTTTATGAATTCCCACCAAAATTTTGCAGTGAACTGCCCCCCTAGTCAGAGATGATGTTCCTTGGGACTCCATGCAGCTGATACACATGCTGCACAACAATTTGGCCAAACTTCGGGCATGCCACAAAGTGCGCTTGCTTCAAAAATGGGTCTAATCACTGTATTCCTAGAACTTTCAGGTGACTCCACAATAAAGTCAATGGCAATTTCTTCCCATGGGCCATTAGGGTTGGCCACCAGCTGTAACAGTCCAGGAGGTTTCCTGGCAACCACTTCATGGATCATCGATATTCTGGGCATCCTGTAACATAACTCTCTATGTCCTTGTTCATCTTAGGCCTTTTATGTGATTCAACTGCCTTTTGGCCAGATGGAGGGTTTTCACAAACTGGAAATGGTCTTCAGGTTTCACATCATGGTTCCATGGCAGGATCTGGGTTCTTAGGTTGTCCGGAACATACAACCTGTTCCCTTTCCATGCTAGGTCCTCCCTTACTATCAACTTCCTTGTGATTTTGGAACTACTCATCCTCCCCCAGGGCTTCCTTCTGGGTTAAATTTCTGGGTTAAAGTATTATTGGCCAGTTGAGGAAGGGTTGACAACCCTAAGCCTCATGGAGCCTTATGCTGCCAGTTGCTGGAGGGGATGATCAAGTTAACTATTTCTTCATGGATACTTTTGTACTGGGGCAAACAGGAGAGTGCATCTGTGAGGAAGTTTCCCCCTCCAGCAAGTACCAAAGGGTAAAGTTGAACTGATTGAAGTACTGAGCCCATCAGACTTGCTTAGAGGATAGTTTCTTCAGGGCCTCTAAATTCTTGTGGTCTGTCCATACTTCAAATGGGACCTGACTCCCCTCTAAAACTGTCTCCAGGTCAGCAATGCCCATCAGACTGCATAAGCTTCCTTTTCTCACAGCACCCAATGCTGTTCTGTGTCGGTCAGCTTCCAGGAGGTGTAGGCACAGAGTTGGAGCTCCTCCCATTCATTCTTCTGAAGTAGGATGGTCCTCACTGCTATATCACTAGCATCGGCCTGCATTACGAAGGGCTCCACTGAGTTTGGGTGCCTGAGGTCGGTTCTGCCGCAAAGAGCCATTTAAGCTTTTTGAAAGCTGCTTAACATTCCATAGTCAATGGAGTGGCTGGCTCAATTTGGGTTTCACCCCTCCCCTTCCCATTTTAGTAATTTGGTGATGGGTAGGGCTATTTGTATGAATGAAGGAATGAATTGTCAGTAGGGCTTCCCACTCTAATATTGCGTTCACCTTGCCAAGATCCATTTCCATTCCCTCGCTAGACACACAATACCCTAATCCGGACTAGTGTTATGGAAGTCACACTTGGATAGTTTGGCATAAAGCTTAGCTTTCAATATTTTCCTCAGCACTTCTCTTGCTAGCTTCATGTGATCTTCCATCATCTCAGAGTAGATGAGAATCTCATCCAGGTACACCAGCACCCCCTTCATTAATCAGTTGCATGAACATAGTAGGCACTCCCTGTAATCCATCACCCAGAATTGGTAGCATCCTAAGGGGCAATTAAAACCTGTCTTCCATTCATCCCCCCTCCCTGAACCTTATTTGGTAGTACACTTCGCTCTAGTCCAGCTTAGTGAACACCTTCCCTTTGGACAGGTATTCCAGCATGTCTTTTATGAAGGGGAAAGGGGTACATGTTTTCTGCACAAACCCCATTAATCCCTCAGAAATCAATGCACAATCTCAGAGAACTGTCTTTTTTCCTTTAAGAGTATTGGTCCTGCCACCCTGGATTTTCTGGCTGGATGAAACCCCTAGCCAAATTCTTATCCACAAAGTTGCAGAGTTCTTCTATCTCTCTTGGGGTCAGGGAGTACATCTTTGATTTAGGGAGCTTTGCCCCAAGCAGCAGAATCCATGGGGCTGTGAGTGGGGAGTGTATCCAATTCCTGCTCACTAAATACTTTCACCAATCTTGGTATTCTTGCTCAGCTTGCCTTCTTTCAGCTAGCACTTTGACTGGCTCCATTCTCTCTTTCCCAGCCAACGATGCTCATTTATTGGGTGGTTTCTGCACCCACTGCGCTCCCTCAATTTTCCTCCTCAGGTGCCACTTGTTGCTCCTCTTGTTGCAGATTCCATTTCTTCAGCCATAACAACCCCAGTATCATGGTCTCTGCCATCCTTGGGGCTACAATAAACCAAATAGTCTCTTCATGGCTCCCTGGCTTCAGGTTCCTTGATTTCATTAGGCAGGTTGCAGGCACACACACACCCTGAACGAACCATCCTTTTGCTCAAATTTCATGGGCTGCCTTAGTCTCTTAAGTCTCAATCCCAACTTTTCCACCATCTGCAGACTGACTAAGCAGTGAGTGTACCCTGAGTCTAAGAGGGCAGTAAAGACACCCTCCCCCTCCTGATTGGAACACTAAAACTTCTAATTGGTCAGTCAATGGTTGATGGCTCCACTTACCATTTGGTTATCTTCCCCTTTGCTGTCTCTCTTTTCTTGTAGAAAATTGGACCAGGCTTGCCAGGGGTCAGAGTTCCCTTCCCTTCACTGAACTGGGGGGAGACGTCCACAACCTGTTGTGCTGCCCACATCTTCTCCTTCATCTTCTTTGCTGTTTTCTTTGGGTTTTGTTGGCTCGGGATTTTCAACACTGACACAGGCTGGGGGGCTAGGCAGTTAGCAGCCCAATGGCCCTCCTTCCCACATTGGAAGCAAGTTCCTGCATGGAAGCATGTACCCTCTCTAGTGGCTGAAGGAGGGCCCTCCTCCTCTGCATGTTAGTAGGCACTTCTCTTGGCTTCAGCAAGGGTGGTTCTCCTGTCCTGCATGCTGCCAATACTCCAACAAGTCTAGTTCCACTGTGGTGGCCAGCTGATACCACACTTGGAGGTCATCTGGGATTCCCCAGGGTAGGCAATTTTGATACAGTTCTCTGTTTAGCCCATCTCAGATGTGGTAGACCAGCAAGCATTCCGGCCACCCTTTTTGTCTCCCAGCCAGGCTGTGGAACTCCTGAATGTACTCAGTCACTGATTTCCCTACCTTATGGAACAAATTCTAGGCCTTTGCTGAGTCTCCAAATCTGGCTTGGAGCCCCTCTAGGAAGGCATTGACATTTCCCAGTTCTGGAGCTCCCTCGTTGTGGAGTACCACCTCCCACTCAATGGCCTCCCCTTCCTGGTTCGAGGTGATGGCATTCACACAGGCACCTTCATCAGGGTATGCTGTTCTGTAGCACTCCTGGTAGTTCCATATCTGGTTTAGGAGTCCAGAGTCTGCTTGAACTGTTGCCAGTGCTTCCCGGGGAGGAACTGCTCCAGGCTTCACTATGGCATCAACCCTCTTCTCAGTTCCTGACATCACTACGCTACAGCTGTCTCTGTTCTGTACCAGCCTGCTACCGGCCCTGCAGAAAAGGCAACCCCTTTATAAACGGCAAGAGGCTGGAATGATGTCTGCCAAATTTATTACTACAAAAAACAAACAAGACACGTACCAAGATACAGGAGCTTTGAAACACTATCTGAGCGGTTGCTTTCAACAAACCAGCCCTCTTTCAACAAACATGGCCTCTCTCTGCCTCCTTCCGAGAAGCCCCACAGCCTTCCTCTGTTTACTCCTACTTGACTGCCTCCTGCGTCGGGCGTCCTTGAACAGGGCCAGCTGTGGGTCATCTTCATCCACACTGTCAGGCTCACACAGCTGGGTCTCCATGGTGGCCAAGTGGGAGGGGCCTGCCTGAGGGCTATCATCAGCAAGATCTTCAACCTCCTCAGCAAGGTCTTCAACATCCCCCTCCTCCTCTGATTCGTCCGACCCAACTGCCGAACCCACAGGCTGACCCTGAATCACAACACTATCCCGCACCGCAGGGCCCTTCCCCCGGGTCTGCCGATCCGGATGCGGTCGGGATGGAAATTGTTCATGAAAAGCGGTCACCAACGCAGGGGCATGGACGGCGGTCGCATCTTCCCAGGTGAAGTCCTCTGGTCCGTAACCTTTCCATTCAATCAGGTACTGGAAACGACCTTTCAGCCAACGGGAATCCCTGATGCTGGCGACCTCGTACTCGGGGGTGCTGCCTCCATCACGAGGTCCTGATGGGGGAGGTTCCGCTCAGCGGAGTGGACAAGCCGGTTGCTAGGGGACCAACAGAGACCGATGAAAGACTGGGTGCACGCACAGGGAACGTGGCAGAGTTAAGCGATAGGCGACCGGATTGATGACAGCCTCGACTGGGAACGGTCCTAAATATCGGTGATCTAACTTTCTCACCAGCCGTGTTGACAGTAGGTTCCTGGTGGACAACCAGACCCGATCTCCCACCAATAGTGGAGGCGTATCCCGTCTTGACCGATCAGCAAACCTTTTGTAATCGGCCTTGGCCTTCTCTAACTGACGTCGCACCAATCGATGGATCGCCTGTAACTCTGCCATGAAGTCGTTCGCTGCCGGCTCCGGTGAGTCCACGGGAGAAAGGGGGAAAAACCGGGGGTGATATCCCACATTGGCCAAGAACGGTGTCATCTGTGTGGAGGTGTGCTGCGAATTGTTAAATGCAAACTCAGCTATGGCCAGATAGTCCACCCAATTGTCCACCTTCTCAGTTCCCCTGTCAGTTTGAGGATGATGCGCGGACAAGAGGCAAATCTTGATATCCAACGCATGCATCAACTCCTGCCAGAAGCGGGCTGTAAACTGGGCCCCCCTATCAGAGACAACTCTATCAGGGAGGCCGTGCAGCCGAAACACCTGCTGAATGAACATACGACTAGTGGCGGGGGCTGACGGTAAGGGGATGAAGTGCGCCATCTTGGTCAGCATGTCCACCACCACATACACTGTCGTAAAACCAGAGGATGGGGGTAAATCTGTCAGAAAGTCCATGGACACACCCCCCCAGGGTCTTTTGGGTGTTGCCAAAGGCTGCAGTAATCCAGGCGGGGCCCCTGTCGCTGACTTGGCCTGCCTGCATGGGATGCAGGAGGTAACATAGGACTGGACGTCGTGTCGGACTCGGGGCCACCAGAAGGTACAGGAGACCAGGTTCAGGGTCTTGAACAGGCCAAAATGCCCCGCTGCCGGGTTATCGTGACACTGGCTGAGGATGAGTCCCCTGAGTGGCCCTCCCGGAACGTAGAGCCGGTCACGATAATACAAGAGTCCATCCGTGACCGTCCAAGGAGAATCTGGCCCCACCTCCTCCTTCTGCTGAGCCACCCACACCTCCTGCTGCTGTGCCTCCCAGATCCGAGCCCGTATATCAACCGGCTCCCGCACCGCAGCAAAAGACTCGACAGGGATCACTGTCCTGGGCAGAAGCTTGTCTTCCACTCAGGAATATTCGGGCTTCCTGGACAGAGCATCCGCTCTTTGATTGTGCCCGCTAGGTATGTACCGAACCCGGAAGTCAAACCTCGCAAAGAAAAGAGACCACCGGATCTGGCGTTGGTTCAAATTCCGAGCGGTCTGCAGGCTTTCCAATTTCTTATGGTCCGTCTGGACCTCGATTTGATGCCGCGCTCCCTCCAGATGATGCCTCCAGGCCTCGAATGCCGCTTTGATGGCCAGCAGCTCCTTCTCCCAGATTGTATAATTGCGCTCCAAAGGGTTCAGTTTTTGTGAATGGTACGCGCAAGGGAAGAGGGTACCGCTGGGCGTCGTTGCCTGGAGTAACACCGCCCCAATGGCAATGTTGGAGGCATCCACCTCCACGACAAATGGCCGTTGTGGGTCAGGATGCTTCAAGATGGGCTCCTTCATGAAGGCTTCCTTCAAAATCTGGAAAGCCTGTTGTTCTGGAGTGTTCCACTGGAACCGAGTCTTCTTCTGCAGGAGCCAGGTGAGGGGGGCTGTCAAGGCAGCAAACCCAGGGATGAAAGTTTGGTAATAGTTGGCGAACCCAAGAAGTCGCTGAACATCCTTCACGTGACGTGGGGGTTGCCAACTCTGCGAAGACTCAACCTTACTCGGCTCCATGGCGATGCCCTCAGGATAAATGCGGTGACCCAGGAAATCGATGGTCACCCAGTAGAACTGGCACTTCTCCAACTTGGCAAACAGCCGATGTTCTCGGAGTCGCTGCAGGACCTGATGGAGATGCTGATGGTGCACCTCACGCGACGGGGAGTAGATCAGGATGTCATCCAAGTAGATCACGACAAACTGATCCAACAAATCCCGAAAAATGTCATTCATGAAATGCTGAAACACGGCGGGGGCATTGGTCAGGCCAAACGGCATTACCGTGTACTCAAAATGTCCATAGCGAGTACCAAACGCCGTCTTCCACTCATCACCTGGCCGAACCCTGACGAGGTTGTAAGCTCCACGCAGGTCCAGTTTCGTGAAGATCTTAGCCTCCCGGAGTCGGTCCAAGAGTTCGGGGATGAGGGGCAGCGGGTAACGATTGCACACTGTGGTGGCGTTAAGTTTCCTATAATCGCAGCAAAGCTGTAATTCGCCCGACTTCTTCTTGATGAAGAGCATGGGTACAGACACTGGCGAGGATGAGGGCCGGATGAAACTGCCAGCCAAATTCTTCTCCAGAAAGTCCCGCAATGCAGCCAACTCGGGGTCCGACATGGAGTACAAACGCCCCACTGGGAGAGGCACATCAGGGACTAAATCAATGGGGCAGTCATAGGGCCTGTGCGGGGGTAATTGATCTGCCTCTGTCTCGCTGAACACATCAGCAAAGTTGGACAATTCAGGAGGCAAGGAAACCCCTGGGGAACCCTCCACCTGGCAGGCACAGATATGGTGGGAGTGGTCCACGCACTGCAAGCTTGGGAAGGTGACCAAGTTCTGTGACCAATAGATCTGTGGGTCATGCGCCCGGAGCCACGCCAGTCCCAGGACCACGGGGAAATGCAGATCTGAGGTGATATAGAACTGGATGGCCTCCACATGGGAACTGATGGCCATACATAATGGTTGCGTGGTGGCCGTAATAGGCCCAGACAGGAGCACATGACCATCGATAGTCTCCACTAACATGGGAGGATCCACCGGGCACTGGGTAACAGCCCATTTGGCCACAAATGCTGAGTCCATAAAATTTGTGGTGGCCCCAGAGTCAATTAAGGCATGGACTGGAATCCCCTCTGGCTTGCCAGGAAGGATCAGACGTGCCTCCAAAATCAAATGCCGTGGAGGTCCACAGGCAGCATCGGAAAGACGTCGCTCAGTGTTGTTGTGGGACGCCCGATCTATCACACCGTCTAGATCGGGCTCGGGGCGTTTCCCGACAGAAAAGTAGGGGACTTTCTCGGGGCAGGCTCGGTCACTGATGCCCGCTGTCGCTTCTTTGGGCAAAAAGCAGCCAAATGCCCAGGGTCCCCACAGTAAAAACACAACCCCCCCGATCGTCGTCTGTTCATTTCAGTCACCGATAGACGAGACCTGGCGGCACCCAGCTCCATTGGCTCCTCCCTTTGAACTGGGGGCTCTCGCACAACAGGGGCTGCAGGGGTCTGTGGGGTGGCACGGCGACTCCTTCGCTGCTGCAACCGAGCATCGATCCGCAGGCAGAGATGGATCAGCCCATTCAGGTCTGAGGGAATATCCACACGGGCCAGCTCATCCAACATCTCCTCCGACAATCCATCCTGGAAGGCATCCACAAGCACAGCCTCATTCCAGGCGGAATCCTGGCTAAGCAGCCGAAAATCGCTGATATAGCCCTGTAGGGGGCGTTGACCTGCCTCAGAGCTTTCAGGCGTCGAGTAGCAGTCTGCATCTTAATAGGGTCCTCATACATCAGACGCATATAATCACAAAACCCCACAAAGTTGTCCAACAATGGGCTAGGTTGAGCCAGCAGAGGCGTGCCCCAACGAGCTGCATCACCTGAAAGAAGGCTTAACACAAACCCCACCTTATCCCGGTCAGTGGGGAAATCAGCTGCTCTCACGCTGATAAAGAGCTGGCATTGTCCCAGGAAAGCAGGAAACAGTTCTGGAGTGCCTGTAAATTTATCCGGCATTGCAACTTGGCATTTTCTCCTGGGTGGGGGTGATGGTGGGGGTGCAGCATGAACCTGAGCTTGCAGTTGAGCCACCTGAGCTGCCAGCAAAGTGAGTTGCTGGGTGAGCTGGGCATTCTCAGCACGTAGCTGCTCCATAATATTAGTAAGGGGTGGGAGGCTGAAAGCAAACTGTTCTGTACCAGCCTGCTACCGGCCCTGCAGAAAAGGCAACCCCTTTATAAACGGCAAGAGACTGGAATGACGTCTGCCAAATTTATTACTACAAAAAACAAACAAGACACGTACCAAGGTACAGGAGCTTTGAAACACTATCTGAGCGGTTGCTTTCAGCAAACCAGCCCTCCCCAAACATTCCCTTTATAAAGAGCATGGCCTCTCTCTGCCTCCTTCCGAGAAGCCCCACAGCCTTCCTCTGTTTACTCCTACTTGACTGCCTCCTGCGTCGGGCGTCCTTGAACAGGGCCAGCTGTGGGTCATCTTCATCCACACTGTCAGGCTCACACAGCTGGGTCTCCATGGTGGCCAAGTGGGAGGGGCCTGCCTGAGGGCTATCATCAGCAAGATCTTCAACCCCCTCAGCAAGGTCTTCAACACCCCCCTCCTCCACTGATTCATCCGACCCAACTGCCGAACCCACAGGCTGACCCTGAATCACAACAGTCTCAGAGGTATGCAAATAGGCTGCATTCATAATGTAAAGAGAGCTGGTTTAATGTCAACAATCTGACTAGTGGATCCAACAAAAGAATTCCTCAAGGCAATTGAGTCCCATAAGCTAAAACTTTATTGGATATACCATTTTGGAACTGAAGAAGCAAAACAACGTCTTGAGTTTTCCCATGCGAAAGCTTGCTTAGTTAAACAACAGATTCTTGTGGCCCCCAACTACTATAATCTCTTATCATATAAGGTCACAAATAATTAGGACCTTGATGAAATCACATCTACCATGGATTAATTATATGAAAGATGTTAATTATTTTAACGGTTGCCTGGAACATGTTTAATTATCTATTTTATGTTCTAATATTTTTGAACTTTTCCCATTTTTTGTAACTAGAGTCTTATTTTTTTTCTGTTCCTGTCATACATCATGCTCTATCTGCTGTTGAGACTATAGGATTACAACAAAGTTCATTGCTTCAAAGAGTAGTCATTTCCTAAGATTGGCAGTTATTATTTTTGTTTCAACCCACACCTAGAGATTTTTGTGGCTATACAGTCAGTATCCATATAGAAGATTTCTGTAAAGGAATTTTTTAGAATACCAAGACAAATAAATGATTAGAGACACTGAGATTACTGATTTATTCAGCAACCATTTGCTATTTTGATGCTGACTCTATTTTTCCTTTATTTCATGAATAAACTGTTCAGTTCTCACCGATGATTGTGTTTGGCATCACATATTTAGAAATATTTACTATTTTAAGGCTAGAATAATAATCTATTCCAGGAGTATATAGCTCATCTTTGACACCAAGTTCTCTTTCAAACCAAAGATGTGCTTTTTTTCTTTTATAAGTATATTTATTTATTGCAGCACTTTTATTCCACTTAGGTTAGTCATAGAAGTTTACATAAAATATAAAATAGCACAAATAATAAAATAAAATAATGAAGGAATAAGTAAATAATAAACTAAATAAAATAAAAACGTTACTTGCACAACCATTCAATTAAATTATTGGGAAGCACTCAACCTGGCAAGGAGGAGGGATCAAGTGTAGAGTTAGCCTGAAGTCACTGCACAACTGCAAAAGGGCTGGACTGACCTCCCCTAGATTCCTTGGAGTTTTATCTATAGGTTCACAAGAGAAGGCTGCCTTTCTGGGGAGATTCTTATATTACAGGAACATAATAAAGTAGTTAGCTTGAACTCCACATGTGGTCTGGTTGTTTATTTGCACCTGACAAATATGCTCTTCAAACAAACAATTCTCATCAACTTGCAAAAATCTAGGATGGTGTCTGATGAACATCAGAGTCTGAAGTGTTCCAAAGCCTATCTCATCTCCAGAATTCTCATAATGACAATACTTTAAGCATCCTGTTTGTGGATAAATGCATAGAATAGGAAAAATCAACTCGGAGGTGATGAACTCTACGAAATCCTGAGTCCTAACTTGACCAAACTTCTTCTAACTTCTTCCATTCCCCATAAGTTGTCAGATACTGGGATCGATGGTATCAAAGGCCACTGAGATGGTCCCTAACAGGTTAGAAAACATCACATTCCACATTCAGGATTCTGATATAGTTCATCAGACTGACCAATAATGTTTCTATCCCAAGTCTAATTCTAAAATCTGTCTGAAAAGTATCTAGATCAGACATGTCAAACTCAGGGGCCATGGGCTAGATCTGGACCAGGTGGGACCTGGCCCATAGGATGAAAGGTGGGGAGATGGGAGTGCAGCTGAGTGTCAGCAGAAGCTTGCTCTATATTGCCCTCTCCACTTCGTGGCAGGGCTGGAGAGCGACTGCTGGATGCAGAGCCGTGGCCTGGAGTGGCCAGGCACCCAATGAGGCACAAGTTATCCCATGCAGAAGGATGACTGCGCCCTGAGGCACAGAGCCAATGGAATGCCACGGCCTGACCAGAGGGGAGGCCAGGCACAGACCTGAGTGGAGGAGGATCTGGGTGTCCGGTCAGTGTTGACAGTCACCCCAGCTGCCCAGAGCCCTGGGCAGCAGAGAGCAAGCACCCATCCCAGCCCTCAATCTCTCAGGGCACCAGAGCCCTGCAGCCCAGCCCAGCCCCGATTCCCCAACAGAGTGCCCGGCTTTGTTTACCTCCTGCTTGAGGCTGCTGCCATCTCCTTGGGGGACGGCAAGGGTCCTCTGGTGGATGACACTTTGGCACTTACCCTGGTCTTTCCTTCCTCTGCTGGAGACCTCCAGAATTGCCCCTTCCAGCCTTGCCTGGCTCCCTACAGGGCCCCTTGACATGAGTGATGTTGAGCCAGCCATGTTGAGCTGGTCATGCCCACCTGGCCCTTTTGAGGGCAACCATAATGCTGATGCGGCTCTCAATGAAATTGAGTTTGACACCCCTGATCTAGATAATCTGCTTCCTATATGTTCCTCTGTAGCCAAGTTGTTATTACTTGGGCTATAATCTTCTCCATGCTACATTCTAACATTAGCTTTAGGTGAGATTTATGAAAGTGTTCTAAGTGGAAGTTTATTTATTTATTTATTTATTAATGGGATTTATATCCCGCCCTATCTCCCGAGGGACTCAGGGCGGCTAACAAGAACAAAACTTAAAGGTCTCTGTACAGTAAATTAAAAATAAAAATTTGAAATAAATTAAAATAAATTAAAGAATAGAGTTAGAATTGTAAATATAATTAAAATCCCTGTCAGTCTAGGTCAGCCAGGTGGAAAAGGAGTGTTTTGAGGCCGCGGCAAAAGGACTGGAGATCTTGGGCCATCTGAAGCTCAGGGGGGAGCTGGTTCCACAGGGCTGGTGCTCCCACAGAGAAGGCTCTTCCCCTGGGGGTTGCAAGCTGACATTGTCTAGCCGACGGTACCCTGAGGAGGCCTTCTCTGTGTGAGCGTACTGGGCGATGGGAATTCGTTCCCGGCAGCAGATGGTCCTGCAAATATCCCGGGCCTAAGCCATGTAGGGCTTTAAAGGTAAGAACCAGCACCTTAAATCTCACCCGGAGGGCAACCGGTAGCCAATGCAGCTCACGCAGGAGGGGTGTAATATGGGAGTATCGGGGTGCTCCCATCACTACCCGTGCAGCTGCACTCTGCACCAGTTGAAGCCTCCGGGTGGTCTTCAAGGGCAGCCCCATGTAGAGAGCATTACAGTAGTCTATCCAGGAGGTAACAAGTGCGTGGGTGACTGTACGTAGGGCATCTCGGTCTAGAAAGGGGTGCAACTGATGTACCAGGCGAATCTGGGCAAATGCCCCCCTAGCCATGACTCCAATATGATCTTAAAAACTGAGTCGTGAATCCAGGAGGACGCCCAGGTTGCGTGCTCTATCAACGGGAGGTAATATCTCTCCTCCTATAATCAAAGATGGAACTTCTTGGACTAAATGAGATGTCAGTACATAAAGCCACTCAGTTTTGGCCGGGTTGAGCCGGAGCCTGTTCTTTCCCATCCAAATCTGTACCGCTTCCAGGCAATGGGACATCACATCGAGGGCATCACTGGGTTGGTTTGGGGTGGAGATGAACAACTGGGTATCATCCGCATACTGGTGATACCTCACCCCAAAACCACAAATGATTTCACCCAGCGGCTTCATATAGATGTTGAACAGGAGGGGCGAGAGCACCGATCCCTGAAGCACCCCACAACTAAGGGGCCTTGGGGTTGACCTCTGCCCTCCTGCCAACACCGTCTGCGAATGGCCCAAGAGGTAGGAGGAGAACCATCGTAGAACGGTGCCTCCCACTACCAACCCCTCAAGACGACGCAGCAAGATACCATGGTTGATGGTATCAAAAGCTGCTGAGAGATCTAATAAGACCAGGATAGAGGAGTAACCCCTATCTCGGGCCCGCTAGAGATCATTCACCAGCGCGACCAATGCCGTCTCCGTGCTATATCCTGGCCTGAAACCCGATTGGTACGGATCCAGATACTCAATTTCCTCCAGGACCAAAGGGAGTTGCCGTGCCACCACGCTCTCAACGACTTTTGCAAGAAAGCGAAGGTTGGAGACAGGACGAAAGTTGTTTAAAATAGCTGGATCCAATGCAGGTTTCTTAAGGAGGGGCCTTACTACTGCCTCTTTCAGGGTGGCAGGGAAATACCCTTCACACAGTGAGACATTGATAACTGCTAGGATCCAGCCTCGTGTAACCTCTCGAGACGCATACACCAGCCACGAGGGACACGGGTCCAATAAACACGTGGCGGCACTTAATTTCCCCATGATCCTGTCCACTTCATCTGGAGTCACAGGATCAAACTCTTCCCAAGTGTTCTCAGCCAAACTTATCGTTTACCTCTCGTCAGATACTGCCCAGTCAGAGTCCAGACCAGCCCGAATCTGAGCAATTTTGTCCACCAGATATTTACTAAATTCCTCGGCCCGTCCTCGTAAGGGGTCCTCTCCTGTCCCTTGATTTAAAAGGGAGCGGACCACTCTGAACAGGGCAGCCAGGCGGTTGTCTGCGGACACAATGAGGGTGGTGAAGTAAGTGCGCTTTACCACCTCCATTGCCACAAGATAAGATCTAGAAAAGGATCTTAACTGTGTTCGGTCAGACTCGGACCGACTGGTTCTCCAAATGCTCTCTAGGCTCCTTCTCTGGCGTTTCATCTCTCGCAGGTCCTTGGAGAACCAAGGAGCGAGTCGGGATCTGCGTCGGGTCAGAGGACGCAAAGGCACAACGCGGTCGAGAGCCTCCGAAGCAGCCTGTTGCCAGGCATTAACTAAGGACTTGACCGGGCTGTGGGAGAGGGAGGTAGGGATCAGTCCAAGCGCCATCTGGAACTTATCTGGGTCCATCAGGCGCCTGGGGCGGAACCATCTGGTCGGTTCCGCCTCCTGACAACGGGGGGTGACATGACGGAGGCCCAACCGCAGGAGATAATGGTCTGTCCATGAAAGGGGTTGAGATGTTGGAGTAACCCCACCCAGTCCATTAAGCCATTGCCCAGAGATAAAAATAAGATCAGGCATGTTTCCCCCCTCGTCAGTCGGGTCCTGAATAATTTGGGTCAGGTCCATGACCGTCATGGAAGCCATGAACTCTTGGGCCACCTCCAATGTACTGCCCAGGGAAGTCTCCCAGAACCATAAGTCTGGGAAATTCAACCACCAGTCCAGAGAGGGCGTCAAGTAGCCTGGGTAGAGCCGTTGCTACGTAGCTTGGAGAGAGGTATACCAGCAGTAGGCCCAATTGACCATCAGGACCCCACCTTAAGAGGAGGGATTCACATTCGTCTATCTGGGGGGCAGTGGTCTCCCGTGGACAGAGGGTCTCTTTGATAACGACCGCCACGCCACCTCCCCTACCCTGAGTCTGTGGTTGATGCAGCACACGGAAACCTGGAGGGCATAAATCAATCAGAGGGACCCCTCCCTCTCGGCCCAACCAAGTTTCCGTGATGCATGCCAGGTCTGCGTCTTCCTCCTCGATCAAATCATTGTGCTATATGTATCAGTTCCTATTGTCCATGAATATAATAATAATAATAATAATAATAATAATAATAATAATAATAATAATAACAACAACAACAACAACAACAACAACAACAACAACAACAACTGAGCCTTGGTGGAGCAGTGGGCTAATGCCTCCTTATGTAACACCAGCTGCCTGCAATTAGTGCAGGTTCGCATCCCACCAGGCTCAAGGTTGACCCAGCCTTCCATCCTTCCGAGGTAGGTAAAATGAGGACCCAGATTGTTGGGGGCAATAAGCTGACTTTGTAATAATGCCACTTGAGATGGGGCCGAAAGCCCTAATAAGCAGGCATATACATAGAATGAAGGCTATTGCTAAGCACATTGATTTGTGCTTTAAATTGTAAGCCGCCCTGAGTCTTCGGAGAAGGGCGGGATATAAATGGGATTATAAATAAATAAATAAATAATAGAATTGGAAGGGACCTTGGAGGTCTTCTAGTCCAACCCCCTGCTCAGGCAGGAAACCCTATACCATTTCAGAAAAATGGTTGTCCACTCTATTCTTAAGAACTTCCAGTGTTGGAACATTCACAACTTCTGGAGGCAGGTTGTTCCACTGGTTAATTGTTCTAACTGTCAGGAAGTTTCTCCATAGTTCTAGGTTGCTTCTCTCTTTGGTTAGTTTCCATCCGTTCCTTCTTGTCTTGCTTTCAGGTGCTTTGGAAAATAGCTTGACTCCCTCTTCTTTGTGGCAACCCCTGAGATATGGAACACTGCTATCATGTCACCCCTTGCCCTTCTCTTCATTAAACTAGACATACCCAATTCCAGCAACCTTTCTTTATATATTTTAGCCCTCAGTCCCCTAATCATCTTTGTTGCTCTTCTCTATACTCTTTCTATTGTGACATAACACTCCAATCTTTCTCCATCCTGCTTATTTCTTGAAAATATATCTGTACTCTCCCATTGCACTTTGGGGAGATAGCTTCCAAAGCTCTTGGCAGACTGGTATATAGAGTTACTGATGAGCTGTAGATTAATACATGATTCTATCCTGATCTACTGTACAGTAAAATAAATTTAACTTTTCTGCTTGATTCCCATTTAGTCAGAATCATGCCTAAATAAAGCTTGACCTGCTTCCAGTGAGACCATTCCTAAGCCAGGTCCACAGTATAATCCAGTCCTCCTGCAGATTTCAGTCCATATGGCATGCCTGCTGCTTGTGAAAAGATTTATTATTCTCAAAGAAGTACTGTCACTCATTTGTTAACATTTATTTTATTTATTTATTTATTTATTTTATTTAGTTACATTTATATACCGCCCTATTCCCTGAGGACTCAGGGCGGTTTACAGGGAATTAAAAAATCCACCATACAAAAGTTAAAAAACCAAATTAAAAAATATTAAATTGACCCTGTATACTTAAAACCCCAGTTAAAAATTTCTCCTCAGCCTGGGCCTGAGAGCTCAAAGAGCCAGGTCTTCAGGCCCCGGCGGAATGATCGGAGGTCGGGGGCAGTCCTCAGCTCCACCGGCAGCTGGTTCCAGAGGGCAGGCGCTCCCACTGAGAAGGCCCTATCCCTGGGTGTCACCCGCCGGCAATCTCTCACCGGCGGCACCCTGAGCAGACCCTCCCTGTGGAAGCGCACTGGGCGAAGGGCGTTTGATGCCGGCAGCAGGTGTTCCCTCAAATAGCCCGGACCCAGGCCATGTAGGGCTTTATAGGTAATAACCAGCACCTTGAATTTCACCCGGAGGGCAACCGGAAGCCAATGCAGCTCGCGGAGTAGAGGTGTTACATGGGAGTATCGGGAGACCCCCATTACAACTCGCGCGGCCGCATTATGCACCAGTTGAAGCCTCCGAGTGGTCTTCAAGGGCAGCCCCATGTAGAGAGCGTTACAGTAGTCCAAACGGGAGGTAACAAGCGCATGAGTAACTGTGCGTAGGGCGTCTCGGTCCAGATAGGGACGCAACTGGCGCACCAGGCGAACCTGTGCAAAAGCCCCCCTGGTCACGGCTCCTATGTGGTCTTCAAAATTGAGCCATGAGTCCAGGAGGATGCCCAGGTTGCGAGCCCTATCAATGGGGGGTAACACCTCACCCCCCATCGTTAGAGGTGGAATAAGTTGGTTAACCCGAGATGCCGATATGCACAGCCACTCAGTCTTGGCGGGATTGAGACGAAGCCTGTTTCTCCCCATCCAGACCTGAACCGCCTCCAGGCACCGGGACATCACGGAGAGGGCATCGCTGGGTTGGTTCGGGGTGGAAAGAAAAAGTTGGGTATCATCAGCGTACTGGTGATACCCCACCCCGAAACCACGAATGATCTCGCCCAGCAGCTTCATATAGATGTTGAACAGGAGAGGCGAGAGGACCGACCCCTGAGGAACTCCACAAATGAGAGACCTCGGGGCGGATCTCTGCCCTCCTGTCAACACCGACTGCGAGCGGCCCTGGAGGTAGGAGGAGAACCACCGTAGAACGGTGCCTCCCACTCCCAACCCCCTGAGACGCCGCAGCAGGATACCATGGTCGATGGTATCGAAAGCCGCTGAGAGATCTAATAGGACCAGGACAGAGGAGCAACCCCTGTCCCTAGCCCTCCAGAGATCATTCACCAGCGCGACCAATGCCGTCTCCGTGCTGTGTCCGGGCCTGAAGCCCGATTGGTACGGGTCCAGATAATCAGTTTCCTCCAGGAACAGAGGGAGCTGATGCGCCACCACACTCTCAACAACCTTCGCCAGAAAGCGAAGGTTGGAGACTGGACGATAGTTGTTTAAAACAGCCGGGTCCAAAGCAGGCTTCTTGAGAAGGGGCCTCATAAGGAACTTGCAACATGTAGGTTAGCAAAATTTATTCTGTCTTTATACATCCTTGCTCCTTATTAGGTATTCTAGAACAAGATCCTCTGTCTCTGCCTCTGTCTCTCTGTCGCTCTCTCTGTGTGCCTTTCATATAGTCTTGTTTCCTGGAGGACAGGTCTAAGAACTTTCAGCAGCCAATTTCTATGCTTAAGGCAGAATCAGAATTAGGATCCTTCACCTTCTAGTCTACCAATAGTACCTTTAAACCAGTGCTTTTTTTCTTAAAAAAGGTGCCGGAAGTCTCATCTTGGCGGGCGCAGGAGGCGGGGGGGTGGGGGGCAGTGCTGCTGCAGTCACAAGTGTGAAGGGTGTTGGCGGCGGGCTCCCCTCCCTGGGGCCGGAGCCAGCGCGGCTGGTGCTGTGGGAGCAGCAAAGCACACTCTATATGGCGGGGCTGCGCAATGCGGGCAGCAGAGGCGGTGTGGGCCAGGCGATGTTTTAATCTTATGATTTTAAAAATATATTTTTTCTATTGTAAGTTTCCCCAAACCTCGCCATGTGGATTCCATACAAATATTATATAATTGGTAAATAAAGGTAGAACATATGTTAAATATACATCAAATGATAATACGCTTCCCTACAAAGTCAATTCTTGCTCAATGACAGACCAAGGAGTTAACTTGGAAAGGTAAGAGGAAAATCTAGAAGAGGTCTGTGCAGCTCTTCAACATCTTCATCAACGATTTGGATGAGGGGATAGATGGGGAACTCATCAAATTTGCAGACAACACCAAGCTGGCAGGAATAGCCAATACACCAGAAGATAGGCTTAAGATACAGGAGGATCTGGACAGACTCGAACACTGGGCACTATCTAACAAAATGAAATTCAATGGTGAAAAAAGTAAGATTCTACATTTAGGCAGGAAAAATCAAATGCACATGTATAGTATATGTGGTACCTTGTGTTATGTATGCAGGCATCTGCATAGCAACAGCCATCAGGGGGCGTTGGCCTGGACAGTTTCGGCGGGAAACCTAGGGCCAACCCCATTGGCTGTTAGCTTACCTGGCCAGGTATATAAGGAGGCCAGGTAGCCCTCATTCCTCAGTTCACTTCCCCTTCCAATAAAGAGCTGAACTCACACACTGGCTGGCGTCTCTCTTGCGTCGGACCCACTACACAATAGTGGCGACGAAGGTGGGATTGCTGCCGACCAAGAGCTGAAGTCACTGGGGAAACGCTCCGCGAGCTGAAGGGAAAGGCATTTTTCCTTCTTCCCCCCACGACCGCCAGCCGAACCGGCAACACCAAGTGCCACATCCACGACCAACTGCCGCCATGGCTAGAGCCGGACAACCCCGCGAATTCGAGACCCACCGCCCCGAAACCTGGACCCGTTACCTGGCTCACGTTGAACTGTACATGTGGTTCAATCGGAGGATGGTGCAAAGGCGGCCGCCCTGCTCTGCCTTGGGGGACCAGCGCTGCTGGAAGTCACCGCGAACCTGTTCCCCCAGGAGGCCATCAACACCATCGCGTACCGAGACCTCGTGGCCAGGCTCAACGCACATTTCAGGCCCCGGCGCTCCAAGGTGGCCGCACGGTCACAATTCGAGAAAAGGGACCAGCGCCCCGACGAGACCGGCGCTGACTTCCTCGCCGCCCTACGGGAAGCTGCCATCGCTTGCAGGTTCACAAATTTGGAGGAGCGACTATGGGACCGGCTGATTTGCGGCCTACGCGACAGGCGGTTGCAGGAGCGCCTGTTCGAAAGAGAGGAGGTCTCTCTCCAGGAAGCCGAGGATGCCATCCTAGCCCACGAAGCGGCCTGCGGGGCCGTCCAAGCCTGCCAGGGAACCCGGCCCGGCAACCAGGCAAACAGCGTCCACCGGCAAGGGGCCACAGAGGAGGACGACCTGAGCATCGACCTCCTCCAGCAGAAGTCGACCCCCGACCAGCGAGCCAGACGCCCAGACAGGCCCAGGCCTCCCAGAACACTGCCGTTCCCCAGAGGTGCGCAGGGTGTGGTGGGAACCACATGCGCAGTCTCTGCAAGTTCCGGTCCGCCACGTGCCGGGCCTGTAAGAAAACAGGCCACATAGCCGCCGTCTGCAGTAGCCGCCGCCCCCGAGAGGAGATCCACAAGCTGCAGCCGGAGGAACCGCCGTTCGAAGGTACTGGGGCCCCCACCAAAACAAAAATTGGCTATGTCGAGAGCCGGCTGGCCATTAACCACACGGGTAGCCGCCGGCTGCTCAAACCCAAAATTAGATTAACAATCCGTTTGCAAGGTGTCCTTTGCAGCATGGAGCTTGACTTCGGATCAGCGGTCTCGATTATTTCGGACGAGACCCTTAACCACATAATTAGCCGGAGCAAGCAACGGATTAAATTACGGCCTACTAAATTAACCCTGACCGATTTTCAGAATTCGCAGGTCAAGGTGAAGGGGGAGGCCACATTTCAGTGGGGTTTAAGGGTCGCGAAGGGCACCTGGATGTTGTAGTGGTAGAGGGCCGCAGACCCAGCCTGGTCGGGCTGGACTGGTTTGAGGCCCTGGGAATCTCAGTATCCGGGATCCATCGGATCCAGGGGGACTCCGTTGAGGCCGTTTGCCGGGAGTTCGCCGACGTCTTCGACGGGTCATTAGGCAAGTACACCGGGGCCCCCATATCGTTCAAGCTTAACTCGAACGTCTCCCCCGTTAGGGTCTGGCCGCGGCGAGTCCCGTTTGCGCTCAAACACAAAATCGAGAGCGAACTAGACAAGTTGGTGGCCCAGGGAATCTTAGAGCCTGTAGATGGAGGGGAGTGGGAAACCCCCATCGTGACCCCCCTCAAATCCAACGGGGAAATAAGGATCTGCGCCGACTATAAGTGCTCAGTGAACCGTGCCCTAAACCCGCACGCTTACCCAGTTCCCGCGGTCAGCCACGTTCTCGCTTCCCTCCAAGGCGGTGCCATTTTTGCAAGGCTCGATCTTGCACAGGCGTACCAGCAACTCACGGTCACTAGGGAAACAGCTGACATCCAAACCATAGTAACCCATAGGGGGGCGTTCCGGGTGAACAGGCTGCAGTTTGGAGTCAGTGTTGCTCCCGGCATTTTCCAGGAGGTTATGGAAAAGACACTCAAGGGCATTCCAGGAGTATGCCCCTATTTTGATGACATCCTGATCGCAGGAGCATCAGCAGAGGAACTGGCAGGGAGGCTTAGGGAAGTGCTGGCAAGGCTGCGCACAGCTGGCCTCAAACTCAAAAAGGAAAAATGCAGCATAGGCGTTCCTTCCACAGAATTTTTGGGGTTCAGAGTAGACGCCAGGGGAATCCACCCCACAGAATCCAAGGTGAGGGCCATCAAACTAGCACCCACACCCAAGAACAAAGCAGAGCTTCAGGCATTCCTGGGTCTGCTGAATTTCTACCATACATTCCTCCCACACAAGGCAGCCATCGCTGAACCGCTCCACAGGCTGCTAGACAAACAGGCAACATGGGCCTGGACGGCCACCCATGATCAGAGCTTCAAGGCTCTGAAGGCATTGCTGTCGGACAAGTCCACAGTAACCCATTTCATCGAGTCCAAGCCCATTTGTATCGCCTGCGATGCATCCCCTTATGGTGTGGGCGCTGTCCTAAGCCACCTTGAGCCCAACGGGGCACAAGTCCCCATAGCATACTATTCTAGGACACTGTCTGGAGCAGAAAGAAACTACGCCCAAATAGACAAAGAAGCCCTGGCAATCGTGGCAGGAATCAAGAAATTCCACGATTACTTATATGGCAGGGAGTTCACTGTCTTCACGGACCACAAACCACTCCTGGGCCTGTTCACCACAGACAGGCAAACCCCCCAGATTCTGTCCCCCAGGATGCTCCGGTGGTCCATCTTCCTTGCAGCATACAATTGCAAGCTGGTACACAAGCCAGGGAAGGAGATGGGCCATGCAGACGGTCTAAGTAGGCTCCCCCTAGACACACACGACCCAGACCCAGCACCAGCCACACAGATCCTAGCCCTGCAGGAACTACCCGAGTGCCCAGTTCTTGCCAAGGACATTGCCAGCCACACAGCCACAGACAATATCATGGGCAGGGTGCACTCATGGGTTTGCACAGGGTGGCAGGACAAATCCCCGGGACCAGAGTTTCAGGCCTATTTCATTAGACGCGATGAAATCTCCACACACAAAGGGTGCCTCCTTTGGGGTAGCAGGGTCATCATTCCACCCGCACTACGCGCCAGGGTATTGGACTCCTTACACGAAGGGCACCCGGGGGTGGTCAGGATGAAGGCACTGGCTAGGAGCTACCTCTGGTGGCCCGGGTTGGACAAGGAGGTTGAGGATCGGGTCAAGGCCTGTTATACGTGCCAGAGATCCAGGCCAGAAGTGCCACATGCACCAGTACACCGGTGGGAGGCCACACACACGCCATGGTCCCGCATTCACATTGACTATGCGGGGCCATTCCAGGGTCAACTATTTTTAGTAGTGGTGGACAGTCACTCCAAGTGGTTAGAGGTAGTCCCTGTCCCCAACATGACCTCGGGGAGGACAATCCAGGTGCTCAGAGCTCTCTTTGCCACACACGGCCTCCCCGACGTAATTGTGTCTGATAATGGGCCTCAGTTTACTGCTGCTGATTTCCAGGCGTTCTTGAAGGCAAACTGGATTAGGCACGCCACCTCTGCGCCTTTCCATCCATCTACCAACGGGCAGGCCGAACGGATGGTAAGGACGACCAAAGATGCACTCCGGCGCATCATCAGCAGGGACTGGCACCACAGACTGGCCAAATTTTTACTAGCCCAACACACAACACCATGCGTGGCTACCGGCAAGAGCCCAGCAGAAATGCGATGGGGACGGCGCCTCATCACCAAGCTGGACCGCCTACACCCAGACCGGGTAGCAGCCGAAACCGGTAGGGCAACATCACCATCATCACCATCATCACCATCACCACCAGCATCACTACCATCACCATTGCCATCATCACCCACACACAGGGTCCTCAACCTGGGGGACCTGGTCTGGGCAAGGAACTATGGGGCTGGACATCCTTGGGTTCCGGGGACAGTGGTCGGGAAAACAGGACCCCTTTCGTACATTGTAGGGGTGGAGGGGGACAGACGCATAAGGCGACACATCGATCAGCTCAGAGGAAGAGTCCCTGAGCACGTCACACACGCCCCTGAGCACGTCACACACGTCCCTGAACTCAACGCACACGATCAACAGGAGGACCACACTCCAGGAGGGGTCAACCCAGCTGAGGACGTCACAGGGCAGGGACCAGAGGAGGAGGACTTCCTGATACCGGCTCCTTGCAGCCTTGCACAAAGGCCTCAGGAACCCACGGTCCAAGCCCAGGGGCCAAGCACACCCAGACGATCCACCCGTCCACACAGGACACCAGCCTACCTGTCGGACTATGTGTGCAAGTGACCCTCACACAAGGACACCACTGTTTTTTTATATATATACTCATAGTTATAGTAGTTGCATGTTGTTGTTGTTATGTGGGTCTTCTCTAAGGGGGGAGGGGTGTTATGTATGCAGGCATCTGCATAGCAACAGCCATCAGGGGGCGTTGGCCTGGACAGTTTCGGTGGGAAACCTAGGGCCAACCCCATTGGCTGTTAGCTTACCTGGCCAGGTATATAAGGAGGCCAGGTAGCCCTCATTCCTCAGTTCACTTCCCCTTCCAATAAAGAGCTGAACTCACACACTGGCTGGCATCTCTCTTGCGTCGGACCCACTACACAATACCTTGCTCAATAGTAGCAACTGTGAGAGAGATCTCGGAGTCCTAGTGGACAATCACTTAAATATGAGTCAGCAGTGTGCTGCAACTGCCAAAAAAGCCTACACAGTGCTAGGCTGCATTAAAAGAGGGATAGAGTCAAGATCACGTGAAGTGATTGGTCGCTCTGGTGAATGATCTCTGGAGGGCTCGGGATAGGGGATATTCCTCTGTCCTAGTCCTATTAGACCTCTTGGCGGCTTTCGATACCATCGACCATGGTATCCTGCTGCGGCGTCTCAGGGGATTGGGAGTGGGAGGCACGGTTTTTCAGTGGTTCTCCTATCTCCTGGGACGCTCGCAGTCGGTGTTGGCAGGGGGGCAGAGGTCGACCCCTAGGACTCTCGCTTGTGGAGTTCCTCAGGGGTCGGTCCTCTCGCCTCTCCTGTTCAACATCTATATGAAACTGCTGGGTGAGATCATTCGTGGTTTTGGAGTTGGGTATCATCAATATGCTGATGATACCCAACTTTTTATTTCGACCCCAAACCACCCCAGTGATGCCCTCGCTGTGATGTCCCGTTGCCTGGAGGCGGTTCGGGGCTGGATGGGGAGGAACAGACTTCAACTCAACCCTGACAAGACTGAGTGGCTGTACATTCCGGCTTCCTGGGACACCTGGGATGTTCCATCTCTTTCTATGGGGGGTGAGCTTTTACCCCCTGTGGATAGGGCTCGCAACTTGGGAGTCCTCCTAGATTCACGACTCACTTTGGAGGATCATATAGTGGCCGTGACTAGGGGGGCTTTTGCCCAGGTTCGCCTGGTGTACCAGTTGCGGCCCTATCTGGACCGGGAGGCCTTATGTACGGTCACTCATGCGCTCGTGACCTCTCGCCTAGACTACTGTAATGCTCTCTACATGGGGCTTCCCTTGAAGACTACTCGGAGGCTCCAACTGGTACAGAATGCGGCCGCGAGAGTTGTCTTGGGAGTTTCCCGGTACTCCCATGTTACACCTTTGCTCCGTGAGCTGCATTGGTTACCAGTTGTCTTCCGGGTAAGGTTCAAGGTTTTGGTTATGATCTTTAAGTCCCTACATGGCATGGGTCCGCGATACCTCGAGGACCACCTGCTGCCGGCGTCGACTCCCCTCCGCCCTGTGCGTGCCCACAGAGAGGGCCTCCTCAGGGTGCCTCCGGTCAAGGAATGTCGACTGGTGGCCCCCAGGGGGAGGGCCTTCTCTGTGGGTGCTCCGGCATTATGGAACCAACTGGCGGTTGAGCTCCGGACGGCATCAGACCTCCGATCCTTCCGTCGCGGGTTGAAGACCCATTTATTTGAACTAGCGGGTCTGGCCTGATGGGGGTATATGGGTTTTAATAGGCTTGTTTTATCATTCTTGTTTTAACTTGGGCATTGATTTAATTGTTTTTTAATTTTTGTATTGTTATTTATATATGCCCTGTGAACCGCCCTGACGCCCTTAGGGAGAAGGGCGGTATAGAAATCTCAATAAATTAAATTAAATTAAGTACTAATACCACTTTACAATGCCTTGGTAAGGCCACACCTGGAATATTGCATCCAGTTTTGGTCACCACGATGTAAAAAAGATGTCGAGACTCTAGAAAGAGTACAGAGAAGAGAAACAAAGATGATTGGGGGACTGGAGGCTAAAACATATAGGGAACGGTTGCTGGAATTGGGTATGTGTAGTTTAACAAAGAGAAGGGTGAGGGCTGACATGATAGCAGTGTTCCAATATCTCAGGGGCTGCCACAAAGAAGAGGGAGTCAAGCTATTCTCCAAAGCACCTGAAAGCAGGACAAGAAGCAAGGGATGGAAACTAGTCAAGGAGAGAAGCAACCTAGAACTAAGGAGAAATTTCCTGAGTTAGAACAACTAACCAGTGGAACAACCTGCCTCCAGAAGTGGTGAATGCTCCAACACTGGAAGTTTTTAAGAAGAGACTGGCCAGCCATTTGTCTGAAATTGTATAGGGTTTCCTGCCTGAGCAGGGGGTTGGACTAGATGACCTCCAAGGCCCCTCCAAATAATAATAATTATTATTATTATTATTATTATTATTATTATTATTATTATTATTATTATTATTATTATTATTATTATTATCTTGTAAAAAGGAAAGGCCCACGCTGATAAATTAAAAATCTTTGTGGTCTGCAAAGGAATGCTGGTGGGCTAATCAATGATTTGGTGACTAGAGGAGCATCCAGTGTTGGAGCTTGTGGTCATGGTAAGCCATGGAGGCACTAGGCAACATGACTTTCAGGGCAGGGGTGGTGATTTTATTACTTTTAAAAAAAAGTCTGTGCTCTGTCCAAGGGTGCTTGGTAGGCTGCATGTACAGGCCTGGTCTAGAATTTATTTTGGAGCATTCAACTATCTAGAGCAGGCATGTCAAACTCATTTTGTTTGAGGCAACTTTTTATAAAAGAATTGCCATTAATTTGTTTTAATAAAATAATTTAAATCAATTTTTCACTTGATTTCAAATTAAATGAATGAGATTTTTTTTAGTACAATTGCCAAATGCAATAAACTGGTTTTAGGTATATGTTACTGGAAGGAAAAAGCAATCCCTGTTGCGTTACTGATCCCAGAGAAACATTTGCAGGTATGCAGGTATCCTTAGGGTGCCATAGTTATGGATGAGAAATATTGGTTGCAAAGTTGGCATTTCTGGATGTAATACAGATATTTTGGACTTATTTTTCTTTCTTTGCATGTTTGATATTTTTAAAAAGGCATATGCTACTGGCTATGCTGATGCACATATGTAACATGATCACTGCTTGTCCAAAATTATACTATACAGATAATACCCCCAGAAATTATTTTAGCCTTTTTAATAAATGTTGTTATTGGTGTTAAGCTCACCAGGGAAAACATCATATATTGTTATGTATACACTAGGTTAATTATTTAAAGACTGAAGTGCAACATAACTAGATTCTAAATAATCTATTTTTCAAAACACACAACAGCCCAAACAGTAAAAGTCCAAATTAAGAATATTTCATTCTTAAGAATTGTTTAGATTCAAAATAGTTTTCAAGAGTGTACAAAAGATACTATTTTTTTTCTAGAATGAGCTAAATTAGACATATTACATTGAGAAAAATGTTTCTCATTTCTTTCCCATTACCTTTGATTTCATTGCAGAGATGTTAACATAATAGATTATTTTGTTATCTAATTTTACCTTCCAAAAGACAGAAGCAGATGAAAAATGTGAGGTTCTTTCCTGTTGGCTTTTCAGAATTAGCTGTTTTAGATTCTAAAAGTTTAGTTCCTAGAGAAGTAATCCTGTAAATAATTTTAATGTCCTGTAGTGCAGGCTCTTTTATGACTCAAGGACTTCAACTCCCAGAATTCCTGAGCCAGCATGGCTCAGCTTGGAAACCTCTCCCTTTCCCCTCAGCATGGCTGGCTCAGGATTTCTGGGAGTTGAAGTCCACGAGTCATAAAAAAGAGCCAAGATTGCTAGCCCTGCAATAGGCTTAGGAAAAGCAATAAGGGAGCTGGGTTGGGTTTTTTTTTTGGCAAAAGAAAGGTTCCGGAACGCCCTTCTGAGCGTTCTATGAGAAAGAAAGCCCTGCTTTAAACATTACACTAAACTGGCTCTCTTTTCCCCAAACATGCCATCCTAGAACTCCCAGTTCCTTTTATAGACCATGATTCTGTACAATAAATAATTATGTTTTTAAACTATAATAAACTCTGCACTTCCTTGGTTTCTTTTGGTTCATGATCTAAAAAAAAATCCATGTGAAATGGTCATTATGGATCCTGTTGGGATTTAATTGAAGGTTGGAGATTGGGAAGCTAGAGGGCACTCTGATGTGCACGTTATCCACTTTGTAATTAAAGTAAGTGCAAGAACAGGGCACTTCAGCCATGATAATTCATCTGAAATTTAATTTTCTTTGTGGGAAAAATCAAAACCAATTCCTTTTCCATTAACTTCAATATTGTGAAAAAAGGACCTAGTGATATAACAGTAATCTTCACGTTACTTCAAACTATTCAGTGAGAAGTGGCCTAAAAATTTCATTTTCTTTCTGATTCATATTTTTAATCCAAGAGAGATAACAGCAATGCTAACCATTCCCCTAAATAAATAATATCAGTCTTTCACATTCCATGATAGCAAAGGTAGAACAAGTGACCTTACAAAGTCAGAAGCCTCTGGAATTCTTTTCTGCAAGGTTGTTATCTGCAAAACAAACTTTTAATGTTTCTAGAGATAAAGAAATATCAGATGTTTCTTGCTTTTTGTACTAAATGTGCAGTCCTACCTACTACTATCTGTGCTGTATTAGCAGAGTAGGCATGTGTAGAAATTTCTTGAAATACACATTTAAAATATCTGATCTAAGCAGATTATGTGGGCTTGGGGAGATTATGGGGAAGGTAATATTTAAAGCTCCTTGTATACTGAAAATGCTATAGGAATATATAGGATTAATGCATACTTCTATTTTTAGCAGAAAATTTACTGCAACAGGAAATTGTCTCCAACTATAAGAAACTGGTGTTATCTGCTTAAGTATAGATTTTTACATATACATTGAGGAAACAAATTATTTGATCCCCTGCTGATTTTGTACGTTTGCCCACTGACAAAGAAATGTTCAGTCTATAATTGTAATGGTAGGGTTATTTTAGCAGTGACAGAATAACAACAAAAAAATCCATAAAATGCATTTCAAAACAGTTTTAAATTGATTTACATTTTAATGAGTGAAATAAGTATTTGATCCCTTCGCAAAACATGACTTAGTACTCGGCGGCAAAACCCTTGTTGACAATCACAGAGGTCAGACGTTTCTTGTAGTTGGCCACCAGGTTTGCACACATCTCAGGAGGGCTTTTGTCCTACTCCTCTTTGCAGATCCTCTCCAAGTCATTAAGGTTTTGAGGCTGACATTTGGCAGCTCAAACCTTCAGCTCCCTCCACAGATTTTCTATGAGATTAAGGTCTGGAGACTGGCTAGGCCACTCCAGGACTTTAATGTGCTTCTTCTTGAGCCACTCCTTTGTTGCCTTGGCCATGTGTTTTGGGTCATTGGCATGCTGGAATACCCATGCACGACCCATTTTCAATGCCCTGGCTGGGGGAAGGAGGTTCTTACCTAAGATTTGATGGTACATGCCCTGTCCATCGTCCCTTTGACACAGTGAAGTTGCCCTGTCCCCTTAGGAGAAAAACACCCCCAAATCATAATGTTTCCACCTCCATGTTTGATGGTGGGGATGGTGTTCTTCGGATCATAGACAGCTTTCCTCCTCCTCCAAACACAGTGAGTTGAGTTGATGCCAAAGAGCTCAATTTTGGTCTCATCTGACCACAACACTTTCACCCAGTTCTCCTCTGAATCATTCAGATGTTCATTGGCAAACTTCAGATGGGCCTGTACATGTGCTTTCTTGAGCAGAAAGATTTCAGTCATTCATAGCATAATGTGTTACCAATTGTTTTCTTGGTGACTATGGTCCCAGCTGCCTCGAGATTATTGACAAGATCCTCCCATGTAGTTCTGGGCCAATTCCTCACCATTGTCATGATCATTGAAACTCCACAAGGTGAGATCTTGCATGGAGCTCCAGACCAAGGGAGATTGATAGTTACTTTGTGTTTCTTCCATTTGTGAACAATTGCACCAACTGTTGTCACCTTCTCACTAAGCTGCTTGACAATAGTCTTTTAGCCCACTCCAGCCTTGTGTATTCTAAAATCTTGTCCCTGACATCCTTGGACAGCTCTTTGGTCTTGGCCATGATGGAGAGTTTGGAATCTGATTGATTGCTTCTGTGGACAGGTGTCTTTTATATAGGTAACAAGATGAGATTAGGAGCACTCCCTTTAAGAGAGTGCTCCTAATCTCAGCTCATTACCTGTATAAAAGACACCTGGGAGCCATAAATCTTGCTGATTGATATGGGATCAAATATTTATTTCACTCAGTAAAATGCAAATCAATTTATAACTTTTTTGAAATGCGTTTTTCTGGATTTTTTTGTTGTTGTTCTGTCTCTCACTGTTAAAATAAACTTACCATTATAATTATAGACTGATCATTTCTTTGTCCATGGGCAAATGTACAAAATCAGCAGAGGATCAAATATTTTTTCCCCTCACTGTATTTAGCACACTGAAATTCACCTATGTTTATTTCAGAAACCAGAAAGAGTTACTGTTATTAGTATTTGGTTGGGAGATTAGGAAATCGTCCTAACTGGTTTAACAGCTGTGATTTTGATTATGTGCCATCACATCAGTTCCAACTCTTACAATCACATAAAAGGATTGTGATCCTTCCACTATTCCAACATGACAGTTGAGTCAATTCACCTTGCTACTTATCATATTTTTTATTTCCTTCCACCTTTCCCAGCAATGAAACTTCTTGAGAGAGCTAGGTCTTTGCATATGTTCAAAGTATGATAATTTGAACCTGGTCATTTGTACCTTGAGTGAGAACCGAGTTGATTTGTTCAATGAACCTATTATGTGTGCTTCTTTGTCATCCATGGTATTCTCAGGAATCTTCTCCAACCCCAAAGTTCAAAAATGTCTATACTCTTTCTTTCCTGCTTATTCAGTCTGGTTTTCACTTCCATAAAATGTCACAGGGAGTACCATTGCCTGCAGCTGAATATCTTTCTCAAGGCTATTTTGCCAAGTGCTACTCTCAACATATTCCTTGACTGTTCCTCTACTGTTGAAGTTAAAAACCTACCTACCTCTTCAACGTCTGTATTCTCCTGCTTCATTTCAGTTTCCTAGCCCATGGAACTGTTTTTGTCCTTAATTTCTCCATCTTTGCCATTCTAGTTTCCAATCACAAGCAGCACATCTTATTTCCATGTTCTGTCAGTTTCAAATTTAACTTAATGATAAAACTCATCAACTTCCTTTTTCCTTCATCAGTAATTTGAACATAGTCTTGAATAATTGTCATATTAAAGGGTTGCCTACAAAGTGTTTAATATTACAGGCAGTCCTTGTGTTAGAACAGAAATTGGGATTGGGATTGCCATCACTAAGCGATGCTGTGATAAAATGTGATGTCACCTCTTCTCATTACTTAGCAACAATCCCAGTAGTCCTGGTTGCCATCATATCACAAGATGCATGAGTTTTTAAGTGGGAAGCAACAGGAATCCCAGGTAAGGAGTGTGGTAGGATGCTGTGGCTGGGCAGGAGAGGCTGTGGGAGGCCCAGTGCAGCCATGCATGAGTGCAGGGAGACTAGAGGAAGTAGCAGAATTTAAAAAATCTTCAGCTCTGACCTGAGGGGTCCATCATCTAGCACAGCATTGTGATCACTTCAGTGTTTATCCATGTGGTTTTTAGTTTAAAAAAGGAGATGATTAGTGTAATGTATTGGGCTTGTTTTGTTAAGGGAACACCATGTGGGAAGGTTGCTTGAGCAGGGAAGCTGGCTAACAGCTCCCAGCTCCTCAGACAACTCGTCTCCAGCGCCGCTATTGGTTGCCTCTAGGGCGGCAATGGGTTGTTTTAAACCTATTGGCTGCCGCCTAGAGGCCAGGGTATAAATTGCTGCATTCGCAGCCCTGTTTCTCAGTTCAGATCCTGCAAGCAATAAACAATGATCTTTGCTGAACTCACTCACCTTGTCTTCGTCATTAAGCAACGAACCCAGTACATAACAATTACCATTACAGTCCCTGAAATTATGCTTTGCTATTGTCACTAAAGCTGTTTCTCACTAAAGCATCTGCCCAATATAGATGCCTGCTTGCTTTAGTTGGGCAGCTGGGATGACCTTCTTGTCTTATATACTTGTTACACACTCCCTGCATTTTTCACTTATTTCTCTCAGGAACACCCATCCCCTATTAAAATAAGGCAGCATAGTAGGGTCTGTGCGGGAACAGAGGCAAGAATGCATCTTTCTTGATTGGTAAATGGTTGTGGGCTAGCGGGAAAAGTCCCTGCATTTTTCAGATTATCATTTTCAAAATCCAAACGGTTTCTTCCATTTTAATGATTCTTATCTTTCATTACAAAAGAGCAAAGAGCAATCCATCATGTATGGTTTCCTGGCATGAGCTAGATTACTTCAAACTATGGTACACCATTGAGCAAGATAATCTTGATCTGAAGGGCTCAGCAGCAAGATAAGCCAAACTGACAACCAGAATACTTTTAGGCAAGAACTGTAATGTTGCTGATTATTTCCAACAGTATGAAAACAAATCAGTACAAGTTTGGGCTCCATTTAATGAGATCCCTGCACCTTCAGGATGTCCTACCCACTAGCATTCCATATGGAAATAATATGTTGATAAATGCAATTGTTAATACATGTTGGGTTGATTAGCCTGCTGATAAGTATATGCAGTGCTTTTTTTGTAAAAGAAAAAGATGCTGGAACTCACACATGTCATACAATCCACCTTGCCTACCCTACAAGGTTCCATCCAAAAAATGTGCCAGAACTCGGTTCTGGGCATTCTATGAGAAAAAAAGCCCTGAGTATATGTATATTCTTTGTGCATGTAGGATCCATTGATGTTAAGATTCAGGTTTTTATCTATGCAGTCGTGTCTTCATCTGAGGCTTAGCCAGATTACTAAGTTACATAGTAATTAACAATAGCTAAATTTCCTGTTTTCTTTGGCATTAATAATTTAGTTAGCATGGAAATTCCTAATGTTGAATCATTTCTATTTAGGCTTCATTGTATGTAATCAAGTCTTCTGAATGTTTGAATTCTTCAGTAATAAGCATAAAAAGCACATAACAACTTAGAATTGCCTCAGCTCCCACATTATGTGCTATGCCATAATGCATGAACTCACCCAGATTGAACACCCTACTTTTATAATAAAATAATCATAAGTTAGCCATGCTTAACAGCACTTTGTCTAGTTTTATTAAATCTTTTCTTGAAAGTGTGTTTAGAATTATAGTAATATTGCTTCACAGGTCTACCTGTCAAGTATATATTGTGCAGCTCCACTGTCAACATCATGGTGACAATATTTCTTATCTTATATACTGTACTAGGTTATGACAGATCATCATAGAGAAAAATATGTATGCACTAGGAATTGACAAGGACTTGATGGCACGCAATCCTCATCAATCATATGGTTGCAACCTTAATACCATAGCATGGAACTCTGTAATAGCTCAGACAATATGTCGATAGCCACATGATGGATGTGTCCTAGAGCTGGCCACCTTTGTTACTTTTTGTTTCAATCACAACACAACTGCTTCTGCCTAGTTAAAAGGTGAAAATCATCCAAAATCATATCTTGCCTATATGTTACATTTTCAAGAATGATTGTAAATTCAGGTCTTGACATAATCAACTACATTTACATATATGTACATATTATAAATACAGACATAACTTCACAAATAGCCAATATACAAATGTTTTATTTTTTACTAGGTATCACAATTAAAAAGATAAGTACCATTTATCCTATTGGCAAGTATATGAATGTAAAACATCAAATCCCTACAACTGGGCATTATTTACATGAGTCCCAGACATGGTATTAATTTTACCACATAAATATTACAATATTTCAACCCTGCACCCTGCATTCCTTGTTTGTAGGTTTATATAATCAACATTAAATTATGGTATAATAATTTGCCTTAACCTTCAAGGATTTTTTTCTCTTTGCCTGAAGGAGAATTATGTTTTTGTGCTAAGGCCTTTTACAAGTAATATTGCTTTGTCAGCAAACATGAAGTATTTGCTACTGAAATGGATGTGGCAGTTCAATATACGGTAATCCAGTATTATCAGCAAGTAGTTTGCTTACCACTCCATTCACATCATAAAACTTTTAGTATGGTATCCTTTCTCTGGAACAATAAATCTCCCCTATAATTGGCTTCTTTATAAACTGTCTCCTCAAAGATATTAAAATATGTCTGATTCCAGAAAAGGAGATTAAACAGTTGGGCTATAAGTGGTTTGCATCAGTTCTTGACTTTCCAGTCTTTACAGGATTAGAGTTTTTAAACAACTTTACAAATATTAAAAGCTGTGATAAAACATTTCTGAAGAGTTCACAGTGCAATATTTTATACGCTAGTCAAGCTTTTATCTATACACCCATCTATAAAATTAATTAAAAATCAGTATAAAAATAGAATGATTTGAAAGGTTTACACACATACACACACCAACATTCCGCACTTATCTGTTGATTCTGTATCAAATAGCCTATACAGTAGAATGCACAGGATTCCACAGGAACAGGAACCAATATGATGGTCAGTCAAAAATTAACCTTTTTTAAAAAAAATACATTAAAAATATTTTGGTCATCAGAAAGGCCTACGTCATGTCAAAATCTTAAGAACTGTTGACAACATCAAGCAGTTGTGATCTGTATTTACAGGATTTTTATTTCATTTTTAACAAAAAATGTTTAAATGTGATGAGCTGAATTTAGCAGCAGTAAGGTAATACAAAGATGTACTCCATTTGACTGAATAGGCCAGCATCCTGATTCAAGCTCTTCACCTTTTTTTCTGCTGTAGTTTTCTGAGACACTTTTACTAAATGTTTACTGCTTCCCTGCACAGTTCTATATCCTCCTGTGGAATTTTGTCCACATACTTAACATACTCTTCAGCCTACTGGGTAAAGGAATTTCTGAAGTATTTCATTTTTGTCATAGTACAGAAACATTTTCTTTAAATATTCATTATGCTCTGTATGTTTCTGGTGCATCCACAATATGATATACTAATTATCTGTTGTATTGCAATCAGTATTCCAAAATTATTTTAAAAATCAGTGTAGTGATAGCTGGACTATCTAATGTCCATTGAATCTGGGCTACACTATATAGTAGTATAAACTGCTATACCAAATAAACTTCAATAATGAAGTGCATATTTGCATATTTATTTAGTTTGGTGCTTATTCAGTGAAAAGCACTTGACTAATAATATCAACTCACTCTTTCAGTGTCTTGTAATATAAGTAACTGAGAAATTTCGGAATCATCCGTTCTGCAGAGTATAACAGTAGCTAGATTGTTCAGTGAGTGATATTTGGCAATAAATGAAGAATTTCCACTGCAGTGGTAGTTACTGCAAATGCCCACAACACTTGAAAATTATATCTGAACAATACATTTACCTTGTAGATTTCAGCAACCTGAGTTGCTTCAAAATAGTGCAATTTTAACAACATATACACATATGTAGTGGTTTCACACACAGAAAAACACTTAAAAAGTAGTTGGCCATTATTTATGCCCTGTCCCCTTTAGCACAGTTTAATGAACTTCATCATGTATCTGCATTTCTATCTATATTATCTTGTGATGACAGCAGAGATGGATATGGTGCCACACATTTCACATTGACATAGGTGGCATTCACATGAACATAATGTTCCCCAATAAAAGTGGAGAAGATCATGGATATATCTGAAACTAACTCAGAAAAGGCTGGCCGTAGTTCAGGTTTTGGATGCCAACACTTGAGCATGACTTCATATCTGCAATGAAAAAGCATAAGAATGGTTTTTAATTTATTACATTTAATAACATGATTTTACAGGATTTCTAGAAGGTATTTTAGACTTTTCTTACAGTGGATCAGGACAGTATTCAGGCTGCAAGAGCCTCCTTCCTTGTAGTAAGTAAACGGTAATATCAAAAGAGCTGATATCGGGATAAGGAGGTGCTCCTCTTGTCATCAGCTCCCAAAGTAAAACACCAAAGGACCACTAACAAAAAGAACATAAAAATCAAATCATAAGGCTGTGAAAGAAAGCCACAAGCATTCATAACTAAATAGTACATTATCAACAAGACAAGGCCAAATATTTTGTTCTCTTGTTGCATTTTTGGGAATTTGTGAGAACAGAATTAAGGGGCAAATCTTAAGTCTTGGAGGGTTATAAGGTGGTCATTATACCCCTTTAAAATGCTTTCCCTGAATTTTTCCTGGTCCCATCATCTTTGACATGCTGTGCATAACCAGGTGAATAACTCAAGCTGATGGAAGTTATATACTTCCGGGTTACATCAACAAAACTGCTATAGTCATCTAGTTAAATATTCTCTATTTTGACAGATTTTCTTTACCTAACTTTTTTTTTTCATGAAGAAACATAGTCATTGAATCTGGGATTTCTTCCATGCTAAACAGAAGTAATCTTTTGTAAGTTTTGCATTAATGGCCTCAAACAAATAAAAAATTAATCTCCAGAACAAAATTTCAAGGGCAAAGGGGATTTCTAAGAATAAAAAACAGCCTGTTGAAAAAATGTTGTGTGGAATTGATGAAGAAAAAAATCCAGTAAGCTGCACACACATAGGCATTTATCTATGAAACATACAGATGACTTAGAATGGGTTTTACAGTAAGTCTTAAGGAAAATGGAATTGGTGAAAATGAACTAGAGAAGCAGAAAGAGGGTTCTCCAACATTTGTTTTGTGATCATCAGAGTTAAATGGCCACTTTGGAATTCCTGGAAAGCTTAAGAGCAAAATAACCCTGCCAATATTTAACACTTCTACTTCAATCTTTTAGCTCTGAAAGATATGTCCCACCTATTCATTCCCAAGATAAAAAGTTCCAGACACACAATCCTACGTGATTCTGAATCTCTTGTAGGAAGCATGATATGGCTCACATATTAAGGGGACACAGTTTCAAAATTGAGTCAGCACAATATAGCTTTTCATAGGAATCATTCAAGCTTAGTATTTTAAGACTGGAAAGTTTTCTTAGTTGTAGGTTTAAGATTTGGTCATCTGAAATACAGACACAATTATAATAATACCCATTTACTTTTGCAAATTAAGAAACAGGCTAGTTTTGGTTTAAGTTTTTTTTCTTGCATTAATCTACTATATAATTCTTTTCCTTTGATATTTCCAGTAATCTGTTGAAATATGGAGAATCAGCAACACCCATATAATGGTAAATTCGCTCCTTTCGCCGCGATCTGAAAACATACTTGTTCGAGCAAGCCGGCCTGGCCTGAGGGGGGATTGGTGGGGTTTTTACTATTTTTATTGTTTTTTTTTACTATGTATTAACTGTATTTTTAATTGGGCATGTATTTAATTATCTTTTATCTTTTGTAAATCTCTGTGTTTTATTCTTGCCCTGTATACCGCCCTGAGTCCTTCGGGAGAAGGGCGGTATAGAAATATTAATAAATTAAATTAAATTAAAATTAAATATATTACCACATCTGATTTTGTAGTGAACTTCTGGGTTTGCAAACTTTCTAAAGCCATCCATTTTACTGGCAATTTTGCTCCTGTTTTATTGTGTACACTGTAGTACTCTTTATCGTATACATCTCTTGCAAGTCCAAAATCAGCAACCTTGACTGTGAAATTTTCATCCAGCCTACAAAAACAATACACACACAAACACAAAATATTATTTGGAGCTAAGATAGAATTTACATTTGTGGGGCCAAATTACACTGTATGGTTAATATAAACAAACATTACATTTACAGTCATCCATTCCTTCCTGAACGCAATGTTGCTTATAAACAACCAATTGTTTATTTACAGATGTCTGTATTCTTCAAAAATAGGCTAAGAGAGGATTCCATCTGAAGAGAGAATGCAGTTATAAATAAACTAAAGTCTAGACCAGTGGTGGTGAACCTATGCCACACGTGCCAGAGGCGGCACTCAGAGCCCTCTCTGTTGGCACGCACGCCACCAGCAGCAGATCCATCAGGCTGCCACTGCTGCCCAGAGCAGGAGCCCTGCCCAGCACAAAGGAGGCGAAGCGGCCAACTAGCAAGCTCGAGTAGAGGTGGTAGAGCAGAGGTCACCAACCACTGTCGACTGAAAAAAAAAGGGAGGGGAAGCATTTTGCATGCGTGCACGGGGCTGCAAGCACACACACACTGCAAATGGGGGGTGGCTAGTGCCTGCATGATGCTCACTAGCCCTGCCCTGTTCTTGCATGGTGCAGCGCCTTGTATCTGCACTCCGCGGTGCGGCGTTGGCCATTTTTGCGCCTTGCAGCACGGTGGCCCATTTTTGCGACCCTGGTTTTTGCGTGCCAGAGGCGGCACTCAGAGGCACCTCCCTGCCTCTCCCTGAGGGCACCACAATGCTGATGCGGCCCTGGCACATTGCAATAAATAAGTGGGTTTTGGGTTGCAGTTTGAACACATGGTCTCTAAAAGGTTCGCCATCACTGGTCTAGACTTTACCATTTTCTTTGGTTAGCTCTAATGACAAATCTTTAATAAATCTTGTTCACGAATGAAAGCAAATATACGTATCCCAAGATAATATATTTTTTTATTAAAGAGTTTTACAAATACATTTTAAACATAAAAACCCATCCCTCCCTCTCCCTCCCCCCCCCGAATTCCCAGAGCAAATACAGGGTATTAACCCTAACAATCTTAAACTATAATATGCTAACAAGCTATAATAACACTTTAAGTCCTATCGCACTTTAACTCTCCTTAAAAATAACTAAATAATAACAAATCTTATAAATCTAATACTTATTCAAATACTAAATGAAACTTTTTAGTCCCATATTTATTCTGGATATAATCAATCCATCTTCTCCATTCCAAAGTATATCTTTGTTGTGAATGATCTTTCAAATATGCTGAGATTTTTGCCATTTCTGCCAAGTTCGAAACTTTTAAAGTCTATTCTTCTATAGTAGGCAAATCCTCCTTCTTCCAATATTGTGCTACCAAAAGTCTTGCTGCCGTTATTAAATTCAACATCAATTTAGTTTCTATAGCAGTAGAGTCTATAGTAATAACCAGCCAAAATAATTGTGGACAAAACTTTATCTTTTTCTTAAATATCTTCTGCATATTCCACCAAATTTTAATCCAAAAAGCTTTTACCGTATATACTTGAGTATAAGCCGACTCGAGTATAAGCCGAGACCCCTAATTTTACCCCAAAAAACTGGAAAAAGTTATTGACTCGAGTATAAGCCGAGTATAAGTATAAGCTTGGCCCCTTCTTAGCAACATATCTATATTCTGTGCCGCGACGAGCTGCTCGTTGACTCCGCCGGCGGCTGTTTCTTGCCGCCTCTCAGCTGATGGAGCTGCGCGACCACCGGCAGCCGTCTCCAGCCTTCTCCCAGCCATCCCTGCCGGCACGTGTGCTCTGTGGCCGTTCATGGCCGCCCCCGTTCGCCCCCCCGACAGTGGGTGCGGCCGCGGGTCCCGCGTTCGCCCGCCGACCAGCTGATGGGCGCAGGCGTGGCCGGGCTGTCTCCGGAGCCGAGCGGGTTCCACCGGCTGGGCTTCCCACGGCTGCCTCAGCAGTTGGCGCGGCCGCGGGTCCGGCGTTCGCCCGCCAAACAGCTGATGGGTGCGGCCGTGGCCGGGCTCTCCCCAGAGCCGGGCGGGTTCCACCGGCGTTCCGCGTTCGCCCGCCGAACAGCTGATGGGCGCGGGCGTGACCGGGCTGTCCCCAGAGCCGGGCGGGTTCCACTGCCGTTCGGCGTTCGCCCGCCGAACAGCTGATGGGCGCGGGCGTGACCGGGCTGTCCCCAGAGCCGGGCGGGTTCCACCGGCGTTCCGCGTTCGCCCGCCGAACAGCTGATGGGCGCGGGCGTGACCGGGCTGTCCCCAGAGCTGGGCGGGTTCCACTGGCGTTTGGCATTCGCCCGCCGAACAGCTGATGGGCGCGGGCGCGGGCGTGGCCGGGCTGTCCCCAGAGCCGGGCGGGTTCCACCGGCTGGGCTCCCCACGGCTGCCTCAGCAGTTGGCGCGGCTGCGGGTCCGGCGTTCGCCCGCCGAACAGCTGATGGGCGCGGGCGTGGCCAGGCTGTCCCCAGAGCCGGGCGGATTCCACCGGCGTTCGGCGTTCACCTGCCGAACAGCTGATGGGCGCGGGCGCGGGCGTGGCCGGGCTGTCCCCAGAGCCTGGCGGGTTCCACCGGCTGGGCTCCCCACGGCTGCCTCAGCAGTTGGCGCGGCTGCGGGTCCGGCGTTCGCCCGCCGAACAGCTGATGGGCGCGGGCGTGGCCGGGCTGTCCCCAGAGCCAGGCGGGTTCCACCGGCTGGGCTCCCCACGGCTGCCTCAGCAGTTGGCGCGGCTGCGGGTCCGGCGTTCGCCCGCCGAACAGCTGATGGGCGCGGGCGTGGCCGGGCTGTCCCCAGAGCCAGGCGGGTTCCACCGGCTGGGCTCCCCACGGCTGCCTCAGCAGTTGGCGCGGCTGCGGGTCCGGCGTTCGCCCGCCGAACAGCTGATGGGCGCGGGCGTGGCCGGGCTGTCCCCAGAGCCGGGCGGATTCCACCGGCGTTTGGCGTTCGCCCGCCGAACAGCTGATGGGCGCGGGCGCGGGCGTGGCCGGGCTGTCCCCAGAGCCGGGCGGGTTCCACCGGCTGGGCTCCCCACGGCTGCCTCAGCAGTTGGCGCAGCCGCGGGTCCGGCGTTCGCCCGCCGAACAGCTGATGGGCGCGGGCGCAGCTGGGCCTTCTCTGATGCTGGGTAGTTGCCACCGGTCGTGCTCCCCCGATCCCCACTGTGTTGTCGAGCCCGTAGGGCTTGACACCTGGCAGCACATCCCGCAGGGAAGGTCTGCTAGGGAGGCGGCAGTCAAGCGTTGTTTCCCTCCTCGTGCGCGCGCGGGTGTGTGTGTGTCAGACCCGCGGGAATGGCTGGCAAGGCAGCAGCGTTCCCCCCCCCTCCTGTGTGTCGGGCGCACGGGGCTTGACACACAGAGAAACGCAAATGCCGTACTGCCGCCACCTTTACTAGCCATTCCTGCGGGTCTGACACACACACACACACACACACACACACACACAAACACGCACGAGGGGGAGAAACAACGCTGGACTGCCGCCACTCTGCCAGCCCTGCAAGCCTCTGCCGGGGCGGAGGGCGACGGCGGCCGCGGCGACCGGAGAAGGGAGCCGGAGGACTCGCAGCAGTCCTTAAGGCGTTGGTTGTTATGACTGGGCGAGAAGCGCGCGCGCTGGAAGGGGCTGGCTGGAGGGCGCTGCCTCGGCGCCTCGCATTCCTTTGTTCTGCGGAGGGGGGGAATAAAGGCGGCAGGCAGCGCTCCAGTGAGGGGGAGGGGGAGAAGAGGAGAACGTAAGCCCTGCTGGCTCGGGCAGGAGTAAATAAAGCTGGATAACAGTTGTTTCGTACGGACGGAGCGAGAGCAGAACAAGCTGGCCGGAGGGAGGGATGCGTCTCCAGTCACGTAGCTGTGTACTCGCGCTGTTCAACGCGGGGAATGAAAGGCGGGAGAGAGGGTGGGCGGAGAGCTCCTCCCTGCTTCCCTCTCCCGGCTCCTTTTTGCCTTGCAAAATGGAACTGGGTTAAGCCAGCCGAGAGCACGCGCTTTCCCCCTCCCCAGCCGGCCTGAGGGACCCCTGCCCCCTTTGTGCCTTTTGCCTTGCTGGAATGTCGCCAAGGCACTCGGCCGACTTGCCCTGCAGTCTGCATCTCCTTGGAATTCCAATACCTCTGGAAATCTCCACGTTGGAGAAGCGGCAGAGGCTTGCAGGGCTGGCATAGGTGGCGGCAGTCCAGCGTTGTTTCTCCCCCTCGTGAGTGTGTGTGTGTCAGACACGCAGGAATGGCTAGTAAAGGTGGCGGCAGTAAGGCATTTGCGTTTCTCTGTGTGTCAAGCCCCGTGGGCCCGACACACAGGAGGGGGGGGGACGCTGCTTCCTTGCCAGCCATTCCCGCGGGTCTGACACACACACACACACACACACACACACACACAGGCGCGCACGAGGAGGGAAACAATGCTTGACTGCCGCCTCCCTAGCAGACCTTCCCTGCAGTCCAGCGTTGTTTCTCCCCCTCGTGCGTGTTTGTGTGTGTGTGTGTGTGTGTGTGTGTGTGTGTGTGTGTGTGTCAGACCTGCAGGAATGGCTAGTAAAGGTGGCGGCAGTACGGCATTTGCGTTTCTCTGTGTGTCAAGCCCCGTGGGCCTGACACACAGGAGGGGGGGGATGCTGCTTCCTTGCCAGCCATTCCCGCGGGTCTGACACACCCACACACCCGCGCGCGCACGAGGAGGGAAACAACGCTTGACTGCCGCCTCCCTAGCAGACCTTCCCTGCGGGATGTGCTGCCAGGTGTCAAGCCCTACGGGTTCGACAACACAGTGGGGATCGGGGGAGCACGACCGGTGGCAACTACCCAGCATCAGAGAAGGCCCAGCTGCGCCCGCGCCCATCAGCTGTTCGGCGGGCGAACGCCGGACCCGCGGCTGCGCCAACTGCTGAGGCAGCCGTGGGGAGCCCAGCCGGTGGAACCCGCCCGGCTCTGGGGACAGCCCGGTCACGCCCGCGCCCATCAGCTGTTCGGCGGGCGAACGCCGGACCCGCAGCCGCGCCAACTGCTGAGGCAGCCATGGGGAGCCCAGCCGGTGGAACCTGCCTGGCTCTGGGGACAGCCCGGCCACGCCCGCGCCCATCAGCTGTTCGGCGGGCGAACGCCGGTAGAACCCGCCCGGCTCTGGGGACAGCCCGGCCATGCCCGCGCCCATCAGCTGTTCGGCGGGCGAACGCCGAACACCGGTGGAATCCGCCCGGCTCTGGGGACAGCCCGGCCACGCCCGCGCCAATCAGCTGTTCGGCGGGCGAACGCCGGACCCGCAGCCGCGCCAACTGCTGAGGCAGCCGTGGGGAGCCCAGCTGGTGGAACCTGCCTGGCTCTGGGGACAGCCCGGCCACGCCCGCGCCCGCGCCCATCAGCTGTTCGGCGGGCGAACGCCGAACGGCGGTGGAATCCGCCCGGCTCTGGGGACAGCCCGGCCACGCCCGCGCCAATCAGCTGTTCGGCGGGCGAACGCCGGACCCGCAGCCGCGCCAACTGCTGAGGCAGCCATGGGGAGCCCAGCCGGTGGAACCTGCCTGGCTCTGGGGACAGCCCAGCCACGCCCGCGCCCGCGCCCATCAGCTGTTCGGCGGGCGAACGCCGGTAGAACCCGCCCGGCTCTGGGGACAGCCCGGCCATGCCCGCGCCCATCAGCTGTTCGGCGGGCGAACGCCGGACCCGCGGCCGCGCCAACTGCTGAGGCAGCCGTGGGGAGCCCAGCCGGTGGAATCCGCCTGGCTCTGGGGACAGCCCGGCCACGCCCGCGCCCGCGCCCATCAGCTGTTCGGCGGGCGAACGCCGAACGCCGGTAGAACCCGCCCGGCTCTGGGGACAGCCCGGCCATGCCCACGCCCATCAGCTGTTTGGCGGGCGAACGCCAATAGAACCCGCCCGGCTCTGGGGACAGCCCGGCCACGCCCGCGCCCATCAGCTGTTCGGCGGGCGAACGCCGAACACCGGTGGAATCCGCCCGGCTCTGGGGACAGCCCGGCCACGCCCACGCCCATCAGCTGTTCGGCGGGCGAACGCCGATAGAACCCGCCCGGCTCTGGGGACAGCCCGGCCACGCCCGCGCCCATCAGCTGTTCGGCGGGCGAACGCGGAACGCCAGTAGAACCCGCCCGGCTCTGGGGACAGCCCGGCCACGCCCGCGCCCATCAGCTGTTCGGCGGGCGAACGCCGGACCCGCAGCCGCGCCAACTGCTGAGGCAGCCGTGGGGAGCCCAGCCGGTAGAACCCGCCTGGCTCTGGGGACAGCCCGGCCACGCCCGCGCCCGCGCCCATCAGCTGTTTGGCGGGCGAACGCCGAACGCCGGTAGAACCCGCCCGGCTCTGGGGACAGCCCGGCCACGCCCGCGCCCATCAGCTGTTCGGCGGGCGAACGCCGAATGCCGGTGGAACCCGCCCGTCTCTGGGGACAGCCCGGCCACGCCCGCGCCCATCAGCTGTTCGGCGGGCGAACGCCGAATGCCGGTGGAACCCGCCCGTCTCTGGGGACAGCCCGGCCACGCCCGCGCCCATCAGCTGTTCGGCGGGCGAACGCCTGACCCTCGGCCGCGCCAACTGCTGAGGCAGCCGTGCGGAGCCCAGCCCTCCCTTCTCTCAGCAGCCTGTTCCGAACGAAGGGACAGTTCTTTTTTTTGTTGACTGGAGTATAAGCCGAAGTGGATTTTTTCAGCCCAAAAAGTGGGCTGAAAAATTCGGCTTATACTCAAGTATATACGGTACTTTTTTACAAGTCCACCATATATGATAATACGTTGCATCATCACAACCACACCTCCAGCATTTAGGCTGATAATTTGGATACATAGATGCCAATTTCTTAGGATCTAAATGCCATCTATAAAACATCTTATAAAAATTCTCTCTTAAATTTTGTGCCTGTGTAAATTTTACATTTCTGACCCAGATTGTTTCCCAAGTATCCATCGTTATTGGTTCTTCAATATTCTGGGCCCATTTTATCATACAATCTTTAACAAGTTCTGTTTCTGAATCTAATTCTATCAATGCATTATATATCCTTCTTATATGTGCAGGACTTTGATCTCTAATTTGTTTAACCAAATTTTCATCTACTATACAAATACCAATTTTCTGATCCTGTTTCCATCTAGCTTGTAACTGCCCATACTGGAACCAAGTTTGTACTATCTTTTCTTCTTTTAAAATATTAAATGGCTTTAATTGCCACACATTTCTTTCCAATCTAAGAATTTCTTTATATGTAGTCACATCGTGCTTAAATCCCACATTTATATTTTCTATCGCATGTTTAGGTATTGCCCAAATTGAAATTTTAAAATTCAACTTATAACGATATTTTTTCCAAACTCGCAACAGGGCATATCTTAATATATGTGTCTTAAAAACATTATCCACTTTTTTAATCATACAATAAATAAGCATGCCAACCATATAACAAATCACATCCTTCAATATTCAGCAATCTCCCTTGTGTTAAATTAAACCAATTACTAATTGATGATAATGCCGCAGCCTCATAGTATAATTTAAAATTGGGCATTTTAAGACTACCTCTTTCACGTACATCTTGCATTATCTTAAGTTTAACTCTCGGTCTCTTCCCTGCCCAAACCAGCTGCAGCCGGTAACATCAAAGATTGAATTCCAGATTGCTGAACAGGTGATGTGCCCGGACTTTTAGAAACGGGAATTCTAGGCAGTTTGGAAGCCATTTTAGCACCTAATTAACTTTCTTTACACACTTTCACTTTTCCACCCCACTTGCATTGGTAGTTTAAATGATAAATATCCAAGTCTTATAGTCACTTTTAAACAGCTCCAAAATTTAATAAAATCTTAAAACTCTGAAAATCCACTTTAGATATTCCTCCTCAGTATCCAATCACTTTCACTTTGAGAAGAAGAAAAAAAAGAGACACTTTCAATTCTTGTTACAAAGAATCACTCAGGCTCCATCTTTCCATCCTTTTTAAAACGATCGTTGAAACAGGAAAAAAGTTGAAGTTCCAGAGTTAAAGTCTAATACTTGCTGTTTATATTGCTCCCGCATCTGCTCCGCCTGCATCAATTACTCCAGAAAACAAACAAATCCAGCAGGAGTGGATTGAGCGTCTTGTTCTGCTTAAAAGCAGAAAAATCCTCCGATCCGGAGTGTTTCCAGGCTTCGGGGGACCTCTCACCCTTCAAGCCCCAGAATAAACATTCTGGGGCTCTAGGGAAGCTCTACCTCTACCCAGAGACTCCCCTTCCCCTCTTCGCCTGAGGGGAAGGGTTTTTAAGCCGCGGAACAGCTGATCGTCAGCTGCTCCGCGGCTTTAACAAAATCGGAAGGCTGGCGGTCGATCCCGACCGTCCACGATGCTGAAGCGCCACCCAGAAGTCCCCACACCCCAAGATAATATTGCAGGATCCAATCTGGGTCAGTCACTGGGACCAGAGGTTTAGTTTTACAAACTTTTGGACTCATGCTGGAACCCATTGTCAGGGAACTTCTCTCTACAGAATGTGAGCTTTGGGCTATTCTATGCTAATATTTACACGGTGCCTTGTTGTGTGTGGCTTTTTATTTGTTGGTTGGGATATTGATGGCCACTATTACAGCCAAAAGGGACGTGGTGGCTCAGTGGGTTAGGACGCTGAGCTTGTCGATCAGAAGGTCGGCAGTTTGGTGGGTCGAATCCCGAGTGCCGCGTAACAGAGTGAGCGCCTGTTACTTGTCCCAGCTTCTGCCAACCTAGCAGTTCAAAAGCATGTAAAAATGCAAGTAGAAAAATAGGGACCACTACGCTGGGAAGGTAACAGCGTTCCATGCGCCTTTGGCATCCAGTCATGCCGGCCACATGACCACAGAGACGTCCTCGGACAAGCGTTGGCTCTTCGGCTTTGAAACGGAGATGAGCACCGGCCCCTAGAGTCGGAAATGACTAGCACGCATGTGCGGGGGAACCTTTACCTTTATTACAGCCAAAGACTTAATAGTGGCCGTCAACACCCCAATCAACAAATAAAAAAACCACACACACCAAGCAGCACATAAATGGTAGCATAGAGTATCCCAAAGCACACATTTTGTAGAGAGAAGTTCCCTGACGATGGGCTCCAGCACGAGTTGAAAGCTCAAAAGACTAAGCCTCTGGTCCTGGTGACCGACCCATATTGGATCCTGCAAATCTTTTTCATTTTGGAGTGTTGGATTACGGCAGTTCCTAATCTGCTACCTTTATAAACTGGTTCTCTCTATTGCCTTATTTCCTATCTCTTTTTACACAGGTAGAGCTAATCTAGAGTAGCTTGATTGAAATGCAAGACTAGCATTAGAAGAGATAGTGGTTATTAAATATAGGTAGCCCTCATTTCACACTGTTAATTGGGACTGTAGACTCTGTTGTTAAGTCACATAAGTGTAAATTTAAAAACCACTCTGGACTAAGGGGTTTAATGTTTTTAAATTGTGATTTTAATTTTTGCGGCTAGACTTAATTTAATTTAATTGTATATTGTATTGTTTTTAAATTTTGCCTTGTAAACTGCCCTGAGTCCTTTGGGAGTAGGGTGGTATATAAACCGAATTAATAAATAATAAATAAATAAATAAAATACAGGAGGATCTGGACAGACTCGAACACTGGGCACTATCTAACAAAGTGAAATTCAATGGTGAAAAAAGTAAGGTTCTACATTTAGGCAGGAAAAATCAAATGCACAGGTGTAGTATAGGTGGTACCTTGCTCAATAGTAGTAACTGCGAGAGGGATCTCAGAGTCCTAGTAGACAATCACTTCAATATGAGCCAGCAGTGTGCTGCAGCTGCCAAAAAAGCCTACACAGTGCTAGGCTGCATTAAAAGAGGGATAGAATCAAGATCATGTGAAGTACTAATACCACTTTACAATACCTTGGTAAGGCCACACCTGGAATACTGCATCCAGTTTTGGTCACCACGATGTAAAAAAGATGTTGAGACTCTAGAAAGGGTACAGAGAATGGCAACAAAGATGATTGGGGGACTGGAGGCTAAAACATATAGGGAACGGTTGCTGGAATTGGGTATGTGTAGTTTAACAAAGAGAAGGGTGAGGGCTGACATGATAGCAGTGTTCCAATATCTCAGGGGCTGCCACAAAGAAGAGGGAGTCAAGCTATTCTCCAAAGCACCTGAAAGCAGGACAAGAAGCAAGGGATGGAAACTAGCCAAGGAGAGAAGCAACCTAGAACTAAGGAGAAACTTCCTGACAGTTAGAACTATTAACCAGTGGAACAACGTGCCTCCAGAAGTGGTGAATGCTCCAACACTGGAAGTTTTTAAGAGGAGACTGGACAACCATTTGCCTGAAAGGGTATAGGGTTTCCTGCCTGAGCAGGGGGTTGGACTAGATGACCTCCAAGGTACCTTCCAACTTACTTATTATTATTATTTCCCCCAACTCATATTAGAGTGTGCAGGATTTTAAACCTTTGTAAACTTTAAATGTTAAACTTTAACATCTTCTTTGGACTTAGTTTTGAGACTGGATCTTTTCTTGGTCTTTTTCTTTTTTTACCGTTGAGACTACTATAACTTCCATTTAGCAGATAGTGCATGTTATATGGTTATCCCCTTATGTCTTTATGATTCATGCTGTGTATTTAGGGACATCTCCTCAGTTCTCAGTGTTAAATAATAATAATAAAGTTGGAAGGGACCTTGGAGGTCATCTAGTCCAATCCCCTACTCAGGCAGGAAACCCTATACCATTTCAGACAAATGGCTCTCCTGTCTCTTCTTAAAAACTTCCAGTGTTGGAGCATTCACAACTTCTGGAGGCAGGTTGTTCCACTGTTTAATTGTTCTAACTGTCAGGAAATTTCTCCTTAGTTCTAAGTTGCTTCTCTCTTTTATTAGTTTCCATCCGTTGCTTCTTGTCCTGCCTTCGGGCACTTTGGAGAATAGCTTGACTCCCTCTTCTTTGTGGCAACCCTTGAGATATTGGAACACTGCTATCATGTCTCCCCTAGTCCTTCTCTTCATTAAACTAGACATACCCAATTCCAGCAACTGTTCCTTATATGTTTTAACCTCCAGTACCCTAAACATCTTTGTTGTTCTTCTCTGTACTCTTTCTAGTGTTTCAACATCTTTGTTACATCGTGGTGACCAAAACTGGATGCAGTATTCCAAATGTGGCTTTACCAAGGCATTATAAAGTGGTATTAACACTTCACATGATCTTGATTCCATCCCTCTGTTAATGAAGCCTACATTGGCTTTTTTGGCAGCTGCTGGCTCATATTGAAGTAATTGTCCACTAGGACTCCGAGATCCCTCTCAGTTGCTACTATTGAGCAAAGTACCACCTATACTATACCTGTGCATTGTGTTTTCTTGCCTAAATGTAGAACCTTATTTTTTTCACCATTGAATTTCATTTTGTTAGATAGCGCCCAATGTTCAAGTGTGTTAAGATCCTTCTGTATCTTCTGGAGTGTTGGCTATTCACGCCAGCGTGGTGTCATCTGCAAATCTGATGAGTTCCCCATCTATCTCCTCATCCAAATCATTGATGAAGATGTTGAAGAGCACTGGGCCCAGAACAGAGCCCTGGGGCACCCCACTACACACTTCCCTCCTGTTCTGTCCCAGCCTACTTGAGCTCCTTGTTAAGTTCACAAGGAGAAAACCCCTCTTCAAATCAAGCAGGCAGAAACTGCAGGAGAAACAAAAACCCCTTTTATTACTCACAGACTTGAGGAAAAACATAGTTCATCACAACTTGATTAACCCGAATGGCTGCCTTTGGCAACCAGCACCTCCCACACCTCCCTTTTATTATGCATCCAAAGCGTGGCATTCTTAATGCCTGCTTCTTCGCCTCTGGAGCTACCCCATTGCATTTCTTTGTCCTGCTCTCTTTGCCTGCCGGCGTTTACGAGCATCCTAAATGTCACCCAGCTATGAGTCGTCACTATTCCCCTCAGCTTCCCAGCACAGCTGTGTCTCAGCCTGAGCACGAGTAGAGGGGCCCGGCTCGTCAGATTGTAAATCTTGTAGCTCCTCAGAACCTTCCTCTGACTCTGATGACACTCCAGGCCCCTCCTCCTCCTCTTCAGACTCAGCTGCCAGATCTACGGGCTGGCGAGGAATCACAACACCTCCATGTAGATGCAGTTCCATTGAGGACCACATGTTGAGTGGTCAGCCAGCTACAAATCCATCTAGTGGTGATGCTGTCTAACTCACATTTTTCTATCTTATGCAGTAGGTTGTGGTCTACTTTATCAAATGCCTTACTGAAGTCCAAGTAAATTATATTCCCAGCATTCCTCTGGTCCACTAATTTTGTCACTTGGTTAATGAATGCAATAAGATTTGTCTGGTATGATCTGTTTTTGACAAACTCATGTTGGCTTTTAGTAATGACTTTGTTTGCCTCTAGGTGTTTGCTGATTCATTGCTTGATTATCTTTTCCAGAATCTTCCCAGGTATTGAGGTCAAGCTGATAGGTCTGTAGTTTCCTAGATCCATTTTTCCCCTTTTTTAAGATGGAAACTACATCAGCTCTTTTCCAGTCCTCTGGTAGTTCCCCAGTGCTCCAGGATCTTTGAAAGATATAGTTCAGTGGGTCTGAGATCACATCTGCCAGTTCCTTCAGAATCTTGGAGTGTAATCCATCTGATCCTGGTGATTTGAACTTGTTTAGGATGGACAGGTACTCACTTACCATTTTGTGTTTTTAATCTTTTTTTTTACGGTACTGTTTTTGATAGGTTGGACTGTTTTTTTCTCTTTGTATAAAGACAGATGCAAAAAACGAGTTAAGTAGTTCTGCTTTCTTCCTGTTGCTTGTCACCTTCTTGCCACTTTCTCCCACACATGGACCAATCATTTCCTTATTTTTTTCTTGTTTTTTTCATGTTATCTATCCCAAGTTCTTTGTATATGGTAGGTTTTATTGGTGTTGATTCTTAGCTGGCTTGTTTATTACCGTAATATCACCCAGATTGTTCTGCATTGGGGCATAAGCCTCGGCATGGAACTGTGCTATGGGCATTGGATGTTTGCAGCTCTTAAGAAGGAATGCTGGTTAGAAAGGCATTTGGGACATGCCCTTGCTCCAGAGTTAAACTCAGAAAGAATCATATTGGATTAATATCTTCACTGTGTGTAGTAGCAGTCTTTCTTTCAGACTATCATTTGTTTCTGGTCAGGATACATAACCAATTTTCCCCCACCCTTCATTTTCTATTAGCAACACCTGTCACTGAACAAAGGAATACTGCATGCTATTTCTTAAGAGACTTGCTTTCAGCTGAAGCTTGAGAGTATTTTTTTTAAATAATAAATAGTTTATATTGACTAGCTCTTCTTTCTTCTTTCCTTTCTCTATATTTGAATTTATCCCTATGTTGGAAGTAGAGGGTCAACAAACAATGAAAGACTCATTATATTGCTTTTCCTTCCTCTCATTGCTTTGTTATATTTTTCTTTTTCTTATAAATTTTATTGATTTTCTAATATTACATTCACATATTTGAAAAGCAACGTGGTGGCTGAGTAGTAGTAATTCAATTACATACAGATATCATTAGTACAGATTTCAGATTGCTACCATACCACATTTCCTCTCTTTTTCCCTTCATATATACTGTATATTTGTAAATTAAAAGACAGGTTTTATCCTATCAATCACATAGAAAATAACTTTCTTACATATATCCAGTTTTTAGTTTACACATATTCTAGTTGTTTTAACATACAATCTTTTAGACAATCAAGGACCTAATAGATTTTTCAGCTTCAATTTCCACTAACATTTAGATTTAACGTTTGATATTTATCATTCCCAAGATTTTTAATATACTCCCAATTCATCTATCACCATTCCTCACAAAATCTAATATTCAAAATACACATCCCATCTACTTAACTTCTCACCGTCTATGTCAACAAATTAAGGATACTATATTAAAGAGGCGGTGGTAAGGCCCCTCCTTAAGAAACCGGCATTGGATCCAGCTATTTTAAACAACTTCCGTCCTGTCTCCAACCTTCGCTTTCTTGCGAAGGTCGTTGAGAGCGTGGTGGCACGACAGCTCCCTTTGAACCTGGAGGAAGCTGAATATCTGGATCCGTACCAATCGGGTTTCAGACCCGGGTATAGCACGGACACGGCATTGGTCGCACTGGTGAATGATCTCTGGCGGGCCCAAGATAGAGGTTATTCCTCTGTCCTGGTCCTATTAGATCTCTCAGCGGCTTTTGATACCATCGACCACGGTATCTTACTGCGTCGTCTTGAGGAGTTGGGAGTGGGAGGCACCGTTCTGCGGTGGTTCTCCTCCTACCTCTCGGACCATTCGCAGACGGTGTTAGCAGGGGGGCAGAGGTCAAGCCCTAGGCCCCTTAGTTGTGGAGTGCCTCAGGGATCGGTGCTCTCACCCCTTCTGTTCAACATCTATATGAAGCCACTGGGAGAGATCATCCGTGGCTTCGGGATGAAATATCATCAATATGCTGATGATACCCAGCTATTCATCTCCACCCCGAACCAACCCAGTGATGCCCTCGATGTGATGTCCCGTTGCCTGGAAGCGGTACAGATTTGGATGGGAAAAAACAGGCTTTGACTCAACCCGGCCAAGACTGAGTGGCTCTACATACCGTCATCTCGTTTAGTCCAAGAGGTTCCATCTTTGGCTATAGGAGGAGAGATGTTACCTCCCATTGATAGAGCACGCAATCTGGGCGTCCTCCTAGATTCACGACTCAGTGTTGAAGATCATATTGGAGTCGTGGCTAGGGGGGCATTTGCCCAGATTCGCCTAATATACCAATTGCGCCCCTTTCTGGACCGAGATGCCCTAAGTACAGTCACCCACGCACTTGTTACCTCCCGTATACACTACTGTAATGCTCTCTACATGGGGCTGCCCTTGAAGACCACCCGGAGGCTTCAGCTGGTGCAGAGTGCAGCTGCACGGGTAATGATGGGAGCACCCCGATACTCCCATATTACACCCTTCCTGCGTGAGCTGCATTGGCTACCGGTTGCCCTCCGGGTGAGATTTAAGGTGCTGGTACTTACCTTTAAAGCCCTACATGCCTTAGGCCCGGGATACTTGCAGGACCATCTGCTGCCGGGAACGAATTTCCATCGCCCAGTACGCTCACACAGAGAAGGCCTCCTCAGGGTACCGTCAGCTAGGCAATGTCGGCTGGCGACCCCCAGGGGGAGGGCCTTCTCTGTGGGAGCGCCAGTCCTATGGAATCAGCTCCCCCCTGAGCTTTGGATGGCCCAAAATCTCCAATCCTTTCGCCGCGGCCTCAAAACACTCCTATTCCACCAGGCTGACCTGGACTGACAGGCATTTTAATTAATTATATTTACAATTTTTAATTTATTTTTAGTTTTTTATTTTAATTTATTGCACAGATGATTTTAATTTTATTTTTATCTTAATTTCTGTACTTATTATATGTTTTGTTGTTAGCCGCCCTGAGTCCTTCAGGAGATAGGGCGGGATATAAATCCCATAAATAAATAAATAAATAAATAAATAAATAAATAAATAAATAACCTTCCTTTTTGCTAGTTTTCAGTTTTTTAAAGTAGTAATCAATTTTTTTTATTTCAGTATTTAATACTTCCTCTCTCTTCCTCTTTGTATCTGCTATCTCTTGCTTAAACTAATAATTTTTGTTTTTAACATTCCATATAGACCTATTTATTACTTTCAACAATAACGTTTTAGCTTATCTACATTATTCACCTTTACATGACCTTTATGCACAAATCAATATTCAAATTAGCTATTAGTATTTATGCTGCTAAATTTTAATGACCAATTTTTTTCTTTATCTCAGTTCATAACAATGTCTTGTGTCCAACATACACATCTTATCTATTTAAGTACATTCTGTTTTAGATTTCAATAAGATGCTCAAAACTCCATTCTTCTTGAGTCTTATTCTGGCTTTTTTCCTTTGCCAAATCATCTTCCATGTCCTTGCTTTTGGGTCATCAAACCAATTTCCTTGTAATATCATGTATATTAATTGATATTGCCAAAACCATCCAGTTGCCATTTTTTGAGAGGATTTGTAGGCCTAGGAGTGGGTCGTTTCTTTATTCTTCCATATCGATGTGGTTGTTCTGAATTGTTTATCTTCTCATCCAACTGTTCTTTTTCTAGATCCTCTAGTTCTTACTGAGTTTTATAAGAAACCTTTTCCTTTTTCCAAGTTGTCAATGTTTTTTCTGGATTTTCAAATATCAATATTTGTTGAATAGTAGATTCTTCTGTCATAGTATTTGAATGTTTCATTTTTTATTGTATTTTGTATAGATGGTTCTTTAGTTGTGGTCAAAGTTTGGGCTTTCATATCTGGGATGTCTTCTTGTTCCTTCCCATAGCCTCTTAGTATTTCACTGGTTGTGGTAAGAGTTTGAATTAGTGTTTTCAACATATAGAGAGTTTGTTGATCTTCATCTATAAGGAAATTTTGTTCCTGGTCTTCTTCCATATTGGTATTTTCAACTAAAGGTTTTACGCTTAGAAAATCCAAAAGAGAGATTTTTTTTTCTAGGTAGGGAACACAAAGCATTTCACAGCTGTTGTTTCAAAGTTCTCAAGGTAATGTATGTTATCTATTTCGCTGGGCAGTCAGCCAGACCCTTTTTAAAGTTTCCCTTTTAGTCCCAAAGTTATATCAATCTTTTCAGTTTTTCTTTTTTTGAATAAGAAAAAACCCAGATTTCCAACAGAAGTAAATACTGAAAAATAAAAAAATAATACTTTTTCAATGTTTAAAATGCCCCTGAGTATTTAGTCACTGCTCTTTTTGGAGGAAGGGCTAAAAACCTCCTTCCCTCACCGTAGGGGGGAGAATGCTTAGCAGTTTTAGGAAGTACAGATTAGGGTGTAAAAGAGGTAGATCTCACCCAATCTCTTCCGCGCTGCTTTAAGAATTGCCTGGTGGATAATGTGACTTCAGCTGTTCACAGCCTAGGGACGAGCCATAATGGCCAGTCCTTTCAACTGCCAGTTTGGAGGGATCGCCAAGTCTAATGGGAGAGTTGCGGTTCTACCATGATCGCCCCTCCTTGCTGGTTGCCTCTTCGGGGCAACTTTTGGCCCTTTTCAGGGCCCCCCGGCGATGCGAAACTGGACGGGGGAATAAGAGCAAGTCTCCTTGCCGTCCATACCAGCTGCGTGGCAAAATGGAAGCCTGCTTTGTTATATTTTTCTATTTCTTTCTATCCTATCCTAATTATTTCTTTTTGAATGTTCTCTATTCTGCTCATATAGATAAAGTATGGGTAAGACAGAAATCATCCTGTTTTGCCTTAATCATTCTTTTCATTTTCTATTGTATTTTTCATTTCTTTGCCTCCAGGAAATGGTGGAGACTGAGGTTTTATTGATGCACACTCTAGTTGCTTCATGCCTAGATTACCGCAGTGTTTTCCTTACAGATGATCCCCAATTTTTTTGTCACCTGATCTTAGCCCAGACAGTGTCATTTAGGCTGTTCTATACCTTCTCTTTATTCTCATTAGTATAAAGGGATATTCGCTGCCTCTGTAGTGAGCCAGATATCAATATAAACTACTGGTGTTTATGTTCAAAGCTTTTCAGTCACCATCATTATTTCCCCACAGTATAACTGCTCTTATTTCTCCCTATAATCCTGTTTGCTCCTTATATTTCTCTCTCAAGCGTCTTTCTTGAGTTCCTTGTTCTAAGTTTGTGGTTTCCAGGTTCTGAACTTGAAGGCCTGCAATCTAGAATTAATGTCCTTGTTTCCTTCACGTCTGTGGAATTTTGATGGACTTTTAAAAGGAGTTTTATGAATTTTTAGCTTTTAATTAAAAACTTTAAACTCTTTTACTTATGAATAGGTGTAGGGTTTGGTTATTCCACACTATTCAAATTACTGTAATCTATGTAGTTCCTAAATTTAATGCCTACGTTGTTTTAATTATAGATATATACATGTTTAGTTCTATTGGAAGACAATGTTTGATGTAAGTATATTGTATTTAATCTGCTTTAGTGACTAATGTGCTGGTTTGGCTAAAAATGTGTAATTACTGTGTGGTTTATTTTATCACACTTTGGATATTGTATGTAATTAGTAAATATTCATCAGTAATCAGAAATTGTGTCCTTTTTTGTTTTAATCTTTGTGATATGGTGATGAATTATGAGAGAATGGCTTTATCCTTCTCATGATTTCCATCATTTTAGGATGGATGAATTTATGCTGATAAAAACACAGAAGATGGGTGAAGCAATATATTTGGAGAAGAAGCAGAATATAGATTTTTTAGATAGTAAAGTTTTGACAATGAAAGCTTTATTGATTGATCTGCATGAAAAAAAAAATCCACCTGGCCTTTGAATCTGGATAATCACTGCCTTATCTATGGAAGCAGAAAGTAAATAAGGAGGTTCAAGAGACCCATATATCGGATGTAATTTATAGAAAAGTTTTACAACTGCTAAACATTGTTTAGACTGTTGAGCAAGATCATTCTATAGCAGTTATGCAAATACATTTGTACATGAAATCGTCTTACTGTAATAAGAATACAAACTAGAACTTGTGAGCTCCATTCTGTACAGAAACCCACTCCTACTAAGGTGATATTTTAAAGGCTATAATGCAGGACTACACCACCTAATTCTTTGCAACACGAGTCTATAAAACATAATGCAAATAAGATAATGGTTTTTCCAAATCTGTTAAAAATATTCAGAAATACAAGTTATTTAGCAAACCTCATTTGACAACAGAACAAAGTTTTCTTTTTTCCATTTTAATGGTTCTAGAATAATTTAACGTTAAGAAGTAACAGTCTTTTTATTACAGGGATTCCTTGAGTTATGAATGTAATGGAGCCTGCCCATTCCATTCGTAACTCGAAAATTTGTGGGAGTGAATCTCGTACCTCGAACGTGATCACTCCCTGCTCCTTCCTCAGGTGGAGAAGGCCATGGAGGGCCTTGTGATGGAACAGGCCCCCAAGGCCTCCCCGACCCACTAAGATACCTCATGCTTCCCCCTCCTTTCCTGCCACGCTGGACTCACTTATCTTGCAAAAATCCTCTCTGCTGCGGACTCTTTCCCTTTGAGGGAGAGGCAGGTTGGCTTGGAAATGCTTTTTGCACCGACAATGGAAGCTCCTGGGTGCTATAATATCGCATAAGTTCAAAAGAGATCATGGACCCCAGAAGCTTCCATTCTGGATGGGGGCAGTGTTTGCTTTGTTTGCTTGCCTATGAGGCAAAGCGTGGAATTGGAGTTAGCCGGGTGCAGGAACCAATGCCATCCATGGCCTGGGTGTGCTGCTCGCTTGTGTGCGCCGGCCTTAATTTGAGGGCAGGAACAAAGCCTTCAACTGAGCGGGGAGGCATCGTGGGGGAGTCCCCTTGCATCTCCGTCCAAGCTGCTGCTGGTGGCAGCAGCTACCTGAGCGGCCGCTATCTTCCCTCCCACCTAGCCCCCCCCCCGCCCTACTGCTTGCCTGACTGGCCGGTAATCCAAATCCTGACTACTCTTCTCCTTGTTGTTCTCCCAACTCAAGTGACTTGAGTTTCTCCGCTCTGTCTGAAAGAAACCAAAGAAGCAGAGCAGAAGACACAGCTCTAAAGAAGACACAGGTGCACTGCTCACTCACATGCGCCAGCCTTATTGAGAGCAACTGTGCTCTGTGCCTCCGTTTCCTTCCACTCAGGCAGAGCGGAGAAAGTCAAGCTGCTGCCGCTCAAACACTTTTTATCTGAACAGAGACCTTGGGGAGACGGGGAGATCCTTCTGTGTGCAAATGCAACGCTTGAAAACACAGCGATTCGCTGTGTTTTCAAGCGTTGCATTTGCAAACAGATGGAGCTCCCCATCTCCCCACGGTCTCCATTCAGATAAAAAATGTTTGAGCGCCTAGGGACACTTGGAAATGCAGTGAATGCAGACATACTCAATTCCAGCAACTGTTCCTTATATATTTTAGCCTCCAGTCCCCTAATCATCTTTTGTTGCTCTTCTCTGTACTCTTTCTAGAATCTCATGAACAACTGTACATTACAAATAAACCTGACCACTGAAGGATTTGGGGCTGAGATACAGAAGATATACAGGTGAAACTCGAAAAATTAGAATATCGTGCAAAAGTTCATTTATTTCAGTAATGCAACTTAAAAGGGGAACTAATATACGAGATAGACTCATTACATGCAAAGCAAGATAGTTCAAGCCGTGATTTGTCATAATTGTGATGATTATGGCGTATAGCTCATGAAAACCCCAAATCCACAATCTCAGAAAATTAGAATATTACATGCAATCAATAAAACAAGGAGTGCACATAGAACAATATTGGACCTCTGCAAAGTATAAGCATGCATATGTACTCAGTACTTGGTTTGGGCCCCTTTTGCAGCAATTACTGCCTCAATGTGGCGTGGCATGGAAGCTGTCAGCCTGTGGCACTGCTGAGGTGTTATGGAAGACCAGGATGCTTCAATAGTGGCCTTCAGCTCTTCTGCATTGTTCGGTCTCATGTCTCATCTTTCTCTTGGCATAGATACTCTATGGGGTTCAGGTCAGGCGAGTTTGCTGGCCAATCAAGCACAGTAATCCCACGGTCATTGAACCAGGTTTTGGTGCTTTTGGCAGCGTGGGCAGGTGCCAAGTCCTGCTGGAAAATGAAGTCAGCATCCCCATAAAGCTCGTCTGCGGAAGGAAGCATGAAGTGCTCCAAAATCTCCTGGTAGACGGCTGCATTGACCCTGGACTTAATGAAGCACAGTGGACCAACACCAGCAGATGACATGGCTCCCCAAATCAACAGACTGTGGAAACTTCACACTGGACTTCAAGCATCTTGCAGTGTGTGCCTCTCCATTCTTCCTTCAGACTCTGGGTCCTTGGTTTCCAAATGAGATGCAAAAGTTGCTCTCATCAGAAAAGAGGTCTTTGGACCACTGAGCAACAGACCAGGTCTGTTTTTCTTTAGCCCAGGTAAGACGCTTCTGACGTTGTTTGTTGTTCAGGAGCGGCTTGACAAGAGGAATACAACATTTGAAGCCCATGTCCAGGATCCGTCTGTGTGTGGTGGCTCTTGATGCACTGACTCCAGCCTCAGTCCACTCCTTGTGAAAGTCCCCAACACTTTTGAATGGCCTTTTCCTGACAATCCTCTCCAGGCTGCGGTCATCCCTGCTGCTTGTGCACCTTTTTCTTCCACACTTTTCCCTTCCACATAACTTTCTATTAATGTGCTTTGATACAGCACTTTGGGAACATCCAACTTCTTTTGCAATTACCTTTTGAGGCTTTCCCTCCTTATGGAGGGTGTCAATGATGGTTTTCTGCACAACTGTCAGGTCAGCAGTCTTCTCCATGATTGTGATTCCTACTGAACCAGACTGAGAGCCCATTTAAAGGCTCAGGAACCCTTTGCAGGTGTTATGGCTTCATTAGCTGATTAGAGTGGGACACTTTGAGCCTAGAATATTGCACCTTTTCACAATATTCTAATTTTCTGAGATTGTGGATTTGGGGTTTTCATGAGCTGTAAGCCATAATCATCACACTTACGACAAATCACAGCTTGAACTATCTTGCTTTGCATGTACTGTAATGAGTCTATCTCATATATTAGTTTCCCCTTTTAATTTGCATTACTGAAATAAATGAACTTTTGCACGATATTTTAATTTTTTGAGTTTCACTTGTACATATGTAGAATATATCTGGGCGTTTCTTACTGTGATTTTATTAAGAAGTTGATTTGTCAATATTGTATCACTATACTATAGTGACTATAATCTTCCCCTTCATGGATTACTGCCTTGTCATGGTGAAGGGGCTTGCATAATTCAATGAAGCTATGAGCTATGCCATGCAGGGCCACCCAAGACGGACAGGTCATAGCAGAGAGTTCTGACAAAATGTGATCCACTGGAAAAGCAAATGGCAACCCACTCCAGTATCTTTGCCATGAAAACCCTATGGACAGTACCAAAAGGAAAAAAGATATGACGCTGGAAGATGAGCCCCTCAGGTCAGAAGGCGTCCAATATGCTACTGGGGAAGAGCAAAGGGCTAGTACTAGTAGCACCAGAAAGAATGAAGTGACTGGGCCTAAGCCGAAAGGACGCTCAGCTGTGGATGTATCTGGTGGTGAAAGGAAAGTCCGATGCTTAAAGATTTTTTCTCCATAGGAACCTGGAATGCAAGATCTATGAATCAAGGGAAGCTGGATGTGGTCAAACAAGAGATGACAAGACTGAACATCAACATCTTAGGAATCAGCAAACTAAAATGGACAGGAATGGGTGAATTTAATTCAGGTGACCATCAGGTATACTACTGCGGGCAAGAATACCTCAGAAGAATTGGAGTAGCCTTCATAGTCAATAAAAAGAGTAGGAAAAGCAATACTGGGATACAATCCCCAAAATGACAGAATAATTTCAGTTTGAATCCAAAGCAAACCATTCAATATCATAGTAGTCCACGTCTATGCCCCAACCACTGGTGGTGAAGAGGATGAAATTGACCAGTTCTATGAAGCTCTTGTAAGGGACACGGTGGCTCAGTGGGTTAGGACGCTGAGCTTGTCAATCAGAAGGTCGGCAGTTTGGCGGGTCAAATCCCGAGTGCCACGTAACAGAGTGAGTGCCTGTTACTCGTCCCAGCTTCTGCCAACCTAGCAGTTCGAGAGCACGTAAAAATGCAAGTAGAAAAATAGGGACCACTACGTTGGGAAGGTAACAACGTTCCGTGCGCCTTTGGCGTCTAGTCATGCCGGCCACATGACCATGGAGACGTCCTCGGACAAGCACTGGCTCTTCGGCTTTGAAACAGAGATGAGCACCGGCCCCTAGCGTTGGAAACGACTAGCATGCATGTGCAAGGGAACCTTTACCTTTTTATGAAGCCCTATAGCACCTTATAGAACTAACACCAAAAAATGATGTCCTTATCATCATGGGGGACTGGAATGCTAAAGTAGGAAGCCAAAACAAAACCGGAATAACAGGCAAGTTTGGCGTTGGAGTACAAAATAAAGCAGGGCACAGGCTGATAGAATTTTGTCAAGAGAATACGATGGTCATAGCAAACAGTCTTTTTCAAAAACCCAAGAGACAGCTCTACACATGGACATCACCAGACAGTCAACACAGAAATCAGATTGACTATGTGCTCTGCAGCCAAAGATGGAGAAGCTCTATACAGTCAGTAAAAACATGACCAGGAGCTGATTGTGGCTCAGACCATGAGCTTCTCGTTGCAAAATTTAGGCTTAAACTGAAGAAAGTAGGGAAAAGCACTAGGCCACTCAGGTATGAACTAAATCATATCCCTGATGAACATAAAGTAGAAGTGACAAATAGATTTAAGGAATTAGATCTGATATACAGAGTGCCTGAAGAACTATGGACGGAGGTTCGTAACACTGTACAAGAGGTAGCAACTAAAACCATCCCAAAGAAAAAGAAATGCAAGAAAGCAAAATGGCTTTCTGAGGAAGCTTTGCAAATAGCTGAGGAAAGGAAGAAAGTGAAAGGCAAGGGAGAAAAAGAAAGATACGCCCAATTGAATGCAGAATTCCAGGAGAATAGCTAGAAGAGATAAGAATGCCTTCTTAAATGAACAGTGCAAAGAAACAGAAGAAATCAATAGAATAGGGAGGAGCAGAGATCTCAAGAAATTTGTAGAGATGAAGGGAACGTTTCATGCAAAAATGGGCATGATAAAGGATCAAAATGGCAGGGACCTAACAGAGGCAGAAGAGATTAAGAAGAGGTGGCAAAATTACACAGAAGAACTATACAAGAACGAGCTTAACGTTCCTGATAACCACGATGAGGTGGTCACTGACCTCGAGCCAGACATCCTAGAATGTGAAATGAAGTGGGCCTTAGGAAAGCTGAGCAACAACAAAGCTAGTGGAGGTGACAGTATTCCAGCTGAGCAGTAGTGTAAAAGTGCTACACTCAATTTGCCAGCAAATTTGGAAAACTCAACAGTGGCCACAGGATTGAAAAATATCAGTTTACATTCCAACTCCAAAGAAAGGCAGTGCCAAAGAATGTTCAAACTATCACACCATTGCACTCATTTCACATGCTAGTAAAGTTAGGCTTAAAATCCTACAACCTAGACTCCCGTAGTATGTGGATTGAGAACTACCAGAAGTACAGGCAGGATTTCGAAGAGGCAGAAGAACTAGAGATGAAATTGCCAAAGTATGCTGGATCATGGAGAAAGCTAGGAAGTTTCAGAAAAACATCTACTTCTGCTTCATAGACTATGCTAAAGCCTTTGATTGTGTGGATCACAACAAACTGTGGCAAGTTCTTAAAGAGATGGGAGTACCAGACCATCTTATTTGTCTCTTGAGAAACCTATATGCGGGTCAAGAAGCAACAGTGAGAACTGGACACGGAACCACTGATTGGTTCAAAATTGGGAAAGGATTCCGGCAAGGCTGTATACTGTCGCCCTGCCTATTTATTTATTTTTATTTTATTTATTTTAATTCCATTTATATCCCGCCCTTCTCCGAAGACTCAGGGCGGCTGACAAGCTTAGCAGTAGCCTTAATTCTATGTATATGCCTGCTTATTAGGGCTTTCACACACACCCCAAGCGGCATTATTACAAAGTCAGCTTAATTGCCCCCAACAATCTGGGTCCTCATTTTATCTACCTCAGAAGGATGGAAGGCTGAGTCAACCTTGAGCCTGGTGGGATGCGAACCTGCACTAATTGCAGGCAGCTGGTGTTACTTAAGGAGGCATTAGCCCACTGCTCCACCAAGGCTCTAACTTTAACTTATATGCAGAGCATATCATGAGAAAGGCAGGGCTGGATGAATCAAAAGTTGGAATTAAGATTGCCGGAAGAAATATCAACAACCTAAGATATGCAGATGATACCACACTAATGGCAGAAAGTGAAGAAAAACTAAAGAGCCTCTTGTTGCGGGTGAAGAAGGAGAGTGCAAATGTTGGCTTGAAACTTAACATTAAGAAAACCAAGATCATGGCATCCAGCCTTCTCAATTCCTGGCAAATAGATGGGGAAGAAATGGAGATAGTGACAGATTTTATTTTCCTGTGTTCCAAGATCACTGCAGGTGGGGACTGCAGCCAAGAAATTAAAAGACGCTTGCTCCTGGGGAGGAAAGCTATGGCAAATCTAGACAGCACACTAAAAAGCAGAGACATCACCCTGCCAACAAAAGTGCATATAGTCAAGGCTATGGTCTTCCCAGTTGCAATGTATGGCTGTGAAAGCTGGACCATAAGAAAGGCCGAGCGCCAAAGAATTGAGGCCTTTGAACTATGGTGCTGGAGAAGACTCCTGCGAGTCCCTTGGACTGCAAGGCGATCAAACCAGTCAGCCCTACATGAAATCAACCCTGATTGCTCTTTAGAAGAGCAGATCCTGAAGTTGAAACTCAAATACTTTGGCCACCTAATGAGAAGCAAGGACTCACTGGAGAAGAGCCTAATGGTGGGAAAGATTGAGGGCAAGAGAAGAAGGGGATGACAGAGAATGAGGTGGCTGGATGGAGTCACTGAAGCAGTAGGCGTGAGCTTAAATGGACTTCAGAAGATGGTAGAGGACAGGAAGGCCTGGAGGAACGTTGTCCATGGGGTCACGATGGGTCGGACATGACTTCACAACTAACAACAACTATAATCTTAGTATTATATGCATTGTAGAGTTTATACTATGCTTGTCAGGAACTTAAATTCAGGTTTTTGTTTCTAAATGAAGGAGCATAAACGAATAAAAAAATAAGAGCAATTGGAGTATTTACCGTATATACTTGAGTATAAGCCGAATTTTTCAGCCCACTTTTTGGGCTGAAAAATTCCACTTCGGCTTATACTCCAGTCAACAAAAAAACTTACTGAGGACTTGTGCGCGGCCGAGGCTTTGGAGCTTCCGGGATCGCGCTCACCTCTCCCAAGCCACCGCCGTCCGGAGACCTGCCGAAGTTTGGGGAGGTTTGGGGAGGTGCGCGCGCACCTCCCCAAAAGTCCCCAAACGAAGCCGGGTCTCCGTTCCTCTGCGCCCTGCCTGCCTGCTTCTTTCCATAGCGGAAAGAAGCAGGGAGGCAGGGGGCGGAGGAACGGAGACCCGGCGACGTTTGGGGAGGTTTGGGCGCCTCTCCAAATATCCCCAAACGTCGCCGGGTCTCCGTTCCTCTGTGCCCTGCCTGCCTGCTTCTTTCCACAGCGGAAAGAAGCAGGGAGGCAGGGGGCGGAGGAACGGAGACCCGGCGACGTTTGGGGAGGTTTGGGCGCCTCTCCAAATATCCCCAAACGTCGCCGGGTCTCCGTTCCTCTGTGCCCTGCCTGCCTGCTTCTTTCCACAGCAGAAAGAAGCAGGGAGGCAGGGGGCGGAGGAACGGAGACCCGGCGACGTTTGGGGAGGTTTGGGCGCCTCTCCAAATATCCCCAAACGTCGCCGGGTCTCCGTTCCTCCGCCCCCTGCCTCCCTGCTTCTTTCTGCTGTGGAAAGAAGCAGGCAGGCAGGGCACAGAGGAACGGAGACCCGGCGACGTTTGGGGATATTTGGAGAGGCGCCCAAACCTCCCCAAACGTTGCCGGGTCTCCGTTCCTCCGCCCCCTGCCTCCCTGCTTCTTTCTGCTGTGGAAAGAAGCAGGCAGGCAGGGCACAGAGGAACGGAGACCCGGCGACGTTTGGGGATATTTGGAGAGGCGCCCAAACCTCCCCAAACGTCGCCGGGTCTCCGTTCCTCCGCCCCCTGCCTGCCTGCTTCTTTCCGCTGTGGAACGAAGCAGCCTGAACGAAGCGGAGGCTTGCAGAACGGCGGATCGGCTTATACTCAAGTCACCAACTTTTTCCAGTTTTTGGGGGTGAAATTGGGGGTCTCGGCTTATACTCGAGTCGGCTTATACTCAAGTATATACGGTATGTCTTGGTAAAACATTTACTAATTATGAGAAAATGGACAGAAATTTTATGATGTGTATATTTTGATAGAAAAATAGTGAGTTATAGTGTAAGTACTAGGTTGTGAGGAATGAATGTTTGTCAAAAGAAGCAAACCTGGCTGTCTGCAAGGACTTGCTTCTACTCAGGAGAAACATGAAACTAAATTGAATTCAGTGGGAATGAGGTACTTTAAGAATGTGTGATTAAACAATAAATATTATGGAGAATGAATAAATGTGACTTGAATAGAAAATATCAGTAGAAAGAAATATCAAAGTTGATTGGTCATATGAAGAAACTAAATGAGGATCACATTACAAAACAAACATATGAAGGAAATGTGAATGCAGAAAAGGAGGAAAGGATGGAGATTACAAGAATCTCAAAAAGAAAGAGGTAAGATGTTTAAAGAAGAAAAGGAACTATATGAAGAAATGAGTATGATGGAATGAAGAAAAAAGGTGTAAGAGGAAATGATGTTGATGCAAATTAGATTTTGTTAGATTGTTTAATCTTTTCTCATTTCTTTCTTTCAGTTTCTTTGGCTTAGTCTAATTCTGTTTTTCCCCCCAAAACATTGCTTATCTTGAAAGAAAATAACATGATGGGCATGTAGGTATGTTAACATTAAGCATGTTATTGTGATATAATCAAATGATGTTTCAGGAACAAAGGAAACCTGTAAAAATGCAACAGAAAACATGGAAATAATGCCTTCTCAGAGAAAACCAACATTGAACATTGATTTATAGAAAGGATGCTCCTCAAAACAGAACAATTTGAACCTCAGAATCCTGCACAGAAAGAAAAAATTCCTAAGAGTAAGTAAAATTGAATGTAATGGTGTTTCCTATACCACATAAATAATGCAACTCTCTGAGTGATATTCAGCAGTTGTAAACATCTGTGGCAATGTTTTTCTGCCTTGGCAACTTTCAGATTAAAAATCTTTAAGACATACTGACCAGAGAATTCTGGGAGCTGAAGTCCACACATCTTGAAAGTTGCAAAAACTGAGAAACATTTATCTATAGCAGGGGTGTTAAACTCGCAACATCACGTGACATGTCATGACATATTGCGACTTTTTTCCCATTGCTGGCAATGGGATGAGGGTGGTTTTGGCATGATGCATCCGGCCCGTGGGCTAGCAGTTTGACACCCCGATCTATAGGAACATTAAGTTCTAAGTTTCATATTAAAAAATACATTACAGAAATAAGAAATAAAATAATATAAATGGAGTGAAGTTTTTTCCCAGATGCCACTATTTTTATCCCACCCTCTTTTTTAAATAAATAATTCAAGGCAGTGAACAGATCTAAATCTTCCTCTGTATTCCTATTTTTTCCACAACTGCCCCATGAGGTGAGTTGAGCTGAAAGTAACTGTCTCAAAATCACTCAGCTGACTTATATCACTAAGGTGAGATTAAAACAATCTCCTGGCTTCTGTTCTGGTGCCTTAATCACTAGAAATAATGTGAGAAAAAAGTTAATCTGTACTTACATACAATTTCTTGCTGCTAAATCTCTATGGACAAATTTTTTGCTTGCAAGATATTTCATCCCTTTTGCTACTTGTAGACCAAATCCAATCAGATCCTTCACTGTTGGATTCTGAAAATTATGGACATGTTAGTAGTTAAAACAATGCAGTGGAGAATGACTTTCAGTTATAAATATGTACTGTAATTGATGAAATCAAACTTAGTCTTCATTTTAATATTGAAAGGTTCTACATTCAAACATAGTTTTTCCTGACCCTAAAGTTGCATTAGTAACCAAGTAAACAAAAATATTGAATAAATTTTATGTATTTATTTGATTATATAGCATGTATACAATGAAATCTAGATGAAATTAACTGATTGCTAGAAGTGTTGAAATATGTGATAACCTAAGTTTTAGATTACCATTTTGTTATTACACAGTGATTTTTATATATATAATATATATTAAGAAGAAAGATTTCATTACAGAATTATTAAAAAATTGTAATTGAATGTGCATAGGATTGCTATTTTAACTTGCAGAGCAAGTTTTTAGACCTTACTAATAAAGCTACCTATGAAAACTAAGGCTTAAAATATTGGTATGGTTCTTTCAAAACTAGGGTGAATATTAGTTTACTTAAACAACAGAAGGTTTGTACCATAATTTTTATATTTTGTTTATTTTAATTATAAAGAATTGCCTATGGCAAAGATAAATGGGAAACTACCAGAATTAGATAGCAACCTCAGCAGCTCTCAATGATTACAGAGTTTTCCCAGGTTTACAGGGATATTAAGGTCTGAGCATGGCATATTGCTTTAAAGAAATTGTCTACATATTTGAAAATGTTTATAAGCCCAGCCCATCTCCCTCCAACGTACAAGAAACCAAAGAACAAAAATTCAGATTCCTTACACTCCTCCAGACAGGAATTCTGATCATCCAGGTCCAAACACCCACCCAGAGTCACTTTGTACAGGAGGTGGGTGGCATAAAAATTTAATAAATAAAATAAAATAAATCCTACACATAAATCTTTTGATTCAGGTAGTTTTTCTGTATTTTTCAACGATCAATTATTTTTACGTAAAATGTGTAATGCAACTTCATTAAATTCTGATTACAAATACCATATTTCAAAGTAATAATTGATCCACCAATTTATACTTTCAGACAGCAGAACTGTAATAATATATAATTGCCTAACTGGATCACTACTGAACATCCCATAATACACATACATGAGATTCATTTCTAATGAAGTTTCGAAGATCTCCATGTTTCATATAAGGAAGCACCACCAAAGGAGAACCTTCATTAGGCAAGCAAATTCCAAGCAGTGACAGGACATTGGGATGAGTGAAATCTTTCATTATAATTCCTTCTTTTAAGAATTGAGCTACTTCATCCAAATCTGTAATTCCTGAAAAATGCAGCAACAATTTTTAAATAAATATACATATAATTTCTAATATATTTTAAATACATTTTAATGAAAGGAACAAATATAGATCCTTAGTATTACTCCTTTATAATACTAATAAAGTTATAATAAAACACATTGAAATTTAGATATGTATTCTCAAAATTATATTCAGGTATTTGCAGGGCTAGACGCTGCCTATCTATAAGCAAATGAGCTGGAAGAGTGTTATCTGGAATGTATTTAACAAATTTTAGCAACATAGTTCCAGAATTCCTTTCTCTTCCTTTTTCATATATTAATAACAATATATAGAAATGCTCCATCTGTCAAACTAAAAGAATGTTATTAATAGTTTGTGCCAATTAAGTCCTGCTGTTTTCCAACTGTCTCACTCATAAAAAGTGAACATAAGCTAGTCCAGTGGTAAAATGAAACCATAATTTTTCCCTCTTTCCTTTAATCTTTTATTTATTATGTGGATGGAAATAATGAGCATTCTTTCACATGGACATTGTAAGATGTACAGAATAAAATTTCTGCAAGCTACACAAAGACACTTAACTTGATAAAAATAATCATGGCTCAACAAATATAGTTTAGTCAGTGAAAATACAATGATTCAGAATAAAATATTATGAGGCTCACTGTTCAAGGATTTCACAGCACAATGAATTTTCTTGCCATCGGTATCCAATAAAGTTCCATGATAAACACATCCAAAATGCCCTGCAAAGAGAAAATATCACCACAAGTCCAATTTCTACTGATTTTTCTGGAGCTGTCTTTATATTTTGAGTGATCAAGTGCTGAGGGAAAGAAATTTGTCCTGGATTCTTTCAGAAATCATTTTGAGCTGCTCAGAACAATGCGACACAGCCAAAACATGATAAAATAATGATAAAACAATGATTTTTCTAATTAAAAGCTCTGATATTTCAAAAGTTCTGCTGGAGACAGAAACCTACTAAATCTAAATCTACTAGATCCATCACCCTGCCATTGGCACATCTTCCTTTGAACGTTTTGTTAGGCATATGGTGCTAGCCTACAATGTTGGGTTGAAAATATATTAACCATAATACTATGTCTTTAAGAAGTTAATTGGCCAATGGGTGTGTAAGTGTTCTCATGGCCATAAGAGGAAGCTAGGAACGTAGCTTCTCTCTCTCTCTGAATTCACTGATCTCTACTATTACTGTTTTTGCTCTGCTGTTGGTTTACTACTGTTGTAAGCCTGAACTGTGTATTGACCTCTGGACCGGTAAGAAGACTTTGTAGTTTGGATTACTCCTTGGACTGTTGCTATTGTTTATGACTTGGACTGTTTATCTTTGACTGTGCATTTTTGTTTTTACACCACCTCAAAGTAAAATACTTTTTGCTTTTACAACTCAGTGTACTCTTACTGTGTGACTCTTGCTGCTCTCAGTACCCTTCCTTGTCTGTGCAACTCTTTGGTAGCACAAGGAGACCTCTGCACAACAAATTCCTTAACACTGGTTATGGGCCCAGGCCTGTACTGAGAGTAAATACACACAGTATTCCTAGCTGAGGTTGTTGTAGCTATTTGGTGTAAAATGGCACAAGAACTGTTGTCAGGCATCTCCTGGATAACCCGGTTGGATGGGACAAACTATGTTTCCTGGTCCACAAAATGCTGCTTGCTTTTGCGCAAGGAAGGACTATGGACTGTAGTAAATAACCCACCAGATACTACTGCTTGGGATGCAGATAACGAAGAGGATGCAAAGAAGATAGACGACTTTAAACGTAGCAATGAGAAAGCTCTTTGCATTATTGGGCTAACACTGAATGACCAGCAGCTTGTCCATATTCGTGGTGAGGAGTCTGCTGCTAGGTGTTGGGGCATTTTGCGAAGGCTTTATGTTCGAGACAGTGTGGGTGCACATATACACCTTACACGTAAGCTGTTTAGGGCTCGTCTGCAGAAGAATGGAGATATGCTGACCCATTTAAATTACATGAAGGCAACTTTTCAAGAGCTTCATGAAAAGGAGCTGATTTTTTCAGAGTTGCATCAGGTCTACATTATTCTGTCATCTTTGGATGAGAGTTATGATGGGTATGTTTCTTCTTTGGAAATCCTGACCAGAGAGGAACTGACATTGACTAACATTACTGGGAGACTGCTGGAAGAGTCCAGAAGGAGGCGTGACAGAGACCAGCTGAGAGAGACACAGCCACAAGAGGAGCAGCCATTTACCACTGCTTACAACATCAAGAAATGTTTTTCTTGTGGGGCTAGAGGGCATATAGCCAAATTCTGTAGAAAGGGTAGAAAACAGAATGTGAATAGCAGTGGAAAGGCTAAAAAGGGCATTGGTTTGGCTGTTTCTGGTGAACCAACATCCAGAAACAATGAATTGTGGGTTGTTGATAGTGGGGCTTCACAATGCATTACTAAAGTGAAAAAGAGGTTTATTAATATGAAAAACAGCAACCAATATGTTTCACTAGCCAACGGTTGGAAGATGAAGGCCTCTGGTGAAGGTAATTCCTATTGTCCATGTATTGATGAACAGTTACCTATGTTATATATACCTAAGCTAAGATTCAACCTGTTATCTGTAAGGGAATTGGTTAAAGTTGGGTTTGTGGTAACATTCAGAGGGGAGCAATGCACTATTGAAAGGAATGGAACCTGTGTAACTGCTAATTTGAAAAATGGTTTATTTGTTCTCACAAGTAACCAGGTTAGTACAGTTAAAGCTAACTTGATATGTGAGAACAAGAAGCCACATGACGAGTGTATACATTTATTGCATAGGCGGTTAGGGCATGTAAACTTTAACTCACTACGTAAAACAGTTGAGTTAGTAGAAGGAATTAAACTGAAGCCATGTAGTAAGTATTTGAATTGCAATGCCTGTAATCAGGAAAAGAGTAAGGCAACTCCTGCAAACAGGTTAAACGGCTTCAAACCAACTGTACCTTTGGAAGTTGTGTTTGCTGATTTAATTGGACCCATGAAACCAAGTTTAGGAGGGTCATGTTATATTTTAAGTATATTGGACCACTACTCTCGTTATGGTTTTTGTTATCTGCTTAAGTCAAAGGCAGACACTTTCCAACAATTTGCAAACTGGCTGAAGTTCGTGGAGAGGAAAACAAAGAGAAAGGTTCAGTGCATAATTACTGATAATGGTACTGAATTTATAGATAAGCGCTTTGTTGATATGCTACAATCAGCTGGCATTAAGCATAAACGTTCAGCCCCTTATAGGCCTCAACATAATGCATTTGTTGAGAGACGTGGGCAAACGTTACAAGCCATGATTAGAACCATGTTAAAAGATTCTGGCTTAACAGATAGACTGTGGGGGGAGGCAGCAAAATGTGCAAACCATGTTCTGAATATAGTTGTTAATACTTCTACTGGTAAAATACCATATACTATATGGCATGGTAAAAAACCAAACCTTGATTACCTGCACACGTTTGGCACCCCAGCTTGGGTCCACATTCCTGCACAACTCAGGAGTAAAGGCCAACATAGGGCTAGGCAATTATACTTTGTAGGTTATGAAGCTAACCACAGATCCTATCGTTTCTGGGAACAGGGCACAACTAATGTATATAACAGTTCTAGTGCAAAATTCCTTGAGCACGTTGGTTGGGATATGTTAGAGCAAGTAACTGTTAATACTGATCCTCTAGTGTTTGAGGACTCCTATGATAACATAACTAGTAATGATAATACATCTCCTGTAAATATAAAAGATGAAGAGGAGATAGGGGAGATTAAAGATGAATCAGAGGAAGGAAAGGAGTTAGAAACTCAAAGCCCTGTAATTCCTTGGCGTTCAACGCGTATCAGACGTCCACCTGATCGCTATGAAGCAAGTGTAATATGTCAAGTTAGTTCAGTGCCATCTAACTATGATGAGATCAGGATGTATCCTGAAAAAGAATAGGCATCATGGAAAGCTGCAATGAACAGGGAGTTGAAGTCTTTGCAGGATCTTAAGGTCTATGAGAAAGCAAAACTGCCACCTGGTGAGCAAGCTATAGGTTGCAAATGGATATATAAGATAAAGAAGGGTGTAGATGGGACCATAACCCATAAGGCACGTTTGGTTGCACAAGGTTTTGCCCAAACTACTGAGGATTATGATGAAGTGTTTGCACCCAGTCTGAGGGCAAATACTTTAAGAGCAGCTTTAGTATGGGCAGCTAAAAACCAATATATGGTTAACCATGTAGATGTTGAAACTGCATATTTACATGCTCCATTGCAACATACTATTTATTTAAGAATACCACCAGGATTGACCAGTGATAGAGACCATGATTGTTGGGAATTAAAGAAAAGCCTCTATGGATTGAAACAATCAGGCTATGAGTGGAACAAATGTATAGTTAATGAGTTAAGTGCATTAGGTTTTGTAGCCAGTAATGCTGATCCTTGTTTGTTTAGAAGAGATCACAACGGAGCATTATCTTTTCTTTTATTATTCACAGATGATATTGCAATAATAACAAAAACTGAGTTAGAAGCACAAACCATCATTTCTAGATTGCAAAATAAATTCACAATTAGAAATCTTGGAGAAATTAGCCACTATTTGGGGTTAGATATTGTGAAAACGAATAGGGGTTTTAAGGTATCGCAAGCCAGTAAAATATCTGTTATTAAAGAGATACAATATGGAAATGTGTAAACCAGCAAAAACTCTGATGGCTATGGATTTTAAGGACACTAATGTTGAGAGTCCTGTATTTGATAAGGCTATGTACCAATCTTTGATAGGAAGTCTTATGTATCTTAGTAATTGGACTAGACCTGATATTTCTTACTGTGTAAACCAATTAGCTAGGTACAACAATAATCCAACTGTTAGACACTGGCAATCAGCTAAACGAGTATTATTTTATTTATTTATTTATTAGTTTTTATAAACCGCCCTTCTCCCGAGGGACTCGGGGCGGTGTACAGAGGAAGGAATGTATACAGATTGAACAATAAAAATAATAAGAAACAATAGTGAAAACAAACTGGTATTTGAAGCAAACTATTCACTACTCGTTATATTTAGAGCCAAATCGTGAGTTAATCCTCACAGCATATGCAGATGCGAGTTTTGCCTCTGATACAAGCACTCGTAAATCTACCTCAGGGTTGGCTATAATGTTGGGTGATTCTTTGATTGGATGGAAGTCCATTAGACAAAAACACATAAGCTTATCTACAATGGAGGCTGAATTTTCATGTCTATCAGTGTTATGTACAGAACTGCTAGTGTACAAACAATTATTGTTAGATATGGGTTTAAATGTAAATGATCTATTCATTGTATATGAGGACAATCAAGCTGCAATAAAGATGGCAAATAATGCTGCAGTAAGAACAAGATCTAAATATACTGATCTTCGTTATTTAAATGTCACACAATGTATCAAGGATAAATTAATACAGCTACAGTATTGTTCATCTGATGTAAATATTGCAGACCATTTTACGAAGGTACAAAGTACTGTGAAACACAATGCTAATTGTGAAAGAATGTGCATAAGATTGTAAGAGTTATATATTATTCTACCCAAAGGGGAGAATGTTAGGCATATGGTGCTAGCCTACAATGTTGGGTTGAAAATATATTAACCATAATACTATGTCTTTAAGAAGTTAATTGGCCAATGGGTGTGTAAGTGTTCTCATGGCCATAAGAAGAAGCTAGGAACGTAGCTTCTCTCTCTCTCTGAATTCACTGATCTCTACTATTACTGTTTTTGCTCTGCTGTTGGTTTACTACTGTTGTAAGCCTGAACTGTGTATTGACCTCTGGACCGGTAAGAAGACTTTGTAGTTTGGATTACTCCTTGGACTGTTGCTATTGTTTATGACTTGGACTGTTTATCTTTGACTGTGCATTTTTGTTTTTACACCACCTCAAAGTAAAATACTTTTTACTTTTACAACTCAGTGTACTCTTACTGTGTGACTCTTGCTGCTCTCAGTACCCTTCCTTGTCTGTGCAACTCTTTGGTAGCACAAGGAGACCTCTGCACAACAAATTCTTTAACACGTTTACAATATCAGACCTTCCTAACCTTAGAAATATAACTCTTGAAGTTTTCCTGTGTGCAAATAAGTGATTTCTGATGTTGGATGTACTCTCTGATGCATTGAATGATTTTTTGGGAAGTCCCCAATGGAATGTAGTATAAAATTGCATAAGATTGAATGATTCAGCATCCCAACATAAGCAGGGATAAAGCCAAATTTTTGAAATTAAATGTGTAAATATAAAATACAATTGAGACACCTACCTCTTCCTATTACTTCACTGAAGTGCACAATCATATTATCAGCACCAATAACAACATGCTCAACTTCTTTGACCAGATCTGGATTTAAGGCACTGATGTCAATGTGAACATTAGTCTGTAACAATGGACTAGCTAAATCGGAGTCTCCAGTAGACAGAATAGGAGATAGGTCCACATGATATTGGGTTGGCCTGCAAGATCCGTTCTGAGATAAAGTTGGAAATTGGTCTATAAGAAAATGTAAACATCTTTGTCAATAGCAAATTCTGCCACAGAAAGACTTTCTTTTATCTGTTTAGTTTTAATTTTAAAATTTATTTTTCACCTTATTACATAATGTAACACATGATTACTAAAACAATAATAATTGTAACAGGAACCAGCTTATCTGCGACTTGAGAGACACAGTAGCTATGCCCTTGAGAGAGAACTTTTCACAATGATCCTACAGAAATATCTGGCTTGCAGGATTCATTTAAAATGGTGGAGCTAAGCTTGGAAACAGAATCAGAAGCCCTTATAGACCAAGAGAATATGGCTTGCAAAAACAAACCGTTATACAGTATACTATAATTTGTCTTTCATTTGTTCGGGTAATATTTTCTTCACACCATTTATATAAAACTATTTTTAAACACTAATTGACATCCCAACTCTCAAAAACATACTGTTCTACTGCAAACCTTAATCGGAATTGCCATGGTGCAAACCACATTTTCTTTTGTAGAATTTCCTAACAATTTTGTATTTTGAACCAAGCTCAAAATTGTAACAAAAACAATCTGAATTTGTAGTAATTTTATGGAAACAGACATTACACATTAGAGAACAGAAGAAAGAAATAACAAAGGATATTGGTTATTTTCAAATTATTATTTAATGAACAGTTTAAAATCTGGTTAATACTTTCCAAATTACTGTAACTATATTTATCAAGAGGTAAATATTCAAATAGGAAATTGACTTTTATTATTCATTTCCTGAATTTTTAGTATTTAACATTTTTAAGTACAGTAAATGCACTTACTATTTTTGTTTAAGAACCATAATGTATAGGGTTGATCAAACATCAGTCTTTATTAATTTGCATAGACAAGTTAGCAGAATAAAAATGTGTCTAAACAAAACACTGCTATTCTCATTACTCTGAATCCAAGGAAATGGTTGATAACAAAGCCTAGGAAATGTGTGGGTCTCTTTCCCTTTCTTAGCAAACAATGGAGAATCTTTAAATGAGACCTTGTTCTGGCAGACACAATGCACTAGGAAGTGTTCCAGCATAATAGTATGCTGATTATTATACTTGTATTTATTTAACTTATTGCATTATTTATTTAATTTACTCACATTTGTATGCCATCTCTTCTTACAATTGGAAGTTAATAACTTTTGATATCCAAAACCTAAATAATCATTGCTTCATTGTCTAGAGTAGCATTCTCCAAACTAGGGTCCCTCAACTTTCAATTCTTAAATCCTTCATCTCCCAGTACATGGTCCTTCAATTTCTAAGAATTCTTGAAGTTTTAATTAACACATCTGGATTATACATCTGGATCTGTTCTCAATGTTATTGACTGAATTCTATTTATGTTTATTTTGCTGCAAGTACCTGGTGTGTGTGTGTGTGTGTGTGTGTGTGTGTGTGTGTGTGTGTGTGTAGAGAGATATAATTGTAGTCAAAATATGGTCTATTATAATGCTGTCAGGAAATGTTTGGTTTGTGTGTCGTACAGTTCAGCAATCAATGTGAACACTTCTTACAAGGACATAAAAGCATTCCTACCTGTGCTGAGATTTTCTTTATATTTGTAAACAGAAAGTACTCTCTTCGTAGCCATCTATGTTGAAATAAGACCAGGATGTTCTACTCATACATTAATCTTATTTTTACTTAAAGAGAGTTTAGGCTAGCAATTCCAGAGTTTAGAGAAAGACCACTTTTATACATACAGTATACTGACCTGTTTATAGTATGCCTAAATGATTGTATATGCCTGATCTGATGCATCACTAGCACTGTGCAAAGCATTTGAAAAGGCACTTTACAAAGCTCACTTGTGAAGCACTTTGTTGAAGCATTGAGATAACTGCTTTCTATGCAGTGCTCAGCCCAAGTACCTCAAGGATTTTTATACCTTGTCATTCCTTGTATGTGCATTCATAGCCACTTCATTTGGCAAGTAGAACATTTGGAAAAATCCATGAAACAGCCTTGCCAAGACTCTGGAAGAGGTTGCAGCCTCAGAGTTTTGAATGCTTTACACCAGGGCTTTTCAACCTTTTCACCTATTGTACCACTTTTAGGATATGGCAACGTCCGGGTACCATCAGTTGCCTAGCAAGGTGTCAAAAACTTGATGACCAAAAAAAAAAAAGGAAAAAAGTGATGAAGTACAGGTAGTCCTCGACTTACAACAGTTCGCTTAGTGACTGTTTGAAGTTACAATGGCACTGAAAAAAGTGCCCCCCAAGCCACAGCCGAGCAAGACACCTGCCTGCCTGCCCCGGTGATGCTCTTCCTCCTGTCCGAGGTTTTCATTGTTGTGAGCATTTCTGTTGAGGATTGGCAGCAGAGGTGGGGTGGGAGGTGTTTGGTTTTTATCACATGCCCCCCCCCCGCTGGGTGGCTGCAGCAGGTTTTGGTCACTTCACATGACCCTGGGATATGTGACTGTCATAAATATGAATCAGTTGCCAAGCATCTGAATGTAAATCACAAGACCCTGGAGATGCTGCAACATTCCAGCTGATTGGTGCTTCTTCTGGGCTCAGAAGCACCAGGATCAGCGCCGGGCTCCACCTGGAGCCTGGCGCTGATCCTGGTGCTTCCGCTGAGCCCTGACAGCCCCGAAGAAGTGCTGGTCCTGGCGCTTTCGCTGAGCCCTGTAGCTCTAGCCATCTCTCGCTCAGGCTTGTGCGGTGCTGCCACCGGTTCAGCTCATTCCCCTCCTCGCTACCACTTTTGTAGGATGGTCGCGTACCACCTGCCATGTGCCAATGTACCACAGGTGGTACCTGTACCACTGGTTGAAAAGCCCTGCTTGGAATAAGCATTCTTAGGTTTAGCATGAATAGTTCTGATCTTAAGTCAGATATCTCAGTTTACAACAGGTATTTTTCTTTGATTGGCTGTTGCTTTATTGAACTTTGATACAACCTGACATGTTGCTTCATGTATTCAGCAGCACTAATTTAAGTGTTATTCTTTTTCCAAATATGTAAGAAAAATGATGTTATGAAGCAGCCTTAAGATGGATAATGTCCTAGAATTACTTGGAATTTTTAAAGACATCCTGCAGGTGCATGGACACTTCACATTACTGCCACTCTACAAATTAGGATGCTGATAGTGAGATTTACAGGTAGTCCCCAAGTTACGAGTGTTCCTTTAGCAAACGTTCGAAGTTACCACAATAAGCACCCCCTAGTGCTTACGAGCAAATCCTGAAATTATGAATATTGTGGCACCATGGCAGTCGTTCACCCTTACAAGGACACTTCTGTGGCCCTCCGGATGCCTGATTTGGACACCGGAGGCCTTTTCCAGGCTGCCGCTGCCTGGAAACGGGTCTCCAGATGGCCATGGAAGCATTCCCCAGCCTCAGATCTAGGCGACAGTGGCCTGGAAAAGACCTCTGAGGCCTGGAGGCATGCAGAAGTTCCCCCAGCCTCACTTCCAGGCAGCATCAGCCTGGAAAAGGCCTCCAATGCCCGGATCCAGCCTCTGGAGGCACGCAGATCCAGGCAGCCTCAGATCCAGGCAGCAGCAGCCTCAGATCTCAGCCTCAGATCCAGGCAGCAGCAGGAACCACAGCAGAGAGGAGACAGATCTTTTCAAGGTGAGTCCGGCACAGCATGAAGGGAGGGGAAAGCATGAAGTATTTTAGTGAGTCAGGGAGGCCTTGGGCGTCTGTTCCATCACTAGGCCCGCCATGGCCTTCCCCACCCTGAGATACCTCATGTTCATTTAACGAGCCATGCAGATGTTAACGAGCAGGGAGTGATCTTATTCAAGGTATGAGATTCTCTCGCACAAGTTTCCGAGTTACAAATGGAATGTGCAGGCTCCATTACACTCATAACTCAAGGACTACCTATATATGATCAGACAGCATAAAACAGGAGTCCAAAATTTCACAAATTGCAAAAGTCTTTGAGTATGAGTATCGTGAAAGGTCACAGGTTCACCATTGACTTCATGCATTTCTGGAAGCACAGTGCATGAGAGAAAGACTACATGAGTAAATTATAATACTCTATCTATAAACTTTGGTGAATCTGGTGGGAAAAAATATAAGGAACAGGCCTACTGCACAAATTAAAATTTCACCTCGGATGGCATCAATATACTAGCAATATACTGGCAATCAAAAGAAAAAAAGAAACAAAGAGAGGGGCACGGATTCAGGATGTATGATGATGGAAATGTGCTAAGTACCATATTTCCCCTAAAATAAGACCAGGTCTCATTTATTTATTTGCCTGCAAAAGAGGCACCAAGTCTTATTTTCAGGGGTTTCTTTTTCACTCACCTCCAGCACTGACAGCCCCACCCAGCTGGTCCTCTTCTGTGGCTGAAGGAGCAGCTTCATTCTGTAGCTCAGAATGGAGCTCGGGCCTGCATTTTGCAGTCAGACCTTTCCGGAAGGCCTCTGACTGTGAAATGCAGGCCTAGGGATGCCGCAGAAGAAGTGGGCCAGTGAGGAGAGGCCTGGCTGCAAGGTAAGGGTCCACCTTCCCGCCTTGATTTTTAGGTTTGTGCCTCGCGCCAAAATTAGGGCTTATTTTGGGAGTAGGGCTTATATTAGGCCCACCCCCCAAAATCAAGCTAGGGCTTATTTTCATCGTAGGTCTTACTTTTGGGGAAACATAGTAGTTTTAAACAATTACATCTGAATTACATAAAACTTGCAGAAGATTGTTGTTTGAGGTAGCATTCTCATAGAAATTACAGCAAGAATTGGTTCACTATTCTCATCATCAGCATCTTTACATTGTGGCATATGGAAATCATTAAAAGGGGAAAATCATAATAGTGATGAAGACAAGCAGGAGGATTGTTGGTTTTATAACAGATTCAGCATGTTACAGACTTTCATAAATATGCAACAGTGGGGTCCTTAGTGCTCTCTGAGGTTTTTTTGTTTTCTTGCAGACCTTTCATTACCTAACTGGGTAACACTATCAGTGCTATGTAACAAAAATCATGTTACCTAATACAACAAACCTTTCTAAGACAAATGACAAGATACCAATGTATATCTCATTATAGAAACCACATAGCTTAATATTTGGCAATCCTTTGCTATTTATTAATGAGAAAAATGGTAATACTGTACCTTCCAAAAAAGTTGATCTATAGTCTACAGATTCACTTGACACCAATTCAGTTGTAGGACTTACACTCCTTGCACTTACAAGCCTGTCCAAATGAGGAGTGTGTACTCTTCCATCATAGCGAACAATCTCTCCACCTAAATCTTATAGAAGAAAGAATGTCAATATTACAAAAAAACCCTGATGTTTCTATTATTATCATTCATAATGGAACAAACAACAATTCTTATGCTTTTTAAAATATCTCATCTTTCCGATCAAAACCATATACTGGATTAGGCCAAGGTTTATCTTATTCCAGCATTTTGTTTGTAAGAATGGTCAAGTAGATGAACCTGGATTGCTTGCAGGCAGAAGGCAACCTAGAGAAAACAGTTTTCAAGGCCTACAGTCTTTGATAGACCTGTCCTCCATGAATTTAGTTATTTAGGTTAATGAGTACCACATTATGTAGCAATGAATTCCACAGAGATTATTTACAAAAACTGACATCTACTGTATCACTCATACATTATATGAACAAATGCTTCCTCTTGTTTTAAATCGCCTTCCAACCAGCTTTATTGGATGCTTCCTTTTTGTAGTGGGTTTTTTGGGGGGTGGGGGGGAGGGAATTACCTCTGCTACTACACATGACTTGCTGTGTCATTAATGATTGTATGAACCAATCATATCTTTCCTCTGTAACCCTTTTTTCTAAGATAACTTATATGCAGAGGTTTGGGGGGTTTGATCTGTCTAGTTCAGGGTTAGGCAACCTCGGCTCTTTTATGACTCATGGACTTCAACTCCCAGAATTCCTGAGCCAGCTGGCTCAGGAATTCTGGGAGTTGAAGTCCATGAGTCATAAAAGAGCCGAGGTTGCCTACCCCTGGTCTAGTTACTTGGACTGCCTTTTTCTACCCTGCTTCTTCAGCCTACACTTATTGTACTAAAATGGAATTGCTTCTACTATTTATTTGACCATTAAGCTAGTTTGAAGAATTCCTAATGGATTAGCTGACTTTTGGTTTTTACTATTCTGCATATCTTATTCATTATTATCTGCAAACATGGCCAAGAAACTGTTTACACCCAAGTTAAAGTCATCTATGAATAAGTTAAATAGTCTGAACACAGATCCTTCAACAACAATACTTTCTACCCTCCATACAGAACAGCGCTCACTTATTCCTACTTTTTATTTTTTGGTTTTTTTAACCAATTAATAATCTATAAAAGCATGAATCAAGTTATTCAAAGGTCACTAAGTTTATTAAAGAGCTTTTGATGAGGAATTTTGTTAAAGGCTTTTATTAATCCAAGAATACAGCGCTGACACCACCATCCACGTGCCTATTATCTGTATTAGCAGTTCCAAATCCCTCCCTGAGTAAGTCAATATAGGCTCAGGTAATCTGTCCTGTATCTTTTGTAAGGGAGACAGATGCAAAGAACTAAGTACATTTTTTCTGCAAATCTTTCTGTTTGTTAGGAAAGAGTTTTCATTTGCTAAAGAGAGCTTTCTTATTATTTATAGTTTCTTCAACATTAATAGAAAATGCGGTTTTGGTTAACCCTCTTACCTCATGGAATATATTTTAGCTGAGAAAGAATTACTGCAGTTTTAAATAAACTCTAGGAAAGAATTAATGATCATCACCTTTTATTTGCTTTTTCTTTTTTCTCCAAAAGAGAAATCCAAATGCTAGCAGCGAGAGAAAAAATGTTGTTGCTACAATGCCTGCAATGAGTCCTGTGAAATTTGAGTCTGGTTGAATCATTACTTTCCCAATAACTGTTGACGAAATTTCTTTCTTCCACTGAAAGATAGATAGATTCAAAAATTCTAAAATGTACTAACACACACACATACTGTATATGTAGCAACAATGACAAAAAATCAGCATAATTTATTTATGGAAGTTGGGCAGGCATTGGTTTCACCAATAATACACATTTTATCACACATCCACTACAAGTTCTACTTGTTCTTTATTTCTGCTATCAGTAGCTCTTATTCCCTTATTCTGACCCAGGAAAAATGTCCAAGTTAATAAGGAAGCAAAAATGATGATGAGGATGAGGAAGAGTATTTATATCTATGTTTGTCTGCTGGCTCAATGATTCCCTGCTTAGCAAAGAATAATGCAGCATGCATTAAGTTCACTGAGTAATTAATAGGGCTTATTCGAGAGGTTTTGCTCAATTCTGCAGATAAGAAAAAAACTGTCTAAACCAGGGGTGTCAAACTCAATTTCATTGAAGGCTGCATCAGCATTGTGGTTGCCCTCAGGGGGCCTGGTGGGTATGGCCAGGGTGGGCGTGGCTAGAGTGCATATGGCCTACTGGGTGGGCGTGGCCAGCTCTACATCGTTCGCATCAAGGGTGCCTATGGGGGCCTGGGCAGGAGTGGGACAGATCTGAGGGTCTCTGGCAGAAGGAGGGTCTCTGGGCCAGGGCCAAGGCAGTGGGGGCCGTTCCCTCACTGTTTCCAGGATAGCTTCGCGGGCCACATGAAACCACTTCACGGGCTTGATCTGGCCCCCAGGCCTTGTGTTTGACATGTCTGGTCTAAACATTTATTCAGTTATCTGAATAAATATTTCATATTGATTTATTTGCTTTATAGGTAGTTCACCAAATTAACAATGTGATCATTTTTGTAAGAAGTCACTGATTAACTTTAAACTATGCCATGCTCTGTACTTCACAATAGCTTATAACGTTCCTTAAGATTACAATGGGAGACAGCTTTTCCTACTCAAATCATTTGTTCTGTTGGTAAAAATATATCATCAGTCTTATACAGTAATTACTGGAATTTAGTTAGCTGTTATCAAGTTGGATTCAGTTCCTGCCAACTATATGAAGAAATATTTTTCATTCTGAATTATGTTTACTAGTAACTTGTAACTCTTCCAAAGACATTCCAATAATATCTTTGATGTCAGCAATCTACCTGATCTATTATCTTTTTTTTTTACTTCTCTCAACCTTGCCAAATACTTTCCACCATCTGCTTGTATATAGTCCAAGATGTTCATAATAACTGTCTCCATAGCCACAATTCAAAGGCATCTATTATCTACTCAATGCTTTCTCAATGCCAGTCTCTACAGACAAATGTTTATCACAAAAAGCCATTGCCTCTAGCTATTCTGGGCTTTGTTAGAGGTTTGTATGGTATTAATATCTGAAGTGGGAAAGATGCTTCCTATCTACAGTATGTCCTTGTTGTTGTATCCTGTTGGCAGAATCTTACAGAAGATACACAGTCCTAGAAAAATATGTCTTTGAGTTAAGCAGGCAGTAACATGTCATAACAATCATCTTGTAAACAGAGGTTCCTCCATTTCTTCAATTTTGCCATTCTACTCATCCAAGATCAATACTATACCATTCTTAGTATTGCATTTAGTATTTCTTGCAATTTTCTGTAGAATTCATTCTACCATTCCTAGTATTGCATTTAGTATTTCTTGCAATTTTCCGTAGAATTCATTCTATCATTGTGTCCTAAGAAGCTGGTAAAAAAAAAACACCTATCCACTTTAGAAAAGTTCAAATTGCCAGGGCCAGATGGTTTACATCCCAGGATAGTGAAAACACTGATGTGATCTCAGAACCACTGAACAAAATCTTTCAGAACTCCTGGAGCAGAGGGGAACTGCCAGAGAATTTGAAAACAACTGATGCCATTCCACTATTCAAGAAGGGGAAAAAGAGGATCCAGGAAACTACTGTATAGACTAATCACATGACATCAATACCTGGGAAAATCCTGGAAAAGAAGCAGGAGATTTGTGAGCAGCGCAATTACTAAAAGCCAGCATGGGTCTGTTAAAAACAAAACATGCCAGACAAACCTTACTGCTTTCTTTTATAAAGTGACTAAATTAGTGGATCAGGAAAATGCTGTGGATATACTTTACTTGGACTTCAGTAAGGCATTTGACAAAGTAGACCACAGCCTAGTTCTTGATAAAATAGAAATGTGGGATAGACAGCATCACCACCAGATGGATTTGCAGTTGTATTCAGTATGTAGTCTTAATGGAACTACATCTACAAAGAAGGAAGCATGGGGTTTCTCAAGTGCTCTTCAACATCTTCACAAATGATCTAGATGAGGGGATAGAAGGGGAACTCATCAATTTGCAGATGACACCAAACTGGGAAGAATTGTCAACACTTTGGAAAATGGACTCAAGATTCAGAAGACAGAATTCAGCATTGGGCCCTATCCACAAAGATGCAGCTCAGTGGTGAGAAAAGTAAGGTACTACACTTAGACAGAAAAAACAAATGTACAAGTATAGAATAGGTAGTAGCTGGTTCAAGCAGTAACTGTGTTGTTGTTGTTGTTAGTTGCAAAATTGTGTCTGACCCATTGTGACCCCATGGACAACATTCCTCCAGGCCTTCCTGTCCTCTACCATCTTCTGGAGTCCATTTAAACTCACGCCTACTGCTTCAGTGACTCCATCCTGCCACCTCATTCTCTGTCGTCCCCTTCTTCTCTTGCCCTCAATCTTTCCCAGCATTAGGCTCTTCTCTAGTGAGTCCTTCCTTCTCATTAGGTGGCCAAAGTATTTGAGTTTCAACTTCAGGATCTGCCCTTCTAAAGAGCAGTCAGGGTTGATCTCCTCTAGGACTGACCGGTTTGATCGCCTTGCAGTCCAAGGGACTCGCAGGAGTCTTCTCCAGCACCATGGTTCAAAGGCCTCAACTCTTTGGTAATCAGCCTTTCTTATGGTCCAACTTTCACAGCCATACATTGCAACTGAGAAGACCATAGCTTTAACTATACACACTTTTGTTGGCAGGGTGATGTCTCTGCTTTTTAGTGTGCTGTCTAGATTTGCCATGGCTTTCCTCCCCAGGAGCAAGCGTCTTTTAATTTCTTGGCTGCAGTCCCCATCTGCAGTGATCTTGGAGCCCAGGAAAATAAAATCTGTCACTACCTCCATTTCTTCTCCGGATCCCATGATCTTGGTTTTCTTAATGTTAAGTTTCAACCCAAGTGTTGCACTCTCCTTCTTCACCCGCAACAAGAGGCTCTTTAGTTCTTCTTCACTTTCTGCCATTAGAGTGGTATCATCTGCATGTCTTACGTTGTTGATATTTCTTCCGGCAAAATTAATTCCAACTTTTGATTCATCTAGCCCTGCCTTTCTCATGATGTGCTCTACATATAAGTTAAATAGGCAGGGTGACAATATACAGCCTTGCTGGAATCCTTTCCCAATTTTGAATCAATCAGTGGTTCCGTGTCCAGTTCTCACTGTTGCTTCTTGGTCCACATATAGGTTTCTCAAGAGACAAATAAGATGGTCTGGTACTCCCATCTCTTTAAGAACTTGCCACAGTTTGTTGTGATCCACACAATCAAAGGCTTTAGCATAGTCTATGAAGCAGAAGTAGATTTTTTCTGGAACTCCCTAGCTTTCTCCATGATCCAGCATATGTTGGCAATTTGATCTCTAGTTCCTCTGCCTTTTCAAAATCCTCCCTGTACTTCTGGTAGTTCTTGATCCACATACTGATGGAATCTAGCTTGTCGCATTTTAAGCATAACTTTACTAGTATGTGAAATGAGTGCAATGGTACGATCGTTTGAACATTCTTTGGCACTGCCTTTCTTTGGAATTGGAATTTGGAAACTGATCTTGTCCAATCCTGTGGCCACTGTTGAGTTTTCCAAATTTGCTGGCAAATTGAGTGTAGCACTTTTACTGCATCGTCTTTTAAGATTTTGAATAGCTCAGCTGGAATACTGTCACCTCCACTAGCTTTGTTGTTGCTCAGCTTTCCTAAGGCCCACCTCACTTCACATTCTAGGATGTCTGGCTCAAGGTCAGTGATCACCTCATCGTGGTTATCAGGGAAGTTAAGCTTGTTCTTGTATAGTTCCTCTGTGTAGTTTTGCCACCTCTTCTTAATCTCTTCTGCCTCTGTTAGGTCCCTGCCATTTTGGTCCTTTATCATGCCCATTTTTGCATGAAACGTTCCCTTCATCTCTCCAATTTTCTTCAAGAGATCTCTGGTCCTCCCTATTCTATTGTTTTCTTCTATTTCTTTGCACTGTTCATTTAAGAAGGCATTCTTATCTCTTCTAGCTATTCTCTGGAATTCTGCATTCAATTACCTTTCGCTTCCCTCCTTTCCTCAGCTATTTGCAAAGCTTCCTCAGAGAGCCTTTTTGCTTTCTTGCATTTTCCCCCCTTTGGGATGGTTTTAGTTGCTACCTCTTGTACAATGTTGTGAACCTCCCTCCATAGTTCTTCAAGCACTCTGTCTATCAGATCTAATTCCTTAAATCTATTTGTCACCTCTACTGTATATTCATCAGGGATATGATTTAGTTCATACATGAGTGGCCTAGTGCTTTTCCCTACTTTCTTCAGTTTAAGCCTAAATTTTGCAACGAGAAGCTCATGGTCTGAGCCACAGTCAGCTCCTGGTCATGTTTTTACTGACTGTATAGAGCTTCTCCATCTTTGGCTGCAGAGCACATAGTCAATCTGATTTCTGTGGTGACTGTCTGGTGATGTCCATGTGTAGAGCTGTCTCTTGGGTTGTTGGAAGTTTGCTATGACCATCGTATTCTCTTGACAAAATTCTGTCAGCCAGTGCCCTGCTTCATTTTGTACTCCAAGGCCAAACCTGCCTGTTATTCCAGTTATCTTTTGGCTTCCTACTTTAGCTAGGGTCCTAGTGGACCACCACATAAGTATGAGCAAGCAGTGTACTGCAGCTGCCAAAAAACCCAAAGCAGTCCTAGGCTGCATCAATAGAGGGATAGCATCAAGATCACAAGAATGACAGTAACTTTCTACATTACACTAGTGAGGCCACACTTTGAATATGGTTACCACAATACAAAAAACCCACTGAGATCCTAGAAGAGTGTAGAAAAGAGCAACAAAGATGATAAGGGATCTAGAGGCTAAACTGTATGATTAATGGTTAAGGAGCTAGATACGTTTAGCATAACAAAAAGAATAATTAGGGGTAACATGAGAACTGTCTTTCGGTGTTTTGGGCTGTCACAGGTATAAGAGGGTTGACTTATTATCTTGAGGGTAAGATAAGACGTAATAGGTGGAAGCTGCTTAAAAATAGATCCAAGCTGGAACTAAAGTGAATTTTCCTGACAGTTAGAACAATTAATCAATGGATCAGCTTGCATCCCAGAGTTAGGGATGCTCCATCACTGTAGGTCTTCAAGAAAAGACCGGGTAGACATTTGTCCAGGATGCAATAATTGTTGTGATTCAACGTCAGCCTGTGGTACCGGTAGCTGGGTCGGATGATTCTGAAGAGGAGGAGGAAGAGGGGTTTGGAGAGCCTTTGGTGTCAGAGGGAGGTTCTGATACACTGCAGGACTCTCAGCCTGGCCCCTCCCATCTTGTTCCTCCTCAGACTCAGCCATGTGAGCATGAGGGATTGGAAGAAGACAATCCACAGCTGGCTCTGTTCAGGGATACTAGGAGCAGGAGGCAATCTACCAGAGCAGAACAGAGGAAGGCAATGAGGCAACTCAGGAGAAGGCAATGAGAAGCCACGCCTTGGGACTGCTGATAAAAGGGGAAGATGTGGGAGGTGCTGGTTGCTGAAGGCAACCGTTTGAAGATCTTCTGCTAGAGCCCTGGTCTGTTATTGTTATTAATTCTTATTTGAACTTTTGGTTTAACTCTTGAACTTTTCGTTTAACTTTTGTTTGAACTCTTTGTAAATAAACTTGGTTGGTTTTTTTTCAGCCTGTTGACTATAAAAAGGGGTTGTCCCTGACATTCAAACAGGGCCAGTCGTAGGCTGGAACAGAACAATAATTGAGCAAGGGTTTGGACTAGAAGACCTCCAACATCCCTTCCAGCCCTATAGTTCTGTGATTCCTAATATACGTATATCTTCGTATTGATTCTTCCTGGATATCCACTATTTTTTAACAGATAACATCTTATTGTTTATTAGGTTATAGTCAAGCTCATATAGTACTCAGCAGTATATTACTATCATTCTATTCCATTGTACAGACATTCCATGAATAATTTATAATAATATGAAATTAATTGTTCCATTCCAATTCATCTATGTTTACTTATTCCTAAGGTAGTTTGGCATGCTTCACGTTCACTTTGATCCATATATCTAATATTTCAAACACACACACACACACACACACCCTTGTAAATTGCCTCTTTCAATATTGGCAGACTTGTCTTTTAATATTGGCAACATAAATGTAATCATGATATAAAAGAGGGTGCTTAGCTAACAAAAACTAATATTTCATCAAGAAAATACCTGGAGAATTGAACTGTGTGACATACTGTATTTCTACATTTTTTTTGAAATATGTATAGACAGAGAAAGAATTATGCAAATAATAAGGATTATTAAAAGGCAAAGCTCAAACTTTATTCACAATTTAAAATGCCAAGTTATGGTTGCAAATTTGATTCTGAATTGCAGACAAATTTCCAATTCATACATTTAGCTAAAATATGATGTCACATGGAGAAATATTTTCCTATAAGATTGCATTAATAGTGAAGTAGAATATTTATGAGAGCATTCAATTGTTCAAAATACTACAAAAAGGAGTTACTACAAAATACTACAAAAACATAATTAATAATTACAAATTTGAAAAAGAAATGTAAAATACAGTATGAATGATTGGTTCAAACCAGATTAAGAATGCAAAAACTACATACTTCCAAACAATTTTAAATGTTGCTGCTACTCACCTAATACAAAGTTAGAGAAAGACAGAATGAACATACAAAAACAACTAGAAATTCAGAGTAGTAGGCATTGTTAGTAAAAAAAGGTGACGTTTAAAACTGAATCATATGTGCAATATTAACATAAATATCCTACCACAATATTTAATTCATGGTTGGTTTTGAGCAGCTCTTTAGGAATGGTACAAGAAACAGACTGCAACTTCAAGGTGATGTTCTCACAACTCCGGTTTCCAACTTTTAGTACTTCACCTTTAACAGCTTCAGAGTCAATGTTACTTCCCTAAAAAAAAGTTACATTAATTAAACATAATAAAGAGAAGTAGTAAAACAAAAGGCAGAATAAATACTGGATTGTATTTATTCTTTCCATAGTTAACAAAATGCCATAAGAAATGCCATTTCTCAGTGGCCATTACAATAGATTAAATAAGATTCCTTGGTGTACGGAAGTTACCAAATGATCAAGCAGAAAAACTCGACATTTCAGATAATTACAGCAATACACTGGTTAAGTTTATCTTCCTAACATTTCCCAATAGCTATTCTTTATTCAAATCAAAGTTACAAAGGGTCTTAAAAATGTCTAAATAGATTCACAAATTGTTGCCTGTCACTAAGACTGGAGTTCAATGGGAATAAAAATTTTTTTATAGACATACTAAGTACCTTACATCAAAGTGCAGAACAGGATGGCTACAACACAATAGATCAGAGGTCACCAACCTTTGTCAGTTGGCAGACCGGAAGAAAAGGGAGGGGGAAGCATTTTACATGTGTGTGTGTGTGTGCGTGCCGCAAACGGGGTGGGGCTAGCACCCATGTGATACTAGCCCTTCCCTGTTCATGTGTGGCGCAGAGCCTTGTTTCTGTGCCCTGTGGCGGCCCGTTTTTGCACCCTGTGGTGCAGCGGGGTCCCATTTTTGCACCCCAAGGCGCAGCAGTGGCTCGTTTTTGTGCCCTGTAGTGCAGCGTTCTGTTTTTCCACCCCACAGTGCTAGCGCAAGTGAGGGGGGGCCTGTCCCGCGTCCAGTTTGTCCTTTGAGATAAGCTTGACTCCTGATGATTATAAGGACCAATTCATGTAATTTTCTTAGCATCACTCTTAAAGTAATTTGCCACTTACTACATCTGGGATTTTGTTTTCAATTTCCAGTCCTTTAGCCTTAGAGTTTCTAGTGGTTTTCTATCCAAGTGCTAATAAGGGACAAATCTACAAATATTGGCTAAGTGTTCACAAATTTTCTCAAAAAACACATTGCAACGATTCAGCAGTAAATTGCCATTTATTTAAATTACAGTCACAGAATAAATCTGGACAAATACTTAATATTTGGTCATTGTTTGGGAGTTACAGATATTTCCTAAGCCTCTGGAAATCTTATGTACCGTATATACTTGAGTATAAGCCGACTCGAGTATAAGCCGAGACCCCCAATTTCACCCCCAAAAACTGGAAAAAGTTGTTGACTCGAGTATAAGCCGATCCGCCGTTCTGCAAGCCTCTGCCGCCAGCAGAGGCTCGATCCGCCATTTTGCAAGCCTGAATACACAGGAATACCCTGTGTGGCCGCGGCTCTCGGGGAAGCCCTGGCTGTCAGCTTCCTCGCTCCACGCTGCCATTCGGGGCCCGCGCGTTCCCCGGGCAAATCGCGGCGCCCAGCAGGCGAGGAAACACGCCCACTCCAGTCGCCCACCCTTCCCTCAGGAGACGCGAAGCAAGTGACCGCTCGGAGCTTACCGAGGACTTGCTTCGGTGCTTCCAGGATCGCGCGCACCTCTCCCAAGCCGCCGCCGTCCGGAGACCTGCTGAAGTTTGGGGAGGTTTGGGGAGGTGCGCGCGCACCTCCCCAAACCTCCCCAAACGTCGGCAGGTCTCCGGACCTCTGCGCCCTGCCTGCCTGCTTCTTTCCGCAGCGGAATGAAGCAGGCAGGCAGGGCGCGGAGGAACGGAGACCCGGAGACGTTTGCGGAGGTTTGGGCGCCTCCCCAAACCTCCCCAAACGTCGCCGGGTCTCCGTTCCTCCGCGCCCTGCCTGCCTGCTTCTTTCCACAGCGGAAAGAAGCAGGCAGGCAGGGCGCGGAGGAACAGACACCTGCCGACGTTTGGGGAGGTTTGGACGCCTCCCCAAACGTCGCCGGGTCTCCGTTCCTCCGCGCCCTGCCTGCCTGCTTCTTTCCACAGCGGAAAGAAGCAGGCAGGCAGGGCGCAGAGGAACGGACACCTGCCGACGTTTGGGGAGGTTTGGGGAGGCGCCCAAACCTCCCCAAACGTCGGCAGGTCTGCGCGGAGGAACGGAGACCTGGGGAGGTTTGGGGAGGTGCCCAAACCTCCCCAAATGTCGGCAGGAGGAACGAAGACCTGCCGACGTTTGGGGAGGTTTGGGGAGGCGCCCAAACCTCCCTAAACGTCGGCAGGTCTGCGCGGAGGAAAGGAGACCTGGGGAGGTTTGGGGAGGCGCCCAAACCTCCCCAAAAGTCGGCAGGAGGAACGGAGACCTGCCGACGTTTGGGGAGGTTTGGGGAGGCGCCCAAACCTCCCCAAACGTCGGCAGGTCTCCGTTCCTCCGCGCCCTGCCTGCCTGCTTCTTTCCGCTGCGGAAAGAAGCAGGCAGGCAGGGCGCGGAGGAACGGAGACCTGCCGACGTTTGGGGAGGTTTGGGGAGGTGCGCGCGCACCTCCCCAAACCTCCCCAAACTTCGGCAGGTCTCGGACGGCGGTGGCTTGGGAGAGGTGCGCGCGATCCCGGAAGCACCAAAGCCTCGGCCGCGCACAAGTCCTCGGTAAGTTTTTTGTTGACTGGAGTATAAGCCGAAGTGGAATTTTTCAGCCCAAAAAGTGGGCTGAAAAATTCGGCTTATACTCAAGTATATACGGTATATATAATCATGTTTTAGGGAACAACACACAGGATACATACAGAAATGCTGAAATATAACATCTATATTTGCAATTAGGGAAGGAAATTCCTGGAGGTAACACATTTGTGAATGATACCAGGATCCTGGATAATCTTAGAGGTCATCCTTGACTTAGAACCATTTGTTTAGTGACTGTCTGATTTATTATATTACTGAAAAAGTGACTTATGGCCAGTCCTCACACTTAGAACTGTTGCAGAATCTCCATGGTAAAGTAATCAAAATTTGAGTACTTAGCAACTGGCTGACAGACCTGCCCCAGTCTGATCACTTAGGGAAGTAAAACTCTTGACTCCATTTGAAGTGAAAAAACAATTTTACTAAGAGATGCTGATTGCAGGACTCAAGCAGAATCTTGTGACTGTACGCAAGGCATCCCGGTCCAGATAGGTTCGCAACTGGTGCACCAGGCGAACCTGGGCAAAGGCCCCCCTAGTTACAGCTCCTATATGATCTTCCAGGAAGAGCTGTGAATCCAGGAGGACGCCCAAGTTGTGGGCCCTATCTATGGGGGGTAATAACTCACCCCCCCATAGTTAAAGATGGAATAACCTAAATTTCCCGAGATGCCGGCAGGTACAACCACTCAGTCTTGTCGGGATTGAGCCTAAGCCTGTTCCTCCCCATCCAGACCCGAACCGCCTCCAGGCAACAGGACATCACATCGAGGGCATACTGATGATACCCGACCCCAAAACCACGAATGATCTCACCCAATGGCTTCACATAGATGTTGAACAGGAGAGGCGAGAGGACCGACCCCTGAGGAACTCCACAAAGGAGAGGCCTCAAGGCCGACCTCTGCCCTCCTGCCAACACCGACTGCGAACGTCCCAGGAGGTAGGAGGAGAACCACTGCAAAACAGTGCCTCCCACTCCCAACCCCCTGAGACGCCGCAGTAAGATACCATGGTCGATGGTATCGAAAGCTGCTGAGAGGTCTAATAGGACTAGGACAGAGGAACAACCCCTGTCCCGAGCCCGCCAGAGATCATTCACCAGCGCGACCAATGCCGTCTCCGTGCTGTATCCGGGCCTGAAGCCCGATTGGTACGGGTCCAGATAATCATCTTCCTCCAGGAACTAAGGGAGCTGATGCGCCACCATGCTCTCAACAACCGTCGCAAGAAAGCGAAGGTTGGAGACCGGATGATAGTTGTTTAAAACAGCCGGGTTCAGGGCAGGCTTCTTGAGGAGGGGTCTCACCAATACTCCAGAAGATAGGCTTAAAATATAGGAGGATCTGGACAGACTCGAACACTGGGCGCTATCTAACAAAATGAAATTCAATGGTGAAAAAAGTAAGGTTCTACATTTAGGCAGGAAAAATCAAATGCACAGGTATAGTATAGGTGGTACCTTGCTCAATAGTAGTAACTGCGAGAGGGATCTCAGAGTCCTAGTAGACAATCACTTCAATATGAGCCAGCAGTGTGCTGCAGCTGCCAAAAAAGCCTACACAGTGCTAGGCTGCATTAACAGAGGGATAGAATCAAGATCACGTGAAGTACTAATACCACTTTACAATGCCTTGGTAAGGCCACACCTGGAATACTGCATCCAGTTTTGGACACCACGATGTAAAAAAGATGTTGAGACTCTAGAAAGGGTACAGAGAATGGCAACAAAGATGATTGGGGGACTGGAGGCTAAAACATATAGGGAACGGTTGCTGGAATTGGGTATGTGTAGTTTAACAAAGAGAAGGGTGAGGGCTGACATGATAGCAGTGTTCCAATATCTCAGGGGCTGCCACAAAGAAGAGGGAGTCAAGCTATTCTCCAAAGCATCTGAAAGCAGGACAAGAAGCAACGGATGGAAACTAGTCAAGGAGACAAGCAACCTAGAACTAAGGAGAAACTTCCTAACAGTTAGAACAATTAACCAGTGGAACAACCTGCCTCCAGAAGTGGTGAATGCTCCAACACTGGAAGTTTTTAAGAGGAGACTGGACAACCATTTGCCTGAAATGGTATAGGGTTTCCTGCCTGAGCAGGAGGTTGGACTAGATGACCTCCAAGGTCCCTTCCAACTTACTTATGATGATGATGATGATGAGGTTGCTCCACGTAAGTTGCTCCTTGTTACACGTTTTCAACAAATGCTTTTAAACCCTTTTTAAATCATTCTAACATTGACTGATATATACAAGTAGGTTTTAAAGTATCTGAATAAATATATAGGCACACATATGTCATTACTTTATTTAAATAGTTTTTCTTGAATTCACTTTTAATTTGCATGTATTTATTTGCTGGAAGCAAAATGTACCCCATTAATTACTGCAAGTAAAAGCTTTTCTGTTTTGGCACTAATTAAAAAACCAGTTCAAAAAGTCTTTTGGTAAGAACGTTTTGGACATTGAATTAACTGGTCACTTAATTTTATGCTGTGTTTGCTTAATGACTACATAACAAAGCATGATAATGAAATGTGTAAATTGAGTATTTGTACTTGTTTGAAAATTCATTTCTGCCAATTGGAGTTCTGGAATCTATGCTTGCAAATTAATGCTATGGGCACATATTTTACAATATGCCAACGTTTTTTGAACAAAGCTTTCTCAACTCTTATCTGAAACCCCTCTTGTTCTTGAGATTTACTGATGACATTTCCATCATCTGGAGCCATGAAAAAGAATCTCTCATCAAATTTCATAAAAGACTTCAACAACCTCCACCCTACTATCAACTTTCAAGTTGATTCACTGAGTCCATTTCTTTGATTTTATGTTAAATTACACAATGGACACAAAACAGTACATTATGTAACAAACCCACAAATCATCATAGATACCTACATATTGCTAGCAGAACATACTATCAAATCTATTGTGTATAGCCAGACTCTGTACTACAGTTCCTTTTGTTTTAACCCACTTGAGATGCTCAATTGATGGCATTAAACCAGAAAACTGAACTTCTCATCCAATGAGATCAACAGACATATCAACACAGCCAAATCAATTCCATGAGAGAACCTATTACAAGACAGGCCACAAAAACTAAACAATATAATACCACTCATTGTTACCTTCAAATCACAGTTCAAGCCATTCAAACATATTATTAATAGACTATAAACCACTCTACAAATATGCTACAATTTCTCAGGCACTGGGTACAAGGTCCAATTTTTGCATACAGACAAACTACTCAGCCTCAACCAGAAACAAAAGGAGAATGCTAACATGGAAACCAGATCTTGCAATAAGTCCAGAGGTTTAGATTTACAAAAACAACTTTTTCACAGAGTTCAACAACTTCGCATTCAAGATATGGGGCCTCTTCACCTGCTCTAATATGATATATGCTATTACCAGCCAGCAGTGCCCCTCTGGATCTGATATCAGACAGAAAAGAAGAACAAAGTAATTGCCAAGGATTTTAACCTCCCAGAACACTCCATTACAAATCTCAAAGGCTATTCTGGAACAAAGAAACTTCACCAGCACAAATGAGCAAGAGATTGCTGAAATCACATGCATCCAAGGATTTCAGGAAATCTTCATGTATGCATTTTAAACATGTTATAAGTGTTAACTGATAAGATACATGAAACTTGCATACGTGTAACCACCTTCTTTTTCCTCCACTTCATTCCAATTTAAATCTTACATTAAATTATTCACTCCAAATATTAGATGCAGCAAGCTGTCGTTCAGAAAATTTTATAGCTTTTGATACAATTTGTTAATTTGAAATGATGATATTCTCTTGATTTTTTTACTATTATATAAAGTTGCTCAGAGTTACTAACTTTACAACTATATCATATACATTCAAGGCATAAAACTGATACTAGAAATTATTTTAAAAATAGATTATTACCAACTGAAATTACAAACCCTGCATATTTTGTACTAAGAGAAAGGGAAAACATGCTTTCTTAATATATGAGTAGTAAAGTTCACTTTTATTTAGCCTGATACCCAGCCATCTTTTACCTTCTGAGATTAAAAACTATTCAGCAATCTGTCATTTTAAAATCTGCTTAAAATCATTATCACAGTTTTTGTATAACACAGTATCTATTCAGCTAGGTAGGCCAATAACTATTTTAATAAAGTAATGCCTCCATAATGCCCAGGATAACCACGGAAGTGAAAGCATGCATGTCATATAAAACCTTACCTTAATTATTACATTCTGACTTCCCTTGGAAATCAACAATGGTGTTTCAGAAATGGTAAAGTCAGGGTCATTCACATAATCAAAATTAAAACCAGATGAAGTGACACCATCAAAAATGAAAAACATTTTCGTCACAAAAGGCAGCATCAGCTCATAGGCTTTCAGTGAAGGAGTTGTACAACAGATTATTTCAGAATCTGAACGATGGTCACATGCCTGTAAAAAAGCAAACTAAGTAGATGTATCTACTAATATTATTAATACTAATATTACTAAGATACTAATATTATTGTCTAAAATGTTTTATATGAAAGACTGAGTTTTATCTTTTTGTTGTAATCACACTGCAGTTATAATATTTGCTTAAAGCGTATAAGCATTGGAAATTATATTGAATGACTATTTATGTTGACCATAGAAGCATAAGCAGGAAGATGTAAATGTACCACTGATAGATGTTGATTATATAGTAATCATTTTTTATTTAAAATCCTAAACTACATATGTATAACTTCAGTGCATATTGGTTTTCTATATGCATGGATTTCCCCATTTACTTCATTGGAATGCAGGTATACACTTAGAGATCTGAGATAATTTGTTCTTACAAAAAGTTATTTATGCAGCTATAATAAGACATTACTCAACTCAAAGTACAGAGAAAGCTCTACTTCCACTTAAAAACAAAGGCCTAAAAATGTACTTAAATGTTGAATGATTTTATTTATTTTAAAAATGTAGATGCTATTTTGAAAAACAAATTTGCAGGGAAATCTCAACGAAGACAGAGTATCAAATATTCAAATGAAACAGACTGGAGAAATTGAACATAATTCTGGACTGCCTTCTACCAGTATCAAGAAGGTTTTAGTTCCAGCACAATGATAGTTGCTCTCCAGATGTTGCTGATATACAACTCCCAGTCTAGAATCTAGATAATGTGAGGTAAGGTATGTTAGAAGTTGTAGTTTAGACATATGTAGAAAATCATCAATTTCCAATCCTTGCTTGTTGTTTACGTGTCTTATTATCTTCTACTAATTTAACACATTTAGCCCAATGGCAATCTAAAAGTGTTTTACTCTAAGAAATGGATTAAACTAAATAACTTCCTTCCAACTTTTAATCTGTATGGTGAAATATTGCAAACCATTTCATGCTTTATAAATATACTAAATATCTTAAATTAACTATTAGGTAACAGGTTATCTAAAGAGAATGCCTCTAACAAAGATACTGTACTTGACTTACTTTTTATATCTACAGTAACACCTATAAGAATATGGAAAGATTCTTTGACCCAGCAGAACATATTGATTAAGAAAGATATTGGGTGAAAGAAAAAGGCTAAAGTGAAAATTAAGAAAATAGATGATGGGCCTATCAGAGAGAATATTTAAAAAAGAAACACCTGTTTGAGAATGGTTAAAGAAATAGAAAAAATTTGGAGGTGAATTTGACTTTAAGAGGGAAGAGCCCCTCAAGTAACATAGTACTTCCTTTTTCTTCTTTTTTATTTTATTTCTTGATATGAGTAATATAAAAGAGTTGGAATGGCTTATATAAAGGAAATGTTTTAGATATCTAAAGGTGATTGACTTTAAGAAAATTATAAATGGATTAAAAAAATGTTTTGACTAAGAGCTAAAAGACTAGAGCAGGGGTGTCAAACTGCCGGCCCATGGGCCGGATGTGTCATACGGAAGCTGCGCCCACCCCATTGCCAGCAATGGCAAAACCGTCCTGATACGTTGTGCGACATCACGTGACGTCGTGAATTTGACATGTCTGGATTAGATTTATTAAATGGAATATTTAAAGATTAAATACATTTTTAATTATGGTAAAAAAAGAATGAAATTTTTTTGGAAATAAATATGTGTTAGCTTATAGGAAATAGGGATTTTAAGTAGCATACTATCTTTTTATTTTATTTTTTTATTCTTTTTCTTCTTTTTTTCTCTTTTTAGTCTTATTTATTGCTTAAGAAAGGTAAAAGTATTGGGTTGGCTTACATAAGAAAAATAGATTTAAACATTTAAATATAATTAACTTTGACAAAATCTTAACCAGTACAAACGTTTAGAACATTGAGGGAAAAACAAATGTAAACAAGAACTGTAAACAGGATATAGGATGAGACAACCAGAATGACTAGATAGAAAAGGAATATTATATTGACGTGTTTATTATTTGTAGAAATATTAGAAAACTTTTATACTCAATTATCACTCATTAAAACAACAAGAATTGTATTAACTTAAGGTTGGTAAAAGAGAACACTATGGGGAAAAGAGGAAATCAAGTAAAGTTATCATGTGGATTATAGATTATAGAAATTAACTGTTAGTGAATGTTTTTTAAATGTAAACCCAGGCAATGCACTATCTACAGAATATTAAGGTGATTATGTTAAAAAATTAATAAAACATACTTAAAAAATAAAGAGAAAATTATCTTAAATTACAAAAAGAATATAAGAAAATGTAACATATAAGATATATTACAGTATAAAAACTTAATACATGGAACAATGATATGCAATTAGAATTAGGATCTCATGCAATTCGTTCATTGTTTATAAAAACTATTTTAAACTTTTTGCTCTGATCTTTTAAGGCATTCAAAAATAGATAATTATATAGTTATATAGTTCAAATAAACCTAGAATACCATAACACATTTCATTAATACAAATTCATTGCACTTCTTATCTACTGCAGAGTAAAAAATGTCTTTTAAATTAACAGTGGCATTTCAACCTAGTTTGTGGTCATCTATTAGAATGGGATCTATAGCTTGTTACTTTATCTGCCTAGACTCTGAAAAGCATGCTTTCAGAGAATGATAATAAAATCTAATAATGATCTTTCGTGATGATGCAATGTGACTAATTGGAAAGGTCACAGTAAATCACATTTCTAATGCCCTTACTGTTATGTTATTTGACACAACATTTTGACTTTGAACTTAAGTTTTAGCAATTGAAAAATGTGATGCTTTCATGAAATAGTACATTGTTTTCCTTTAAGACTAAATTAAAATGCATACTATGTTAGGATGCATTTTGATTTAGTGTTACTTTAAATTTTTATAAATATTTTTAATGTAATACATAAACTACTAAGTATGTGTATTTACAAAATAAATAGAAATATCTATTTTGAGTGTTTATAATTGTTTTAAATAAAAAAATTTCAATTGTATTTCAGTATTATTATTTTTATTTCCACCACCTGCCCATGTGAACACAGGTAGAATACAGACCATATGGAAGAAGAAACATTTTCACAAAACCCACATGGCTTTTAAGACCCTCACATGTCTTTCAGAAACAATAATGCGACCTATGAAGTAATGAATATAAACACTACCTATAAACTCCAGTAATTAATTAATATTTTCTTAATTTTGTGATATAGCCATAAAACTGGAAGAAGATCTGCGTACATCAAGTGAGATAAAGAGATAAAAATGGCCCAGACCATTACAATGCGAGATAAAATGTTTGAAATAGAATCCCAAACTTTGATGTATTAAAATGCTAAAGGAAAAGATATAATTCAAAATAATTATCACAAAGGCATTTCAAATCATCACCTCACACATTGTGCAGGCCCACACCAATAAACAGTACTTATAGTGTTTTACATTATACAATTCGTGCGTGCCAAAACTTAGCACTTAGTTTTTGTCTGTTTGCAACAGCAGCTGATTTTGCATAGCATTGCTAACTTTAGATGCATCTGTACATACTTCTAAAAAAACCCCAAGCTCTATGCATATTCATTGGCATTTATATCCAGTTAAATATGTATGTAATTCCTGGATTGCTTCCATCTTCACTTACTGGATTGATGTACCAAACAGCACAAAACTATTCCTGCTGGATCCTACCAATTGTGCTAACAATGGCTTTTGGGAAGCTCATAAACATGGACAGGAGAATGACTACCATCTTTTACTGTCGTTCTTCAATGATATTTCAGATATGTTATATATTTTAGGATATGCACACATTTGAGTGGACTGGATGTTTCTAATCAGAAGATGCTACTCCTATGTCTCCCGACTCAACTGGTTCCAACTAATGTTGTAGTTTAGGGCAGGGCTTTTCAACTGGTGGTACACGTACCACCAGTGGTAGTTTAGTACCAGGCTGGTGGTACGCGAGCCCTAGCTAATTGTAGTGAGGGAGGGAACCAGTTAAAGCGGACCCATTGCTATTTATATTAACATTGGAAGTACTGAATATAAATATTAGACAAGATATACAAATTAAAAGATTGGAGATAAAAGATGAAAAATATAAACTACAAGCTTTTGCTGATGACCTGGTTTTCATATTAGAGGAGCCACTTGAAACAAGCACTAAACTGTTGGAGAAAATAGAAAAGTTTGGAGAAGTGGAGGGTCTGAAAATAAACAGAGAAACGACTAAAGTATTGACGAAGAATTTGACAGATAAACAGAAAATCAACTTACAAAAAAGACAAATCTGCAAATATTTAAAAAAGTTAAGTACTTGGGAATTTATTTAATAGCAAGATGTGTAACGCTAAAAGAAGATAACTATGAAAGATTGCTAAAACAAATAAAATTGGACTTGGAAAACTGGAAAAATCTCCAACTAGCTACTGTGAAAATGAATATTTTACTGAAAATACTCTTCTTATTTCAAATGATTCCTGTACAATTGGGAAAAGCCAATGGTGACTTGAAAGCAACAATATTTCAATTTATCTAGCAAGGGAAAACAGCATGAATTAAAGTGAAAATGTTACAGGAAGCTAAAGATAGTGGAGGATTTGGACTCCCAGACTGGAGATTATATTACCAAGCAGCTATTTTAACATGGCTTAAAGAATGGATAACGCTTAGAAATAAAAGACTATTGTACTTAGAGGGGCATGACCTACAGATTGTTTGGCATGCCTTTCTGTGGTACGGGAAGGATAAAATACACAGATATTTTCAAAACCATTTTATAAGGAATGCACTTCTTTTAGAATGGGAAAGAATAAAAGAGAAAATTTATATCAAGATACCTGAATGGCTTTCAACAATGGAAGCTTTTGCCTACCCAAATTTAATCAACTATGACAAAGTTGTGACGTACAAAGACACTTTGGATACTGAAGGAAAACTGAAAGGTAGACAAGATTTACAATAACAAGGTATTTAACATGGTGGCCATATTTGCAAATTCAAAGATATGAAAAAGATTAGAAAACAACGGGATTCTATCAAGAACAGACAGAATTTGATCAAATATTATTAAAAACAAATGAAAAGTTGATTAAGAATCTTATTTCATTCTTTAACAAAGTGACTAAATTAGTAGACCAGTGAAATGCTCTGGACATAATATATTTAGACTTCAGCAAGGGATTTGACAAAGGAGACCACAACCTACTTCTTGGTAAACTAGAAAAATGTGGGATAGACAGCATCACAACCAGATGTATTTGTAACTGGTTGACAAACTGTATTCAACAAGTAGTCCTTAATGGTACTATGTCTACATGGAGGGAGGTAAGCAGTGGGGTATCACAAGGTTCTGTCTTAGGCCCAGCACTCTTGAATATCTCCATAAATGGCTTACATGAGGGAATACAAGGGGAATTCATCAAATTTGTCAATGACACTAAGCTGGCAGGAATAGCCAACACCCCAGAAGGCAACCTCAGGATACAAAAAGATCTTGACAGACTTGAACAATGGGCCCTATCCAACAAAATGAAATTTAATGTGGAGAAAAGCAAAATTTTACACCTGGGCAGGAAAAACCAAAAGTACAAGAACAGATTAGGTGACACCTGTCTTAAAAACAGTATCTGTGAGAGGGGCCTTGGAATCCTAGTAGATGATCACTTAAATATGAGTCAGCAGTGTGTGGCAGCAGCAAAAAAAGCGAATACAATCCTGGATTGTATAAACACAGGCACAGAATCAAGATCACACAAAGTATTAGTACTGACTTATAAAGCCTTAGTAAAACCACACCTGGACTAATGCATCTAGTTTTGGTCACTACATTACAAAAAATGTTGACACTTTGGAAAAAGTACAAAAAAAGCAACTAAGATGATTAAAGACCTGGAGACTAAAACATGAAAAACAGTTGCAGGATTTGGGTTTGGCTAGTCTAGAGAAAAGGATCAAGAGGGACATGATATCAGTATTCTAGTATTTGAGAGGCTGCCACAAAAAGGGAGGGGGGGGTCAATTTATTTTCCAAAGGACCAGAGGGCAGGACAAGAAACAATGGATGGAAACTAATCAAGTAACCTGGAATTAAGGAAAACTTCCTAACAGTGAGGACAATTAACCAGTGGAACAGCTTGCCTTCAGACGTTGAGGGTGCTTCATCACTGGAGGTTTACAAGAAGAGACTGGACAGTCACTTGTCTGCAATGGTATAGGATCTCCTGCTTGAGCAGGGGACTGGACTAGAAGACCTCCAAGGTCCCTTCCACCTCTATTCCAATTATTAAGGTTTTTGTGCAAGTAAATATTCCCCACAATAGAAGAATACTGCCTTTTATTTATCCTGGATCTGATCTAAAACAGTGGAATCCTCTTCAACTTCTACAGCTTTAAGAGATGTGGACATGTTGGCTGGGGAGTTCTGGGAGTTCACACCTCTTAAAATTTGAGAAATACCAATCTAAAGTTCTTACACCACAGGTGTTAAACTTGCCGCGTCACATGACATGTTGCGACATATCATGACTTTTTTTTCATTGCCGGAGCTGGGGTGGGCACAACCTCTGTATGATGCAACCAGCCCGCAGGCCGGCAGTTTGACACCCCTGTCTTACACTATGAGATAGAGAACAAAACTTAATTTCATCTATGTTACCCATTTGGATTCTCTTGTGTTCAACTTTCCCTTAATTCAGACTTTCCTTTTAAATGTATGTTTATCTAATAGAAGAAAATATTTCTGGCTCAAGATTGAACTGCAGGATCCTTGGCATTCTCTGAGCTTGGTTGTTTCTTTGCAGATGTTTTATTACCAAATTAGGTAACATCATTAGTGTAGCATGTTTATCCATCCACCTATCCTTGAATTGGGGAAATCTGCAAGGTCTCCCATTGTGACCATCTATCCTCCCTCTATTGCCTGTATCAAATCACCCTTATTTGTATGTTTATTCAGTTAAACAAAGACCTGTTCAACATTCAATTTTAATAACAAATGCTGCAAAGCTACATTTAATGGATGGGCAGAAAATCACGTCTGCAGCTGTTGTATATTGTGAACTTACCACACTGAAGTTTCTGCCTATTTTGGGGACTGTTACCAACATCTTTGGAGAGAATGCTGAATTCAGGTTTATCCCTTGTGCTGTAATTGTACTTCCACCACTGATAAAATAAAGACATTGAAATAATCTTGTAAATATTACTCCAGAAAACTGATTGCTATTTTAATTTTAATAAGTATGCATGCATAGTTGTTTACAGGATGAAACTAATTTTGCAAAAAGAACATTACAACCCCTGAGCCTGCCTGCCTGCCTTCTTCTTTCTTTCCCTTTTTTGATTTTTTTTTCTGAATCCCATCAAGACTCAATATGTAATTATTTTTATAAGCTGGGAAATGTGCAAACTAAACAAAGAATAGTAGTTTAACGTAGTCCTGATGGATCTTAGTCATTGTTGACCCAAACCCCAACAGCTTTCACCAATTTTATATATATAAAAAAACCAAACAGACCTCAACCATCTTTCCCATCAAAATACGATCATCAGAATTTAAATATTCTGTACTTTGTTGACCAGAGTGTAATAAGCAGAGTGGAACAGAAGAAATATTAAACAATCTTTCATGTCAAGGAGTCAGAGCAAACACAATACTATTTACAATAACAAATACAATTCTTACATCAAGAATTCTAAGCTTAATACTATTGTTCTCTCACGAGGAGAGGAACAAGCTGTATAAATCAGTAAGCATTAATTTTTTTTAGATAATTTTGTGATAATGCAATAACAATTTCAGAGGATGATTCTGGAATACTGTAGTGCTACCATGTACTGGTAATTTATTTATTTTTTGACAATCCAGAAAGAGTTTAAATATTCAAAATGTCAACTGTTCTAAAAGATACTGGCAGTCTCTAAGCAAGTTTTCCTTGTCACAACCCCCAATATTCTTCCTTTTTTTTTCTCTGAGCCTTTCTCCATTTGTGCTTAACTGAAGCAGAAAGATGCCCCACCAACAATTGTTTCTATAAGCCAGTTTGGTGTAGCAATTAAGGTAGTGGCCTAGAACCAAGAGACTGTGAATTTAAAGTTTCCCTTAGGTATGAAAGCTGGCTGGGTGACTTTGGACCAATCACTCTCCCTCAGTCCAGTATTTCCCCCCATTCCAACACTGGCCAAGGACCACCTCAGGGGTTGAGCAGTGTCATCCATTATGTTGGAGGAAAGCCCAAAATAATGGTGACTTGATACAGGCCATAGAAGGAGAATAGGCCACAATGGAGACCAAGTAGATTTCCCTAATTCAAGGATGGATGGATCCCCTCCAACCAGCAGTGGGGAAAGTCCCCATTTCTATTCACCACTCCACTGGTTCTTGCTCAGTCTCCCAACTGTCTACTTTTCCATGTCTGATCTTTTCTTCCATTTCTGGAAGAAACATGGTCTAGGGAAGCAAGTGGAAAGCAAGGCAGCCTGTTGAGAGGGACGAGTTTTGGTGGCCCCATATGAAAAAGGACACAGAGGTCTATGTGGCCAGTAGCCCCATGTACAACCCAATGAAATGACTGCCTAGGAAGCCCCCCCCCTGGACTGCTACAGCTAGTAGCCAACACTACCAACCCATGGGAAGAGATCTCTATGGACTTTATTGTAGAGCTGCCAGAAAGTGCTGGGAACACTGTGATTTTTGGACTGTCACCGATTTGTTCTCCAAGTAAGCCCACTTTGTGGCGTGGTCCAGGATTCCTTCAGCCCAGACTTGGCACATATACGGGCATCATACCAAGGAGTACAATTTACTTCAAAGTTTTGGTGGGAGTTCTTAAGGCTGACAGGCTCCTCCAAGGTGCTTAGCTCTGCCCACCATTCTCACATAAATGGAGCCTATGAATGTACGAACTCAATCCTAGAGCAATACCTGAAATGTTCTGTAAACTACTAACAGACCGATTGGGCCAAGCTTCTGCCCTTTGCATAAGTAGCATCTAATAATTCTATGCATAGTAGCACTGGGTTTACTCTATTCAAGGTGGCTCCTGAGGTGGAATTTGCACCCATGCTGGAACTCCCATAGAAGCCATCATTGGCCTCACTGAGCTAGATGGGTCACAGTGCGTAAGGCATTATAGAAGGCAAGGGAAACCACAATAAGCAGCCCGACAAAAAAAGGGTACCCAGAGGGAGTTCATCCAGTGGGGGACAGAGTATACCTATCCACCAACTTTTTGAACCTCAGGCAGTCATGTAAAAAGCTGGGAACCAAATACATAGAACCTTTCCTTATTACCCAGATTGTAAATCCAGTGAGTGTTGAAATTGCCCAAAAGCCTCAAATGCATTCATCCCATATTTCATTGCAATGTTAAAGTCTTTCTGTAGCTTGGTACTCAGGCATGCAAGTGAACCTCCTCCTAAAAAGGTAAAGGTTCCCCCGCACATGCGTGCTAGTTGTTTCTGACTCTAGGGGCCAGTGCTCATCTCCGTTTCAAAGCCGAAGAGCCAGCGCTTGTCCGAGGACATCTCCATGGTCATGTGGCCGGCATGATTAGATGCCAAAGGCGCATGGAACGCTGTTACCTTCCCACCGTAGTGGTCCCTATTAGTTTTTATTTTGGAAGACCCATTGGAATCAGGCCCTAAATTATTGGAGGAAATTAGTGCCTTTGGAGAAGTAGCAGGTTTAAAGATTGATCGAGATAAAACTAAATTTTTGGTAAAGAATATTGGAACTGAATCCAAGGTACAATTACAAGAGGTGATGGGGATCCAAATAGTTAAAAAAGTTAAATATTTAGGTATTTGGCTATGTTCAAGGTGTCCATCTATAAAGGAATTAAATTATCAAAAATTGATGACTGAGATGGAGAAGAAATTAGACAGCTGGAAAAACATTCAACTCTCAATCCTAGGACGAATCGCAGTGATTAAGACTCATATTTTGCCAAAGTGGTTATACCTATTCCAAACTGCTCCTGCAAAACTAGATAAGAATTTTTTTAAAAAAACTAGAACAGATAGTTGGTAGATTCATATGGAATAATCGAAAGCAGCGTATTAAAAGAAGAACGCTGCAGGAGCACAAAACAAGGGGAGGATTGGGGCTCCCACATTGGGAGCTGTATTACCATGCCTCTGCCTTGGCTTGAATTAGGGACTGGGTTGTGTTATCTAGAAGGTGGGTGTTAACTATTGAAGGATATAACTTAACACAGGGATGGCATGCCTATCTCTGGCCAAGGAAGGATAGTCAATATAAAGTTTTCTCTAATCATTATATTAGGGATGTATTGATAAACTCTTGGCGTATGGTGAGAGGGTGGATCTATACAAAGATACCTGGCTGGTTTACTCCTTTGGAAGCTGTAACTTATTCAACGTTACACAATCCAGACAGAAACTATAGGTATAGAGATCTCATAGATCTGAGAGGCAATCTTAAATCCAGGGAGGAGTTACATTTTGGGGGTATAGAGTTGGATTGGTGGTCGTATTCTCAAATGAGCTCAAGGTTTAATAGGGATAAGCAGGAATTTGGAATCAATATAATCCCACAAGAATTAGACAAGATTTTATGGGGAAGTGATGCTAAATTTTTATCTAAGATCTATAATCTACTTTTGTTCCATGGGATGGAAGGGGGAACAATAAATGACGTAATGATTGCCTGGGGGAGAAATATTGGTCGCACTATAGAATTAGAAGAGTGGGAACAAATTTGGAAGAAAAATATAAAATTAACGTTAGCAACGGCATTTAAAGAAAATATATACAAAATGTTGTATAGATGGTACTTAGCTCCCGCACGAATTTCCAAAATGTTTCCCAATGCAAATGACAAATGTTGGAAATGTGATTCTGCCAGGGGCACTTTCTACCATCAATGGTGGACTTGTCCAAAGGTTAGGCGTTACTGGACCAATATAAAAAATTGGTTATTTCAAATAACAGGATATGATCTTCAATTGGACCCAGCTATTTTCCTCTTGGGGATGAAGCCACAAGAAGTACCAAAAAATGTTTGGTATCTAGTAATACATATTACAACAGCGGCGCGTATGATTTATGTGCAATATTGGAAGACGAAGGAAATCCCAACGGACTATCAAGTAATAGAGAAAGTATTACTATGCGCAGAGTCAGATCGAATGACATATATTCTCAAAGGGAAAAGTGAATCACTTTTCAATAAAAGTTGGGACTCCTGGTTTTCATGGTCACAAAATAGAATATTTAATCTCAACGGGGGAAATACTAGATGATTGTGTATTATTATTTGAGGTATAGAATCTGGAGATATATACAATTATAGATTTCTAATATTTGGTAATTAAAGGTTACTTAGCCTGGGATGCATGAGAAAAAGAAATTAGGGGTAGTATTACACTCCCCGGTCTTGTCTAATGTTGTTTTTGTTTTTTTGGTGTCTAGGATGTTTTGGTGTTTTTCTATTTGATGCACTTTTCAGTACTTTGTAATAATGTTCTTGTTTTTTTATTTAAAATTTGTTTAATAAAATTTATAAAATTAAAAAAAAGAATAACGAAATGGTTCATCTCTCAGTTTAACTATTCCATCAAAATGTATCAAAAGCCATATTTGAATTTAATATATATAATCATTCCAGTGAGGTGTGCAACTTACCTGCCATAAACTTCCTCCAATTCCTTTAATTGATTTTTTACTGCCCTATTTTTCTACTTGCATTTTTACGTGCTTTCGAACTGCTAGGTTGGCAGAAGCTGGGATGAGTAGCAGGCGCTCACTCTGTTACGCAGCACTTGGGATTCGACCCGCCAAACTGCTGACCTTCTGATCGACAAGCTCAGCGTCCTAACCCACTGAGCCACCGCGTCCCTTTTTGAACCTCCTCCTACTCCCATCTTAAGGAGCAGAGAGGAGCATTTTAAGATTCAGAAAATCCTGGACTCAAGAAGGCACAAGGGGAAATTATAGTGTCTAGTGTTGTGGAAGGGGTATCCCCTAGCAATGGAAAGGGTAGTGGCAATTTACATGAGCTGTTTGCAGCCTGAGAAAATCACACAGCCCCAAGGTCAGAAGGGGAAGACTTTTGAAAGGTGCAAACTGTTTGTCCAAAACAAAATGCTTAACCTGGACTGGTGGACACTGGATGGCCTGGGGAAGAAAAAGGGGTTTCACTGTACTGCGCTTTGCACCAAAACATCAAAACTGGCTTCACTTTTTCTGTGCCTATATGGATCTTTCAGTAAAGATTTACTCTTAGAAATAAAAAATGTCCCAGGAGTTTCTTTTGTTGTGCATGCCAATAGTACGGTTGACACCAGGACTGAATCATCCTTCCTTTGTACTCCACCCACAATGTAGAAGTCAACTTTTTAAAATCTAGGATCAAAGCCTCCTTGTTTCTTGTCATTCAAGCAGGATCCAGACTTCTTTTTGGTTACCATGTTGATCATTACTATTGCTTTGACCAATAAAACTTTTATTGCACCAGAGGGGAGAGGTTTGGGTGGAATGTACTAAGGATTATGTATATATATCTACAGTACTTAAGTTGTGTGCACACATAGGATTGGGGTTTGTGTGCATAAATATGTTGGATTTTAATGGAGACCAACATTCAATTTTCCTTTTGACCACACTGATATGGGCTGATCATTCTTTCTCCAGTCTTCTGTACAAGATAGGAGCATTGACAAAAAAGACAAAACAAAACACAGAATAAAATGACACTAAATGATCCTCATTTTACCCTTAAAATATCTTAAACCTACATATTATAAAAATATACAAACCTATTCAATTCTTGTAAAAATACATTTTATATTAACGTTATTCTACCTGAGAAATTTCTATTACCGTAAGTTCCTATTAATGCTTAGAAAAAAGACTGGGTAGTGAGGCAGCCCAAGTTACTATAATGACCCCAAACAATTTACCTTCACAACTTGGAAAGTGGGTGGCTACCATGTTGATATTTTTTTTATCTTTCACCCCATGGATGTCCCTGAAAGGGGCCTAAATATCACAAAGTGAGTGGAAATATTTTCCTAATACAAATTTTGGAAAAAGACATTTCCTTTTGTGTGTAATTAATAACAGAATCTTTAAGCATGATTGAAGACTAAATATTGTTTTTGCTGTTTATTTTGTAGTATTTTACCCTCATTATTTTTTCCATTACTATTCATACACCAATGTTAAAATTCCACTCACCTAAGGAAAGATTTAACTGGATAAATTTTAGAAACAGCAGGGTCTTCTTTGTAGGTAAAATGACCTGCTGAACGACTGGCTGAATCAATTTTCATTTCAACAAGGCATTCCAGTGCTTCTCTTTGAAAAGGACTGTAACATTCTATGGTATTAGCAGCCACACTGTAAGAAAAAAATAAAGAATTAAAATAATTCTTACTATAATCAAGGTCACAAGATATATTTTCAAAAAGTCTGAGAGTATGAAATGTTACTCATGAGAATCTTCAAAATCTATGATTAAACCATAATTTCTAGGTCAAATATAATAGAACTTAACTATGGCTTAACCAACTCTGTCCAATTACACCACATCAACATAGAAGCTAGAAACTAAAGTACATAGAAAGCTGCAAGGCTACGGGGTCAGAGAGGCTAAAAAGACTGAATTCAGAAATCTCAGTTGTCTAATTACCGTCAACTACAATTCTAACATTTTCTGTTACTACATTAACATGATAAAGAAATGAATCCAAGAAGTACATGTCAATTTGGGCAAATACCCGACATTAGCAGCATGGCTAACATTGGAATACAATTCCATGTTACAGTGTGTAGTGTAATGTGATATAACGTAATGTAATGCAATGTAATGATGCAAAAGTCAATCTAACTCTATGTTACAAAAGTAGTTCCTCACTAATATTTCCTGCTTTCAATGAGGAAAAGTATAACATCTTCAAATGTAATTTTTATGTAAACTTTCATGTAATTACTGTTATTTACCTCTATTTAAAAGAGAATATTGTTGAAAATGCACCCCAACAGGCTTGGCAGTGCATGCTTGGGACCGCCACTGATCAAATATCTAGGGCAAGAGGCAGGGATATCTGGAAACTCAAGGTTACAGGAGAAATTGTGTTGGAAGACCCACCCATTTTAAACACACGTTTAATAAACATTAAAAAGGGCAAAGGTCTTCAATTGCACGGTCCTATAGTACATGAATGAGGGGCTATAAGTTATGCATTTTATACCAACATGTGGAGGTAGTTAGCAGTGTCATGTTTCTGGGTGTGCAGCTAACAAGTAGGCTAGCTTGGTCACTCAACAGTGAGACACTGGTGAGGTGGGCATAGCAGCACCTGCACTTTCTGTGTCTCATGAAAAAAGTGTATCTTCCTTCCCCTGTCCTTACCACTTTCTATAGACAATCAGTCAAAGGCATCCTGTCATATTGCATTTCTGTCTGGTTTGAAAGCATTATTGCTTCGGAAGAGGAAGGCGGTACATAGAGTGGTGAGGATGGCAAAAAATATTATACACTTCCTTCTCTCCAGGACATAGCATATAAGCGATCCTTGAGCAGGGTCTGCAGTTTTGCCTGGGAGGCTAAGCATCCTCTTCTTGACCTGTTTTCTTTGTTACCTTCTAGGAGGTTTTGTGTTATTTGAAGTAGATTATCTAGATTTGTTTTGTTCCACACAGTATCAACCTTGTGAACTCTCGTTTCCTTTTTCTGCTATGCATTCAAAATGGACAGTGATTTCTCTCTCTCTCTCTCTCTCTGTGTGTGTGTGTGTGTGTGTGTAGCATGTGTATATGTGTGTTATGTATGTGTATGGGTAGATATATACTTTCTTTTAAGAGCAGGCAACAGAATTTAATTTTTAATGTGTACCAGTGTACTCACAGTAAAAAAAATTACAATAAAGGTTATTTTAATCTTAAAAAATATTTTAATCTTAACATGTTTGCAGTATGTAAGTTTCTGTCATCCACATTTAAATTTTGTTTGTATTTGGTCTTGTTAATTTTATCCTGCAAAAGTTTATTGTTTAAGAAGATGTAAAGAAAAAAAAGATATCGCTAACACTTTAAGATTGCCTCCACAGTCACAAAATGAATGCATCTATAATAGTTTAGCTTCAATAGTAATATAAACAGTTTGCCCACTTGTTACAAAATCCAGAAGAAAATAGGAAAGGTGAAAAGAAGTTTGGTGATTGCTGTCAATTTATCATTCAAGATGTGTAATTCACTAAATACAGTTTTTGTTTTCCTTCTTGTTTAATTCCATGGAAGAATCAGATTACAAAAGGAAATGGCAACCCTTTCCATAGCTCGATGTGGAAATTTGTAGTCCAGCATATCATGTGGGTATTAGATTGGGGGAGGGGGTGCTCCCCCCAGAAAGAATCAACTGTTGAACCTGAAGAGAGATGCTATTGCTACTGGAGTTCAACAGAGAAGTGATCAGGCAGTGTCAGGCAATTGTTAAAACCCAATTTTAACATTTGTTTAGTGTGCTTTACTTTTAAAGCACTGTGAGGATTGTAGGTTAGAGGGAAGCCAGAAAAAGGGAGATCCCTCTCTCCCCCATCCCCCTGCTTTTCAATTCACCCTCCTTGAATGTTAAAAGGACACTTCTTCCCCCTACCCCATTCTTTCCTGCTTACTTATTTGGGAAAAATTAATCTTTCCAATTAGGTGTTAGAATGACAGCACTGCTTTGTTGGTTGCTAAGCCAAACACACATTATAATAGAGCCTTTCATTTTAAATCAAGGCTTGGCTTTATAGTTTCTGCACTGCACCTCAGTTTAGGACTAGTTAGCCATATTCGCCTCCCTGTTGCAAAAGCTTCACTGGAAAATGCCATGACTGAGACAGGGAGATTCAGGATAAAATCTGTACTCAATGGAAGAAGAGCGTGATAGCTATAGAGGCTAGATTATTTTAAGTTTACCACCAAAATGGTCGCAGAAGTACCATCAGTTGGCCATGTGGATGAAGAAACAGAACTCTGTTTTTAGGAAGAAGCTGTTTCCCCAGAAAAAGTGGTAGTGGTAGTGGATGTACTGAATGCTTACCTAGCCAACCTATTCCACTATGTTATGAACCCAGAAAGTGAGGGTTAGGAGGTGAGATGTTTCTTTCCTCATGGTAATGATGACCCCCCCCAAAAAAACAGCAACTCATTCACCATCCCTAAAGCAAATATACTGCAATCTCAAGAACAGTATTGAGTGGGACTACTTCCAATCTGACCCCATAGTCCTATGCCAAAATGCCTAAGTAGATAAATAGTAAGGACCGAATGTTTTTTGATACAGAGAAGTGTAGATTTAGATACCATGCAACTGTTCTATGCACTGCTAGCAGCAAAAGGCAAAATTTGCTCTGTACTAGCAGCACATGAAGCAATTCTAAGTGGGAAATAGCAAGGTAATTAAAAATAATCAATTGTGCAAGTTATTAAAAAGATTATTGCTTTGAACCACAAGCCCTTCAGCACAGTGGCAAATGTTAGTTTTCAGCGTTTTGTCCAGTTGTTTGTCCTTAATTAAAGAACTTTTCAGCAGGAAGATGGTATTCCTAGATCAGGGGTGTCAAACTCAATTTCACTGAGGGCCACATCAGCATTGCGGTTGCCCTCGGGGGGCCAGGTGGGTCTGGCCAGGGTAGGTGTGGCCTACTGGGTGGGCGTGGGTGGAGTGCATGTGGCCTACTGGGTGGGCATGGCCAGCTCTACATCAGTCGCATCAAGGGTGCCTATAGGGGTCTGGGCAGGAGTGGGACAGATCTGAGGGTCTCTGGCAGAAGTGGGTGGATCGGGGCAAGTGCCAAGGCATGGTCCACTGGAGGAGCCTCACTGTTCCTCTCAGGCCATGGGGGGGGGGCTGGACAGTGGTGCGGAGTGCCCGGATCCTTGGGCAGCAGAGGTCAAACGCTTAGCCCTCAAGGACCCACGGCACTAAGCCCAGCCCCACTTCCCCAAGGGGGCGCCCAGCTGCACTTACCTCCTTCTCAAGGCTCCTGCTGCTGTGCTTGCTCTCCTTACCCAAGTTGTTCATGATGGGTTCGAGGGCAAAGTCAGAGGGAGGCCCACTCCCTCTCCATGTGAGGAGACCTAGCTTTGTATCCAAAGCTTCCTTAGCAATAGGATGGGAGACTCCCAGGATAGGCCAGGAGGAGGGGGCAAGGGGATGGTGAAAAGGCAGCAGGGCAGGACTAAGGCAGGACTTCCCTCAGACCCTCCCTCCCTCTCCTTCCTTCCTTCCAAAATGAAGAAATGCACCATCGCCTGGAAGTGGCCAGCACATGGCTCTTGCCTACTTCACATATCCGGCTTGGTGGGCTCTGGGGGGGGGATGCCATGAACAGCGCAATGCTGCCCAGCCTCCAGCCTGCCCAGTTTCAGCAGGCAGTGGGACACTCTCCTCACAGCACCAAGAGGCTGAGCTGGGTGGCACGAATCTGAAGAGAAGAGCAACGCTGCCAGCCCGCCCAGTTTCGGCAGGCAGCGGGGCGCTCTCCTCACAGCACCAAGAGGCTGAGCCGGGTGGCATGAATCCAAAGAGAAGAGCAACGCTGCCAGCCCCCAGCCTGCCCAAAGTAGGTATGTCCACGTGCTGGCCACTTCCAGGCAATAGTGCATCTCTTCATTCCTCACAAAGGGTGATACCTCCCCAGCGGGCGCCCAGTGGGCAGGGCCGACGTGGCAGGGGCCAGTCCCTTGCTGTTTCCAGACATCCTTGTGGAGCTAAGACTGAATGTGTTTCAGCATAGATGGCCACTACGAAATTGTATATTGGCTCCTGGCCGGCCTGGGCCAGGGCCAAGGCAGCGGGAGGCATTCCCTCACTGTTTCCAGGATGGCTTCGCGGGCCACATGAAACCACTTTGCGGGCTGGATCTGGCCCCCAGGCCTTGTGTTTGACATGCCTGTCCTAGATCATCTAACCTAGGAGAAAAGTTCACCTGAGATATATACATACATACATACAAACATACATACATACATACATATATTTGTGTAAATTACTAACAAAGAATTAAGGGAGACTGAAGATTTGCCCCATGTTTTGGGGCCTAGCAAGGTAATCTAAATAGTTAACATTTGACACATATCTCCCTTGCAGAAGCTAACAAAGCGAGAGAGATCCTGTGGCTCAAGAGGTAAAAACAACTGCCTAATGTGCAATCAGCCCAGGTTCGAATCTCAGAAGGGTATGGCTGACTGATGAAAACTAATAAGTTAGAAATGCATTTCAGTCTCCCTTAATTCTTTGTTAGTAATTTACACAAATATATGAGCTGTCCGGTGTGACTACTGCCTGTTCGATGGCCTTCAAGATAGGCTGAAAACAGGAAATAAAGATTTGCCCCATGTTTGGGGCCTAGCAAGGTAATCTAAACAGTTAACATTTGACACACACACACACACACACACACACACACACACACACGTGTGTGTGTGTGTGTGTGTGTGTGTGTGTGTCAAATGTTAACTATTTAGATTACCTTGCTAGTCTCCCTTAATTCTTTGTTAGTAATTTACACACACACACACACACACACACACACACACATATATGTATATGTATATGTATATGTATATAATTTATTTATTTTGATTTATATACCGCCCTTTCCCGAAGGACTCAGGGCGGTTTACAGGGTATTTAAAACAAGAAATACAAAAGTTAAAAACAATTTAAAAATTACATCAATCCCTGAAAAAAGTAAAAACTCCAATTAAATTAAAATTAAAATTCTCAGCCTGGGCCAGAGAGCTCGAAGACCCAGGTCTTCAGGTCCTGGTGGAATGAACAGAGGTCGGGGGCAGTCCTGAGCTCCACGGGGAGCTGGTTCCAGAGGGCAGGCGCACCCACTGAGAAGGCCCTCCCCCTGGGTGTTATCCGCTGGCAATCTTTTACCGGCGGCACCCTGAGGAGACCCTCCCTGTGGGAGCGCACTGGACGAAGGGAACTTGATGCTGGCAGCAGGTGTTCCCTCAGATATCCCAGACCCAAGCCATTTAGGGCTTTATAGGTCATCACCAGGACCTTGAATCTCACCCGGAGGGCAACCGGGAGCCAATGCAGCTCGCAGAGTAGAGGTGTTACATGGGAGTATCTGGAAACTCCCATCACAACTCGCGTGGCCGCATTCTGCACCAGCTGAAGCCTCCGAGTGGTCCTCAAGGGCAGCCCCATGTAGAGAGCGTTGCAGTAGTCTAAACGGGAGATCACGAGCGCATGAGTGACTGTGCGTAGGGCATCGTGGTCCAGGTAGGGTCGCAACTGCCATACCAGGCGAACCTGGGCAAAAGCCCCCCTGGTCACGGCTCCTATATGGTCTTCAAAATTGAGCCGGGAATCAGTTGCGAGCCCTATCAACGGGGGGTAACACCTCACCCCCTATCGTTAAAGATGGAATGGCCTGGTTAACCCGATATGCCGATATGCACAGCCACTCAGTCTTGGAAGGATTGAGACGAAGCCTGTTTCTCCCCATCCAGACCTGGACTGCCTCCAGGCAACGGGACATCACGGTGAGGGCATTGCTGGGTTGGTTCGGGGTGGAAAGAAAAAGTTGGGTATCATTAGCGTACTGATGATACCCCACCCTGAAACCACGAATGATCTCACCCAGCGGCTTCATGTAGAAGTTGAACAGGAGGGGCGAGAGAACCGACCCCTGAGGAACTCCACAAACGAGAGGCCTTGGGGTGGACCTCTGCTCTCCTGTCTACACCGACTGCGAGCGGCCCAGGAGATAGGAGAACCACCGTAAAATGGTGCCTCCCAACTCCCAGAGACGCCGCAGTAGGATACCATGGTCGATGGTATCAAAAGCTGCTGAGAGATCTAATAGGACTAGGACAGAGGAACAACCCCTGTCCCGAGCCCGCCAGAGATCATTCACCAGTGCGACCAATGCCGTCTCCATGCTGTGTCCGGGCCTGAAACCCGATTGGTACGGGTCCAGATAATCAGTTTCCTCCAGGAACAGAGGAAGCTGATGCGCCACCACACTCTCAACAACCTTCAACAAAAAGCGAAGGTTGGAGACTGGACGATAATTATTTAAAACAGCCAGGTCCAGGACAGGCTTTTTGAGGAGGGGTCTTACCACCGCCTCCTTCAAGGTGGCGGGGAAGACACCCTCCTTCAAAGAAGCAGTTATTACTGCCTGGAACCAGCCTCGTGTCTCCTCCCGGGCCGCATAAACCAGCCAGGAGGGGCACGGATCCAACAAACAGGTGGTGGAGCTCAGCCTCCCCATGATCCTGGGAGATACCTGGTTGAGTTTGGGTAGAGCCTGCTTTCTAACCCCTTCTTCAACAAAAATGAATATCATCATTACAGGCACAATAATTGCCACCAAACCTTTTGAAAATAGGTTTTGATTATTATGTATGGACTGTGATTAAGTACAGGTAATCCCTGAGTTATGAGGGGTCACTTAGTGCCCATTCAAAATTACACAACAAGCGCCCCTTTAGTGCTTACGAGCAAGTTCCCAAATCATGAACAATGCAGCACCACGGCAGTTGTTTGCCCTTATGAATGACTGCAGAGGCTCTGCAACATTCACCCTATTCCCCCCTCCCCTTGCAACCAACAACTGCTTTGCCTTCCTGCCGCGCCGGACTCTCTCACCTTGCAAAAATCCTCTCTGCCACGGTTTCTTTCCCTTTGAGGGAAAGGAGAGTCGGCTTGAAAATGCTTTTTGCACTGAGAATGGAAGTTTCTGGAGTCTGTGATCTTGTGCAAGTGTTTGAAGTTGCACCAAATCGCAGATCTCAGAAACTTTCATTCTCTATGCGAAAGATGTTTGCAGTGCCTGTCTTCTGCTCCTGCCCCCAACTCCTCTGTCTGAGGGCAGGCCTGAAGACTTCAACTGAGGGAGAAGGCCAGGCACCTCATACCTGCATTCAGCCCGCTGGAGCTCACCGTGCTGGGAGAGAAAGAACAGAACAGAGGTTGGAGAGGCTTCTTTGTGCCTCTGAAGGTTGCATCCAGACCTCGGGGGCTGCTCCAAGCCATTGCCACTGGGAACAAAGACCAGGGGAGGCTTCTGCATGGCTCCTGAGGCATGCAGAAGCCTCCTCCGACCTCCGTTCCAGGTGGCAATGGCTTGGAGGATGCCTCCAAGGCCTGGAGCCGACCTCTGGAAGCATGCAGAAACCTTTCCCAATCTCCATTCTGGGTGGCACTAGCTTGAAGGAGGACTCTGAGGCTTGGATCCGACTTCTGGAGGCTCTGTTCCGGGCAGCAGCAGCTTGGAACTGTCCTCCAAGGTCTGAATATGACCTCCAGAGGCAGGCAGCTGCGTGGCTGTGGAGTTGGGGGGAGCAGGAGGCAAAGAGCATGAGAAGTCAGGCATCCATTCTCTGCAAAAGAGGATCAGTGCCTGAACTTGTGGGATATTACTGCACCTAGGTCAGGGGTCGGCAACCTAAAAAAGAAAAAGAGCCACTGGGAACCGGTTCCATCACAAATTAAAAAAAGAGGGAGCCGCGTGCGTGTGTCCATGCACGCGCATGCGCAAAAAGGTTTTTTGCGCATGCGCGGACGCACGCGGCTGCCATTTTTTAAAAAATGAGATGGAACCGGTTCCCGGTTGCCCGATGGCGACGGCCCGTCTGCAAAGCTGCCGCTTTCGGCAGCTTTGCAGACGGGCCGTGGCAGCTTCCGCAAAGAGCGGCGCCCCTGCCCATTCCGAGAGGTGCGCGCGCACCTCTCCGAACGACCGGAGGTGCGCGCGTACCTCCGCGCGAATGGGCAGCGGTGCCGCTCTTTCAGGAAGCCCGCCGCGGCCCGTCTGTGAAGCTGCCGAAAGCGGCAGCTTAGCAAACGGGCTGCGGCAGCTTCCGCAAAGAGCGGCGCCCCTGCCCATTCCGAGAGGTGCGCGCGCACCTCTCCGAACGACCGGAGTTGCGCGCGCACCTCCCCAAACCTTTGGGGAGGTGCGCGCGCACCTCCGTGCGAAGGGGCAGCGGCGCCGCTCTTTCAGGAAGCTGCCGAAAGCGAAGGGGCAGCGGCGCCGCTCTTTCAGGAAGCTGCCGAAAGCGGCAGCTTCCTGAAAGAGCGGCACCGCTGCCCGTTCGCGCGGAGGTACGCGCGCACCTCCGGTCGTTCGGAGAGGTGCGCGCGCACCTCTCGGAATGGGCAGGGGCGCCGCTCTTTGCGGAAGCTGCCGCGGCCCGTCTGCTAAGCTGCCGCTTTCGGCAGCTTCACAGACGGGCCGCGGCGGGCTTCCTGAAAGAGCGGCACCGCTGCCCGTTCGCGCGGAGGTACGCGCGCACCTCCCCAAAGGTTTGGGGAGGTGCGCGCGCACCTCCGGTCGTTCGGAGAGGTGCGCGCGCACCTCCACCCATTCGGGGAGGTGCGCGTGCACCTCTCCAAACGGGCGGTGCCACTCTCCATTTGGAGAGGTGCGCGCGCACCACTGCCCGTTGGAAGAGGTGCGCGCGCACCGGGCGGCTGGGAGCCGCAAGAGACGGCTCAAAGAGCCGCATGCGGCTCCGGAGCCGCAGGTTGCCGACCTGTGACCTAGGTGCTTCCATCGACTCTCCTGACCCTGAAAAGCAGGAACTGCAGCAGAGAGGAGACAGATCTTTTCAAGATAAGTGAGTCCGATGCGGCAAGAAAAGAGGTGGAAGCATTTATTTTTTATTTATTTTTATTACATTTATATCCTGCCCTTCTCCGAAGACTCAGGGCGGCTTACAAGCTTAGCAGTAGCCTTCATTCTATATATATGCCTGCTTGTGAGGGCTTTCACACACACCCCAAGCGGCATTATTACAAAGTCAGCTTATTGCCCCCAACAATCTGGGTCCTCATTTTACCTACCTCGGAAGGATGGAAGGTTGAGTCAACCTTGAGCATGAGGTAACTTCGCAGATCGGGGAGGCTTTGGGGGCCTGTTCCATCACCCGTGGCCTTCCCCACTCAGATATCTCATGTGCATTTAAGGAGGCCCTTGTGTCTTAACGAGCAGGGAGTGATCTCGTTTGAGTTATGAGATTCATTCCCACAAATGTTATGAATGGAATGGGCAAGCTCCATTACATTCGTAACTCGAGGACTACCTAAACCATGGTGAGTTTGGTCTATCCCAGTGGTGGCGAACCTTTTAGAGATTGAGTGCCCAAACTGCAACCCCAAACCCACTTATTTATTGCTGGGTGCCAGGTGGGCGTGGCCCACTGGATGGGTGTGGCTGTGGTGTTCATGGAAGATTGGGTGGGTGTGGCCAAGGTGGGTGTGGTCATCTCAATGTTGCTCGTGGGGAGGGACATCTGTGGGGGGGTGGGCAGGGTTAGGGGAGCTCCAGGAGGTCTTTGGCAGGTGGGGCGGTAAGCAGGAGACTCATCCTGTGGCTTGAGGCGAGGCAGGGTGGGGGTGCCATTGCCATGGGGCAAGGCAAGGACTGGGGCAGCTGCTGCCTGACACCATCGGCCCCTGCACACAGAGGCCAGCAAGCGCCCGTGCCATAGGATCACCACCACTGGTCTATCCTGATTTTTGATCCCTCACCTGAGGCTAAAATGGCTGCTTGACCAGGATGTGATCCTAATTCAACTGCAAGATGTATATGCCATTTCTAGTGCTTTGCCAAGGAGAAGAAAAGCATCTTTTGTTAGTTTAAACAGCACCAAAATTTGGAGCATTTTGCACTCTCTGAAGAAGTCAGAAAAAGCCAGAAAATACATATATCCTATTAAGGGCAGTCATTTTTCAGTTCTAGTTAGATCTAACAATGGTTTCTGTGCTACAGTATATCTATGCCTTTGCAGTATAGAGTAGCCAAATTTGTAGACATAGGTTTATACTCTATACTTTACATTCTAAGCTTTCTCTTCCTCCTTTCCAAGTCAGTAGCTATTTAGGCTGCTTTTACAGTTCTGTCAAGCTGGGAATCACTGATTCTTGTCTTGTGAGTTTCATTTCTAAAAGAGATATTTTGTTCTGGAGATAAAATATATTTCTCATTTGGTTTAGAGCTCCAGGTTTACAATTTATTTTAAAAAATAAAAATCAGCCCCATTATACCTGGTTAGGCTGCACTGCTTTTTGCAGATAGAAATTTCTTGCGAATTCCCGCTGTTTAAATATTCCCCAGTTAATGTCAACAATGTTCCGCCAGATCTTGGACCATAGTTAGGAGAAATCTGCCTTATTCTCGGATCCTGCATATGGAACAATATTTTATTTGTTATTTAAACCACATACAAACACATTGAAATAAAGATAAAAGAACTATTAAAATGAAATTATATAATTATAAAATAGTAGTCTTTTACTTACCACATAAGAAAATGTATTGAAAGAGGTATTAGCTTGTCCATTTGAAACACTGCTTGAAACATTAAAACGTGTGTTCTTTACAGGCCCAAGCTTGCATTCCAGTCTTCAATAAAAAGAAATGTATTACTAATAAAGAAGAATATTTGTAGCTCAAGATTGACATGAGGGTTCCTTGGTGCTCTCTGAGTTTGCTCGTTTTCTTGCAGATGTTTCATTACCCAAACTAGGTAACATCATCAGTGCTAGTAGGGAGTGTGGTTTGCTGTCAGTTTATATTCTAGTGGCTTGCCTGTCAGTGCTGGTGGGGGTGGTCTTATGGATTCTTTGATTGGGCTGTTTGCTGGCTTCTTTGGCAGTTTCTTGATTGGCATATTGTTTACTTGGCATATTGGCAGATTGTTTACCTAACTCCAAAGTTAGCATCAGACCAACAATCAAGTAAACAAAACCCCAATCAAGAAACTGCCAAAGAAGCCAACAGCAAACAGACCAACCAAAGAATCTCTAAGACCACCCACACCAACACTGACAGGCAAGCCACTAGAGTATAAACTGACAGCAAACTGCACTCTTACGAGCACTGATGATGTTACTTAGTTTGGGTAATGAAACACCAGCAAGAAAACAAGCAAGCTCAGAGAGCACTAAGGAACCCTCACAAATATATTAATCATAACTAAACAAAACAAAAAACCAGAACCTCATAAGTAAACTGCAACATAAATAAACAGACCAGCCAATATGTTTGAATATGACAAATCAGTAAAATAAAAATACCTTTGAACTTACAGGTGGTTCAGAAATAATTGGTGGGCTATATCTCGATGACTGATTGATAGAATCTATCAATACACATGTATTTATTTGTAATCATCTTTTTTAAAATACACGATAGAGCAGTACAATTATTTAAAAAGTATCATCTTAAGAGTTTATAAGAAAAATATCTTCCACTGTATATATTCAAAGAGCATCATATACTGTAAAATAAAGGGATTAGCTAGTGCTTTCTCCTTTAAAAGTTAATTCCTTTCTTAAAATCATCCTTACACTCAATTATTGCTGTAGAAAAAGATAGCTTTTCAATAAGTGATTGGCTTCACTCAACAATCTATACAACCTTAAAGACAGATATGCTTGGTGCTTCAATCCACATTAACATTCCTAGTTAGTAACTGGGCCTGTATGAAACAGGCATATGATTTTGTATACTAAATTCATGTCACGTTGGAGAAAAGCGATCTACTGAATATTTCATTCACTGTTTTAGCTTAATAAATAACATTAGATTAAAATTAAAAAAAAATCCAAAAGAAGACAAAAAAGGACAAAAAACACAAAACAATAAAAACATTTTAAAAAAAGGTTCATAATCCCCCCCACCACATATACAAATATTATGCCCTCTAGTTGATGAATACCTTACTACAACATTAGTTCTCACCTCTTGTAATACAGGACCTCTTTAAACAACTAAATCTAGTTGCACATTTTTGAATGTTGTATTCAACATAGTTCAAAATGGTTAAAATACAACATTAAAAAATTGAAATATTTTTACTATAGACGTATTCATACAAATGGACAGATAATTCAATGTAGTCATTAAAGCACTAGGCTAGAAACTGTGAGGTCTAGTCCTGCTTGATAGGAAGAGAGCTGAGTGACTTTGGACAAATCACTTTCACTCCATCCAAGGAAGAAGGCAACAGCAAACCATTTCAGAAAAAAAAACTTTGCCAAGTAACTTCAAGGACTAGTCCAGGTAGTCACCAGGAGTCAACATTGACACAAAGGCACCCTGTCCTCAAAATCATATGAATGATTTACACTATTTTTCTGGATGAAGTTCATCCAAACAATGGAGAAAGAAAAAGAGAGAAACATCAAATTAAAATACAATTAATCCAAAATAATTGTATATGATATCATGCAAGACAGTGAAATCGTTTGATTATTCTTGCCATACATCAAAATATCTGAAGAGAAAAAAAACCTTCACATCTTACTTGTTTTTGTCACTAGCCCGGCCATCCACAATGCACCGCTGTCCCCCTACAAAGACTGATATTTTTTTTAAGCTGGGCTTATTATTTTTACTGAATCCAAAATCCCACCCGCACAGTGTCAGTCTTGTTGAAGCATCAAAAGCAGCACTCCTTGGAATAATCTAAAGGAGAAAAAGAATAAGAAATTTATGATTTCTAATGGGCTTTGAAGGTGCTTTTTAAGAAAAGAAATACTGGCAGAAAATAATTTCTTCTGTTGAAGATACCCTCCCCTTTAACTTAATTGTTCCTCAGCCCTTTAACTTAATTGTTCCTCAGTTTTCATTTATCACTGTATGAGTTTCCTTACATATTAGCAATAAATAATCCTGCCACTGCTAGAAAGGTCTGAGTTATTGTGTTTAGGGGCACTGAACAAGCTTTGCATTGTAATAGTTTTTTTTAATACTCTTTGGTTTGCTTTTTATGTCTTTCTTGTGGTATGTAAAAGAATACAATGCACTTATTTTATTAAAAGTATGATACTGAATAGAAGAATATCAAACTGATGAAGCAACTTATTTCAGTAACCTGAAGGAAAGCTGAAATGTCTTCACAGCAATGACAAGCTTCAAAGGAGTATAAATCAAACACTGTCTTGGGAGCTAAAAAAATAATGTGGCATTTACAATGCTGTCACTGAAAATGCTATCTGTTGGTTGTTTCTAAATTTCAAGTTAAAAATAAACTACATTCTAGCAATGCAGTGACAATATCAAAAGGAAATGTTCTTCCCCCTCCCACTCTAACCACCTTCTGTATATTGTAAATTGTGTTGTAAATGTAACAATGGTGGGAAAATGCATGAATAGCAGAGAAGTTGTACAAATTTCAGTGGAGGGCAAGACACTATCAATAAAACATTGACAATGCCATAGGGATTACAAAGACATGCCATCTAACTTTGCAAACATTCAAGCCTGGTCAGAGAACAAAAGACTTTTTTATACTTGTGATAGAACTGGTAAAGTGTTTTATAGAAGTTGCAATTTATTCCTAATAAGTAGCACAATTGTGTTTTTCATCATGAATTCTGTTTTTTCATGCTGGATCTGAAAGAACATTTCTATAAAAAATGCTCAGGTTACTGTTCTCTTTGAACATCCAGTAACATTCACATTTAAAAAAAAACACCTGTATCTACATAATGTACTTAGCTTAATTCTGTAAGAATGTAAAAAATTAAATGCCATGGGAAAATAGTTCTCCTGAACATGTAAACACAGATTAAACCATACAATAGTGAAATAATTGCTCCAGGCAATGAAGAACCAACCCAATTCCATGCTCATTTGAAAGTCCCACAGTCATATTTGCACATACTTGTAATTTCCTCATGTTTTAATTAGTAAATGCTGCCAAAGGGAGATCTTTCCTTTAGAATTGATTTTTCAAATAATATTGAAAATGTAACCGTGTAGAGGTGACATCAAGGTATCACAACCTGTAGTCCTGCATGTAGTCTTTTTGAGGGTTTTGGTGTTTGGTGGTAAACCATTTAGAAACAACTGCTGCATAATTTAGGATTAGGGGAAAAAATAGTAAAACCAATATAAAAATTTCAGAAACATTTTATAATTATTTTACCCTCTCAACTGAAACCTTTTTGTCTTTTCAAATGTCTCATAATGACAAAATCAGTTGAGCAAATATGTATGAGGAATGGAGAGAAAATATTTACAGCTGTTTAATTTTTAAAAAAGATATTGGGTGATGGCATAACACATATTGCTAAGAGATTTATGCTTGAATTTCAATCTGCTTGAATTATCTTTTTGGGCTACTGCCTGAGACACAATACTTTATTTCTTCCCTGTATTTGGCTATTAAATATTGGGTTATACCTGGCTTGTCTTTTGTTACTATAGACTATTGGAGTGTGTGCTTTGGCAAATAACACAAAAAACCTGGTCTATAATCACACAAGGTCATTTGAAAGCTCATCAAATATTGTGATAGGGGTTTTGAATAAAGTTTTATTCAACCTTAGTAGTTATTTGCAACCCATGAACAACACTGAAAAGATGTCAATGATACCAGCTATTGGTAGTATATAAGCAATCGTCGTTTATAATGTGCCATGAAGCAAGTCCCCAGATTTTGGAGGCATGATAGTATTGCCTCAGGTGTCTGGTAAACCGATACTAAGACAGAAGTGCTAAAAGAAATATATATATATATATTCTTTTATTTCCCAAAGTGACTTTCAAATGTAACTTTTGTATGATGTGAACAACTGATGAAAACTGGTTACCCCCTTTTTCATTTGTGCTAGAAGCTATTTTGATTTGCTGGCCAGGCCCGTAACTTCAGAAATGTAGTATTTTGCTAGTGAGGACAGCAGTAAATTTTTCTAGAAGAGAAAGCTGGTTTTTATTTGCTGTCCTCATACATTCAAAACAAAACACAAAAAAAGAAAAAAAGAAAGAGGAGGAAGGACACACATATCGTGCAAAAGGTCATTTATTTCAGTAATGCAACTTAAAAGGGGAAACTAATATATGGCATAGACTCATTACATGCAAAGCAAGATAGTTCAAGCCGTGATTTGTCATAATTGTGATGATTATGGCGTACAGCTCATGAAAACCCCAAATCCACAATCTCAGAAAATTAGAATATTACATGCAATCAATAAAACAAGGCGTGTACATAGAACAATATCGGACCTCTGAAAAGTATAAGCATGCATATGTACTCAGTACTTGGTTTGGGTCCCTTTTGCAGCAATTACTGCCTCAATGCGGTGTGGCATGGAAGCTGTCAGCCCATGGCACTGCTGAGGTGTTATGGAAGACCAGGATGCTTCAATAGCGGCCTTCAGCTCTTCTGCATTGTTCGGTCTCATGTCTCTCATCTTTCTCTTGGCAATGCCCCATAGATTCTCTATGGGGTTCAGATCAGGTGAGTTTGCTGGCCAATCAAGCACAGTAATCCCACGGTCATTGAACCAGGTTTTGGTGCTTTTGGCAGCGTGAGCAGGTGCCAGGTCCTGCTGGAAAATGAAGTCAGCATCCCCATAAAGCTCGTCTGTGGAAGGAAGCATGAAGTGCTCCAAAATCTCCTGGTAGACGGCTGCGTTGACCCTGGACTTAATGAAGCACAGTGGACCAACACCAGCAGATGACATGGCTCCCCAAATCAACACAGACTGTGGAAACTTCACACTGGACTTCAAGCATCTTGCAATGTGTGCCTCTCCATTCTTCCTCCAGACTCTGGGTCCTTGGTTTCCAAATGAGATGCAAAAGTTGATCTCATCAGAAAAGAGGTCTTTGGACCACTGAGGAACAGACTAGGTCTGTTTTACTTTAGCCCAGGTAAGACGCTTCTGACATTGTTTGTTGTTCAGGAGCGGCTTGACAAAAGGAATACGACATTTGAAACCCATGTCCAGGATCCGTCTGTGTGTGTGGTGGCTCTTGATGTACTGACTCCAGCCTCAGTCCATTCCTTGTGAAAGTCCCCAACACTTTTGAATGGCCTTTTCCTGACAATCCTCTCCAGGCTGTGGTCATCCCTGCTGCTTGTGCACCTTTTTCCCCCCACACTTTTCCCTTCCACATAACTTTCTATTAATGTGCTTTGATACAGCCCTTTGGGAACATCCAACTTTTGCAATTACCTTTTGAGGCTTTCCCTCCTTATGGAGGGTGTCAATGATGGTTTTCTGCACAATTGTCAGGTCAGCAGTCTTCCCCATGAATGTGATTCCTACTGAACCAAACTGAGAGACCATTTAAAGGCTCAGGAACCCTTTGCAGGTGTTATGGCTTAATTAGCTGATTAGAGTGGGATACTTTGAGCCTAGAATATTGCACCTTTTCACAATATTCTAATTTTCTGAGATTGTGGATTTGGGGTTTTCATGAGCTGTATGCCATAATCATCACAATTATGACAAATCATGGCTTGAACTATCTTGCTTTGCATGTAATGAGTCTATCTCATATATTAGTTCCCCCTTTTAAGTTGCATTACTGAAATAAATGAACTTTTGCACGATATTCTAATTTTTCGAGTTTCACCTGTAAAGCCAAAGTGGTAATTTCTGAACCTTGGATGGTTATTTTTTTAACTAGCTTCTCTTGCAATAAACTCTAAACATGTCCAAATAAATTGCTAGTTCAAGCATGCTGACTATATTGATTTTATTTGTATTGCTGTTACTGTTGCTTTCCATGTTTTTCCTTATATTCCCTTTCCCCCAAAATACTTTTTATATCTCAACATCTGATTTCTTAATTTTTCTAAAATAAAATTTCTCATTAAAAGCATCTGTATTTGCCAAGATTTAATAGGTTTCATAGCTGATATTTCAGAACTGACAGAACTTCTGGCAAGTTCCTTATTCTGGGCTTTGGGGGAAAAGATCCAAACCACCTTTCTATTTATTTTCCAAGAGCTGAGAAGAGAGAAATCCCTGGCAGGCAAACTAAGTTCAACAATTCTACTGTTCAAGCAGGTTTTAGTCATCTCTATTTAGAGTTAAAGGGATGGGAGTAAGTGTACCGTAAGCAAACTTAACTAGAATGCTACAACTGAGAAAGGCATCTGTTACTACTTCCTTCCTATTTTTGCTTATCTATCTCAAACCTCATTGATCATATTTGTCCAACTTCACACATACAAAATGGGTGAGGTTTCACTTGTACTGGTACAATTGCCATTGTGACATATTGTACTGCCTCCCCAATCCCAACACTGTTGTTATGCAGTTTTAACAGCTGTGGATTTAAATGATGTTGCTCACAATTTCCAGAAACCTGTGGAGTTGTACCATTTGTTTATAGATGCTTAATCCCTCGTGTTACAGTAAGGCTAAACATTTGAATGGATCTAGATCTGTAGCAGTTATTGCTTGGGTGATTCTGTGATCTGAAATTCAATTAAAAGTTTTCTCACCACATTATTGGCAAATGTAATATTGACACTGATTCAGACCTTTGTAATGACTAGCGTATGTTGACTTTAATGTCAAAATTATCATTTAACATATTTTAATTATATTCTTCTTTCCAAAAATTATTTTATATGTTAAGGATTTTCAGGTTTCATTACAAATACCACAGGTTATCTTGCATTTCTAACAGCCAAAACAGTCCCATGCTATATTAAAGCAATATGCTAAATATGAATTATCTTTTTTTAGTAGTACTATATGACTAACTGTCATGGTTCAGCAAACCATAAAATCTGCTTGAGCAGCTAGTAGCCATAAAGATTTAGGAACCCAGATGCATCATTTCTTTCCTTTTAGAAACAAAACCTCAAAATCTTCCACTTACAATGGCACATGCCCTGGGGATGTATTACTATTTATCATTGTCATAGAATATTTATTGCATTTTCTAAAATATATCCAGCACATGAATTCTGGCTTAAAATCAATCGACTACACTCTAAGGTTCATTTTTTCTCATTTATTAACTTCATACAGAATTGCCCCTCAAAAAGCTTAAGCACTGTGACCATTTAACAAATTACCACTTTCTTTTTTTTTAACTGAGATAAAGCAATAACCCAACCCAAACCTTTGAAATTACTTCATGTAGGTTGGTAATACAGAGATAATATGCTCTCACAATGTCACAAAGAGACAAACAGGGTGGCTTGGAACAATTTTATGCTAACTTTGAAGACTCATCAGAGTGTGAATTCTCAGCCATACCAAGGGACCTTGCCCTTGTCCTGACAGGAATAAAGGGACTTAATGTAGCTTTAAATATGATTTACATTCATTCAAGGACCCTTGACCACTACGTGCACTACATAAGAGCCTAATGTAACTATGAATCAGACTTCATAATTTAAAAGTTATTTAGGGTCTGCCATCTACCCTCATTTAGTTTGTATGGGCTTGCTTAAAACGAATATAAAGGCTCCTTTTCAAATGAGATGGATTTCTTTTCCTGTGGTGCTTCTGTATATATTAGTAAAGTGCAGGACACTGAAAGGATGTTCACTAATCATTCCTGAAGTCACAAGTGATTTAAAAGCCATTATGGAAAACATTATTTCCCATTATTGTGCTAATATTCTATTTCTGCATGGTTTTCTCTTTTATTTCAACATTGCTTAGAATACATGTTTAAGTTACAATAACAACACATTTTTTATTTTCCCCATCAAATATATTTTGAGTGCCAATACATTTATTAAAAAATAAAGCATTTCAGGGTTTATTATGTGTATGTTTGTCCAGGTAAAAATAAAATGATTGTTACTGGAAAAAAATACAGTGTAATATAGTTGGTAATAATGATATGCATTAGGATCTACAAATGACACAGCCATTCTGTAAAATTAGACTTTCATAATTATGTCACACTTAATAGGGAATTATTTGGTTAAACAGAGACAGTCTCTGAAGATCTTGCAGTGACCATAGCTAAATGAAAACAGCAATGAGCTATTGTGTTCTTTACCCCTTTGTGTAATATTACTCTTATTTGCTCTTTTATTTACAAACTTTTAAAGCTGAAATGGCTGTTTCTCCCCTTTCAAAGTGATTTATATGAAGACTATACTGAATGCAAGATAAGATGGACTGTTTAAAGAAAAAACACTAACTCTCTAGAATTGACATCACATTTTTTGTGAAGGAAAAAATTCTAAACAGAGGCAAAAAACATTCCAATGTTCAAAGATTTTCTGAAAATAGTATCATACTGTTTATCTGTTTTTATGGATTGTTTTGAGCTAACTATAATTATAATATATAATATAGGTAGCTGTATAAGTCCTGTAATTAATGATATGATACATGAGCAGGGGGTTGGACTAGATGACCTCCAAGGTCCCTTCCAACTTTATTACTATTATTATTATTATTATTATATTATTATTATTATTATTATTATTATTATTATTATTATTATTATTATTATTATTATTATTATTATTATTATTATTATAAGATACGATTTCTAATTATTTTTGTTACCAAGCATAAGCAAGTCATTCCATGGAGTGAGAAAGATTTTAAAAAGATATGATTGTATATCTATTCTCAACTCTTAAAATGGTAGGTTATTCACACATCTTTCCATATTTATGACTTAGGACTTAGAAATCAGGTATAAAAGACAATAACGGATCACCTTTTCTTTTCTGAACCTTTGCCAGTTTTAACTTAGCTGCAAATATCAGAATAAAGCCTCATACATTTTCCTATCTCAACCTTTACATCTGTACTGCTTTCACCTCATGTTGTAAACAGAAGCTTTTGACAAAAAGTTTTAATTAAGAAAACAGTTGCGGTGAGATGTTCAGACATCTGGACCAATCTATAAATGCAAACTAACATAAGGAACACAACATAATCTTTGATTTACAAGCAGAAATGCTTCCCCTATGTTATGGTTACTTTGTGCTGTAGTTTTACGCTTCACTGATATCCCATAATGTGACAGTCTATGCAGGTTTCAAATAATTGGGGATGGGAAGGAATAGAGAAAGCCAAAATAGGAAGTGTAGTCAATTAACAGCAGTAGACATCATCTCCCCTCATTTGGGAATAAGTTAATTATTCTTCGTTACATAAATACCTTTCAAAAATGGAAAAGAGAATCATACATATTTATTGCTATAAAGGTATAAAGTTAAAGGTTCCCCCGCACATGCGTGCTAGTCGTTTCTGACTCTAGGGGCCAGTGCTCATCTCCGTTTCAAAGCCGAAGAGCCAGTGCTTGTCCGAGGACGTCTCCGTGGTCATGTGGCCGGCATGACTAGACGCCAAAGGCGCAAGGAACGCTGTTACCTTCCCACTGTAGTGGTCCCTATTTTTCTACTTACATTTTTTATTTTTTATTGCTATAGCAGCTTACAAATAATTTGTGTATGTTAACTATGATCTGACTCATATTACAAGATTCCAGTAAATAAAAGGGTAATTTTACCTCAGAGATTTTAGGTAAACATATGTTCTGTGTCCATCCTCCTTTACTGCATTCCTGTGGCCTTACACACTGATTGCCACACCATCCACAGTTCATAAAAGAAGGTGCTAGAAGGCACTGACTGCAGATGCTGAAGTGAGAACATCCCGGTCCATTTAGTGGAATCTTGGTTACCTAGTGGGTAAAACATGACATAGAAACTAATTATAAAGGTTAGCAGAAGATTTGTACAAAGCTAAGGTTCTAGTAAATTTTCAGTACCTAACTTTATGGCCAACACAAAAAACCCCAAACATATTATAACTTAGCATTATGTGTAGAATTCACATCATGTGCAATCTTCTTGGTGCCATGAATGAGAGCTACTTAAAACACTGGATTCTTGTTGTTATTTATCATGCATTTGCCGTATCTTGTTCAGGCATTTTTTTCAGTGACAGATGATTGTTACTCCATTTACATTTCTCTAGTATTTTACCTTTTTTGGGTTGCCATGAAACATCAGTTAAGGAGGAGACTTACTTACCTTGCAAAGATCTACTGAGCTGTCTCCTCTCCAGCCTCTTTGCCTGCTTTGGTGCTTCAGGCCTTCTGTGCATTTGCAGAGAATTCACTACTCATCTCACATGATCTTTTGCTACTTTAGACCTTCATTCTCTGCAAATGGAGGCCTGAATGAGATCTGTCCGTTTGTTGTTACTTGCAAAAGCCCACAGAGGTGACAGACTGTGTCACTGCAGCTCTGGTTGTCTTTGTAAAAAGCTTTTGGAATAAAGAATGGAGGTTGGGAGGGGCATGCGCGCTGCTCCCAACCTTCATTCTTCGCAGCAAAAGTTTTTTGCAAAAATGATTGGAGCCTGCAGGGACACAATGTTTCGCCCCTGCAGGTTTTAGCCGGCTTTTTTCAAGGCTTTAGCTGCCAAGAACGGAGGCCTAGAGTGCTGCACACACCCCTCCCAGACTCCATTCTTCATGCCAAAAGCTTTTTGCAAAGATGACTGGAGCCTGCAGGAACGCAGGCAAAGAAACCATGGCAGAGAGGCTGGAGAGGACGCAGCTCTTCAAAAGGTGAGTCTCCACAGGCCCAGTACCTGTGGAGACCCGGTGTGTGTGGGGGAAAGCATGAAATATCTGAGTGGGTCAGTGGAGATCTTCGGTGTTCAGAAGCCCCACCCCCCCCATTCACCCCCACCCCAACTTGAGATACTTCATGTGCACTTAATGACCTGAACATTCCATTAGCAAATGCATTGGGTAAATCAGGGACGAATCACGTTAACGAATTCCTTGGGTTACGAATATAATTGGCAGGCTCTATTACATTCGTAAGTCGAAGACCTATGTATAATGTAGATTCTAGATAATTTATGGCTGACATTGAGCATGATTGTGACATTAATAGGGAATAATAATAATAATAATAATAATAATAATAATAAGAAGAAGAAGAAGAAGAAGAAGAAGAAGAAGAAGAAGAAGAAGAAGAAGAAGAAGAAGAAGAAGAAGAAGAAGAAGAAGAAGAAGAAGAAGTTGGAAGGGACCTTTCCTCAGGCAGGAAACCTTATACCATTTCAGGCAAATGGCTGTCCAGTCTCTTCTTAAAAACCTCCAGTGTTGGAGCATTCACCACCTCTGGAGGCAGGTTGTTCCACTGGTTAATTGTTCTAACTGTCAGGAAGTTTCTCTTTAGTTCTAGGTTGCTTCTCTCCTTGACCAGTTTCCATTCGTTGCTTCTTGTCCTGCTTTCAGGTGCTTTGGAGAATAGCTTGACTCCCCCTTCTTTGTGGCAGCCCCTGAGATATTGGAACACTGCTATCATGTCACCCCTCACTCTTCTCTTCGTTAAACTACACATACCCAATTCCAGCAACCGTTCCCTATATGTTTTAGCCTCCAGCCCCCTAATCATCTTTGTTGCTCTTCTCTGTACCATTTCTAGAGTCTCGACATCTTTTTTACATCGCGGTGACCAAAACTGGATGCAGTATTCCAGGTGTGGCCTTACCAAAGCATTGTAAAGTGGTATTAGCACTTCACTTGATCTTGATTCTATCCCTCTGTTAATGCAGCCTAGCACTGTGTTGGCTTTTTTGGCAGCTGCAGCACACTGCTGGCTCATACTGAAGTGATTGTCTACTAGGACTCCGAGATCCCTCTCACAGTTACTACTATTGAGCAAGGTACCACCTATACTATACCTGTGCATTTGATTTTTCCTGCCTAAATGTAGAACCTTACTTTTTTCACCATTGAATTTCATTTTGTTAGATAGTGCCCAGTGTTCAAGTCTGTCCAGATCCTTCTGTATCTTAAGCCTATCTTCTGGAGTATTGGCTATTCCTGCCAGCTTGGTGTCATCTGCAAATTTGATGAGTTCCCCATCTATCCCCTCATCCAAATCGTTAATGAAGATATTGAAGAGCACTGGGCCCAGAACAGAGCCCTGGGGCACCCCACTACACACTTCCTTCCATGTAGATGCAGTTCCATTGAGGACCACACGCTGAGTACGGCCTATCAGCCAGCTGCGAATCCATCTGGTGGTGATGCTATCTAACCCACATTTTTCTATCTTATCAAGTAATAGATTGTGATCTACTTTATCAAATGCCTTACTGAAGTCCAAGTAAATTACATCTACAGCATTCCTCTGGTCCACTAATTTTGTCACTTGGTCAAAGAATGTAATAAGATTTGTCTGGCATGATCTGTTTTTGACAAACCCATGTTGACTTTTAGTGATGACTTTGTTTGCATCAAGGTGTTCGCTGATTTGTTGTTTGATTATCTTTTCCAGAATCTTCCCAGGTATTGAGGTCAGGCTGATAGGTCTGTAGTTTCCTGGATCTATTTTTTTCCCCTTTTTTGAAGATGGGAACTACATCAGCTCTCTTCCAGTCCTCTGGTAGTTCCCCAGTGCTCCAGGATCTCTGAAAAATATAGCTCAGTGGTTCTGAGATCACGTCTGCCAGTTCCTTGAGAACTTTGGGGTGTAATACATCTGGTCCTGGTGATTTGAACTCGTCTAGGCTGGACCATTTTTTTGCCTATCTTAACTTGCATTTCCATTCTGTTTTTTATGGCACTGGTTTTGGTAGGTTGGACTGTTTTTTCCCTTTGTGTAAAGACAGATGCAAAAAACGAGTTAAATAGTTCTGCTTTCTCCCTATTGCTTGTTACCTTGCCACTTTCCCCCACTAATGGACCAATCATTTCCTTAATTTTTTTCTTGTTTTTTATAGGTTGAAAGAAGCATTTTTGTTATTTTTGACTTTGGTCGCAAGCCTTAGTTCATTTTGAGCCTTAGCTTTAATAGCCTTAGCTATTAAATATGTATAGTTAAGATCACAATCTGGTCAATTTAAGTTTCAACTTAAAATCTATGTTTATACATGCTCAGATTCGACATTAGCAGACATTTAAACAAGAACAAAAAAAATCTAACTATATGCATAGTCTAATCTCATCGTCAGTGCTCAATGTGTGGAACTCACTAGATGAGATGCCTCATTCAAAGACCTAATTCTTACAATGCTGTCTAGTGTCTATGTGTATTTATCCATGTTGTATGGCAGTAGTAGTATTATTTATATTTATTATTACCTTTACTCCTCCTCTTATTGGGATTATTATAATGATGATTATCATTATTTTGTTGCTTTGCATGTACACTGAGAACTCTGCACCTGGTGTAACTAATCAGACTTGGCCAAATAAAGTATTCAGTTCAGTTCAATTCATTTCAATTCAATGTCTGGATCAGTTGCCTCATATAAGTGCCTATCAGAGAAATCTCTATTTGGGCTTTTATAGAACTGATAAAGACCGTTCTCCTTTCAGTAACTTTCATTTAAGGCAAGAAAACTCCTAACATGATAAAAATGTATTATAGCTATCCTTATAGGGATAAAAAAGACTAAATGAAAGTTCACAAAAAATTAAAATACTTTTTTGATCAATGGAGACTATCAGAAGTAATCAACCCAATTATCTTTGCTTCTTCCCTATGCCTTTTTTGTATAGCCTTATAGGAGGTGGCAATCAATTGGTATCTATGATGTTTGCAAAAGTATAGAAGAAATGGTTAAGAATAAGTTTCAAATGCTATTTAATCCTCATATAAAATTAACAAAGGGTGGGAATTTTTAAATCCCATTCTTCTAAGTTGTATATTGTGTATTTTTGTTCTACATGCTTTCCACCAAAGTAAAAAAAGAAGGCATTTAATCTTATATTTGCATTTCCTTTTTTTTGGTTGGTTTGTATCCCAGCTTCCCTATTAAAATAATACTTAAAGTTATTCATTTACTTGTCTCCTTAGGAAAAACAGTGAGGAAATACAATATACACATGTCTGGAAAGGAATAGAATAGAATAGAGCTGGAAGGGACCTTGGAGGTCTTCTAGTCCAGCCCCCTGCTCTAGCAGGAGAACCTATACTATTTCAGACAAGTGACTGTCCAGTCTCTTCTTAAAAATCTCCAGTGATTGAGTGCCCACAATTTCTGAAGACAAGCTGTTCCACTGGTTGATTGTCCTCACTGTTAGGAGGTTTCTCCTTAATTCCAAGAATGCAAAGGAAAAATAATTGGAACTGCAGATTATATTCAATGATTCAGCCCTGAGTGGAAACAAATTATTTCTCCATTTGCAATCAATTGTAAATAAGAAGTTTAGTTGGATGATGCATTCCATTTAAAAATGGATATGTGATATTAATGTTCCAAATCAGTGTAGTGTTAAAAATGTTAAACCTGGAGTATAATCATTTCATGATCTCACCTATTTATATGAAAAAACTGATAGGTACACAAGCCAAACTCTTTTGGTTCCATCTACCAATAAAGTAATGTATTTTCACTTCTCTTTGATACAGAAGGAAATGTATAAAGCAAAAAAATATATACATGTAAAGTAGCTCAATGTAACTACTATTAAAATTATATGTGTATAAGTACACACATGTATCTATATATACACACACATACATTGCCCCAAAATGCACTTGAGCAAGAAGCACAAGAAATTATGAATAATATTTTACCTTCTTCCCAGTGATCACTAGAATATGTCCATCATTGCCTAGGGAAGTCTCAATAACCTCTGAAGAAACAGGCTGGGAATCTAAATGGAAATTCATGTATGGCATTGTGCGTTCAGAACGAGAGATCACTATCTAAAAAAAGAGAAACATGATCATGCAATTTATATTCATATCACACAGTGATTTTGATCTACAACTATTACTTTATGGGGGGGAGGAAAGAATGGTTGAAATTGCTTTCATAATATGTTCTCTCTTAAAGGAATATAAACTATCGGAATGTGGCAGAAGCTAGAAAATTTGAATGGAGCATTGGCACTGCAGGAAGGACGTTTAGCTGCAGATGTACACCAGTTATGACTGGTTAATCTTTTTCTTCCCGTGTCCTTTTTCAGTTCAAATACTGTGCTCTGGATGTAATTCATAACAGGTTCTTTTTAATTCCAAAGAACTATTGGTAGACATTAATTTTATTGAGAAAACAGTACAGGTGGAAAAGGTGTACTTTCAGTGTCACAGTTTTAACATCAGGTGTTAGCTGCTACAAAAGCATTTCAGTTTTGCAAAAAGCAAAACAGAAAGGGCAAGCAAAGACTAACCCTTCTACCTTTTAATTAATTTTCTACATCAGAGGTGGGGAACCATGGCCCCTTTGTTACTTGTGGACTTCAAATGGCTGGCTCAGGAATTCTGGGAATTGAAATCCACAAGTCATAAAAGGACTATTGTTCCCCATATAACCCCACACAATACAATACAAAGTTTGGAAGTTCATTTTATATTATTTAACAATACAATTATTCAGCATAAAGTAATCTGTAAAAAAGCTATTTGATTTTAACATTTTATATTTATATAGATACTGAATTGCATTTCTATGACAATGTAGTGTTGATATTCAAAATTGTACAAAAGGTTCTGCTAATATGGAACTGTAGTGCTCATTGCTAACATGGCTGAGAGTTTGCTACCCTTAACAGGTATATGGTTACATATTAGTTTTCTAAACTCAACCGAAAAAGCAAATATTCTGTAATGTTTTATCATTAAGTCTCAGTCTAGAAACCTATTACTGCAGCTTTAGATATAAGAGGAAACTGATGAGTACTCATCTGTGAAATAAATAGTCTCAGGCAAAACAAAAACAAAAAACCAGAACAAAGTTATTTTCCTCATGAGGGCATAAAAACGTTTTAAAAAAGAAAATGCAAAGGCATATAAATCAATTAAAAAAGCCCTGAAGAAGTTGGAGGCCTGACGTAGCTGGTGTAGTAACAGAGAAGGCACCACCACCTCTCTGCTCCAAATATGTAAGGTTTTTTTAGGTTGTTTTAATCTTTTGTAATTTTTGTTATGTATTGAGATAAGTTGCTTGTAAACTGTGTGTGCAACGGTTAACAGCCGTTACAGTTTAAACTCCAGACAACATGTCTCCGGTGCTGTTACTTTGCATTTTAAGGTGGGAAGTTACTGTTTAATCTCATTGGCTGCCGACTAGCGGCAGCCCAGATAAATAGAGCTGAGCAACGCTTGGGGCTGCTTCTGTTGTACTAAATAAAGGCGTTACTGTTTTCACCGTTCTGCCTCGTCACTGTCCCACCGAACCGAGAACTTAACAGTGGCAACGAAGGTGAGATGTGCTGCTCAAGGAGAAGACAGAAGACACTAAGGGGTGAGACCAGCACCTGAGCCTGGCAGGAACTACATTCCCCCCCCTTGGTCTGCCAGCAATTCATGCTGGAGGCTACCACGCCCTGAGGATCCATTCTAGGGCCAGCACAGCAGCACAAGACAAAACTCACCATGGCCAAAGTTGGAAAATTGGCAGAATTTGACGTGGCGCATCTTGAGAGGTGGAGTTCCTACATCTCCCACATTGAGAATTATCTGTGTGCTAACCAGGTTAGCGAAGACGGGTTGAAGGCTGCTACACTCCTATGTGTGTGCGGCCTGGCTAGATTTGAGATAACCAAGAACCTGGTCGCCCCGGCTATACTCGAGTCAGTTGCCTACGCAGATCTTAAGAAGAAGTCAAAGAGCATTTTGAGCCGAAACTCTCTATAATCGCATGGCGGCATGCATTTGAGCAGCAGGAGCAGCAGCCAGGACAGTCTGCCGCCAAGTTACCCTTCGTCAGGCATCCCGGCTATGCAACTTTACAGATCTTGAAGAAAAACTGAAAGACCAATTAGTCTGCAGATTGTGGAATCGAGATATCCAACAGAAATTATTTGCAAAAGAGACTCTTTCATTCCAAGATGCCCTGAAGGAGATGATGGCCGCCGGAGGAGCCGTCAAGGCCTTACAGCCCTCCAAGAACACTCCCAGCACAGAAACCATCCACCACGATGACACCGAAAGAACAAAAGACTACGACACAGATCTTGAGGTCGATCGGCTCCAAAACAAGCCAGAGAAGAACCAGCGGGTGCTTGAGAAGGCAGCTCCCTTCACTCGATGTGTGGGTTGTGGAGGTCGTCATAGACCCGGGGTGTCAAACTCAATTTCATTGAGGGCCGCATCAGCATAGCGATGCCCTCAGGGGGCCGGGTGGGTGTGGCCTGGGTGGGCGTGGCCTGCTGGGTGGGCGTGGCCAGCTCTACATCGTTCGCATCAAGGGTGCCTATGGGGGCCTGGACAGGAGTGGGACAGATCTGAGGGTCTCTGGCAGGAGGAGGGTCTCTGGGCCAGGGCCAAGGCAGTGGGGGCTGTTCCCTCACTGTTTCCAGGATGGCTTCACAGGCCGCATGAAACCACTTCATGGGCCGGATCTGGCCCCCGGACCTTGTGTTTGACATATCTGTCATAGACGCTCAGAGTGCAGGTTCCACACAGCATCTCGCCGGGCATGTGGCAAGCAAGGCCACATTGCCGCCATCTGCGGGACATACCGCAAGAAGTATACAGGAAAGGTCCCGGGGTTCCCGGGCAACACAGAGTCGGCTATTACTCTAGCTGAAGGAGTATGTTCAGAACTAGTGCCCATCATCCCCTTAAAGAGGAGCTTAGGCTAAAGGTCAAGCTTCAGAGAGTTCCATGTAACATGGAACTGGACACTAGGTCAGCCGTATCAATAGTTTCCCAAGGAACTTTTAATTATATCTGCAGTCGCAGTGGCAAACGAGTAAAACTCAGGCTGTCTAACCTGTTGCTGACGGACTTCCAAAACTCCCGCGTAGCTGTTAAAGGAAAAGCTATGCTCAAGGTGCAGTTCAAGAGGTTTGAGGGTCCACTGGACGTCGTGGTTGTCAAGGGCCACTGCACAAGCCTCATCGGCCTAGATTGGTTTTATGTCTTGGGCATCCAAGTAACTGGCATTCACAAAACGCTAGCAGCGGACCTGTTGGCAGTTTGCCAAGAGTTTGCTGATGTGTTCAACCTGAACTTAGGGAAATACAAGGGGCCTCCAATTGCCCTCCACCTTGATCCTACCGTAATCCCAATATGGATCAAGCCTCGTTGAGTGCCTTTTGCCCTTAAGCCCAAAATCAATGCAGACCTAGACCAGCTGGGGGTGTTACAGCCAGTAGATAGTGGGGTGTGGGAGACCCCCATAGTCATGCCACTTAAGCCAACGGTAAGGTGCGTACATTATAAGTGCACTATTAACAGAGCACTTCAACAAATGCATATCTGGTGCCTGTAGTTAAGACACATTTTGGCGTCACTACATGGAGGTCACGTATTCGCCAAATTAGACTTGGCACAGGCCTACCAGCAACTGCTACGGCAGAAGCTCAAACCATTGTCACCCACAGGGGAGTCTTCAAGATTAGGTGTCTACAGTTTGGGGTCAGTATAGCCCCAGGGCGGTTTCAGGGAGTGATGGAGCGTACACTCAAGAACATTCCAGGTGTGTGCCCCTACTTGATGTCCTCATAACTGGGGAGTCAGAGGATATCTTGGCTGAACAGCTCAAAGCCGTTCTTCAGCGTTTCCATGAAGCGGGGCTGAAGCTAAAAAGAGAAAAGTGCAAGATCGGGGTAGATTCAACAGAATTCCTCGCGTTCCGCATAGATGCCGCAGGCATTCATCTGGCGGATTGTAAGCTCAAAGCAATCCAGCAGGCTCCCAGTCCGAAGTCTAAGGGGGAGCTTCAGGTCTTTTTAGGACTTCTGAATTTTTATCATGCCTTTCTCCCACACAAGGCCGCAGTGGCAGAGCCATTACACCAGCTCTTGGACAAACAGGCAAAGTGGCAGTGGACCAATGTCTACGAGAAAAGCTTCTCGGCAGTCAAATCACTGCTGTTTTCGATCTCAGTACTCACCCATTTTCAGGAAAAGCTGCCTCTCTGCATTGCGGGGTAGGGGCCGTGTTGAGTCATTTGATGGCTGACAGGAGACAAGTTCCCATCGCTTATTACTCTAGGACACTGTCTTCAGCGGAATGCAATTATGCACAAATAGACAAGGAGGGACTGGCCATAGTGGCTAGTATTAAGAAGTTTAATGATTACTTGTATGGCCGCCACTTCATGGTCTTCACGGACCACAAGCCTCTTCTAGGGTTATTCACCACGAACAAACAGACACCTCAGTTCTTATCCCCACGAATGTTGAGGTGGTCTATTTTCCTCTCAGCTTATTACAGTCTGGTTCACAAACTAGGCAAAGAAATGGGCCATGCAGATGGCCTCAGCAGGCGTCCCCTGCCACTTTTAGAGCCAGATCCCACTCCAGCTGCTTGCATCCTGGCTATCCAGGATTTACCGGAGTCTCCCCTTCATGCTGGGGATGTAGCTGCGGAAACAGCCGCTGACAAAATGCTTAGCTGCATTTTGAACTGGGTGTACACAGGATGGCTTGAAAAATGTCCGGGGCCAAACTTCCAGAGTTTTTACATGAAGATAGTATGAGCTTTCTGCCCATAACGGGTGCATCCTTTGGGGGAGTCGGTGTTCTAAACCAGCCCTCTTCTCGCACCCCTAATCAAAGGAAGAGTCTGGAAAGCGTCCAAGATCAAAAGGCTTCTGCCAAGTTTTAATTACACTGTTACAAAAATACAAGAGCTTGACTTCTCAAAGAAAAAGTTGCTTTCAGCAACTAGCCCCTCCCCAAACACTTCTTTTATAGAGAGCTCAGGGCGTGGTCTCCCTGTGCCTCCTCCCGAGGAGTCCCATAGCCTTCCTTTGTTTGTCCCTGCTCGTCTGCCTCCTGCGTCGGGCGTCCTTGAACAGGGCCAGCTGTGGGTCATCATCCTCCGCACTCTCGGGCTCACACAGCTGAGAAGAGGTTCCCGGCTGAGGACTCTGCAAAGTCTCCAAATCATCATCAGCCGGTTCGTTTCCCTCCTCCCCCACATCTGAGTCCTCCGATACATCGGACCCGGCTGTCGGGCCCACAGGCTGGCCCTGAGTCACAACACTATCCCGCACCGCAGGGCCCTTCCCCCGGGTCTGCCGATCCGGATGCGGTCGGGATGGGAACTGTTCGTGAAAAGCAGTCACCAACGCAGGGGCATGAACGGCGGTCGCGTCTTCCCATGTGAAGTCCTCCGGCCCGTACCCTTTCCACTCGATCAGGTACTGGAAGCGACCTTTCAGCCAGCGGGAATCCCTGATGCTGGCGACCTCGTACTCGGGGGTGCTGTCGCCATCACGAGGTCCTGATGGGGGAGGTTCCGCTTGGCGAAGTGGACAAGCCGGTTGTTCGGGGACCAACAAGGATCGATGGAAGACGGGGTGCACGCGCAGGGAACGTGGCAGAGTTAAACGATAGGCGACCGGGTTGATGACGGCCTCGACTGGGAACGGTCCAAGGTAACGGTGGTCCAGCTTCCTCGCCGGCCGAGTGGATGGTAGGTTCCTGGTGGACAGCCAGACCCGATCCCCCACCGATAATGGAGGCGTATCCCTTCTCGACCGATCGGCGAACCTCTTGTAGTCGGCCTTGGCCTTCTCCAGCTGCCGTCGCACCAACCGATGGATCGCCTGTAACTCCGCCATGAATTCGTTCGCTGCCGGCTCCGGTGAGTCCACGGGAGAAAGGGGGAAAAACCGAGGGTGATAACCCACATTGGCCAAGAACGGTGTCATCTGCGTGGAGGTGTGCTGCGAGTTGTTAAAGGCAAACTCGGCTATGGCCAAATAGTCCACCCAATTGTCCTGCTGCAGGTTAACGTAGCAGCGCAGATACTGCTCCAAAATGCCGATGACCTTCTCGGTACCCCCGTCGGTCTGAGGATGATGCGCGGACGAGAGGCAAACCTTAATGTCCAACGCCCGCATCAACTCCTGCCAGAAGCGGGCTGTAAACTGGGCCCCCCTATCGGAGACGACTCTATCGGGAAGGCCGTGCAGCCGGAACACCTGTTGGATGAACATGCGACTAGTGGCGCGAGCTGACGGTAAGCCGCGACAGGGGATGAAGTGCGCCATCTTGGTCAACATGTCCACCACCACAAACACTGTCGTGAAGCCGGAGGATGGGGGTAGATCCGTCAGAAAGTCCATGGACACAGCCCCCCAGGGTCTCTTGGGCGTTGGCAAAGGCTGCAGTAAACCAGGCGGGGCCCCTGTCGCTGACTTGGCCTGCCTGCATGGGACGCAGGAGGTGACATAAGACTGGACATCGTGTCGGACTCGGGGCCACCAGAATGTACGGGAGACCAGGTTCAGAGTCTTGAACAGGCCAAAATGCCCCGCAGCCGGGTTATCATGACATTGGCTGAGGACGAGTCCCCTGAGTGGCCCTCCTGGAACATAGAGCCGGTCACGATAATACAGGAGTCCATCCGTGACCGACCAAGGCGAATCTGGCCCCACCTCTTCCTTCCGCTGAGCCACCCACGCCTCCTGCTGCTGCGCCTCCCGGATCCGAGCCCGTATATCCACCGGCTCCCGCACCGCAGCAAAAGACTCGACGGGGATCACGGTCCTGGGCGGAAGCTTGTCTTCCACTCGGGTGTACTCGGGCTTCCTGGACAGAGCATCCGCTCTCTGGTTGTGCCCGCTTGGTATGTACCGCACCCGGAAGTCAAACCTCGCAAAGAAGAGGGACCACCGGATCTGGCGTTGGTTCAAATTCCGAGCGGTCTGCAGGCTTTCCAGATTCTTGTGGTCCGTCCGGACCTCGATTTGATGCCGCGCCCCCTCCAGATGATGCCTCCAAGCCTCGAACGCCGCCTTGATGGCCAGCAGCTCCTTCTCCCAGATGGTATAGTTGCGCTCCGAGGGATTCAATTTCCGTGAGTGATACGCGCAAGGGAAAAGGGTACCGTTGGGCGTCGCTGCCTGAAGTAACACGGCCCCAATGGCAATGTCGGAGGCGTCCGCCTCCACGACAAATGGCCGTTGCGGGTCAGGATGCTTCAAGATGGGCTCCTTCATGAAGGCGTCCTTCAGAGCTTGGAACGCCTGTTGTTCGGGGGCGTTCCACTGGAACCGAGTCTTCTTCTGCAGGAGCCGGGTGAGGGGGGCTGTCAAGGCAGCAAAGCCAGGGATGAATGTCCGATAGTAGTTGGCAAATCCAAGAAGTCGCTGAATATCCTTCACGCGACGCGGGGGTTGCCAACTCTGCAATGACTCAACTTTACTCGGTTCCATGGCGATGCCCTCAGGAGAAATGCGGTGACCCAAGAAATCAATGGTCACCTGGTAGAACTGGCACTTCTCCAACTTGGCAAACAGCCGATGATTCCGGAGGCGCTGCAGGACCTGACGGAGATGCTGATGATGCGCTTCACGCGACGGGGAGTAAATCAGGATGTCGTCCAGGTAAATCACAACAAACTGGTCCAACAGATCCCGAAAGACGTCATTCATAAAATGCTGAAACACAGCGGGGGCGTTGGTCAGGCCAAACGGCATCACCGTGTACTCGAAATGTCCATAGCGAGTACCAAACGCCGTCTTCCACTCATCACCCGGCCGAACCCTGACGAGGTTGTAAGCTCCACGCAGGTCCAGTTTCGTGAAGATCTTAGCCTCCCGGAGTCGGTCCAAGAGCTCGGGGATGAGGGGCAGCGGGTAGCGGTTACGCACCGTGATAGCGTTGAGTTTCCGGTAGTCACAGCAAAGCCGTAACTCGCCCGACTTCTTTTTGACGAAGAGCACGGGCGCAGACACTGGCGAGGACGAGGGCCGGATGAAACCACGAGCCAAGTTCTTCGTCAGGAAGTCCCGCAATGCAGCCAACTCGGGCTCCGACATGGAGTACAAACGCCCCACTGGGAGAGGCGCATCAGGGACTAGGTCAATGGAGCAGTCGTAGGGCCTGTGCGGGGGTAATTGGTCCGCCTCTGACTCGCTGAACACGTCAGCAAAGTCGGACAGTTCGGGAGGCAAGGAAACCCCTGAGGAACCCTCCACCTGGCCGGCACAGATATGGCGGGTGTGGTCCACGCACTGCAAACTTGGGAAGGTGACCAAGTTCTGAGACCAATAGATCTGTGGATCATGCGCCCGGAGCCACGCCAGTCCCAAGACCACGGGGAAGTGCAGATCCGAAGTGACGTAGAACTGAATGGCCTCCACATGGGTACTGATGGCCATACACACGGGTTGCGTGGCGGCCGTGATAGGCCCGGACAGGAGCACTCGACCATCGATGGTCTCCACAAGCATGGGCGGATCCACTGGACACTGGGGAACAGCCCATTTGGCCACAAAGGCCGAATCCATAAAGTTAGTGGTAGCCCCAGAGTCAATTAAGGCATGGACTGGAATCCCCTCTGACTTGCCAGGGAGGATCAGACGTGCCTCCAAAATCAAATGCCGTGGAGGTTCACAGGCACCGTTGGAACGGCGTCGCTCGGAGTGGATGTTGTGGGTCGCCCGATCTTTCACACCGTCTAGATCGGGCTCGGGCCGTTTCCCGATAACAAAGCAGGGGACTTTCTCAGGGCAGGCTTGGTCACTGACGCCCGCTGACGCTTCTTCGGGCAAGAAGCAGCCAAATGTCCAGGGTCCCCACAGTAAAAACACAACCCCTCCGATCGTCGTCTGTCCATTTCCGTCACCGATAGACGGGACCTGGCGGCACCCAGCTCCATTGGCTCCTCCCTCTGGACCGGGGGCTCACGCACAACAGGGGCGGCAGGGGTCTGTGGGGTGGCACGGCGACTCTTACGCTGCTGCAGCCGGGCATCGATCCGCAGACAAAGATGGATCAGCCCATTCAGGTCTGAGGGAATGTCCACGCGGGCCAGCTCATCCAACATCTCCTCTGACAAGCCATCCTGAAAGGCATCCACGAGCGCAGCCTCATTCCAGGCGGAATCCTGGCTAAGCAGCCGGAAATCGCTGATATAGGCCTGTAGAGGGCGCTGACCCTGCCTCAAAGCTTTCAGGCGTCGGGTGGCCGTCTGTGCCTTAATCGGGTCCTCGTACATGAGGCGCATATGGTCACAAAACCCCCCAAAGTTATCCAACAAAGGGCTAGGCTGTGCCAACAGAGGCGTGCCCCAACGAGCTGCATCTCCCGACAGAAGGCTCAACACGAATCCCACCTTATCTCGGTCAGTGGGGAAATCAGCTGCTTTCACACTGATATAAAGCTGGCATTGTCCCAGGAAGGCAGGAAACAGTTCTGGATTACCAGCGAATTTATCCGGCATAGCTATCTGACATTTCCTCCTGGGTGGGGGGGCAGCATGTACCTGAGCCTGCAGTTGTGCCACCTGAGTGGCCAGCAAGGTGAGTTGCTGGTTGAGCTGGACATTCTCGGCAAGAAGCTGCTCCATCGTAGTATTAAGGGGTGGGTGGCTGAAAGCAAACTGTTCTAAACCAGCCCTCTTCTCGCACCCCTAATCAAAGGAAGAGTCTGGAAAGCGTCCAAGATCAAAAGGCTTCTGCCAAGTTTTAATTACACTGTTACAAAAATACAAGAGCTTGACTTCTCAAAGAAAAAGTTGCTTTCAGCAACTAGCCCCTCCCCAAACACTTCTTTTATAGAGAGCTCAGGGCGTGGTCTCCCTGTGCCTCCTCCCGAGGAGTCCCATAGCCTTCCTTTGTTTGTCCCTGCTCGTCTGCCTCCTGCGTCGGGCGTCCTTGAACAGGGCCAGCTGTGGGTCATCATCCTCCGCACTCTCGGGCTCACACAGCTGAGAAGAGGTTCCCGGCTGAGGACTCTGCAAAGTCTCCAAATCATCATCAGCCGGTTCGTTTCCCTCCTCCCCCACATCTGAGTCCTCCGATACATCGGACCCGGCTGTCGGGCCCACAGGCTGGCCCTGAGTCACAACAGTCGGGTCATAGTCCCCAGCTCTTTAAGACCCAGGGTTTTAGAGTCTCTGCACGAGGGTGATCCCGGAATAGTCCGGATGAAGGTACACACGAGGAGTTACCTTTGGTAGCCTGGGCTCGATAAAGATATTGAGGGTTAAGTTCATAGTTGTTTCACATGCCAGCAATCAAGGTCAGAAATGCCGCAAGCCCCTGTCCACCAATGGGAAGCCACGCATGCTCCGTGGTCAAGAATACACACTGACTTTGCCGGGCCCTTCCAGGGACAACTGTTCCTAGTGGTGGTGGACAGCCACTCTAAGTGGTTACAGGTCGAACCAGTCCCAAATATGACTACTGCCAGGACCATCCAGGAACTGCGCAGGATCTTTGCATCACACAGTCTACCCGATGTGCTAGTCTCAGACAATGGGGCTCAGTTTACCGCTACAGAATTCCAGTCTTTCCTGAGGGCTAACCCAATAAGGTACACCACTTCAGGCTTTTTCTCACCAAAAATTATTTCTTCACTGAGCAATAGTCCTAATCCCCAGAGAACCTCCAAATTGCATTCATAAAACAGTGCTAGAAGTGTTTTCTGTTGTCATGATTCCAGAAAACTGTTTGGTGTTTCAATTTTTTATTGAAACATTACTTTTATTCAATTTGAAATTTGTAACAAATAAATCCAGCATATCAGGCTGAAAGCTAAATCTTTACTATAGGTGCAAAGAGCAGATTTTTTCAACAGCTGTTAGTCTGGAATCCTGCAAGGACATTATGAAACTAAGAACTAGATAAAAGATGGAAACAACACTGGTCACTCTGACAGATCATGACTTCAGAACCTCCTGGCTCTTTTAGATTTCCTGGTGGCTTTCAATATAATAATAATAATAATAATAATAATAATAATAATAATAATAATAATAATAATAATAATAATAATGATGATGATGATGATGATGATAATAATAATATTTGTATACCGCCCTTCTCCCGAAGGACTCAGGGCAGTGAACAGGGACATAAATACCAATACAAGAATACAAAAATTAAGAAAAAATTAAACAAAGTGCCCAATACATTAAAACAATAAGTTAAAATACATTAAAAGCAGTAATAAAACCCAAAACCCATCAGGCCAGGCTGGCTTGTTCAAACAAGTAGGTCTTAAGATCTCGTCGGAAGGAGCGAAGGTCGGGCGCCATCTGGAGCTCAACCGGTAAACGGTTCCACAAATCCGGCGCACCCACACAGAAGGACCTCCCCCTGGGGGCCGCCAGACGGCACCCTGAGGAGGCCCTCTCTGTGGGAGCGCACTGGGCGGAGGGAAGTTGATGCCGGCCGCAGGTGCTCCCTAAGGTACTCCAGACCCATGCCATGTAGGGCTTTAAAGGTCATTACCAGCACCTTGAATCTCACCCGGAAGACAACTGGGAGCCAATGCAGCTCACGTAGCAAAGGTGTAACATGGGAGTATCGGGAGACTCCCAACACGACTCTCGCGGCTACATTCTGCACCAGTTGGAGCCTCCGAGTGGTCCTCAAGGGCAGCCCCATGTAGAGGGCGTTGCAGTAGTCCAATCGAGAGGTCACGAGTGCATGAGTGACCGTACGCAAGGCATCCCGGTCTAGATAGGGCCGCAACTGGCGCACCAGGCGAACCTGGGCGAAGGCCCCCCTAGTCACAGTTAATATATGGTCTTCTAAAGAAAGCTGTGAATCTAGGAGGACTCCCAAGTTGCGAGCCCTATCTATGGGGGGGTAATACCTCACCCCCCCATAGAAAGAGATGGAATATTCTGAATTTCCTGAGATGCCGGAATGCACAGCCACCCAGTCTTGTCAGGGTTGAGCCGAAGCTTGTTCCTCCCCATCCAGACCTGAACCGCCTCCAGGCAGCGGGACATCACGTCAAGGGCATCACTGGGGTGGTTTGGGGTCGAAATAAAAAGCTGGGTATCATGAGCATACTGATGATACCCAACTCCAAAACCACAAATGATCTCACCCAGCGGCTTCATATAGATGTTGAACAGGAGAAGCGAGAGGACCGACCCCTGAGGAACTCCACAAACGAGAGACCTCGAGGTCGACCTCTGCCCCCCTGCCAACACCGACTGTGAGCATCCCAGGAGATAGGAGGAGAACCACTGAAGAACCATGTCTCCCACTCCCAGTCCCCTGAGACGCCGCAGCAGGATACCATGGTCGATGGTATCGAAAGCCGCTGAGAGGTCTAATAGGACTAAGACAGAGGAATATCCCCTGTCCCGAGCCCTCCAGAGATCATTAACCAGAGTGACCAATGCCGTCTCCGTGCTGTACCCGGGCCTGAAACCTGATTGGTACGGGTCTAGATAATCCGCTTCATCCAGAACCAGAGGGAACTGATGCGCCACCATGCTCTCAACAACCTTCACAAGAAAGCGAAGGTTGGAGACAGGACGAAAGTTGTTTAACACAGCTGGGTCCAAGGCAAGCTTCTTGAGGAGAGGTCTCACCACCGCCTCCTTCAAGACGGCGGGGAAGCTACCCTCACTCAAAGATGAAGATATAACCGCCTGCAACCAGCCTCGTGTCCCCTCCCGAGCTGCATAAACCAGCCAGGAAGGGCACGGGTCCAATAAACACATGGTGGAGCTCAGCCTCCCCATAATCCTGTCTACTTCCTCCGGAGTCACAGGATCCTCCCAGATAACATTGACAAGATCACCCATGTCCTGATCGTCAGACTCTGCCCAGTCGGAGTCCAAACCGGTCCGAATCTGAGCGATTTTGTCTGACAGATGTTGGCTAAACTCCTCGGCACGACCCTGCAAGGGTTCCTCTCTCACCTCCTGATTAAGGAGGGAGTGGGTCACCCTAAACAGGGCGGCCGGGCGGTTATCTGCAGACGTGATGAGGGTTGCGAAGTGATTAGACCTCGCCACCCTCATCACCGCGAGATAAGACCTAATATAGGTTCTTAGTCGCAATCAGTCGGATTCAGACCGGCTGGATCTCCAACAGCTCTCTAGGCCCCGTCTCCGACGCTTCATCTCCCGGAGCTCCACGGAAAACCATGGAGCCCGCTGGGATCTGCGCCGGGTCAGGGGCCGCAAGGGTACAACTCGGTCAAGTGCCTCCATGGCTGCCATTTCCCAGGCTTCCACTAAGGCATCAGCCGAGCTGTGAGCAAAGGAGGCAGGTGGGGACCCCAGCGCTGCCTGGAACCTCTCAGGGTCCATTAAGTGCCTGGAGCGGAACCATCTAGTTGGCTCAGCACACCCACGGTGGGGAGTGGCAAAACAGAAGACTAGCCGCAGGAGATGATGATCGGTCCATGACAGGGGCAAAACAATTGGAAACCCCCCACCAAGATGATCTAACCACCGTCCAGATAGAAAAACCAGATCAAGGGTGTGGCCCGCCACATGAGTCGGTCCATGAATTACTTGCGTCAGGTCCATGGCTGTCATGGAAGCCATGAACTCCCGAGCTAACTCAGATGATCCTCCCAGGGATGGTAGATTGAAGTCACCCAAAACCAATCACCAGCCCAGAGAGGATATCGAGAAGCTCAGGCAGGGCTGCTGCTGCGCGACTAGGCGAAAGGTACACCAGCAGCAAGCCCAACTGCGCCCTAGGACCACATCTCAGGAGGAGGGACTCACACCCGACTATCTGGGGAACGGTGGCCTCCCACGGACACAAGGTCTTCCTCATAACTACCGCCACTCCCCCACCCCTACCCTGAGCCCGAGGCTGGTGCAGCACCCGAAAACCTGGTGGGCAAAGATCAACCAGAGGGATACCACCCTCTGGGCCCAACCAGGTCTCTGTGATGCAAGCCAGGTCTGCATGCTCACCCTCAACCAGATCCCGGATGAGAGGAGCCTTATTGACAATGGACCTGGCATTCAAGTACACCAGCCGGAGCTCAGGTGGCTGCACATCCTCGCTTCCGGAACCTCGGGGTGAAAACAGAGGGTCGGAGTGCCTCACCGCTTGTAAATAGCGGAGATGCACTCCCAGATGTCGATACGGCCCTCTGTTCGTACACCTGCTGCCATTCCCTAACGTCGTGGGACTAGGTAATCCCACGACCCACTCCAGAGCTCCAGAGGCAACCAACCCCAGCTCCCCCCCACGTGATCAATTCCGGACCTGGCCTGAACAACAGTTGGTGGACTCCCCCCCATTTCCAACCAACCACAAAATCCCTCCCCCCTCCCTAACCCCACAAAAATTTAACTAAAAAGGTGACTAGGGGCCTCTTATTAAATTTGTACCAAAGGCCCCTGTCCCTGCCCAACCATCTCTCAGGGTCCCAACAATTGAGCCTTTCATCAAGATGAGAAGTGGAGAGAGAGGCGGATCGCATCCAGGAGGGAGGCACCCCTGAGGGCGAACAAGTCCGTGCTAGTATAGCAAAGGTGAGTCATGATAGTCCAAGCAAGTCCAGCAAATGGCAATCCCATAATTAATTAATTACCGTAATCAATCAATCAATCAGGAGGGTCTAAGTCAGAAGGTAAGTGGGTATCCAGACCGCAGACCCAGCTCCACTGCCACTCAAGCTGGGTAAACCTCCAGAACAGGTCAACTACCATCCTCTCATGACGGTCGCAGCTCTGTTCCAGGGAGCGGCCTGGAACACACACCCAGGATAAGGCATACTCCATAGATCTCTCACCTCTAGGGAGGACAGCAGATGTTAAGTCTAAGCCACTCTCTCACCGTGACTTTATACCCGGGTCCTTCTGAATCCTTTGGGGGCATGGCATATATTATACCATCAATCTGGTATTTTGCTGAACTATCTAGAACACGGGTGTCAAACTCGCGACGTCACGTGACGTGTTGCGACGTATTGTGAATTTTCCCCCATTGCTGGCAATGGGGTGGGCGCGGTTTTGGCATGATGCATCCGGCCCTTGGGCCAGCAGTTTGACACCCCTGATCTAGAATTTCTGAGATGATGTGGTACCATTTTATGGTGGTTCTATTATAAGCTAATTGGACAATTCCAATCAATAGCAAGTCATGATGAAAGAGCAATTAAGTCCATGGTTGGTTTTGTGAGCGAGTGAAAAATATAATAACTAACACATTTCAAAGCTGCATGAAAAGACAGATTAATCTATATGAATGGACTCAACTTTCCCCTTATGTTTCTATATTTAACATATGAATCTATTGGGAGAGATCATCCATCAATATGAGGTGAGGCATCATCTGTATACAGATAATATCCAGTAATTTATCATCATTCCAGTCAGGCCAGAGATTTTTTAAAAGTCCTCATATGGGGCCTAGAGGCTGTGAGAAACTGCATAGAACAAAACAAACTTAAACTGAATGTCAACAAGATTTGAGATTTAGTGTTAATTCAGAAACACCTCAGCTCTGTATCAGTTCCAATTAGCCCTCTCAATACTGTCATCCTCTCAGAGGACCAAACCTGTTACTTGGGGATCCTTTAGACTCATGGTTCCTGTTAGAATAGCAGGTAGAAGGAATGGTCAGGAGGCTTTGTCTAACGTAGGCTGGGGCACTTCCTGATATCAGAAATCTTGCTAACAGCAATTTATGCCATAGCAAGTTCAACCTGGGGCTGCCTTTGAGACTTTCTGGAACTGCAGTTTGTACAAAATGTGGTACCCAGATTGCTAGTGTGTGAAAGCCATTATTACAATGTAACACAATTTTGTGATTGCTTCATTTGAATACAAATGTGTTTGAAAATGCTGCTTTTCACCTATGATGATCTTCATGTCCTAGTTCCAAGATACTTAAGAGACTTTCTTTTCCTTTCCTGTGCAAGAATAAGCAAAGGATGCTTAGATTTCAAATTGGTCAGAGATCAGAAAGACATTGATCTGAAGAAAATTATTTTCTTTTTTTTTTTATTGAAAAGTTTTAAAGTACAGTTTTCCTTTAAAAAGCCCCCCTTCCCCCTCCCCCTCCCCCCTACCTCCCCCCCTCCCCCCTCCCCCCCCGACTTCCCAGAGCTAAATACAAGGTATATATATATAAAAAAAGCAATCATAAACAACCATATACTAACAACTATAAATTCTAAAATCCATCACTCTCTAACTTATATAGGATAATACAAACCTTAGCAATATTAAATATATATAAAAAACTAAAATAGAAAAAGAAAAAAGAAAACGAAAGAAGACTTATTCGAATGCTACATAAAACTTCTTAACCCTATACTTGTTCTGGGTAAACTCAATCCATTTTCTCCATTCCATAATGTAACGTTCTTGCGAATGATCTTTCAAATAGGCCGAAATCTTCGCCATCTCTGCCAGGTCGGAAACCTTTAAAGTCCACTCTTCTATAGTCGGCAGTTCCTCTTTCTTCCAATATTGACCTATCAAAAGTCTTGCTGCCGTAACTAAGTTCAACATCAATTTGGTGTCCACAACTGTAGCGTGTGCAATTATTCCCAACAAAAAAAATTGCGGACAAAACTTTATCCTCCGTTTAAAAATCTTCTGCATATTCCACCAGACTTTTATCCAAAAAACCTTAACCATCTTACATGTCCACCATATGTGAAAATATGTTGCATCTTCATCACCGCACCTCCAACATTTAGGCTGGTAATTCGGATACATACTTGCAAGCTTTTTAGGATCTAAATGCCATCTATAAAACATTTTGTAAAAGTTCTCTCTTAGATTTTGAGCTTGGGTAAATTTTACGTTCCTCACCCAAATCTTTTCCCACATGTCCATTGTAATAACTTCCTGAATGTTTTGGGCCCATTTTATCATACAATCCTTAACAAGCTCTGTTTCTGAATCAATCTCTATCAATGCAAGATATATCCGTTTAATATGTGCTGGTCCCTGATTTCTAATTTGCTTTATCAAATTTTCATCAGTCATTGCAAATCCATTTTTCTGGTCTTCTTTCCACCTGGCCCGTAACTGAATATATTGAAACCAAGTTTGAACAACCTTCTCTTCTCGCAAGAGGCTATATGATTTCAAACACCAAACATTCCTTTCCAAGCTTAAGATTTCCTTGTATGTAGTCACGTCATGTTTGAAACCAGCATGTATATTTTCTATTGCGTGTTTTGGAATTGCCCACAATGGTATCTTGCAGCTTAACTTATGTCTATACTTCTTCCAAACTCTCAGCAATGCCTGTCTTAAAATATGCATCCTAAACACAGTATCTACCTTCTTATCATACAACAAATATGCATGCCAGCCAAACAACAAATCATGGCCCTCAAGATTTAATAACCTCGGTTGCGTCAAATTAATCCAATCACTTATTCCTACTAATGCAGCAGCTTCATAATATAATTTAAAATTAGGCAATTTAAGGCCACCTCTCTCACGAGTATCCTGCATAATCTTAAGTTTAACTCGTGGCTTTTTCCCTGCCCACACAAATTTATTGATACCACGCTGCCATTCCTCCAAGTTAGAATCTTTCTTAAGAATCGGTATCATTTGAAATAAAAATAAAAATTTGGGCAGGACATTCATTTTCACTGCTGCAATCCGTCCCAACAAAGACAATTGCAATTTTTCCCAACTCTCCAATTCTTTTCGAATTTTCCCCCATAATTTTTCATAATTATTTTTATATAACTTTGTATTAGAGGGTGATAAAATCACCCCCAAATATTTAACCCTTTTAACAATCTCAAATCCAGTTAATCCTTCTAAAAGAAACTTCTGTGAAACTGTCATATTTCTAGCCAAAATTTTGGTTTTCTGTATATTTACTTTAAATCCAGAAACCTTCCCATATTGTGTTATTATCTCCATCAGGTCCACAACAGAGTTCTCTGGCTGGGTCACTGTAACAACCAGATCATCTGCAAATGCTCTCAATCTATAGTCCTGATCTCCAACTTGTATCCCCTTAATTTTTTCCGAATTCCGAATTTTAACCAATAATATCTCTAAAGTTAACACAAATAACAAGGGCGATAACGGACACCCTTGCCTTGTGCCCTTCTCAATATTACATGCTTCAGGAATGAAAATTATTTTCTTTTATGAAATGGCCCACATGCTATGGACTATGTTGCATTGGAGGTACACCTAGCACCAGTGGTGGTATTCAAATATGTGAACAACCAGCTTTCTGTGTGGATGCCGCTTCTGGAAGTCCATTCTGGGCCTGGGCAACAAAAAATCAGCTACCGGTTCTGCTGAACTGGTGCGAAGTGGCTGAATCCCACCACTCTCTAGCACTCTTGTTAGTGACCTGCTAGGCTGTTGGAATATTTTGTTTAAATAGTCATTTGCATATTTTTAATTAGATTTCAGAATGCCATTTTTAAAATGGATTTTGCTATAGTCATTTTGGTCAAAGTAGTAGTAGTTTTGTTTACTAAATGTAAGAAAAAAAGTAGTGGGAGTGAGATTGACTTTTGGCTTTTTGCCAGCTTCCCCACTGACTTCACTTGTATGATCAGAAATCAGGGAGCATCAGAAATCACAAGTACATGACCGCAAGAATGCTGCAACAGCCACAATTTTGTGAATAAATTTGGCCTGAACATTGTAAAAATTTCAGTTCCATAGATGGGAATTGAATGGGTCCCGGATTATTTTATGCATTCTTTAAATTAGTGGATTTTAGATACCCTAATTAAAAAAATTGCTTTATAATGCACTGTTTGGGCCAACTTGGGGATACAAACAGAGCTTTAATAATATAAAGATATGCATCATTTCTTTTATGGACATCAGGGATAATATATGCAATTGCTGAGCAGCCATTATTTATATTGGACTTGATGCCATGAAGAATATAGCAAACTTTCCTGATTAAATGGCTGTTAGATTTATAATGCCATTTCTGCTGATATATTCATTTTGCCACTATAACATAATTACTGACAAATATATAGCAGCTTTTCACAGCAACTCAGAATATTTCAATAATTGCTGTCTATGGATATGGCAAGTACTGAAGATGACACAGGAGCAAAAGATTAATGTTCCACTTAAAATGAAAGTAAGTAATCAGCCTGCAGTGCATGGCTACCAGATAAATTCTTTCCAGCATTTTATTACTATCAGTTTATTTTAATATACATGCAGAACTCTGAATTAACAGTTAAATCCTACATGTGTCTGCATATCATTATTTTAATAAAAATGAATGAAGTAACTTTTTGTCTTTTAATAAAATGTTACATAACTTTTTATCACAATAAGGATCAATATTGGTAACTATCTGTATGCAATTTAAGACTTTTTAAAATAAAAATGAGTTTGAAATGAAATCAAGTTCTGCCTGGTGTTTTTTTTATGGATCTCTGGCAGGTATAAACCATTATCCAGAAGAGATATTCTTAAAGTATATTATATTTCACAACATTTTCAGCATGTCCTTCTAAAAGTAACACACATGAAGATCACTTTAGCTATACACATTTCTAATCCATTCAATGTAATGGCATTATTCTGAGAATTTTAACCATTGCAATATTATATTAGAAAAAATAGTTGCTTCAAAATAGTCACCAACTTTCAAAAAATGGTTTTATTTCAACAGTTCTCATGCTAAGCACTCCAAACCTACAGTATCTCTCATAATCTCTGGAATGGCTTAACTATCAGACAATTCACTTGGACTAAGTTTGTTGCTACTATCATGAAATTTTACGTAATTTAAGCATACGCTATTCTAATGAAGCAATTGTTTCATGAAGAGAATTGTACAATAGTTTAAATGAAACAAGTAGATAAGTCTGACTATTCTGTACAGGTGAAAACTATGGCTATATTAGCAGCAAAGGATCAGTACAACACCACAATAAACCCAGTGATGTACATTTTATGTTTTATAAGATCAAGACTTATTCCTTATGTGTAAAATTCCCAAATATCTGTAAAACACCGAGATAGATCAAATTTATAATTCCAAGAATGGTGAAAGAATGGACATCTAAAGTATCATTGATCTCTTACAGACAATGAGGATATGACCAGACAGACTATGGCCCTTTTTGAGGAACATTAATGAAAGGAACATAGAACTTTATAACAATGATTAGCCTTCAATGGACAAGACTCAACTTTTACCCACTGAAAATCTAACTCATAATATTGCTGGTTGAAATGATAATTCTTTTTATTTAACCACTGAAAAATATCCAATTCACTTAGTACTCAACAGCTGTACTGAGATTGAGTTCCCAGCCAAGCACCAACCACAATTACAATTGTAAGAAGCAGAAACAGCTGCAAAATTATGTTGGGGTGGGTGGAAGGAGGAAATGGAAAGAAAAGGGAAAATCTGTAAGAAGACTTATCATACAGCTTAGGGTGGATATAAAATAATTTTCCTTTCTTTCTCATGCATGACAGCTGTCTTAGTCAAATTATTAGCAGTCTGTTTTGTAACAGAAACTCAACAATATTTTATCAGCTCTAAAGTCAAGGATATTTAAGAACCAGTACAAAGTTTTCACACTTTTGTTTTAGCCAAAACAATTATGTACATGACTGTGCAGCACGTGTTCTGACAGGAAAAAAAATATTCCCTGTTCTCAATACAATTAGGCTGTAAAAAAATAGAAGTGTAACATTGCTGTCTGTATTTCAAATACTACATCTAGTTCCAAAACTTAATTACCTTTAGCAGCTGGTATAAACTTTATTGATTTTTTTTTGGTTGATAAAGTGACTTGATCTTCAAAATAAAAATAGAAGATCTTAATTGGAAAGGATATGTTTTCAGTAGTTGAGTATATATTACATAGACATATGCAATATTTGATGATACTATCTTTTTTTCTTTTAGAAAAATTAGACAAACTGAAAATTTGTCCTCTGATTTCCAGCTAATATGCTGATATGTTTGATTTATCTAATATTATTGGAATGTTTCTAGGTAGGTAATAGCTAGGAGAAAGCAGACATCTGGTGGTCTTCTACTGACACTGTTATTCTGGTTGGGGAAAATAGTAATAATAATTTTAATAATACAGACATTCTAGCCAAAGTTAGATTACTGTAAATTAATGTCTCAATGTTTGTATTTATTTGTTTAAAAAATGGGGGTGAGTGGGTTTGGCCTGACACAGCAGCATATGTTGTTTGAATGCAGATTATAACATGACTGCAAATTTTAAAGTAGCTCAAGACCATTGTTTCATCTTTGTTTCTTGCTGCTGCACTCTTGAGCAACTGTCAAACTCAGTTGCTTCACACACAGAAATTCTGTCAGTAAAGGTTTCTTTTCTTGACATGTCAATGCTGTAGGGAATAGATGCTCACTGGCAAAGGCTATGCTTGTCCCACAAGTGTTTAAAGACCTCAGAGACCTAATAGAAAAAAAATGCCGGCAGTGAGAAAATACTAGAATACAGATGTAAAGTACCTAAATTTCTTGGCAATTACCCGTAGTCTACAATGCCATGCCCAAAGAACTGAAGTACAATTTCTGCAGATGGTGAGTTGTAGTGTTAACACATTTGAAAGGCATTGTGGTTACTGATGGCAATTTGAAAGTCTGCCTCATAAAATGTGCACAATAACATAATCAAAGCTGATTTGTGTCCCAGCCCAGTTACTTCAGAAGCTCAATGAATATCAAAGGACTATTTGGGAAGAAACTAGCATACGGTTACACTATCAGGATAGTTATCTCTGTTAAGCACTCCATAGGTTCTAATGCTTAGCAGAAAGCTCAAATATGAAGATTCAGAAATTGTTAACAGAGCTTTTCATTTTTTTAAAAAAAATCATCTCCTTATTGCAGGTTGTACAAAAAAAGTCAATTGCTTAGCTTACCTGCTAACAGCATATTAATTATGCAATTCTGTACTAATTACATATTAACATTTTGTTAATAATTATGCCAGTCATGTCTAAACAGAGTGCATTTGCTTTATTCTAATCTATAACCATTGTCCTTCTGAGATTAAGCAACTCTAGTAACAGATATCACATTTAAACTCTGTTTATTATTGATAACCCCAATTAATAGTATACAAGAGTACATTTGAAACTATTTCCCCATGCAACTATTTACTTAACAAAATAAAGGAAATCCTATATATGCTCTATAATATTCACATCACTTTTCTTATTTTTTATGCCTAAAAGAAGCATCACAAGGCAAAATATATTATTAAGAACAGATAGAATGTTACTAAACATTAAAAGCAATTCATATGTTTTGGACTTTTGAATATGTCAGACTCTTCTAACAAAAATGGGGAAGGAGGGGAAGACCACAGGTTATTACAACAATCTCGAAGACAATTTTTGCTCAGTAATTCAATACAGTGGATATTATAGACATTTCTGCTATGGCACAACGTATTTCAGACAATAGCATTCTTTTTAGTCCCTTGACTGGCCTTACCAAAGGAAACGTGCTCTGGAAGTATTGTGTTAGATTTTCTAGAGTTCAGTGTAGTGAGGACAAAATGTTGTATGAAATGATCTGGCTTATGACAGAAATGAGTAAAAATACTATTCTGAAATAGGAAAATCTTATTTTTTATTTCTGTCGAAAGTATAAAAAATGTTTACATCAAGTGCTGGCACATTGAAGGAATCTATAACAAATCTCAGGATTCTATTCCCCATATCACATTTAATCAGTGCTAAAAAAAAAAAGGTGCCGGAACTCAGAGGTGCTGTCACTAGAAGAGATGCCGGTGTCTTACTACAGCGTTGCCGCCTGTCCCTTGCACCCCCACCCCTGTGGCTCGGAGCCACATGCCGTGGGGATTCCCCTCCCCACAGCCACTGTGGGGATTCCCCTCCCCGCAGTTGCCATGCCACAGCCCATGCTGAGCCCCCACCCGGAGCTGCTCCAAACCCCGACCCAGAGCTGTGTTCCTCGTGGCAGTGGTCTCCAGTGCCAAACAGCTGATGGCCTCCAGCACCGGCACTCGTTCACTTACTGCCCCGTTGCTTACAAATGCAGTAAGTGAGTGAGCGACCAAGTGGCATTTGAAAGTGATGGGGCAGTAAGTGAGTGAGTGAATGAGCAAATGGTGTTTGGAAGCGTCGGGGCAGTAAGTGTGTGAACGAGCAAATGGCGTTTGGAAGCGATGGGGCAGTAAGTGAGTAAGTGAACGAGCAAATGGCATTTGGAAGCAATGGGGCAGTAAGTGAGCGAGCGAGCAAGAGGCCTTTGAAAGAGACGGAGTGAGTGGGGGAGAGACTGAACAAGGTGCCTTTGAAAGAGATGGAGGAGTAAGAGAGAGCGACTGGAGGCTTTTGTGAGCAAAGTGTGAGTGTGGGGGCTTTTGCGAGCGAAGGGTGAGAGAAAAAAGGAAAAATGAAGGGGAGAAGGGAAAAAGAAAAGGCACTGACTTCTGATTTACTCTGTTACAGGAGTAGAAGGAAGCATTAACATTGAACCTCAACTTTTTGCTTTTCTATAATATTATAAACTAGCCATTTCTATAACAATAAATGAACCTAACCAATGAAACCCAAAATACCCCCTTTTTTAGTCATCAAGTTTTTGACACCTTGTTAAGCACTTGCAGTGCTTGAATATTGTCATGTCCTAAAAGTGGTACAATTTCTGAAAAGGTAGAAAAGCCCTGATGCAAATGCAGCCTAAATTGCCATCCTATTTGCAAATAATATCTTACTTACCTAGTTGAGATGGTGTAGTTGGGCAGCAGGGATATGCTACTGACTACACATATGCACATATGTAACATCTTTTGCTAGGATACATGACCACTGCTTGTCCAGAATGTGAAAAGTGAAAGATCGTGACTAAACAAAATTTTAATGTACAGATAATACCTCCAGAAATTATTTTACTCTTTTTAATAAATGTTGTTATTGATGTTAAGCTCACCATGGAAAACATCGTATATTGTTATGTATATACTAGGTTAATTATTTAAAGACTGAAGTGCAACTAGATTCTAAATACCGGTAATCTATTTTTCAAAACACACAACAGTCCAAACAGTAAAAGTAAAGTCCAAATTAAGAATATTTTATTCTTAAGAATTGTTTAATTTAAAGTGGTTTAGTTGTAATAGATGGTTATAGATTCAAAATAGTTTTCAAGAGTGTACAAAAGATACTATTTTTTCTAGCATCAGCTAAATTAGACATATTACATTGAGAAAAATGTTTCTCATTTCTTTCCTGTTACCTTTATTGATTTCATTGCAGAGATGTTAACATAGGAAACAGATTATTTTGTTATCTAATTTTACCTTCCAAAAGACAGAAGCAGATAAAAAATGTGAGGTTCTTTCCTGTTGGCTTTTTTGAATTAGCTGTTTTAGATTCTAAAAGTTTAGTTCCTAAAGAAGTAACCTTGTTAATAATTTTAATGTCCTCCTCTAGTGCAGGGTAGGCAACCTTGGCTCTTTTATGACTCAAGGACTTCAACTCCCAGAATTCCTGAGCCAGCACGGCTCAGCTTGGAAACCTCTCTGTTTCCCCTCTGCGTGGCTGGCTCAGGATTTCTGGGAGGTGAAATCCACGAGTCATAAAAAAGAACCAAGATTGCCTACTCCTGCAATAGGCTTTCGAAAGACAATAGAGGGAGCTTTTTTTTTGCAAAAAAAAGGTGCCAGAACGCCGTTCTGAGTGTTCTATGAGAAAAAAAGCCCTGCATTTAATTATAAAACAGTTAGCTGAATATATTACCCTACTAATGGTCCACATATTGCTGACTTTTCTTGCAAAGCAACTGGAGAGCTACAGTCTAGAATAGTTAAATATGCTGGTTGCTATTTGAACGAGCTATTCAACTTATTAAAAAGGATTTCAAGAGCTTGCACTCACCAAAATTTTCAATGCCAAAAACTAATAACTAAATAGAATGGTTTAGCTGTACCATTAAAAAGAGAAAACTTATTTTTCTCCCAATATATTTATGAATTCAGATGTACTGTATCACCCAACATGCTAGGGCATAGAACATTTTCATTCATTTTTTGAACAACAGGATAATTATATCATACTTCATACTTTGAAATAAAAAGGCTTTTTTCTTTTTTAAAAATAGTTATTTTAATTCTGTTGATTAAACACAGAACTCCTTTGAAGAAAATAGAATTACAGGTACTTGGAGAACTTTTGGATCAGAGCACTAGTAAAGTTATGGCATATAGGTAAGTTTTCTGGTTAGTCATTCATCCAGCAACTATTTGAAGTTATAAAAGAAGTTTTTAAGAGACTTGTCAGCCAATTGTCCGAAATGGTATAGGGTTTCCTGCCTAAGCAGGAGGTTGGACTAGATGACCTCCAAGGTCCCTTCCAACATTACTACTACTACTACTACTACTACTACTATGCACTGAATGAGTGGGACTTATGACGGTCATCAGAGAGCCAGCTGTCACAATGTTCCCACAGTCATGTAATCACGATTTCTCACATTCCCTGCCGACTTCTCACAAGCAAAGTCAATAGGAAGCCAGGAGGAAGTCTATAAAGTTGCAATCATATGAAATTTTTGCTTAATGACCCACATAGTCCTTGTGTAACAACAGCAACTGGGACCACTGGAATTGTCCTTGTTAAGTGATTAGTCATATGACATTATACCATGTCACTTAGTGATGTCTCCCAATTGCTGTCATATCTGAAGGATTACCTGTATCAAGAGATTGCTTTAGCCATAAACAATGGATGCTGAGTTGAACAAAAAATAATATAGGAGATATTCATTCTACTATAGATGAAATAATGTCATCACTCTACTTCAAATGAATTACTGGTTTTAAACTGAGCATGGATTTTATTTCATGTCTGCTTTCTTCACCTTAATCTGTATTACCATTTAATATTTTAGGATTGACTTTCCCATTCAAGAATGATTCCTTTCCTTCCCAGCCTTAGCTTTTACTGACTGGATTTGTTGTAAAAAAAACTGAGCAGTACCATATTATATCGCTTACCTGCATAAAGCGTCCTTCAGATGTCCCCAGATTTGCTATAGTAAGATCCCCTTTAATGAAGACAGATATAGAAGTTAAGAGGACAGTGTTGAATTGCTCAGTGAATAAGTCAATTCGCTGTAAAGCTGTAGTAACCTCCACCCGATATTCATCATCTTGAGCTCCACAGTAAGAGGTGTTTCTTGAAAAAGTCTGCAAGAAAACTAAATTTGTTTCAGCAAACCAGTGAAGACAGTAGGAATGACAGTATTTCAGTTGCTGACAATGTGGTAGGAGACCAGGAATATTGACTGAGTTTTGAAAACAATTTTATTAGATTTTAAAAGCAAGACAGTATTATTAAATTGCATAATTTACATGGTATTATGGATATCTGTTTTTACTACTTAGTGATGTTCATGCTTTTTCAAATATTTCTTAACTGTCACACAAGGAATCCACAAACACCAGTGGATGGCCAAACCTCTGCATTCTTTTAGATCTCTGGGCTTGAAAGGCAAGAGACTGAATTCTCAGTTGCCTATTCAAACCAAAAATAATATAGCTAATGATATACTGTAACTAAAAGATGGATACTTCATCCTTTACAAATAAATTTCCTGTAACGTTTCTTCCAGAATAGAGAGCATGTTAATATAATGCCAGCAAATGACTTTAGAATGTGTTTGTGGGCAATTGAATAAAAAGTAATTGCAGAACTTTGATAAATCCATAACATCTTGCTTCATATATAAATATCTCAACTCATATACATTTTGCTGTTTACCCTACTTTATATGTCTTATTTGTACTAAGTCAGATGGCTTCTTTGAATCTACCCAAAGAAATAGCGAAATAACTCATTAATAATGGTAGGCTGCTATACTTTGGATTATGGAAGCCCCAGACTTGGAACGTGTGGAGGTAGCAAAGATGGCACCTGCAAGAACACCATTGGGTGATTGGCGGGCAGCTACAGCAGCCTTCTGTGAAGTGTGTTTGGCTTCCAAAGCTGCTGAAGGTTTTGCATGGCCACTTCCTCTGATCAGCCAAACACAAAGCTACTCATGGACTATTTTCTTTTTAATGTGATTTTGAACTGTGAAGAGGCTTTTTTTTTGGGAACTGGAGGCTATGCTATGGTGAGAGTGTGGGGTTAAGTGTGCTCCAGAGGATCCTGGGTGAAATGGATTATCTGAACTCTTTCAGTCAGGTTTCAGGATGGATACAGGATGGAAATGGTATTGGTCTTGCTTTTTGATGATTTCTGGTATGAGCAGGATGTGGGTAGTGCTTTAGGATCTCTTTCCATAACATGATACCATTGTCTCTCAAGACTGAAGGATGCCAATGAAATTCCTGCTCTACATAGCCTCTCCACAGTTTTTATTACAATTGATCATGGTATCCTTCTGGAGCACCTCTGGGGTTTGGGAATAGGAAGCACTATGTAGTCTCGTAGTTCACTTCCTACCTCAGAGGCTCTTTTCAGTCAGTGATGATTGAGACTGTGGCCCCTGCTCCAAGGGTTCCAGAGGAGTTGGTGCTTTCTCCATCCTGTTTAATATCTACATGAAGCTGCTAGGTGAGAACATCCATCATGTTGATGATACTGTTGTACATTTCTGCAAATGATGAGTTAAATAATGCCATGAACTTTTTCTTAGTACCTGGAGGTTGTTGAGGTCTGTATGGGGAGCAATAGGCAGAAACTGAACCCTGGCAAGAGGAGGGGGCGGCTTTGAGTTTAGGGCTTCTTGGTTCTTGGAGAATTACAGTACTATCTTTGGTCATGGCTGCACTGCCCCAGTCGGGCACAGTGTGTAGTCTGGGTGTCCTCCTAGACTCCTGATTTCTGTTCAAGAAGCAGGTAACAGCAGTGGCCAGGACAGTCTTTGTACAAATGAGAGCTGTGTGATAGTTATACCCATTCCTAAACCAACATGCCCTTCTCACAGACACTCAAGCCCTAGTCGCCTCCTGTTTGAACTACTGTAACACATTCTACATAACTATCTTGAAGAATATTTACCAGTTCAATTGGTTCAAAATGCAGCAGCCTGCATAGTTTGTGCAAATCTAGATTTGTGCATATGTCACCTCTTTTGTGGGAGCTGCGCAGGTTGCCGATTTGTTTCTAGATCCAACTCAGCATGCTATCACTATTAAAGTCCTACATGGCTTGTAACCATGTTATCTGAAGGACTGCCTCTCCCCAGTTACATATACCTGGCCCACCAAAGCAGGAAGGCAAAGTATGTTGCGGGTCCCATCTGTCAGAGAAGTATATGTAGTGGAACTAATAAAAAGGGCCTTCTCTGTGATTGTTCCCTCCTTATCGAACATTATTTCCCAAATATAAGATTAATATGATACTTTTCCAGAAGGCCTTGAAGACATGGTTCTCCCAGTGGGCCTTGGAACCCCAGGATGATCAAGTGGCTGTTTGACTGTGTTTGCTGCTGCCTCAGGGATGGTTTTGTTGTTATGGATTTCTGTACTGTGGATTTTTTATTTTTTAAGCCAATCTAAATTGCCAGCCAGATAAATTTGTTTAATAAATAACCAATGATAAATAAATTTATTAGTATGGAAATATTTTAATTAACTCTTTTTATGTCATAATTTTTATTACCATAATATATTTTGTTTTCAATCCTGTAATTCATCAAAAGAAAATGCATATTTTCCTGACAAATTACTGTCATAATATATCTTGGTAAATTGGGCTTAAAAAGAATCTAATTATGTTACCTTGACAATTCAATAATAATCTATTAAATGAATCATTTACCATTGATGCTTCATTTCCATTGCATAAAATAAACAGAGACCATTTAGCATTTTAATACTGGAGAATATATGATATACTTCAGTTCTAGAATATGACTGGAGTTATACACAACAATGTAAAAATAACAAAAGTGTGGCTGTCCTCAAAAATCAATATTATACTCATTATTTTTACTGAACATTAAATTTAAATATTATTTTTAAAATTAGGTTGTATTATCCCATGACTGATTACATATGGAAAAGGGGAATGTGTCCTTTAAAAAGCAAACCAGAATGTGAATGATAACAATTCTATTATTTCACATTTCAACTGGAAATCAAAATTTTAAAATGTTAACTGCAAAGAGAATTTGGTCATCTTTTCAAAATACATAGCCACATCACAATGTCACATTTTTGAAGTACATAATCTATGGGTCTAATGGCTGCATTTTTGCAACATCATTATCTTATTAAAATTATGCACTTGACCAGGAGCAGAGAAACTGGATTTTTAAAAATTCAAGCCCTAAAATCTCTTGCCATGTGTAGTCATAAATGTGGATAATAGATGTTCAAAACATTTTTAGCATCTCCTTGCCCTCAACTAGAAGAGCCAACTATACCACTGAGTATCAATTACTCCAGGAGATTTTTGTCTTGAGTTGAACATTCTAAGACTATTGACAGAGCATTCTAAAGGAAGATGTGAAATTTCATTCCCTATTATGTAATAAATATTGACCCAGAATCTTCAATTCACTTTTCCCCTCCCCATTCCCACTCCAAATAAGCTTCAAAAGAAATCCAAATTTCTGAGCAGATTCTAAGGATGCGCACGGTTTGCTGAGACAAGATCGTATTGCGTGCTAACAGCCAAAGGGAATACTGGAAGTATAAAATACTTCCATCTCTTATGCAGACAAACACAGGTGCACTTCAGCAGGCTCTAGTCAGTTTTATTTATTAAAACTTATTTAATTTATTCATTCATTTCATGCATTTATTTCATGCATTTATTTCATTCATTTCTTCTATCCTGCTTTTCTTTACAGCAGGCTTTGATGATTCCAGAATGCTAAGCAAGATCTGACCTGCTTAGTACCTTGATGGGAAACCATCAAGAAATCTTGCAATGTCCTGTAGTTTAAATGAGGTTTAAAAAAATCCACTATCCTCAAGAGAAGTAATAACAAACCACTTCCTCATAAGTGCCTTGAGAAGTGCTTGACTCCACTCTATCTCTTTACCTGCTTTTTTGCTCAACTGGAACACTGAACGAACCCACAGAAAGAACACATTTGTTTTGCAAAAGGTCTGAGTTAATTGTTTAGAAATCAATTTTAAAATTAGGGTGAACGGGCCATGAGGCTCCAGAGTGAAGGGTACATAATGGCAAGTGTATGGTTGGATTCCAGCTGTATACTCTAAATGGATAAAGGCAGCCTTAAAACATTTTTAATTGCCATTTCAATGGTTAAATCTTTCAAAGCCACTTATCAAGCAACATGCCACTGAGAGTATCTCTATCATTTAATTTATAAGAGATAATTATGTATTTCAGTTTCACTTCCTCACCTCAAACTCCCTAAACTATTCAGTTGGCAGACAAAATGGAAAAATAATTTATCTCTGGATTAAACATACATATATTTACTGCCAAATTTCAGTGACAAATCTCACAAATATTGTAATTCAGTAAATGTTTTACTCGTATGTGGCTTACTTTTATTTCTTCCTTTCATGCACTTGAGTGAAAGTACAAAGTCTATTTGTGACTCATTCAGGAAAAAGAACTGCATCTGATGTAGGTCAAAACTGGAATGTGATGATACAAACTCATTTCCTCCTTGTCCAAATTTAAATTATATTTTACTTGCTCATACAATGATCTGTGAAGCTACTCTACAACTAATCTTTACAATATGGGTCTTCAAATTAATTTATTTCTTTGTTGTTTTTTTTAAAATCCCATTTAAATGAATGTTATTACTTTGAGCAAGGATTAGTTTTAACTATGAATAACCCATTTTCAATAAAAACGCACAAGGAAACTTATACAAAACCAACATAGAACAAAACTAAGACAAAAATACAGTATAGAAGTATAGAAAAAAAGTTAAATAAAACAATTTTATCTCAAATAACTGAGTGACCTCACAGCTGATCAGATCTGAACCTTGCTTTCCTACACCCCAACATAGCACACATCAGAGGTAAATTAATAGAAATTATGTGTTTAAAATTTTTCAAACTGACATCTCAAACACTAACATCTAAATTATGTCATAATAAATACTCATGAAAATAACTAACCATCACTGCCAAAATTATCTGCTCCATAAGGATGATTTTATTAATAACGCATTACAAATCAGTCTGAAAGAAATCTGTATGAACTTGGACTAAACTAAATAAGTAGCTTCATGATTTTTATCTCGTTCGTGGATGTATTATTTAAATACTAAAGTAATATTTCATTTTATACTAATACTGTGGGGAAAATTAACCTACGTGATTTGCACAGTTTTTTGTAAGTTATGAACATAATGCAAGCTGCCACTAATTCTTCTAACACTATGTAAGATGAAAGCCATCATAATTTCAGATTATATATTATTTTACATTTTATTGTGAAAATAATTCTCATTATCATGAAAAATTTTGCTGTATGTTTCTGGGCATGGAGATGGAGTGTCAGTGGGAACTTGTGATATGCTACTTTACAGTAGTGGCCAAAACTGTGGAAACCTTTTGGGAAAAGTGTACAGCAGAAATGCCACCTTTGGTTAAGTTTCCACCATTTTTTCTTCTAATTTCTTTATAACTGTAGCCTTGTTCACTTAATAATACTATTTTACATTTCTTTCTGTGTGACTAGTCAACTCTTTGCACCATTACTTTAATTTTACTATGTTTTACAAGCTCACTAAATGAAAGAACACAAAAACTAAACAACGGGGACAGTGAGTTAATTGATGCAGAACATCACTGTCCCCGGCAATCTAAGAAAATAGGGGAACTTAGGCACCACACAAGTTATGTAGCAAGTAAACACAGGGTCAGTCATAAAGGACTCAAATGTCTGTACACCAATGCGCAGAGTATGAACAGTAAGCAGGGTGAACTAGAAATTCAGGTAAATGAGGGTGGATATGATATTGTTGCCATTACAGAAACTTGGTGGGACGAAACCCACAAATGGAACACACAGCTAGAGGGATTTAAATTATTTAAAAGAAATAGACTAAACAAAAGAGGAGGTGGAGTTGCTCTATATATAATAAATAACTTTATCTCTACAGAAATAGAGCACAACGATGAAAACTGTAAACTTGAATGTATTTGGGTCAATATAAAAGGGGGGGGGAAATGACATTGCCATAGGTGTATACTATAGGCCGCCCAACCAAACAGAGGAAATAGATGAACTTTTTGCTAGTCAGTTAACTAAGTTACGTAGGAAGCGCATCACAATAATAATGGAGGACTTTAATTACCCTGATATCAACTGGGAGACAAATTCTGCACCAAGTGGAAGATCTAACAGATTCCTGTCAAACCTAGCAGACAACTTTCTCTCCCAAAAAGTAGAGAAGGGAACTAGGGGATTAGCCATATTGGATTTAATTCTCACTAACAGAGATGAAATGATAGAAAGTGTCAAAGCCACAGGAACCTTGGGGGGAAGTGATCATGCAATATTGGAATTCAACATTATGGAAGCACAAGCAATAGAATACAGCCAAACTAGAATCTTGGACTTTAAAAGAGCTAATTTCAATAAACTTAGAGAGACCTTGGGAAGAATTCCATGGATGACAATCCTAAAGGGGAAAACAACTCAAGAAGCTTGGGAAAATTTGAAAAGTGAGATAATAAAGGCCCAGTCTAGCACAATACCAACAAAGAATAAAAATAACAGCTTTCAAAAGAAACCAGCATGGCTGCATAAAGAACTCTCTGATAAACTGAAAGATAAAAAGGACAAGTATAAGAAGTGGAAAGAGGGGCACGTAACTAAGGCAGAATATCAGCAAACAGCCCGTGACTGCAAAGATGAAGTGAGGGAAGCTAAGGCTCAAAATGAACTAAGGCTTGCGACCAAAGTCAAAAATAACAAAAAAAAGCTTCTTTCAACATATAAGAAACAAGAAAAAAGTTAAGGAAATGATTGGTCCATTAGTGGGGGAAAGTGGCAAGAAGGTGAAAAGCAACAGGGAGAAAGCAGAACTATTTAACTCTTTTTTGCATCTGTCTTTACACAAAGGGAAAAAACAGTCCAACCTACCAAAACCAGTGCCATAAAAAACAGAATAGAAACGCAAGTTAAGATAGGCAAGAAAATGGTAAGTGAGCACCTGTCCAGCCTAGACGAGTTCAAATCACCAGGACCAGATGGATTACACCCCAAGGTTCTCAAGGAACTGACAGATGTGATCTCAGAACCACTGAACTATATTTTTCAAAGATCTTGGAGAACTGGGGAACTACCAGAGGACTGGAAGAGAGCTGATGTAGTTCCCATCTTCAAAAAAGGGAAAAAATAGATCCAGGAAACTACAGACCTATCAGCCTGACCTCAATACCTGGGAAGATTCTGGAAAAGATAATCAAACAACAAATCAGCGAACACCTTGATGCGAACAAAGTTATCACTAAAAGCCAACATGGGTTTGTCAAAAACAGATCGTGCCAGACAAACCTTATTGCATTCTTTGACCAAGTGACAAAACTAGTGGACCAGAGGAATGCTGTAGATATAATTTACTTGGATTTCAGTAAGGCATTTGATAAAGTAGATCACAACCTACTACTTGATAAGATAGAAAAATGTGGGTTAGATAGTATCACCACCAGATGGATTCGCAGCTGGCTGACAGGCCATACTCAGCGTGTGGTCCTCAATGGAACTGCATCTACATGGAAGGAAGTGTGTAGTGGGGTGCCGCAGGGCTCTGTTCTGGGCCCAGTGCTCTTCAACATCTTCATCAACGATTTGGATGAGGGGATAGATGGGGAACTCATCAAATTTGCAGATGACACCAAGCTGGCAGGAATAGCCAATACTCCAGAAGATAGGCTTAAGATACAGGAAGATCTGGACAGACTCGAACACTGGGCACTATTTAACAAAATGAAATTCAATTGTAAAAAAAGTAAGGTTCTGCATTTAGGCAGGAAAAATCAAATGTACAGGTATAGTATAGGTGGTACCTTACTCGATAGTAGTAACTGTGAGAGGGATCTCAGACTCCTAGTGGACAATCACTTCAATATGAGCCAGCAGTGTGCTGCAGCTGCCAAAAAAGCCAACACAGTGCTAGGCTGCATTAACAGAGGGATAGAATCAAGATCACGTGAAGTACTAATACCACTTTACAATGCCTTGGTAAGGCCACACCTGGAATACTGCATCCAGTTTTGGTCACCACGATGTAAAAAATATGTCGAGACTCTAGAAAGAGTACAGAGAAGAGCAACAAAGATGATTGGGGGACTGGAGGCTAAAACATATAGAGAACAGTTGCTGGAATTGGGTATGTGTAGTTTAATGAAGAGAAGGGTGAGGGGTGACATGATAGCACTGTTCCAATATCTCAGGGGCTGCCACAAAGAAGAGGGAGCCAGGCTGTTCTCCAGAGCACCTGAGAGCAGGACAAGAAGCAATGGATGGAAACTAGTCAAGGAGAGAAGCAACCTAGAACTAAGGAGAAATTTCCTGACAGTTAGAACAATTAATCAGTGGAACAACCTGCCTCCAGAAGTGGTGAATGCTCCAACATTGGAAGTTTTTAAGAAGAGACTGGACAGCCATCTGAAATGGTATAGGGTTTCCTGCCTTAGCAGGGGGTTGGACTAGATGACTTCCAAGGTCCCTTCCAAATTATTATTATTATTAACCCAACCAACTTGATAGCGATCACATAACACACTGACAAGTGTCCACCTCTCAACTTCAATAGATGGCATCAATAACTGAATTCTACTGTGATCTGATTGACTCATTGCCAAAATAAGATGACACCTGATTGGCTCTCTAAACACTCATGCTCATTGGCTACAATCAGATGAAGGAAAGCTATCTGATATCAACCTAAGCAAGTTGTGCTTCCTTTTTCTGGTTATTTGGCTATAACTTTTCATAGAATACAATACAGATAATTGCACAAACTTTGTTGCATTAAATTATCTTTCCATTGATATATAATTTTATGGTACTACTCCAAAAAAAGTGGTGTTATTAGCCATCAAACTTCAAAAATACACTTTTTCCCAAAACGTTTCCACAATTTTGGCCACTACTGTATTTAGACTGGTTTGGTCTCCTGACTGCTGTATGTGCTATTTGTATTATATTTTGTATTGTTCTATTTGTGGTAAATCACCCAGAGTTGTTTTGTGAGAGGATGGATATATAAATTGAATAAATAAATAAACGTGGTGCACCTTTATATATTTTTGCTTTTATCATAACTTGCTGAAATATGTTCATGTCATAAACATGTCAGCTTCATATAAATTGAGATTTGTGATTAAGCAAAAATTTGAATTCAGCTTTCTCTGATACCATTCTAATTGATAAATAAGAAAGCATCTCTATCTAAAACAGTAAAAAGTACAAAAATTGTGTATTCAAAGTAAGATATTTCAAAATTAAAAGAGTTCTTGCACAGTATTTATCTTGACTTCAACAAGCATATAAACATAGGAAGTGTGATTCCAAACTAGTTCAGGTCAATAGAAGTAATTGTTAAATATACAGTAAATATAGCATCAGCTATGAATATTTCCAGAAACTCTTAGCGTTAATTTACTGATAAACGAAAAGAAAAAATATTTATGCTAATGACAGATTATGTAAGGAAAAAGAGATAAATGCTGATATAATTAGCTAATATAAATTAAAAACATAGCACATTTTCTTTTCAAAGAACTGTCACAGTATTATTCACTTGGTATTGATTCCCACCACATCAATTCTTGTAATCTGGTTAGTGCATTAGCACTAAGTAAATAGTATTGATTTAGGTACATGTATAATGGACATATGTGTTCTTTGTATTTTGCCTGTTTCCTTTGTATTATGGCAAAGGCAACACATGTTAAAAAAGGCAACCCAGGGCAAAAAAAAATAAAATAAATATATTAGCTACTTAAAACAGTAGACAGGTATGTCACACCTCCTTTAACAGCTGCTTATATCAATAATATTTGTGGAAATATTTAATACGGTACTTGAGGCTTTTCCCCCAATACCACAGAACTATCCACCAATCCTTGTCTTAGCAGAGACTATTCCAGGATGAATTTTTTCACCCTACTAAAAATCTGTATCCTTCCTGTTCTCAATAATTGCCAGTTACCTGACTTCCCACTAAGGTAAGGGATGACAAGGCCTTTGTCAGTGTTAGAATAAAGGCCAAATAATAATTATTTATTTTAAAAGCATTTATGACTTCTCATATCAACATGTGACTTTTAACACAGGTACCACAGATCTGGTTTGAATCTGATTTATTCATGGGCTGGAGGAAAGATGAAGCAACATTATAAGATACGGCAATAAAAAAGAGATTGCCAGAACACATTTATGGTATAGTTTTGGAGCAATGGAGATATGGCATAATAAAATGGGAATGGTTGTAATTTTAGAAGTGAACTTATATTCAGTCCTGCATTCAATGAATGCTTAAGATGCAATGGATTTCCTTCCCAGTTTGATGTGCTACATTCTCCACTGGCAGAGCACAAAACAGGAAACTATAAATTGCTCAATTAAGCTATAAATTTATGGCACAGAGAATCCCATGGATTAGTTGTAGATGTATAAAATCAATTAAAACTTGCAATCACTGGGTATACTATCATCTCAGAAACCATATTAATTAATTAATATGTGAATTGTCAAAATTCAAATAATATATCATACAAAAATAGAAAAAGCAAAAAAGTATTTCAGCAGGTGCTTGCTTGATGGTGCACTGTTTCTATAGCAAACTTTGTATGGCTACTAATATTGTCTCAGTTAAATGCAGACAATATTTATGATTTAAAAGGACAAACAAACAGTATGATTAAATGAGAATTAAAGCTGTCCTAATTTACACCAAAAAAATCATGAACAACCTCCTATATGAAGTATGCCAGTATAAGGGAAGAATGAGAGTGTTTGATGTAGTCTAAGGTATCAGGAGACTGTGAATTCTAGTCCTGCATTAGTCACAAAGCCAATTGAATAACCTTTGGTCAGTTACTTTCTCCCAACCTTAGGAAGGAGCAAGGAGGCAATGGCAAACTTTGCTGCTGAAAAACTTTTCCAAGAAAGCTGAAGGGCCTTGTCCAGACAGTTTTCCAAGAATTTGACATGACTGATTGGAAGAAAAATAATTAGGATGGAGTAAAGTAAATCCAAGACCATAGAATAAGGTGATGGAAAATAAACTATACTGCCGGGGTGCAAAAATATAGTCAGAAGGATTTAAAAGCATTGAGTTTAGCTGCTTCCTTCTAGAGGCCCAGAAACTCTATTAAACTTAGAACTGCTACTTCCTCTATGGAAGAAATAAGCCATGTAGAAACTTTGTTTAATTGTGGCCTACATTTATTGTATCATTCAAATATGACCCAATGTATTTTCTAAAAGTAGACATTAATGGCAGTGTTATATATTCCAGAAAGTAACTGGAACTGAACTGGAAGAAAAATGTAGACTAACCCTCCAACCCTGTATTTTATTAATTTGCAATATATTATGAAGTTTTTAAACATGAGAATCTGTTTAAAACAAATCATCTGAACTGTCTAGACATATGACCAGAAAACCTGCTATGAGGAGAAAAGCTTATACTTTCTGTTATTTTGTGTTTACTTTATTAAATGTTGCTAGATATACCCAAAGGATAAAAGATCAATAAACCCCCTTTGGTTTCCTGATTGAAGACTTCCCATTATAAAATAAGCATAACTCAATTTCTCTCATCTATCATCTAAATAAATAAATATCACGGTATATTTATACCACTGTCTCTTTTTATTTGATTTCTTGGGGCTCTTCATTTCACTCTTTTTTCCCCTCTTCCCTTTATCTGCATGTTTCCACATTCAGCATGTTTTGGTAGAATAATAAAACAATGCAAAGAGATAACAAATGAAAATTATGACAAACTAAGCAGTTCTTGCTTTTTTGAGGGAAGGGGATTCTCACTCCAGAAGTGGATGTCTGATTATTCAATTGTTTCTACTTTAAGAGAACTACTATTGGATCAAACTGAAAGAACTACCATCCTTTAATAAGTCATGCTGAAAATGAATAAAATTGGATCTCTCCCCAAATTTACTATATTCAGTTTCCGCATCATTAAAGTGGCAACATCCCATATCCACAGAGAAGTGATTCAAAACCTTCCAAGATTCTTTGCCAACTATCTTTTAGTTTCAATGAAACTATTCTAAGGCCACTTTTCTCTTCCTCCTAAATTCTTTGGGATTTTCATTCCTAGGAAAATAAAAGTAAAATGACAAAACCCTTGAATCGTGTTCCATTTTTATTACGTCCATATGATACTGCACTGATTACCTACCAGTTGGCTTCTGGGTACAAAGTCAAGCTGCTAGATATCAATTCCACAGCATATGATTTGGCTATTTGAACAGGACAGGTTTTGCACATCTTATAATATTGGGCAGAGCGCTGCATTTAGGGTTTTTTTTTATTAAACAATGCCATGTATCAGAACATCTGTACAGCTTCCCCACAGATTATGTTCAGAAAGTCACTGAAAACCAGGCTATTTTCCCAGTGGGAAGATGGTTGTTGAGCTGCTGTAGGATTCTGTGTTTCTTATTCATGGTTTGTTTTTGGATGAACAGTATCCATGACTGTATTGTTTTTCCCCCTTTTCAAATGTAAGCTGTCCAGAGTTATTGGAAATAGGATAGGTAGATAGGTAGGTAGGTAGATAGATAGATAGATAGATAGATAGATAGATAGATAGATAGATAGATAGATAGATAGATAGATAGACAGACAGACAGACAGACAGACAGACAGACAGACAGACAGACAGACATACATTTTGGAAAGCTTTCTGATGTACTGCCCCCCCCCAAATACAGGTGAAACTTGAAAAATTAGAATATCATGCAAAAGTTCATTTATTTCAGTAATGAAACTTAAAAGGGGAAACTAACATATGAGATAGACTCATTACATGCAAAGCAAGATAGTTCAAGCCATGATTTGTCACAATTGTGATGATTATGGCTTACAGCTCATGAAAACCCCAAATCCACAATCTCAGAAAATTAGAATATTACATGTAATCAATAAAACAAGGAGTGTACATAGAACAATATCAGACATCTGAAAAGTATAAGCATGCATATGTACTCAGTACTTGGTTTGGGCCCCTTTTGCAGCAATTACTGCCTCAATGCGGCCTGGCATGGAAGCTATCAGCCTGTGGCACTGCTGAGGTGTTATGGAAGACCAGGATGCTTCAATAGTGGCCTTCAGCTCTTCTGCATTGTTCGGTCTCATGTCTCTCATTTTTCTCTTGGCAATGCCCCATAGATTCTCTATGGGGTTCATGTAATATATGTTGTTAAAGACATCAGCTACCGCTGACAGCTCCACACGCGGCTACCGCTGACAGCTACCAATAACAGCTGCGACTTGACAGCTCCACACGCGGTCGGCAGTGATTGGTCGAGCGGAAGCAGCGGGAGAATCCCCGAACAGGGATTGGCCAGGAGTCTATCAGTGGGACTATATAAAGGGGTTTAAAACGCGCTTAAGTTGTTCCTGAGGAGACGAATAAACAGTTGATCTCACTCAAGCCTGCTGTCCCTTTTTGACCGGGAACCCGCTGCAAACAATACATCTGGTGATGAGGATAGTACTGCTTCACGGAGCTAAAATACGGAGTGAAGTCACGAGCTGACCATCACTGAGCTGAAGTCACTGGGGGAAATAGCCCCACAAGACCCGTGAAGCAGTAGGCACCAGGACAGTATGACATCGTTAGGACAAATAAGAGAATACCCCGAGCGATGGGAATTGCACTTCGGGCAGGTAGAAGGGTACCTTCTATTCAACAAAATAACTGAAGACCGCCTAAAGGCTGCAGCGTTACTATGCCTCAGCGGACCTGCCGTCTATGATGTCACTGCCGGCCTCTGCAACCCGGACCCAGTCAACACCGTCCCTTATGCGGTCCTGACTGACCTGTTGAACAAACATTTCATACCAGCTCGTTCAGAGCTATACTGGCGACTGCAGTTCGCCCAGCGGACTCAGCAGCCAGGAGAAGCCGCAACAGACTTCGTTGCGGCTGTAAGACACGCCACTCGCTGGTGCCATTTCCTGGACTTAGAAGATAGGATCCGAGACCAGATCGTCCTGGGACTTCTCGACAAGCGGCTTCAAAGGAAAATAGTCGCCAAACCAATCATGAGTCTCACTGAGGTCGTCAGTGAGATCCGGGTGTACGAAATGACTCGCGAGGAAACCCAAGACCAGGCCACCAACGGACCCCACGGGTCAATACACCTTTGTAACTCAGCCGACAACAAAGAGGAAATCACAGACCCCGACTTCAGAATTGATGTTATTCAACAAAGCTACAAGAAACCTCTGCCACAGCGAGGTGCCACGAGGCCACCAAACAAACCGCTGGCGTCTACCCACCAAAACCCCCACTCACCGAACAACGGTCAGAGATGTGCCAGCTGCAGAGCAGCCCACCCACAGGCATCCTGCAAATTTAGAAATGCCAAATGCCACAAGTGCGGCAAAACCAGGCACATCCACACCGTCTGTCGCAGCCGGAACCGAGGGAACGTCAATGACCTGGATTCAGCCCTACCAGGTACGACAAACCCCTACACCCCATGCACAGAGCCCCCCTGGCTTTCAGTACAGACTACTAACTGGCGAGGAACACCTGATAACCATTTAAATGTCCATCAGTTGCTGAGGCCCAAAATTAGAATCAAAGTCCATTTGCAGGGAATTCCCTGCGAAATGGAGGTGGATTCAGGCTCCTCGGTCTCCATAATTTCTATGGAGACCTACAACACAATCTGTGGCCTCAGCAAACAGAGAATTCCCCTAAAATCCACTAAAATGAGATTGGCTGACTTCCAACAGGCCCCAATTAAACTTAAGGGAATAGCCACCTTAAACGTTAGATTCAGAGGATTTCAGGACCCACTCGAAGTTTTAGTCACCCAGGGAAAAGGGGCCAGCTTAGTGGGACTCAACTGGTTCGAGGCCTTGGGTATTTGGTTAGGGGGTGTCCATCTTACCCAGGCCAAAAGCCTCGAATCCGTCTGCAAACAATTTGCAGACATATTCAACGGTTCCCTAAGAAGGTACACAGGGCCCCCAATCTCCCTAAAATTTAAACCTGATGTCCTTCCTGTTAAAATTAAGGCCAGAAGGGTTCCTTTCGCCCTCAAACAAAAAATTGAGGATGAACTGGAACGTTTAGTAAAACTAGGGGTGCTAGAACCCGTGGAAGGAGGGACCTGGGAAACCCCTATAGTCACCCCCGTGAAACCTAACGGTGAGGTGTGTATTTGCGCTGACTATAAGGCCACCCTCAACTGTGCACTTAACCCACATGCTTACCCTGTTCCTTCGGTGAAGCACGTCCTCTCCGCCATTCAGTCCGGTGCCATCTTCTCCAAGCTAGATCTCGCGCATGCTTACTTGCAGCTCCCTGTTACCATGGAGACAGCAGACGCGCAAACAATAGTTACACACCGCGGGGCTTTCAAAGTTCACAGACTGCAGTTTGGCATTTCTGCCGCACCAGGGATTTTCCAGGAAGTCATGGAGCGAACTTTGAAAGGCATTCCGGGGGGTGTCCTTACTTCGATGACATCCTAATAGCTGGGGAAAATGAAGAGGCACTAGCAGAGACTACAAACAGTACTTAGCAGATTTTGTGCCGCTAGGTTAAAACTAAAAAGGGGAAAATGTTCAATTGGGGTGACATCCACAGAATTCCTGGGCTACAGGATAGATGCACAGGGGATCCATCCAACAGAGTCCAAGGTAAGGACTATTAAAAGGGCCCCTACTCCAAAAAATAAAGCAGATCTACAAGCCTTCTTGGGGCTCTTAAATTTCTACCATACCTTCCTTCCCCATAAAGCTGCAAGGGCAGAACCTTCACATAGATTACTAGATAAAAATGCCCCTTGGGAGTGGACAACACTCCATGAAAAATGTTTCAGGGACCTAAAAGAGCTCCTATCCAACAAATCAACCATCACCCATTATAATGAGCATAAACCAATTTGTATCCCATGTGACGCCTCCCCTTATGGGGTTTGCGCCATGCTTAGCCATTTAGAGGAAGGAGGGGTCCAGAACCCAATAGCATATTACTCACGGACATTAACAAAGGCGGAGAGAAATTATGCCCAAATAGATAAATAAGCGTTAGCCATTGTTGCAGGGGTTAAAAAATTCCACGATTACTTATATGGCAGGGAATTCATGATCTTTACAGATCACAAGCCCTTGCTGGGACTTTTCACCATGGACAAACAAACCCCCCAAATTCTGTCCTCTAGGGTTCTGCGCTGGTCCACATTTTTATCAGCATATTTGTTCAAATTACTTCACAAGCCTGGTAAAGACATGTGTCATGCTGATGGACTCAGCAGACTGTCTTTTGCAGATATTGACCCAGACCCTGCCCCTGGGGAACATATCTTGGCCATCGAAGAATTGCCACATTGCCCCCTGCAAGTGAGGGACATAGCTTCAGCAACAACCACAGACAGGCTCCTCAGTAGAGTACTGGGTTGGGTAACCTCTGGCTGGCAGGGCCATAGACCTGGGCCTGAATTCCAGGCCTACCTTAATAGGAGAAATGAATTATCCACCCACCAAGGGTGCATCTTATGGGGAAGCCGAGTGGTCATCCCCAAAAAACACAGGCACAGAGCCCTCTTAGCTCTGCATGAGGGACACCTGGGCGTGGTAAAAATGAAGGCCTTAGCTTGCAGCTACCTTTGGTGGCCGGGGTTGGATAAACACATAGAGGAGCATGTTGCCGGATGCCAACTGTGTCAGCAATCCAGACCAGGGCCACCACACGCACCCCTACACAAGTGGGAGTCAGCCCGCAAACCCTGGTCAAGGATCCACACAGATTTTGCTAGGCCCTTCCAGGGGCAACTGTTCCTCATCATAGTTGACAGCTATTCCAGGTGGCTAGAGGTCATCCCAGTTAGAAGCTTGACTACAGCCAGCACTGTACAAGTGCTTAGGGGGCTCTTCACCACGCATGGTCTCCCCGATATTATAGTTTCAGACAATGGACCTCAATTCACCTCATGTTGATTTCCAGAATTTTACCAGGGCCAACTTGATTGAACATATCACCTCGGCTCCCTTCCGGCCATCCACTAACGGCCTGGCTGAAGTTATGGTCCGGACAACCAAGGACGCCTTACAATGCATCATCTCCGACGATTCGCACCAATGATTGACTCAGTTCCTTCTGGCCTACCACTCGACCCCTTGCACAACCACCGGCAAAAGCCCAGCCGAATTACGTTGGGGCCACCGCCTAGTCACCAGATTAGACAGGCTACATCCAGACAGAATGGCAGCAGAGACTGAATTGCCAGCCCCGTCCAGACAATTTGACACAGGGGACCATGTGTGGGCCACGAATTTTGGACTTGGAAGCAAATGGCTGCCTGGGGTAGTCATCCTGCGCACAGGGCCAATATCTTATCTCGTTGAAGAGGAAGGGGGTCGGCAAATGAGACGTCATATTGACCAGCTCAGGAAAAGGGGACCCAGCATCCAAACCCTAGCACCAGCAGAACATCCAGCAACTTGGGAGCCAGTCAGCCTTAGCCCTAACCCTCGGGCAGAATTTGAAAACCTCCCGGACCCAGTAGAAACCTCTGGCCTAGGGGAAAATCCCAGCGCAACACTAAATCCCCAGAGCAGCCAGAACCCCAGGCCAGGAACCCCCTAGCCCCTACATCCTCATCTACCCAAGGAAGCCTGGTCGACAATCCCCCCAGACGCTCCACCAGAGCTAAGAGACCACCTGCTTATTTAAAAGATTACGTGTGGCCGGGTGGCCAATAAGCAGGCAACAAGACATTTACAATTGTTAACTGTTTAATTAGTGGGGGGGAAGGGGTGTAATATATGTTGTTAAAGACATTTAACAATTATAACACAAGTTCGCAGGTTTGACAGTTCTTTGACAGCTAACAGCTCCACACACAGCTACCACTGACAGCTCCACACGCGGCTACCGCTGACAGCTACCGATAACAGCTGCGACCTGACAGCTCCACACGCGGTCGGCAGTGATTGGTCGAGCGGAAGCAGCGGGAGAATCCCCAAACAGGGATTGGCCAGGAGTCTATCAGCGGGACTATATAAAGGGGTTTAAAAGGCACTTAAGTTGTTCCTGAGGAGACGAATAAACAGCTGATCTCACTCAAGCCTGCTGTCCCTTTTTGACCAGGAACCCGCCGCAAACAATACAGTTCAGGTCAGGCAAGTTTGCTGGCCAATCAAGCACAGTAATCCCACGGTCATTGAACCACGTTTTGGTGCTTTTGGCAGTGTGGGCAGGTACCAAGTCCTGCTGGAAATTGAAGTCAGTATCCCCATAAAGCTCGTCTGCGGAAGGAAGCATGAAGTGCTCTAAAATCTCTTGGTAGACGGCTGCGTTGACCCTGGACTTAATGAAGCACAATGGACCAACACCAGCAGATGACATGGCTCCCCAAATCAACACAGACTGTGGAAACTTCACACTGGACTTCAAGCATCTTGCAGTGTGTGCCTCTCCATTCTTCCTCCAGACTCTGGGTCCTTGGTTTCCAAATGAGATGCAAAAGTTGCTCTCATCAGAAAAGAGGACTTTGGACCACTGAGCAACAGACTAGGTCTGTTTTTCTTTAGCCCAGGTAAGACGCTTCTGACATTGTTGTTCAGATCTCCTCTAGGACTGACCGGTTTGATCGCCTTGCAGTCCAAGGGACTCGCAGGAGTCTTCTCCAGCACCATAGTTCAAAGGCCTCAATTCTTTGGCACTCAGCCTTTTTTATGGTCCAGCTTTCACTGCCATACATTGCAACTGGGAAGACCATAGCCTTGACTATACACACTTTTGTTGACAGGGTGATGTCTCTGCTTTTTAGTGTGCTGTCTAGATTTGCCATGGCTTTCCTCCCCAGGGGCAAGCGTCTTTTAATTTCTTGGCTACAGTCCCCATCTGCAGTGATCATATATTAGTTTACCCTTTTAAGTTGCATTACTGAAATAAATGAACTTTTGCACAATATTTTAATTTTTCGAGTTTTACCTGTACAGGTAGTTAACAACCCTAATTGGAAACTGTAATTTCTGTTGCTAAGTAAAGTGGTCATTTGATGAATTGTCATATTATACCACTTAGCAATGGCAGGGGCAGCAGTTCCAGTTGCCATAGTTAGGCGAGGACCTGCTGCTTCTCCTGCACTGCCACACTTACCTTTGCTTCAACTCACCGCACCTATTCACCTCAGCATCTCCTCCTTTTACATGGCCCTAAACTTTACTACCATCTGCTGACTCCTCCTCCCTGACTGACCTTTGCTATCTTCTTCCAATTGCTGACAAGGTGTACTCAGGAAAGGTACCTACTGCCCCTTCATGCAGCATTAGGGAAGCCTTGTGCAGCCTTGCAAGTTCAGCTAGGAGTGGCAGGAGCAGCCTCAACAGCGGCATGGGTGGTAGGGTACAGGGCAGCCAAAAGAGATGGAGAGGAAATAGGTGGCTGGGGGAAATGAAGCAGCACTGCTGTGGTAAGTGGGGCAAGCTGCCAACAACCGTCATTTTTATCACATGCCCAGATAATGGCAAAAGAGGACCAGTCGTAATTACAACTTGCTCAGCACTTCATAACCTTGAATGATTGTTGAATAGTCATTGAGAACTACATTTTTAATGAAGAGTGGAAAAGGATCATAATTTTAATTACTTGACACATCTGTACCAATATTCTGCTTGCATACCTCTCTCTGATTTAAATGCATATCTTGAAATTGTGTCTTGTTGATTATATAATCACACTTTTTAATATCCTAAAGCACTCATCGATGATATGCTAAAATACTGGCAACTTTGAAATGTTCTCCAGTGACAAATATTTTTCCAGCAAATAGAAACTCACCAATGATTCTGTCAATATACTGTATTTACTGAGATGCTTTGTGAAGAAATTATTAAGTTGGTCTAGATAATTTAAAAAATATTTTAAAATAATATTCACAGTAATACAACAGGAAAAGATTAAACAATAATCTATGATTATGGAAAAGTTCTCAGGTTAAAATGTTGAATATTTTCAGAAGAAAAATGAGCAAAAGAAACTAAGATTTGAGTACAATAAAATGTTGAACTAAGCACTAAAGAAAGATGTTCAATTACAATGTAGTATATATTTCATTTAAAAAATCATAGAAAGTATAAAAAACCATTTATTTCATTTCTAAAGAGCCACTTTATTTCATTCGTAAACTGTTTAATTCAAGAGCTTTAACTTCAAGCCATTCAAGTTTAGCTGGAATAAAGTATGTGTTATGTGAAGATAAATCACAATTGGTAGTAACTAGCATTAATAGTGAAATTGAAGTATAATAACACAACAGTTCCTGGACCAAAGCCAAAATATAGTCCAACAAATAGCTACTATTCATTACTAAAACAGCATAGTCACATATTCAATACTCGAACATTCAGCGGGAATTTAGAAAATGCTAGATAATTAACATCTTATAATACAATCCTTACTTACCTTGTTCAGGCAATATTTGTTGTTCTTCTTATAGAGATGCTGCAGACATTTCATGTTTTGTTTGTCTACAATCTTGCCAAAGAATTCATTGATGGTTTTGATAGAAACTGCACAGACAGCAGATTTAGGAATCGGATCAGAAGAGTCTGGTTTACTTTGGGCAAAAGCACCAAATAAAATATCATCATTCATATCAAGGCCCATTTGCTGGGCTAAGGTTGCACCTGGTTTACCAATATATGCAGCCTGTAAAATATTAAATACTTCATTTGACCTCTTGACTGATCTCTTCTTACGTTTTTCAGTGTAAATGCATTCGAGGGGCATTTCCACATATGAACGCAACTCAGAATCAAAAGAGCAAAACCGTATAATCCTTGTATGAAAAGTTTGGGAGTCAAGAGATTCTCTTTGAACAGTAAGGAAGTACACAAAGTAGTCCTTTTCAAATGCATGAACATATTTGATGGGGTATGAATCCCTGAATTCTGGAAGAATGTCAATGTAAGAGTAAGCCGTGATGAACTCAAATCCATCCAGAGTTTCTTTTAATCTTCGAACTGATATTGAATGAAGCAAATGGTCCTGCTGTGGTGAATTACTTACAGTATTGCCAACGTAGAAGTATACAAATCTTTCTTTTTCTGCCACTAGAATTTTGGTTCCTAAGGGGCTTACAACACAGTCAGGGCACTCATCTGATTCCTCATCCATCAGTTTCGAATACATGCAGTGTACTCTACTTCCAATGTCAGCAGGATTATCAGGATAAATGACATGGCGCTGACAGGTTCCTTTGGCTACACTACCACAACTGATAAGATGATGATCATAATATGTTTCAAAAAGTAGAGCCATGTTAATGTTATCTTTCCAAATATCAGATTGATTTCCTTTAGGTTTACATTCATCACATGGAACACAACTTGGATTCTCAAGAACAGGTCCAGTCTTGTACTCATAGACATTGTGAAGAGTTTCATTTAAGACATAGATTTTATTGACTGCACCTACATACAGATGCTGTTTGTAGAGAATAATATTTTGTATTGGGGTTTCCGCAATGAAATATGGAAGTTGATATTGGATGCTCAAATTCATCTGTGGCTGTGAACCTGCTTCTTTACATTTGCCATTGCTCTTCTGTACCAAGGTAGACAGGAATAATATAATCTCAAAGGGAGAAGTAGCAAAAAGGTTCATAATTGCAGATTTATCCTGTCAAAAGATATTTAAAGAAAGATTCATTACCATATGACTAATCGACAGAACTGTTAATCTAAGGTGTATTATTTATTCAAAGCATTTATACCATAAATTCAGTGTAAAAAGCTTCTAGAACAGCTTACCTAATACAAAATCAAATACTGCCTTCAGGCCTAAGAAGACTTAAATGACACAAGACTGAAAGAAAAAGATTTAGGGAAAGTAAAAATAAAGAAGATACCTTAGATTCAAATAATTGTTTTATCATTTCTAAAATAGGCAATTATAATAGAAATGGTCTGTTCAGGAATCTTTATATAAGACCATCGCTTTTAGAAAAATATGGATTTCCCAAGATGTAGAATGGGAAAAAATGATACTAGGGCTAGGGGAAAACAACAACAACAATTCATTCTGAAACAATATCAACATTTGTTATTCCTGCTATAATTTTAAATATTTTATGAGAACACGGCTTATAAATATTAACTATTTTTGAAAATTATAATGAGTTAAAGCCAAAATCATATATATATAGGCTTGCCAGCAGTAGCAGTTAATAGGATATGCAAAACTTTCTAAAAGGTGCTTCATAATGTGCTTGAGGTCACATAAAACATTTCCATTCAAATCACTAAAGCAGTACATAACTACTTTATAGCCACATGTGGAGCCATCTAAAAGCAGCTTATGAAAGCAACCATGCAAGTCTGAGAAAAGGCATGACTGGTTTAATTATTTAAAAAAGAGAGGTTTGTACATGTTCCCAATACATTGTAATATATGTCTTTGAAAAGATTTATAAAACAGAACATGAAATCTCTTGTTTTATTTAGCATTATGTTATATAAATAGGACACTATCGTTCTCAGAAGGCCAACATTTCTTGTTTCAGATTTAAACTTTTTAGGAAAGAAGCCAAGAATCTTAACTGAAATATTATCAGATTAATAGGAAAACATGTCCATTATTTGCTAATCTATTGACAGCCCTCTTGTTTTATCTCAAGAAAATGGAATTCAGAACAACCCACAAAATAGTGTTCTCATAAATGATTTCCACTTCATCTTTAAACAAACCAGTGTTAACAATACAATTAGCATTTACTTTATGTATATATAAGGATCTAGTTAATATATAATTTAAAAACTTAACAGCACTATAACAATATAAATTAACACATTGACAGACACTCTTTTTTATATATTGTATTGATTTGATATCTAATCCTAGGACATTTTAAGTATATTCAGGAATATTGATATTACCTTCCCTGAGTAATGTGTTTTTACATGTTTTGTTTATTTTCTCAAGATTAGTTCATTTTTTTAAAATGCTTACAGCAATAAGTCCTTGCGCTGCATAAGCCTTTAACTATACAGACAGGCAGGAAACACATTTGAACTAACAGGCTGATGAGTCTAATCTAGCACATTTCTTCCTTTTTATTCATTTTGATGTGGTTTTCAAAGTCAAAAGTCTTGTGAGTAGGGTGATATTTTAAACTTCTGACATGAAGTTTAATAATAAATGAATTGTGGTTGAAGCAGTGGGGTTTTCATCATTTTTCAACATTGTACTACAAGTTAAACCAAAACACTGTTCTACTGATACTTAGACACAGTTGCTAATCTAAATTTAGTTTCTTTAGAAGCAAACAATTATGCCATCTAAAAGGAACATGACAACCATATGCTGTTTATAGGATATGCTGGGCAATGTATTATTTAGTTATGGATAAATAGTATTGTTTCTGGTATAGAAAGATGAATAGCATTCTTACCAATCATTCACAAAAACAAATTTAAAAGCATGTTTGATATCTAGAAATATGAAACCAAGCTTCAACAAATTTATTTCTAAAGTAATATTCTTTTTATTATGCTTTATTTATTTTGCTTAAAGATACAGTGGCTTGCATATGCAGTATGTTTCCCAGAAAGGTATCTATTTATCTTCAAATTCAACTAAACCTTTACTAGAATTTCCTTTTCTCTGTTACTAGCTATTTTGAAAAATTTCTGCAAAGAGCAGTAATGGGAGAGTTTCACTTTCAAATCGCATAGCTATTTATTTGGATGCAGACAGTTTTTACAATGAATATGTATTTTTGAATTTGATAAAACTGTGAGAAAATAGGAACAAATATTTGATTTACTGAAGCTTTTATGTCCTCTGCATAGTTCATATCATTAAATATTGAATTCCCTTTCACCGTGGCATACCCTATTAAATTGTATAGATAAGAGGATTGGCAATAACAGTATTTGCTTGGCTCTTATTTCTTTAAAATTTCTCAAATCAGGATAATTTTATAGGGGGGAAAAACAAGAGGCAAAAAACTTTCTCTATTAAGTATGTATCATTTCAGGATGAAAAGGAATTCCAAAGGTTCTTCTCAAGACATTTTACTTCAATGTTTGATCCAGGCCTCTTATTACAACGTATCATTGCAAGGCAAATTGCTTGTGGTGGAGTGTTCTGGAAACCTCAAAAGTCTGCATTTATTTTATAATTTTATTTTGCATAACAAAGCTATTGATCAAATGGAGAACTTGAGATCAAGTGTTAATCATGTGGTTGCACACATATAATTCTTCCTAAATAGACCCTCCTATATACAGATAGTCCTTGACTTACAACAGTTTGTTTAGTGACCATTTGAAGTTACAATGAAGTGCCTTATGAACATTTTTCCCATTTATGACTGTTGCAGCATCCCCATGGTCAAGGGAATAAAATTTTGATGCTTGACAACTGACTCATACTTATGAGGGTTGCGCGTCCCAAGGTCATGTAATCCCCTTTTGCGACCTTCTGACAAGTAAAGTCAATGGAGAAACCAGATTCACTTAACAAGTGTATTACTAATTTAACAACTGCAGTGATTCACTTAACATATGTGGCAAGAAAAGTCATAAAATGGAGCAAAACTCACTTAACAAATTTGTCACTTAACAACATAAATTTTGGACTCAATTGTGGTTGTAAGGTTCAGACCTTGAGGACTACCTGAACTTAAAAAGAAAATATATGTAGTATCACATTCTAAATAATCCACACTATTTTCTGACAGTTTTCAAACAACCCATTCTTCAAATTTCTTTACTTCATATACCATTTTAGGCTACATCATCTAAGAAATAATAAAGAACAGAGTTAGAGTTCAGACACAGAGTATGTAAGTTTAAATCATGCTATTGTCAAGCTATGAACTCTACTGCCTTTAGGACCACAGCATGCTTCTAACTTGCCAACAGAGGGGGGAGGAAGGGAAGAGAGCTTTGAATCCACAGGTGTTCATCAGTATGAGACCCAAAGCTGCTGAAGAATTGTGTTGGCGAAACTAAAGTCTATTCTCATAACAATTACTAGAAGATGCATTGGACAATGCATCTTTACTGCCAAAGAGGGGTGGGAAAAGTTTCGTTCTTTTAATTAACTGCTTCCCACCGTTCACCGTTTTCTTAGAGCTAGCTTCTCTTTGACCCCACCGGTTTGATTCTGCTCAATAAAAGCAATCATTAGGAGTTTGCAATGGCTCTGATGTTTTGTTTGGTTGGGCTTTTCAGCCAGGGGTTGACCATCACACAGAACTTCAGAAAAGTCAGTTTAAATACTTGAAAAGGTACAGACTACAGGTAGTTCTCGACTAACGATCACAACTGGTACCAGAATTTTGGTACCAGTAAGTCATGGCTGATTTTTCTTTTGCCATGGCTGTTAAGCAAATCACTGCAGTTCTTAAACAAATGATGTGGTTGTTAAGCAAATCCAGCTTCCCCCATTAACTTTGCTTGTCATAAGACAGGAAGATCACAAATGCTGATCATGTGATCCAGGGATGCTGCAATTGTTGCAAATAAATGCCGTTGCCAAGAACCTGCAATTTGATCAGGTGATCATGGGGTTGTTGCAATGCTTCTAAGTGTGAAAACCACTCATAGGTCACTTTTTTCAGTACTGCTGTAACTTTGAACGGTCACTAAACAAATGCTTATAACTCAAGGACTACCTGTACTTGGGACTAACATTTAGTAAGTGCAAGGACCAGTTATAACTTTTTCTCAGTGTCACTGTAACTTTGAACAGTCGCTAAGTGAATGATTGTAAGTCGAGGACTATCTGTATAGTACTGAGCTAGATGGAATAATAGTGAAACTCAAACATTCTTAGATCCAGAAAAATGGAAAGGAAGGACTGGTAGTTGGCTTCACTATTCTTAGATGTTGGCAGCTTTCAATAAACCGGCTGTCCATGAAATCCAAAGATTCTTCTTTTCTTTTGATATACTTTGTATTCACAATAATGGCTCCTGCAATAGCAAGTGTAAAGTCGCGTGCTTCACAGAGAGGCGGACACAGAGCTGGGTAACGATGAGTTTATTCAGAACAGAATGAACTGGGGAAACAGGGGGAACCTGGCGTCTATTTGTACCTGCCCAGGTGGATGGCATCCAATCAGTTCAAACCTGGGCTTCCCGCCAGTGCAGGTGACCAATGGGTTTAAATCCTGGCTTCCCGCCAGGCTGACCATGTCTGGGGCTGTCAACAGCTTAACTCATTAGGCTTATCCCATGTGAGCGGTTATCGCCCGTGAAGTAGCCAAAGGACCACTCGGGACGACAGGCTAGTTCACTAAAAGGTTTATTTAGAGCAAGGCAAAACAGAATAACTCGCCCGGCTTTTATAGCCGGCAGCTGTCAGTGAGGGCCAATCAGGAACGTCCATTTTGGCGCCGCGTCTATCTGGACCAATCCGCGTCGTCTGTTCTTGACAGTTCAGGCTTCCGCATGGCTCGGTGTTTTGACAGCCGCGAGCTGTCAGCGGTTGCGCCTGCGCTGTGCGGGGAACTTTGACAGCTGTCAAAGTTCCCGCGTGTTCTCCTGTCAGATTTGCTTTTCCTCACGTATACGGTTTAATCACATCTAACTTAACTGTTTACATATATAATACACCCCTTACCCCTCCCCTGGAGCGTTTCCTCCCTCTCTGTCGTTGGAACCTGCCCACTGGTAGTCCTTTAGGTAGGTGGGGGCCCTTCGGTTCCTGGTGGAATGACGTGGAAGTGGGGCGATGTCTGGGTCTGCCGGTGGTGCGTCTCTTTGCTCCTCTTCCTCTTGGTTTGGTATCGGTAGTATTTCTGGAGGGGGTTGCAGGTTGAGTTCCGACGTTTGGGGTTCTGGGGTGTATGGCGGTTGTCTGGGTCTGAGTTGGTCGATATGGCGGCGTAGGTTGCCGTGAGTTTGTGTGGATATTAGGTAAGAAATGGGTCCTGTTTGTTGTAGCACTGTCCCTTGGACCCATTTGTTTTTATCTGAGTAAGATCGTGCCCATATCATTTGCCCTGGTTTGAATGTGCGGATGGGGGGGTTTGTTCGTTTTCTTCCGGGTATGTGTCAGGATGCAGTCTGTCAAGCCGCGTTATCAGCCTCCTCCCCCATCTTAGTTCCACTGGTGATTTGCCCGTTGTTGTGCATGGAGTTGCGTGTTGTGACATTAGGAATTGGCTGAGTCGCCTTTGCCAGTTCCCCTTGACGAATTTTTTTAAAGCTTCTTTTGTGGAGCGTACCATAATTTCAGCCATCCCGTTAGTCGATGGGTGGAAGGGTGCAGACGTGACCAGCCTAATACAATTCTTCATAGCGAATATCTGAAATTCACGAGAGGGGAATTGAGGGCCATTGTCTGAAACTATGGTGTCTGGGAGGCCGTGTGTGGCGAATATTTTCCTTAGGGCTTATATAGTGACTCCTGACGTTGTTTTCTTAAGGGGAGTGACTTCTAACCATTTAGAATAACTGTCCACTACAATTAGGAAACTCTGTCCCTGGATAGGTCCTGCAAAGTCTAAATGTATGCGTGACCATGGGTTTTTTGTTGTTTCCCATTTGTGGATTGGTGCCTGGGGTGGTTCGTTCCGGGTTGCTTGACAGGTATAGCACCCTCCTACATATTTTTCTATTTCCTTATCTATTCCCGGCCACCAAACATAACTTCTGGCCATAGCTTTCATTTTGACAATGCCAGGGTGTCCTTCGTGTAAGATGTCTAGCGTTTGATTTGTGTTCTTATTTGGTATTATGACACGATTTCCCCATAGCAGGCATCCCCTGTGTGAAGATATTTCATTTTTCCTGTTGAAGTATGGTTGGAATTGGGGGTGTGGGTTTTTTGCTGGCCACCCTGTTGTGGCCCACCTGAGAATTCTGCTGAGTATTTTGTCCCTAGCAGAGTTGTTCGCTATAATCTTAGCAGAGAGGGGACAGTCTGGAAGTTGTGAAATTGCTAAGATCATCCCAGCTGGGGCTGGGGCTGGGTCATTGCTAGGGATTGGCAGTCTGCTGAGGCAGTCTGCGTGTCCTAATTCCTATCCTGGTTTATGGATTAACTGATAAGAATAGGCAGATAAGAATGTGGACCACCGTAGTATTCTCGGTGAGAGAATCTGAGGTGTTATTTTATTCCAAGTGAATATCCCTAATAGGGGTTTGTGATCTGTGTATATAGTGAAGGGTCTCCCATAAAGATAGTCGTGAAATTTTTTGACCCCTGCCACTATTGCTAGGGCTTCTCTGTCTATTTGTGCGTAATTCCTTTCTGCTTTTGACAGAGTGCGTGAATAAAAGGCTATGGGTCTTTGGGTGCCATCCTTGTATAAATGACTTAATACTGCCCCAATTCCATAGGGAGATGCGTCGCAAGCGATGCATATTGGTGTATCTTCTCTGAAAAGGGTGATCGTTGAACTATTGCAAATAATCTTTTTTAGTGATTGGAAGCTATTTTCATGAATTTTGGTCCAGGACCAGGCAGTTCCTTTATCCAGGAGTCTATGCAGAGGCTCTGCGATAGTGGCTTTGTGGGGGATGAAGGCATGATAAAAATTTAATAATCCTAAAAAGGCTTGGAGTTCTTGTTTATTCCTTGGGCTAGGTGCTGTTTGAATAGCCCTTAGTTTGTCTGTGGTTGGGTGGATGCCCTGTCCGTCTATTTTGTACCCTAGGAACTCTGTGGAGGTGACTCCAATGGAGCACTTTTCCCGCTTAAGTTTGAGGCCGGCTTCTCTGAGCCGGCTCAGCACAGCTGACAGTCTGTCAGCTAAATTTTCTTCATTTTCTCCGGCGATGAGAACATCGTCGAAGTAGGGGCAGACCCCGGGTATTCCCTTCAGGGTTTTCTCCATGATACCCTGGAAGATACCCGGGGCTGCTGATATGCCGAATTGTAGCCTTTTTACTTTAAAGGCACCGCGGTGGGTGACAATTGTCTGGGCTTCCGCGGTGTCATTAGTGACAGGCAGTTGCAAATACGCCTGCGTGAGATCAAGTTTGGCGAAAATGGCGCCGGAGCGGATGGAAGCAAAAACGTCCCTTACCGCTGGCACTGGGTAAGCATGGGGGCTAAGAGCTACGTTGAGGGTCGCCTTATAGTCCGCGCATAATCTTATTTCCCCATTAGGCTTAACCAGGGTGACTATTGGGGTCTCCCAGCTTCCCCCCTCTGTCGGTTCAAGCACCCCGAGCCCAACGAGGCGCTCTAGTTCCCTTTCAATTTTTTCTTTAAGGGCAAAGGGCACTCTCCTAGCTCTTATCTTAATGGGTTGGATGGCTGGGTTTAATTGTAAAGAGATGGGGGGACCCGTGTATTTCCCTAAAGTGCCATCGAAGACGTCTGCATACTTATTGCAAACGGCTTCGAGACTGGGTGATTGTACAGTATTTACCCCCGTTATGGCGATCACTAACGGTCCGAACCAGTTCAGCCCTATCAGGTTGGTGCGATTTCCCGGCGTTACCAGTACTTCTAGGGGACCCTTGAAAGATCTGTACTCTACTTCCACCTTAGCCCTCCCTTCCAGAGGAATAGGGGTTTTCTGGAAGTCTGCTAGGTGGACCTGGGTTTGCCTCAGGGGAATTTTTCCCTTGCCTTGTTGACAGATCTCCTGATAAGTTTTAAATGAAATTAGGGAGACTGCTGACCCTGAATCCACTTCCATGAGGCAGGGCACCCCCTGAATTCTTACCCTGATCTTAACCTTTGAGCTTAGGCTGTTTACCCTGTCAATTGTTTCTACCAGGGCCCCTGGCGGTTTTTCTCTGCTGGCCTGGGTAGCTGGCCTACCTGGGGAGTTTGCCTCCAAATCATTGATGTTGTCACGGCCCTTGCTGCGGCACACCGGTTTGATGTGGCCGGTCTTCCCGCAATTGTGGCACTTAGCGTTTCTAAACTGGCAGCTTCCTCGGGCATGGTTGCCCCCGCAGCTGGCGCAGGCGGCCCGTTGCTCGTAACGCGGCGGTGGCAGAGGGGGGTTCCTGGACCTTCGGCGGTCCGAAGTGTCGCTTCTCCTTGGTTGCCTGCGTTCCATTCTGCGCTGCAGGGCTTCTCCGTCGGTGAAATCCACCGACTCTTCGCTGTCGCTGAGGGTGGCGCTTTCTTGGAAGACGGTCGCTGGGCTTTCTGGGGTCGTGGTAGTCGGCTTCTTCTTGTGGTTGTACTCGTAGGCCATGATTTCTCTGGTCAGCTCTGCCAGGCTCATGTCGGTCTTGGATGTCAGCTTCTTCTGTAGGCGTTCGTCCCTCAGGCCGATCACCACCTGGTCTCTGATGCGGTCTTCTAGGTCGGGGAAACGGCAGTTCCGCGCGGCGTGTCGGACCCCAGCGATGAAATCGTTTGCGGGTTCGTCTGGGCGTTGTTTCTTCTGGGCGAATTGAACCCGCCAGTACAGTTCGGATCGGGCTGGCATGTAATGCTTCGTCAGCTGGTCTACCAGGTCCGCGTAGGATACTTCGGTGATGGGCACCGGGCTGAACAGCCCCACGGCAGCGTCGTAGACGGGGGGTCCGCTGATGTATAGCAGCGCCGCGGCCTTCGCTCGGTCATCGGTGATTTTGCTGACAAGGAGGAATCCCTCGACCTGGCCCAGGTGTGATTGCCACCTTTCGGGATGTCGGGTGTCGAATTCCCTCACGCGACCGAAGTTTGCCATGTCGTCCGGTCCTGGGTCTCGCTCCGTTGGAAGTTAAAACTTCCGTGACAGCTCTGGCCGGGAACTCTCTTCCGCGGCCGTGACTTCAGCTCTGGAGCGATCCCATCCTCGTCGCCAGTGAAGTAGCCGAAGGACCACTCGGGACGACAGGCTAGTTCACTAAAAGGTTTATTTAGAGCAAGGCAAAACAGAATAACTCGCCCGGCTTTTATAGCCGGCAGCTGTCAGTGAGGGCCAATCAGGAACGTCCATTTTGGCGCCGCGTCTATCTGGACCAATCCGCGTCATCTGTTCTTGACAGTTCAGGCTTCCGCATGGCTCGGTGTTTTGACAGCCGCGAGCTGTCAGCGGTTGCGCCTGCGCTGTGCGGGGAACTTTGACAGCTGTCAAAGTTCCCGCGTGTTCTCCTGTCAGATTTGCTTTTCCTCACGTATACGGTTTAATCACATCTAACTTAACTGTTTACATATATAATACAGCCCGGAGCTGTCCAACCCCCCCTGCTGATGTGCACCATCAGCCTCCTGCTGTGCTGTCCTTTGTGTATGCTGGGAGGCATACACTGCACCCCTTCCCCCATAGTGAGGAGGATCCTCCGTCGTTCCTTCTTAACTATATACAGCTTATTTACAATTTTACATTTAACCCCCCAGATTCCTCCTCCCCCAGGCTTAAGAGCGAACATAATCACTGAGGTAGCTGGGGGCTCTGTGTGTCCTGTTTGATCTTCTCAAGCTTGGCTCTGTAGTGGTTTCGGTTCTGCCTCCTGTTCCTTGGTCTGGCTGTGTTGGTCTGTTTTGTGGGTGTGCATGTGTTTCTGTGTTGGCTCTTTGTTACCTGCTGTCCTCAGGCTCTTGCCTACTTTCCCTTTCAGCTCCTTGCCAGGCAGATGGATGCCCCAAAACCCTTCCTGCTGTTCTACTGGGTGCCTGTGACTGTGGCTGTGTGTGTGTTTGTGTTTGCTCCGGCTCCTCCCTTGCTGCTTCCATTGATTCTCCACCCGTCCTGTCAGGGGCTCTCTTCCTTAGTTGATCTAAGTGTCTCCTCCACAGGAGTCCCCCCTCCACCCTTACTCTGTAGGAGAGGGGGTCTGTCTGTTCCACCACTTCACCTGGCACCCATGGATGGCCTGTGCTGTAATTTCTGGCCCAGATCTGCTCCCCTGTGTTGAAAATGGTTTTGAGGGTTGGGGGTTCTGTGTCTCCTGACACCCTGTCTGGGTGGAGTCTGTCTAACGTAGTTATGAGGCGTCTGCCCCACCTGAGCTCCGCTGGGCTCTTTCCTGTGGCTGTGCAGGGTGTTGCGTGTTGATGGAGGAGGAATGTGGCCAGTCTCTGTTTCCAGTCCCCTTGTACTATTCGTTTGAGTGCATCCTTGGTAGTCCGCACAAACCTCTCTGCGAACCCGTTACTGGCAGGGTGAAAGGGTGCTGATGTGGCATGCCTAATCCCCAAGATCCTCAGGAACACCTGGAAATCCAAGGAGGTAAATTGCGCTCCGTTATCAGATACCACTACATCTGGTAGCCCGTGCGTGGCAAACACTCCCCTTAATGCCTGTATTGTGCCCGCTGATGTCATGTTGGACACAGGTACCACCTCTAACCACTTGGAGTGACTATCCACGATGACTAAGAAGGTGTGTCCCTGGAATGGCCCCACATAATCTATATGGACCCTGGACCAGGGGGTGTGAGTTTGTTCCCACTTGTGGACTGGAGCGTGTGTCTGATCTGGGCGAGACCTTTGGCATGTGTAACATCCTGCTACCAACCCCTCTATCTCTTTATCCAACCCAGGCCACCACAGGTAACTCCTAGCCAGAGCCTTCATCCTTACCACTCCTGGGTGACCCTCGTGAAGGGACTGAAGGACTTTCTCCCTAAGTTTTGTGGGGATGATGACCCTACTCCCCCACAGCAGGCAGCCTTTATGCATTGAAAGCTCGTGCCTCCTCGTAAAAAATGCTGTTAACTCTGGTCCCGGTGACTTGTCTTGCCACCCGCTGCTAACCCAGGACTGAATTCTAAGAATCTTGTCCCTGGGGGTTTCAGCTGCTATGTTGCTAGTGTCTAATGGGCACTCAGCCAGCTCCTGTATTGCTAATATCTGATTAGCAGGAGCGGGGTCTGGTCCAGCCTCCCTTAGGGGGAGTCTGATGAGTCCGTCAGCGTGTCCCATTTCCTTCCCCGGTCTATGGATCAGCTTACAGGAGTATGCTGACAGAAAAATGGACCAACGGAGCATCCTTGGTGAAAGGATCTGTGGCGTTTGCTTCTCTGTGGTGAATAGTCCCAGCAGGGGCTTGTGATCCGTGTAAATGAGGAACTCCCTCCCATACAGACCACTGCCAGCGCCTCCTTATCTATCTGCGCGTAGTTTCTCTCCGCCGCTGACAGGGTCCGGAATAGTATGCTATGGGAGCCTGCATGCCATCCTCCCTTAGGTGGCTGAGGACCGCCCCTATCCCATAAGGGGATGCATCGCACACTAGGCAAATGGGCTGGCCCTCCCTGAAGTGAGTGACCGTTGCATCCCCGGCTAGCATGTTCTTAAGGGTCCTGAACGCGCTTGTGTGTGTGGCAGTCCAGTCCCAGGGTGTTTCTTTGTCCAGGAGCCTGTGCAAGGGCTCCGCGATGGTTGCCTTGTGCGGCAGGAATGTATGATAAAAATTTAAGAGACCAAGGAACGCTTGCAGTTCCACTTTGTTTTTTGGAATTGGGGCTTCCTTAATAGCCCTCACCTTGGAGGCTGACGGGTGGATGCCCTGAGCGTCTATCCTGAATCCCAGAAACTCCGTCTCCGTGACCCCAATTTTACACTTGTCCCTTTTTAGTCTCAGACCCACATCCCTGAAACGGCCGAGTACCGCTCTTAACCGTGATGCCAGGACGTCCTCCGAGCTGGCTGCTATGAGGACGTCGTCGAAATACAGGCAAACCCCGGGGATCCCCTTTAGCGTTTTTTCCATGACTTCCTGGAAAATCCCCGGAGCTACGCTCACTCCGAATTGCAGTCGGTTTACCCGGAACGCCCCTTTGTGGGTGATGATCGTCTGGGCCCTTGCAGCCTCGGGGTCTACCGGCAGCTGCTGATAAGCCTGGGCAAGATCTAATTTTGCGAATACCGCCCCGCCTTGCAGGGATGCCAGGATGCTGCTTACGGCAGGAACCAGGTAAGAATGCGCACTTAACGCCCGGTTGATTGTCCCTTTGTCATCTGTGCAGATTCTAATGTCCCCATTTGCCTTTAATGGGGTGACTATGGGGGTCCCCCAATCCGCCCCATCTACCGGCGTCAGCACCCCCTGTTCCACTAACTTATCCAGTTCCTGCTCAATTTTATGCTTGAGCGCAAAGGGAACTCTCCTCGCCTTCATCCTGACCGGGGGGCCTAGGGGATTTAATTTAAAAGAAATTGGGGTCCTGGTGTACCTCCCCAACCGTTCGTCGAAGACATCCGCGAACTCCCTGCAGATGCCCTCGAGAGAGGGGTGGCTCTGCGTTTGGTGGATCCCAGTGATCCCAATGCCCTAGCCCCACAAAGCTCGTCCGTTGCCCTTCGACAACCAGCACGCTCAGTTTCCCCTTAAACCCTTTGTAGTGGACTGTCACCGACGCCTCCCCCGACTTTAATCGGAGAGTTCTGGAAGTCTGAGAGGGTCAGTTTGGATGGCCTCAGGGGAACCCGCTGGCCGCTCCGCTTGCAGATCTCGCTGAACCTGCCTCCACTGCTCACAGCTCGGCGGATGCCTTAGTGGAAGCCTGGGAAAGGGCAGCCACTGAGGCACTTGACCGGGTTGTACCCTTGCGGCCCCTGACCCGGCGCAGATCCCAGCGAGCTCCATGGTTTTCCGCGGAGCTCCGGGAGATGAAGCGTCGGAAACGGGGCCTAGAGAGCTGCTGGAGGTCTAGCCGATCCGAACCCGACCGGTTGCGGTTAAGAACCTATATTAGGTCTTATCTCGCAGCGATGAGGGTGGCGAGGTGCAATTACTTCTCCACCCTCATCGCGTCCGCAGATAATCGCCCGGCCGCCTTGTTTAGGGTGACTCGCTCACTTCTTAATCAGGAGGTGAGGGAGGATCCCTTGCAGGGTCGTGCCGAGGAATTTAGTCAACATCTGTCGGATAAAATCGCTCGGATTCGGACCGGTTTGGACTCCAGCTGGGCAGAGTCAGGCGATCAGGACACGGGCGGTCTTGTCAATGTTATCTGGGAAGAGTTTGATTCTGTGACCCCTGATGAAGTGGACAGGATTATGGGGAGGCTGAGCTCCTCCACATGTTTGTTGGACCCGTGCCCTTCCTGGCTGGTTTATGCAGCTAGGGAGAGGACACGAGGCTGGCTCCAGGCGGTTATATCTGCTTCTTTGAGTGAGGGTTATTTCCCCACCGTCTTGAAGGAGGCGGTGGTGAGACCTCTCCTCAAGAAGCCTGCCTTGGACCCAGCTGTTTTGAACAACTTTCGTCCAGTCTCCAACCTTCGCTTTCTTGCGAAGGTTGTCGAGAGTGTGGTGGCGCATCAGCTCCCTCTGGTCCTGGATGAAGCGGATTATCTGGACCCCTACCAATCGGGTTTCAGGCCCGGGTACAGCACGGAGACTGCATTGGTCGCTCTGGTGAATGATCTCTGGAGGGCTCGGGATAGGGGATATTCCTCTGTCCTAGTCCTATTAGACCTCTCGGCGGCTTTCGATACCATCGACCATGGTATCTTGCTGCGGCGTCTCAGGGGATTGGGAGTGGGAGGCACAGTTCTTCAGTGGTTCTCCTCCTATCTCCTGGGACGCACGCAGTCGGTGTTGGCAGGGGGACAGAGATCGGCCCCTAGGTCTCTCGTTTGTGGAGTTCCTCAGGGGTCGGTTCTCTCGCCTCTCCTGTTCAACATCTATATGAAACCGCTGGGTGAGATCATTCGTGGTTTTGGAGTTGGGTATCATCAGTATGCTGATAATACCCAACTTTTCTTTTCGACCCCAAACCACCCCAGTGATGCCCTCGCTGTGATGTCCCGTTGCCTGGAGGCGGTTCGGGTCTGGATGGGGAGGAACAGACTTCAACTCAACCCTGACAAGACTGAGTGGCTGTACATTCCGGCATCCCGGGACATTCAAAATGTTCCATCTCTTTCTATGGGGGGTGAGCTCTTAACCCCCGTGGATAGGGCTCGCAACTTGGGAGTCCTCCTAGATTCACGGCTTACCCTGGAAGATCATATAGTGGCCGTGACTAGGGGGGCTTTCGCCCAGGTTCGCCTGGTGCGCCAGTTGCGGCCCTATCTGAACCGGGATGCCCTGTGTACGGTCACTCATGCGCTCGTGACCTCTCGCCTTGACTACTGTAATGCTCTCTACATGGGGCTTCCCTTGAAGACCACTCGGAGGCTCCAACTGGTACAGAATGCGGCCGCGAGAGTTGTCTTGGGAGTTTCCCGGTACTCCCATGTTACACCTTTGCTCCGCGAGCTGCATTGGTTACCAGTTGTCTTTCGGGTGAGATTCAAGGTTTTGGTAACGATCTTTAAGTCCTTACATGGCATGGGTCCGGGATACCTCAGGGACCACCTGCTGCCGGCGTCAACTCCCCTCCGCCCTGTGCGTTCCCACAGAGAGGGCCTCCTCAGGGTGCCGCCAGTCAGGGAATGCCGACTGGTGGCCCCCAGGGGGAGGGCCTTCTCTGTGGGCGCTCCGGCATTATGGAACCAACTGCCGGTGGAGCTCCGGATGGCACCAGACCTCCGAACTTTCCGTCGTGACCTGAAGACCCACCTATTTGAAATAGCTGGTCTGGCCTGATGGGGATGGGTTTTAATAGTTGTTTTAGATTTGTTCACTGTTTTTAACTGGGCATGGGTTTAATCTTTTTTTTAATTTTTGTATTGTCTTTTTTATATATGCCCTGTGAACCGCCCTGAGTCCCCACCAAGGAGAAGGGTGGTATATAAATTAAATAAAACTGAAACTGAACGTCCGCGCGGAGATAATGGATACGGCTGACCCAGAGTCAAGCTCCATCACGCAGGGGACCCCTTGAATTTTGACCCTCAGTTTGATTTTTGGAATAAGGGGTGGGTGTCCCCCGGTTTCGCAAACAGCCGACCGTCCCGCCGTGTGGCTAACTGTAAGCCTCGGCAACCACTCCCTAGTACCTGTGGCCAGCTGGAAATCCACCTCCACCTCATGTAGACTGTCCCTCGGCCGGCTCCGACAGACCGCCGCGATGTGGCCGGTCTTCCCGCACGCTCTGCACTTTGCCGGTTTGAAATGGCAGGTAGACCGGGGGTGCTGTCCTCTGCAGCTGGCGCAACAGGTAGATCGGTTGGAGGTTCCTGACCCGCAGCCGATGCACGGGGTAGACCGGTGTTGTCCGAGTGAGCCCGGCTGGGTAGACCTGGGGCCACTGCCGCACTGCTGGGTAGACCAGGAGCGATGGGCGCTGCAGCCAGAGAACTGGGTAGACCAGGGGCCGCTCGTTCCGCATCCACACTCCTGATACCGCTACTCGACTGGCGCTGGGCTTTGCTCCTTCACGCGGTCCCAGGAGTAGGTGGCCGATCGCTGTTGGCGGTGGATGGCGTCTACCTCGAAGTCTCCCCCATCCGCGTCGCCGTGGCCGGACAGCTGATGGATGGCCCCGTTCTCCCTTGCGTCGGACTTCTCCGCTACGTCCCAGGCTAAGAACTCCTCCTGGATGTCCTGTAAGGTCAGCTTTTGCTTGGCAAACATCTTCTGCCTCAGCTTCCGGTCCCTTAGCCCGCAGATGATCCGATCTCGCAGACGGACTTCGAGGTTGTCGAAATTGCACAGTCTCACCGCTTGTCGCAGGGCAGCCATGTATTGCTTTGCGGTCTCGCCTGGACGCTGGTCCCGTTTCTCAAAACGGTACCGCCAAGCTATCTCTGATGTTTCGGGCTTAAAATGCTCCGTTAGTTTGGTTATCAGTTCGCTGTACCCAACGGCGTGAATGTTGTCGGGCGCGCAAAGACCGACTGCCAGCTGGTACGTCTCCGTGCCACAGCTGCAGAGTAGCGCTGCCGCTCTGTGTCGGTCATCCTTGACCCCATTCGCCCGTAGGTAGCACTCAAGCTGACCTACGAACGCCTCCCACTCCTCAGGGCGGTTGCTGTTGAAGATGGGGTATTGTCCCAGTTGTGCCGTTACCTCGATCGGGGTCGTTCTGCATCAGTTCCTGAGCTGCCGATGGGGGTTCGTCCGCGGCTAGCATTTTCCGGAGCAGGATCCCATCCTCGTCACCAGTGTAAAGTCGCGTGCTTCACAGAGAGGCGGACACAGAGCTGGGTAACGATGAGTTTATTCAGAACAGAACGAACTGGGGAACAGGGGAACCCTGGCGTCTATTTGTACCTGCCCAGGTGGATGGCATCCAATCAGTTCAAACCTGGGCTTCCTGCCAGTGCAGGTGACCAATGGGTTTAAATCCTGGCTTCCCGCCAGGCTGACCATGCCTGGGGCTGTCAACAGCTTAACTCATTAGGCTTATCCCATGTGAGCGGTTATCGCCCGGAGCTGTCCAACCCCCCTGCTGATGTGCACCATCAGCCTCCTGCTGTGCTGTCCTTTGTGTATGCTGGGAGGCATACACTGCAGCAACCCCAAAAAAGGTTCTGGTCCAGTCTCACATTTGCCTTTTTCAAGGGATGACTCCTTCTAGGTTTGGAATGGGTGCTGGCACTGAACCTGTAAGTCCATTCCAAGCAGCCCGATCTCTTTCTCTCATTATAGCACCTTATAATGAAAGGAAGGAAGAAGCTCAGAAAGAGAAGAAAGAGAAAAGATGCCACTAGCAAAAACATTTCAGTTTTGCTTCAATATCTTGGATATTGAGAATCCCTTCTCAAACTCTTCATATCATGAATTCATATATTTATACAATTCCTATTTTACAGGCTTAGTGGAATTTGCACAGAGGAAATTTTGTAAGTTCAATACTGCTGGATTATCATACATCAAAGTTGATGCACATACAGCCTATAAAATATAAAGCCAAGAATAATAGGACTAGGTAGTCATCACTGAGACATTTTGTAGCAATTTTACTAGAAGGCCAACTATCAACACAACATAGCTATTGCAATATTTGGAATCTAACATTTTACTAGTCTATTAAATTTCTTCTAACATGGCCATCTTTGTATATATCCATCACTAACTAAAATAATTTTTATCAGTCTTTGGACAGTGTTAGGCATATGGTGTTAGCCTACAATGTTGGGTTGAAAATATATTAACCATGATGTTATGTCTTTAAGATGTTAATTGGCCAATGGGTGTGTAAGTGTTCTCATGGCCATAAGAGAAAGCTAGGAACGTAGCTTCTTTCTCTCTCTGAATTCACTGCTCTCTACTATTACTGTTTTTGCTCTGTTACCTGAACTGTGTATTGACCTCTGGACCGGTAAGAAGACTTTGTATTTTGGATTACTTATTGGACCGTCGCTATTGTGTATGACCTGGACTGTTTATTTTTGACTGTGCATTTTTGTTTTTACACCACCTCAAAAGTAAAGTACTTTTTGCTTTCACAACGCAGTGTACTCTTGTGTGACTCTTACTGCTCGCAGTACCCTTCCTTGTCTGTGCAACTCTTTGGTAGCACAAGGAGACCTCTGCACAACAAATTACTTAACAGACAGTACTTGAAAATCTTCAGTGGCACAATATTTGACCCTTCAATTTACAAAAGCATTTCAGATAATCTCAATATGAATAGTTTTCTATAAATTCATGGGATGAAGCATATTCGCATTTGGTGTTTAACTTAACAAACTAAAAAATACCAATGTTGTTTGTGTAGAAACTTTTCCAGTTTGGATGCAATATAAAAGTTACTATATTGAACTCAAACAGAATGACAGAATTTGTGGGTAGACAACAAAAAGACCACTAATAATGTAATAGCCAGCAAATCTATTCTAGGGAGCATGATGTCAGAACATTCATCCTCAACTATAAATGGGTTCTGGCTAGCCTCCCCAAGCATAGTCAGCATGTTGGAGGTGCAACAAATAAGTAATGCAATTGGTGTTAAGAATGTAACTGATACTTATGTGGACCTAATATTCCTTACTGTAAGTGTAAGGTTAGTTTTCTCATTTTATCAGTTAGCATTATTTCCTGCTGACCAACTGTTTCATGCATCTCATAATTCCTTTTTTAAAAAAAATGAATATTTTAAAAGTATTCAGATTACCGTAAGTTTTAAATATAAAATAACTACCACATTCTGTGAAAATTAGAGATTAGATTGAAATCCTGCATGGAATTTCATGGAAATGAAACTTTGCCACATATTTACCTTTCTCTTTTAGAATTACAAAGTTAAGTATTGTGTCTAAAATGATACAGAAAAAGTGTGCATCTCCAGTAAATCTTGCTAAATCTTATCTTGGAAAACATGCTTTCCTAATCACCTAACAGATACATATTTCCAGAAACCAGAACTGTTTTTTAGTCAGGCTATAAATTAAAAAAATATTGCTTTTTGTGCCATTAATAAATTACATATATTAATGCAACCTGAATGGAACTAACAAAAAGTCATAGGCTTTTCCAGAAAACGTAGCCTTTGTTTTCCTGAAATATGAAACACGAAATATCTTCAGTATATTTACTGAAGTCTAAAAGTCAAGAGAAAAATAAAAACCAAGGTAGTACATACTTTAATGTTTAGGAAGTATTTACATGCAAGTCTCATTAATCAATTTACAATGCTATTCTATTTATAGCAGATTTCTATAAACCAAAGTGTAAATTATTTAACCAGGTGAAAATCAATTATTGTAGTATGCTTTTAAACACATGCATACAAAAGTAGTAATTTATCGTCTATTTTGAACAAAAAATATTGTTCTTTTACTCATTTTATTTTAACATAGCAAGTAAACTGTAGAGTAAATAGATAATACTTTCCTTTGCTACCTACAGCATTACTTTAAATCCCTAAGAATAAAGTGAGCTTTTCAGCCTGTGCCAGACTAGATTTATTTCATTTCTTATGATACTAATAGTGCTGGACTAAAATGGCACAATAGGTCTTTACTATTAGTAATTTAATAAGCCTTCAAGAATTTTCACTGATGTTCTATGGGCAAAAAGCAGAACAATAACACTATTTTGTTTCAAAGACTGAGAAGGAAGAATACTAGCCAACCTTTGCTGAAAAGGTACAGAAATAGTATGAGTAAAGGTTGAAGGTTTAAGATCATAATAAGGAAGTTAAATATTCTGAAAATATTGAAAGGAGGCCTAGAAAAAGAAATTCACACAAGAATGAAGAGCAGTATAATGTGTATCATTATATTGGTTTGAGCTTAGTTGGGCTTTATGAAATCTTCACTAAAGCTTTTATTTTTTGTCCTCCCCCATGTACAAAAAGACACAGATCACAGCAATATTTAGCACCAAAAGCAAAAAAAAAGGCAAATAGACACTATAGACGGTTTAATGTTTGCTGAGGGTGGGTGAAAGAGGACAAATGACAACATATGTACCGTGATGTCATCACAATAACGATGCAATTTAAATCAGGTATGATGCAGACAACAAAACTATGTGTTTGTGAGTGATTAAGTCATGATGCATAATTATTGTCATGTTGACCTCATTGTGATTTGTAATAGGTGCCAATGCATAAATCTCATTTGATTTTGTTCTTTCTGAGTAATAGGTGAAGTAATACAACAGAAACATCTGTGCATTAACGCAACAAAAGAAATTCACCCAAAGTGGTATTCATATAATTTGACAGAAATTCTTGTAAAATAAGTCAATGAAACAAAAGTAAAGATTTGATTAGACTTTTTAATTAATACTTATTTTGATGCAGGCGCACTGTTTTGCCTTCCACTGTCATCTTCAATTATGGATTATGCCTAAAACTCACATCATTTGTATCTCTGCCTCTCTCTGTCCCTGTCTCTCTCTCAAAATCATAAAATGATTAAAGTACACTCATGTTTTTAAACATATTGCATGGAATTGTTTCATATTTAGAATGCAAGTTTGCTTTACAAAATTGGCATTGTTTTCATTTCACCCACTTAAGATTAGTGAGATACAGGATCACTTTCATATAATTTAAAACTGAAGAACTATAAAACAAACGAAGTTGGAACATCTACCACAGAGGAAACCTATTTCACCTATTTTAAGAAGGAATAATTTAGCAGTCTTTTCTTCTTTTGCAGACTTATCAAAAAAGAATTAATGTATGTTTCCCCCTCCATCTTGTGACTCTTTAAAGGCAGAATCCTCCCTCTTCCTGACATTCAATTGTTTCTTTTCTGCTCCATTTAACAGTGAACCAAAACATTTTGTAATCTGAAATAAAGCCCCTTCTGTTGCAGACAACTCAATTAAACCTTCAGTTTATCATGCTATCTCCTTTCTCTGGTTGTAGTTCCATAAGTGGACTATATACCTAGATTTCCATGATCCAGCAGGTTATATTCATATATCAGAACAGACATACATTAGCTTTCTCTTTTTAATTACAACATAAAAAACATAACTTTCTTGTCACAAAACATAGACAAAATTATGCAGATGTGCACATGCTGTAACATAGACAAAGATGGAGAAAATCAGAGCTACATCTATTGAGGCAAAACCATACCCGGAGAAATAGAAACTCCATTGATATTTTTAATAATTTATTTATTCATCAAAATTTTACATCGCCTATGTTACTTGCATGACTCAGATACATCGCATTAGGTGCATGGCAAAGTTACATCAAACATGTACACTGAACTAGTACTTCAATTAAAAAATGTTTTCAGGGTTTCATGAAATTACTTCCAGGAATACTTCAACCTCTTTTAAAAAATAATTAATTATCTAGGAAAGAGTCCTTAATTTTAGAATTTCTCTCATTTCCTCTTTTGTAAAGCTAAAAATATCTTAAAAGTCATCTGTGTTTGTTTTAACACTATTTTCAGAAAATAAACAAAATCTAATATTTTACAGAATACTTTCCTTCATTGCAGATTTTGATGTTTAATATACTTCATACTTGCATCTGAAGTATGCATTCACTCTAAAATTATAGATATTAAAATCAAGGTTGTTATATGTGAAAGAAGAACTTCTCAATGCATGGAAGTGCAAAACAGCACTTTTCTTCAGAATTCTAAAGAAGCTAGATCTTCTGCAAAGTTGCACAGCTGCTTTCCTAGGAAGAAAGCAAAAGATGCAGTTTTAAGGATTCTAAGAAAAAGGCTTCACTTGCTTTGCCATGCACTGTGAAGTGTTTCAAGAGCTACCTGATAGCAATTAATTTTCTACAGACATGATTTACAGTTGTGATGTATTATATATATATTTTAAGTGGAGGCTTGTACTCATTGAAGACAGAATTAAGTCACATTCCTTTCATGAAGGACAGGCATCTGCATGTTTGCTAAAGATTTAATAACCTCTATATCAGATGATGTAGGGAGGAAACATTTCTGTTATTTGTTATCAGATACTAACAGAATTCTTGTTAATCTATTGTTAGGACAAGTTACAAGGCAAAGAGATTCCAATATATAGAGGAAAGTGAATTTTCTCTTGATAATTAGCTAAATAATATATGGCACATTCAGAAAATATTCAGACCCCTTTCACTTTTGCCAATTTTATTATGCTAAAGCTTGATTCTACAGTTGTTGAAATTCTTTTTTCCCCCTATTGCTCTATACCACGGGTGTCAAACTTGCTGCGTCACGTGACATGTCGTGACGTATCATGACTTTTTTTGCACTGCCAGAGCTGGGGTGGGCATGGCCTCCGTATGATGCAACTGGCCCGCAGGCTGGTTTGACACCCCTTATCTACACTCAGACCCTTTGCAACAACACTTAAAATTTAGCTTAGGTGCCTCCCATTTCTCTTAATCGTTGCTGATATCATGACTTTTTTTGCACTGCCAGAGCTGGGGTGGGCATGGCCTCCGTATGATGCAACCGGCCCGCAGGCTGGTTTGACACCCCTTATCTACACTCAGACCCTTTACAACAACACTTGAAATTTAGCTTAGGTGCCTCCCATTTCTCTTAATCGTTGCTGATTTGGAAAGGCGCGCACCTCTTTATCAAAGGCCTCACAGCTGACAATGCATACTGTAGCAGAGCAAAAGCCACAAGGTCAAAGGAACTGCCTGCAGAGCTCAAAGACAGGATTATTGCAAGGCACAAATCTGAGGAACGCTATATTAAAATAATTGAACTTGTTAATTATGGCTTAGGTCTGAACTAACTTTGGGGGTCATGTTTTCCCAAAAGAACTCCTTGACCATATGTCCTACATGCTGCTGAAGAGTCTAATCAGATTTCTCATTCTAAATAAAAAGTCCTCACTTGAAGACACCTGTATGATCTTGATGAACATAAATCACCAGGACCCGATGGATAACATCCCAGAGTTCTGAAAGAGCTGGCAGATATCATGTCAGAACCACTGTACCATATCTTTCAAAAATCCTGGTGCACTGGGGTACTACCAAAGGATTGGAAAAGAGCTAATGTGATTCCCATCTTCAAAAAACCCAGGAAACTACAGACCAATCAGCCTAACATCAATACCTGGGAAGGTACTAGAAAAGATAATAAAAAACAGACCTGTGAACATCTAGAAGCAAATAAAGTTATAACTAGAAGCCAGAATGGGCTTGTTAAAAACAGATCATGCCAAACCAATCTTACTTCATTTTTTGACTAAGTAACTAAATTAGTAGACCAGTGAAATGCTGTGGACATAGTATACTTAAATTTCAGTAAGGCATTCAACAAAGTACACCACAACATACTTCTTGGAAAGCTAGAAAGAAGTGGGATAGACAGCATCACCATCAGATGGATTGGTAACTGGTTGACAAACCGTACTCAATGAGTAATCCTTAGTACGCCTACATGGAAGGAAGGAACCAGCGGGGTACCACAAGGTTCTGCCCTAGGCCCAGGACTCTACAACATCTTCATAAACAACTTAGATGAGGGAATAGAAGGGAAACTTATCAAATTTGCAGATGATACTAACGTGGCAGGAATAGCCAAATCCCTAGATCACGGATCAGCAACCCACAGCTCTGGAGCCGAATGTGGCTCTTTCAGCCTTCTACTGAGGCTCCCAGTCCTCCTCTGCCATTTGCAGAAAGAGAGAGACAGAGGCACTTGCACTTCCCTTCTCTCTCTCTCTCTCACACACACACACCCGAAGATGCTCAGTTTCAGATTACACTGTCTTGGATGGTAAATCTGCTTCCATAAATCAACAAGCTGGGGGGGGAAGGAGGTTGGGGGAGGAGGGGGCAGGAATGATCCCTGCCAATTAAATGTGCAAATTCCATTGGAGCAACTGAGCACCCCATTTAGCATGTAAAGTGTGGGTGCAAAGCAGAGGAAGGTTTGCAAAATGGAAAGCCTCTTCCCTCCACCAAGGTTTAGAGCCAGTGGGAAGACAGTCCTGGCGATACCCCGAGAGCTTTCATTGCTCATCCAACCTGCCCCCACCATCGCACTGCCCAGCAATTGGAATTGCCCCAAGGCTGGACAGGGTCAGGAGTCAAGGTGGGGTAGGGTGGGGAAAGAGAGTGAGTTGTTGAACCGAAGCAAGCGTCCTACAAATGATTCAACCCCCCCAGAAAGCCCCCCCTCTTATTTGGGGTGTAAAACGTGTCTGGTCCATGCCATGAGCATTTTCAAGACTTTGATGGGTAGACGCTTGGCTTGGCGGAAAGGGTCTGAAGGGGGAATGGCATGGAGGAAAGCTTTGCCGCCACCACCAGTAAGGTTCCCAGGGAATCAACTTTGCCAAGGTAGTTCAACTCCATTGCCACTTCCACCGTTGCTGAGTTCTGGGGCGCCTCCTCCTCCTGCTCCTCCTCCTCCTCCGCACTGACTACTTCTTATGGCAGAAAACATGTAATCATGACCCAAAGCCTGGCATGAAAACTCATGGGGGGCAGGCAGTGGGAACACCGGGCACTGCTGCTGCTCAGGAACCAAAACAGGGCAACTGCTTCCAATCACAACTTTAGGGGGAGACCACAGGAGAGAGATCCCCTGCAGAGATGCCCCTTTGGAAAATTGGGAGCAGCAGCAGTGCTGCTACCACGTGTCTTTTTACCTGCCTCGTGGCAGTGGCACCCACTCTTTGCATCGTCTCTTGGCTGGTGGTTCGGCCCCCTGGCCCCCTTTACAGTTCTGCCCACACAGCTATGCAGGGGGGAGTAGAGAGAGGGGGGGAGAGGGACAGGGAGAGAGAGAGAGATGAATATATGTGGTTGTCCTTAATGGACTTTTAGTAAAGAATGTTTAATGAAATATTTTGATGTTTTTTTAATTAGGTATGGGGATAATTATGCTGTATTTAAAGATGGTAGATAAGCTACTAAAATTGTTTTTACCTGTTGGGATGAAGGAGAAAGGTTTTCTCCCCCCCCCTCTTTTTCCTGTCCTTTTCTCCCCCTTTCCCCCGGCAATTTTTTTCTTTTCTATTTTTTTATTTGTAGTTTTTATAGTTTGCACCAGCTTTTTATTTAATAAATACGAGGACTCAAATAGACATTGAGTATTTTATTTGAAAGTAATCTTTGACCCAGTGTATTTTTTTGGAGTTCAAAATGCTTTTATTGCATGCAGAAATAAAAATTTGTTTTCTTTGTAGCAGTTCATGCAACACGCTATCATTTTTAATACATAGCATAACGGTAAAAAATGATATATGCAGTATTATGTTCATTTTAGATGTCAAAAGGTTTTGTGGCTCCCAGTGCTTTCTTTTCTGTGGGAAACCGGTCCAAATGGCTCTCTGAGTGTTTAAGGTTGCTGACCCCTGCCCTAGATGATAGGTTCAAGATCCAGATGGATTTGACAGACTTGAACACTGGGCCCTATTTAGACAATGAAATTCAATGTAAAGAAAGGTAAAGTCTTTCACTTAGGCAAGAAAAACTAAAAGTACACATACAGATTGCATGAAACCATGCTTAATAGCAGTAACTGTGAGAGGGATCTTGGAGTCTTAGTAGGCAATCAATTAAACATGAGTTAACAGTGTGCGGCAGCAGCCCAAAAAACCAATGCAATATTAAGTTGAATTAACAGAGGAATTCAATCAAGATCACTTGAGGTACTAATACCACTCTTAGTAAGACCACACCTAGAATACTGCAACCAATTTTGGTCACCCCACTATAAAAAAGATGTTGAGACTTTAGAAAAAGTGCAAAGAAGAGCAACAAAGATGATTAGGGGATTGGAGGCTAAAACATATGAAGAAAGGTTACAGGAACTGGGCATGGCTAATCTAGTGAAGAGAAGGACCAGGGGAGACATGATAGCAGTGTTCCAATATTTGAGGGGCTGTCACAGAGAGAGGCTCAACGTATTTTCCAAAGTACCTGAAGGCCAGAAAAGGAATAATGGATGGAAACTGATCAAGGAGAGATTCAACCTAGAAATAAGGAGAAATGTTTGAGAACAATCAACCAACGGAATAGTTTGCCTTCAGAAGTTGTGGGAGTTTCATCACTGGAAGTTTTCAAGAAGAGGCTGGACTGCCATCTGTCAGAAATGATGTAGGATCTCCTGCTTGGGTGAGGGGTTGGACTAGATGACTTACAAGGTCCCTTCCAACTCTGTTATTATGTTATATTATGAAGAAATGGCTAAATATTTGATTAGAGAAAAGACAATACGTCTGTTAAGTATTTGGTTCTTGCACGCATTGAGCGAGATGAAGGGTTCAAATAGCAACAGGCTTTATTGAGAGTCAGAACATAACAGAAAAAAACTAATAACTGCTGTGCAGCTATTTATATGGTTGGCCTCTAGGTGGCGACCAATAGATTTAAAGCAGCAGTTTCCCGCCCAAAAACCTACTTAACTGGATGGAGACAGCCAGTCTAGTTTGGCCCAGCAACCATTACAAAACATACACGTAAAGTAAGCCATTAACGAACAGTTTAAAAACAAGCAATTATAGCATATAAGGCAAGTACATTACAACACCCATGTATGGATGACTGCAAACTCCTTATAGACTTTTGGGATGAAGCAGAAAAAAGTGCACTTGTGGTTTTGATAACTGGAGGGAAACTATTTTTTTAAAAAAAACTAAGGAAAATTTGTTTTAAAAAATATCAGAGTAAGAGATAACTTTGTAATCCTATTTGTATTTGTTACAAAAGAAATCAGAAACTTCTATTTTTATCATTTCTTTCTTCACTTTGTTTTCTTTTTTCTTTCTCTTTAGTCTTTATTTTGCATTAGTTTGCATTAGTTTTTAATGTCTTTAAAAATTTGTTTACCATATTTTCCGGCGTATAAGACGACTGGGCGTATAAGACGACCCCCTACATTTCCTGTTAAATTATAGGGTTTGGGCTATACTCGCCGTATAAGACTACCCCTCTTACAACGCACACCAAATAAAAATTAAAAAACATCAGATTTGATTTTAATATGGTAATTTTAATTCAAATGCTTATGACATGCAGGTGCTTAGTAGGAAAACTGTCACTTATAAACATAAGGCTGTTTGTCATCAAACATGTAAACATAAAACAGTGCAAGTGGATTAAATAATAATAATAATAATAATAATAATAATAATAATAATAATAAGAAGAAGAAGAAGAAGAAGAAGAAGAAGAAGAAGAAGAAGAAGAAGAAGAAGAAGAAGAAGAAGTTGTTGGAGGGGACCTTGGAGGTAATCTAGTCCAACCCCCTGCTAAGGCAGGAAACCCTATACCATTTCAGACAAATGGCTGTCCAGTCTCTTCTTAAAAACTTCCAGTGTTGGAGCATTCACCACTTCTGGAGGCAGGTTGTTCCACTGGTTAATTGTTCTAACTGTCAGGAAGTTTCTCCTTAGTTCTAGGTTGCTTCTCTCCTTGATTAGTTTCCATCCATTACTTCTTGTCCTGCTTTCAGGTGCTTTGGAGAATAGCTTGACTCCCTCTTCTTTGTGGCAGCTCCTGATTCCAGCAACCATTCCCTATTTTCCTAATTCACTTTTTCACTTTTCCTAATTCACTCTAAAGCTTTCCCTGCACAGAGCCTTAAGTAACACAAGCTGCCTGCAATTAGTGCAGGTTCTCATCCCACTAGGCTCAATGTTGACTCAGCTTTCCATCCTTCCAAGGTAGGTAAAATGAGGACCCAGATTATTGGGGGGCAATAAGCTGACTTTGTAATAATGCTGCTTGTGGGGGTGTGGGGGTGAAAGCCCTAATAAACAGGCATATACACAGAATGAAGGCTATTGCTAAGCACATTGATTTGTGCTTTAAATTGTAAGCCACCCTGAGTCTTCGGAGAAGGGCAGGATATAAATGGGATTTTTAAAAAAAGACCAAATGGGAGATCCAGGTTTTCCAGCCAGCCCGCCCAGTTCCTGAGTCAAATGTGTCCTTAGAGCTAAGCTGGTGCTCTGGCTGCTGCCTTCCCCACCTGCCTTTCAAGTTGGGATATACTACAGCTGCTCTTCAACTTTAGAAGGAAAGACGCCCAGACCCCAGCCTGTAAAAAATCACAGACTGCAGCTTCTTCTCCAATTGGTCCCGCTTTCCCTGCGCAGACTAAATGGGAGATCCGCTCCAGGTTTTCCAGCCAGCCCTATCCCTAAATTTTCAGCAACCGGCGTATAAGACGACCCCTGACTTTTGAGAAAATTTTCATGGGTTAAAAAGTAGTCTTATACGCCGGAAACTACGGTAAATGTATTAAAAAGGAATCCTTGTATTCAGAGCTTCCACACACAAAAAACATTTACACATAAAATATATCCATTCATTCAAACACATTTAATATCCCTTCCAAAAATATTTTTCTTAAGATTTGAATTCAATTATTGAATAATTTCTGATTTTTTTTAAAAATCATAATCTTGTATTACATCTTTTTTCCAATCAGAAAATTTATTCAATCACATATTCTCCCACTGAGCATTTATTATAACAGAAGATTGTCATACTTTTTATTTTTTTCTTCTATTCTTTTATCTACTTTAAATTTTTCTAATAATTATACATACAAAAACCATAGATGTGAATTTCCTTATTCTGCCAGTATTTCTCTTGTTCCTATTCAACAATCCCCTTGATAAAATTCTAATATATCAAAGCAAGTCAACCATTTATGTTCGGTAATCATTTTCTTCTATAAAATGCTTCTTTTTTTAATACAAAATTTTATTAAATATACAGTTAAAAACACAGAAAACACAGAGGACATGATACAACTTCCCTGGCTTAAACAATACTATTAGTATTACCTTGTGAAAAGAAAAAGAAAAAGGTCTCTTTACAATATGACAAAATATACGCATAGAATCTGTGAACTCTCTAGTAAATATTCCTTCGATCGTGTACATTATAGTTAAATAACTTTCAATTCTATCTTATAGAGAATACTGGTGTAAAGATTTCTAAGCTATCAACTTATCAATCAACATTTGTCCCAGTTTTCCTCCTTAACTCTAGCCATTTATACACTTCATTCCAAATTTCGTAATAGTCTGTTTCAGATTTGTTCTTAAGCTCTAATGTTAACCTATCCATTTCGGTGCAGGATAGGATATCTTGTATTACATGAGTATGTTCAGTAAATGTTTTCAAATCATTAGGAATACATCTGAGTCAATGCTTTGTATAGTTTTGAATATCTACATTATTGTGGATTATTCAGTTAAAATATTTGATTTTAGCTTTTTAACTCAAACAGGATACACCTGCATACCTGGAGGCATTTACAAAAAAAATGGATTTAAAGCAATTCAAGGCCAAGACATGTTTGGGCAAATACTGCTATTATGTAATCATAGTACTATTAATTCCAGTCAATGGCATTAAGTCTCCTTTATATGACATTTGTTATATACCATCATCCATGAATACAGCAGAAAAGATGATTATCACCATAAGCGCAAAGATCAGGCAGCTCTTTTATAAATTGGTTGCCTAGTTCAGGGGTCCCAACCCCCGGTCCGAGGACCAGTACCGAGCTGCAAAAACAAGCAAAGCCCCATCCGCGGGATGCAGGCAGCATACAAAACCACACATTCTCTGGTCCATGGAAAAACCTCTCTCCATGGAACCAGTCCCTGGTGCCCAAAAGATTGGGGACCTCTGGCCTAGTTCATATATGTTTGACATCATAAACTCACAAACTGCACATCAAGTTCACTGTGTATTTATCTCTCACTCAACAGAAAAAAGTGCCTTTCGGCTTTATGTACAAAAAGGGGAAAATGCTGAGAAATATCTACAATGTTCAAAGCTATTAGTCTTACATCTGTTTTACCAAAATAGATCCTAATCACATCATTTTCTCCAGGTACATATTCATGATCTCTTGGCAGGAATCCTAGAAAGTCATATCAAACTAGTGCCAATGATTTAGGTCTGGCTGAAAAGAGAGCAATTTGCCAGATTAATGGTACTTCTTATAAACAAGTTGGGAAATTTGTACATTTTGGAATGCTTGATACATTTTAGGCATTTTCTTGACAGCAGATTTCTTTAAGTTTAAAATTTTCAAATAAAGAACATGTAAATAATTTAGATATTTCCTAATTTCCATTTTGTTACATTACAAAATAGAAAGTATCATGTTATTTTGAAGATGACATCAACCAATTCTGCATGGTTATTTTAATTCTTAATAAAATGTTAATGATCTTTTTTTAAAGAGATTTTGTGATCAAAAAGTAACTACCTGAACCCAAGAGTCAAAGAAGGGAGACGATGGTCTGAGATGGTCTTGGGAAAACCATAGCAGAGGGCACAAAAAAGATTAAACAAGAAGAGCAGCAGTTGAATTGAGGACCAACCAGAATTTAGATCAAAATAATCTCCATCTTTTCTCTATACATAACATACAAAATATCCTAGCTCCCAAACAATGCAATGAGAGCATTTCCAGATTATCAGCTTTTCCCAGTCTTCACAATATTGTACGTTAATAAAGCAAAATACTTTCCAAGAAAAGCAAATAGCAGCTCATATCTATGAGCATGTCCTTATTTATGTCAATGTAAACCTTACTGATATGATCATCCAATCAGTACTTTTGCTCACAATAGCTACTATTATTTAGCAAAAGCCCTGAACTTTGGATTTTTCCCCACTGATGATTAGTGTGGTTAGCAAAAAGAGAGTGTATCTCTGAAAAATCAGACAAATGTTCCTTGAAATTGCAGCTGCATTTTGATGATTTAGCAGCAAGCATGAATGGAGAATCCCTATAATAATAGTAACGGTTTCCTTTAAATGCCACCTGGATGTTTGTGTGTAAGGCAAACATGACACTAAGCCCAGCAGTGGATGGAGAATAAAGGGAAGTTCACTTCTAAACTTAAAAGACCCAAATACCGTATTTTCCGGCATATAAGACGACCCGGCATATAAGACAACCCCTGACTTTTGATAATATTTTCAAGATTTTTCGTCTTATACGCCGGAAAATACTTACATGCCAGTTGCCAAGTGTCCGACACAAGCCCGATTCAGATTCAGCCCCGTCTGATGCAAATGGTGCAAAGCCACGCGCTCTTCCAGGCCAGACTCTGCAAACAGCACGCCAGAAGCCGCAACCACCGCGGGAACTCTGAGTCCCCGCCTTTCGGCAGCCTGCACGGCCAAGCGCGATTCGGCTTTGAGATAGCATTTGCAGATGGAGCAGCCGCCGTGTCTGGAGCCAAGCCCCGCCCAGGAGACGGTTGGCCAGGCGGGCCCGGAAGACACGCTAGAGAGCCGGGCTTGGGGCGGCCATGCCGAGGCCGGCTGGCGAGGGCCGCTGCATGGTCTGCGGGCAAGAGGGGCGCCAAATACCGCTGTTCCACACTCCGCGACCAGGCAAGCGATTCTTCCGGTCGGCGCGGGTCAGGCGGTGCCTCGGCAGGAGCAAAGGTGGTCCCTTCCTACTGTCGAGCAGCGCGCCTCTGGGGACCGCCTGCCCCTCCTCTTTTCGGGGACCTGACAGCCAGCATTGGAAGTGCCAGCATGGCCAGTCCTATAGAAAGCAACGGCGGCGGCTGCAGTAGCCGCCCCAGGAGCTGACGAGAGTTTGCCCTCCATCACCCGTTCGCCATCGGCCGCTTAACCACGGGTCGCCATCGCCTACCTCCATTCACCCAGCGATCCCACCATCCAGCAGAAAAGATCAGAGAGGTGAATAGTATTTTCCGGCGTATAAGACGACCCGGCGTATAAGACGACCCCCAACTTTTGAGACGATTTTCATGGGTTAAAAAGTTGTCTTATACACCGGAAAATACAGTAGTAAAAGCTTGATAGTTTCACAGAGAAATGAAATGACTGAAGAGCACATTTAGAGGGAAGGGATGTTGAACACAAAGAAATTCAAAGCAAAAAGTTAAAAATGCAAGTCCAAACTTATATTTTCAAAACTCTCTCCTTTTCCTAGAAAAGGGCAGGTCTCCAATCATATGGTCCTGACTGCAATTTTGCTGATTTTTTTCACCTCTGCTCTGGATGACAAATTGGAATTCTTTTCAAACAGGACGCCATGACTAGCGGCTTAAATGGTGTATTAATAATTATAGTGATTTGACAGATTATAAAGCTAAAACAGCTATTGTCATTAAATAATATATGAGGGGTGTGTGACAGAAACACCCAAAAAATTGAGAACTGTCACTTTCTGATTCCAGAAGAAGACTGGATGATTAAAGGCACCCAGTTCTCAAATTGCTTTTAAAATGCTGCTTTAGCCATATTCTGAAAAATACTGTGAATCTTACTTTTACAAGTAGTGGTACTGCAGAACTGGATGAAATGAAGATGGTTTTCGAATGGAACAGACTGCCTCAGTTCCTACCTATTCAAATACAGTGGAACAGAAAATATATTATGTTTTGAGGCTCAGAAAAAGTTAATAAAGATGGTATTCATTTTTCTATTACCTCTTGCCCAATATAATTAAAAACCTAGGTAATCAATAAGAAAACTCATCTTTTATATTCTGAGAGCCGGTTTGGTATTCAGATAGTCCTCAACTTGCAACCATTCAAAATTATGACAGACTGAAAAAAAGGTACTTACAATTTAGTCTCAGTTCCCCGCTTAATGACCAGCATGGCCTATAAACATAATTCTGGGGTCAATCAGGGTCATAAATAGAGTATCACCATCTTCCGGTGGCGACGCGACGCCGAAGACAGCCGTCTCCGGGCTGTACGCTCCGCAGCTGTTTTTTTCATCATAAACAGTGCCGATCAGCTGTTTAGATGGATTTGAAGCCCCCTCCTCAGGAGAAGAGGAGGGGGTGAGGCCCCAGATAGGGGTTGAGCTCTCCGGGGCCGCCTGAGCTGAGAGTTTGGGCGGCTGAAGGATTGAGCCCCCCCCGAAGCCTGGGTTGCTCCGAGCTGCGCAGCGTCTCTGCTCCATGATTTTTGGAGCAGAGCCAGGCGTTAGCAACCACCCCTGCCAGAAGGAAATACCCTTGAGTATCAAGATGCAGGCAGAGCGGTACAGGAGGTCAAGGTGATGTGGACTTTTATCTTTACTCTCTAACTCAATGGATTTTATAGCTTTAAAGTGAAAGTGCGCAACAAGTGAAAGTGGGGGAAGATGGCGACGAAAGCCTCCAAAGTTCTTCGGAGTGCGGGGTCTTCCCCGGTGCAGCAGACCTCATTGCAAGCTTTGCTTCCTCCTGCACCTCCTCCGGCATTGACGCTTAAGGATTTACAAGATGCCTTTCAAAAGCATTCACAATTAATGTCTGATATGATGGATGAAAAGCTGAAAAAGCTGGAGGAGAAATTGGAGAAGAAGATGGAAGAGAAGTTTAGAGCAATGAGGGTAGACATGTTGTCTACAATTGAAAGTGTAGCTGAATGTGTGCAACAGCTGGATGAAAAAGTGGAGGATCTCAGTCAAAAGAACTCTATATTAGAAGTAAAGGTATTAGAGAATGAAAATATAAGGGACAAAATGGACAGAGAATTGAGCCTTGTTCAGTACCATCAGATGCAGTATGCTATTAGAATAAGGGGCTTAAAAGAGAATCCTAAAGAAGATTTAAAGCAGCTGATCTCTGAGGCTTTGGAAGCGGTATTGGGCCAGCCAGCATCTGAAATTGAGGGAAGCATGGATAAAATTTTTCGTGTAAATTCATGGATTGCAAGACAGAGGAAGTTACCCAGAGAAGTGGTGGTCTATTTTACAAAGAGAGTAATTAGAGATGAAGTCATTCCTGCTGCTTATGATACTAAGTTTGTGGTTGCTGAGCAAGAAGTCCTGGTTTTAAAAGAGATTCCTCCAAAGATTTTAAGGAGAAGGAAAGATTTTGCATTTCTTACACAGGAACTTAAGAAATGTGATATCAAGTTTAGATGGGAGATTCCAGTCGGACTGGTGGTGATGCACGAAGGTAAAAGACATCGTCTGGTTACTGTGGCCCAGGCACGTGATTTTTACAGCAATGTGTTAAAAGCAATCCCCCTATCACTTCTGGAAGCTGCAAAGGGATATGGTGAGGGAAAGCCTCAAGATGTTGCAGATAGACAGACAGAGGAGAATGGTGTTGGAGGGGATCAAGTTACAGTTTCATCGGCTGCTGCTCGAGAGCAGAGGATGACCCGTGCCGCCCTAAGACGAGCGAGACGAGAGCAAGAGCAAGGCCAGCAGAAAGTTATGGAACCTCCAAAGCGTACTTACAGTGAAGCTGTGGGAGGGGCGCGGTCCAAAGAAGTTACAGGGGCCATTTCAGACGTGCTCCAAAAGCTTTGGGGCATCAAGATTGGTGACTAAATTTCTAATTTAGAATGTCAGTGGATTAAATTCATCATAGAGGAGAAAGAAAGTCTTTCAATATTTAAAACAATTTAAGACTGATGTTATTTGGTTGCAAGAAACGCATATTAGGGTTATGGACCAAAAGTATTTATTGAATTTAAGATTGGGTACGCAAGCTCCTAATCAACAACAAGTTGACTTTTCTTAACTTACTACACATAAAGGTTACCTAATTGGATTATAAATTTTTTAATTTTTTTTTTCATTGGAGATTGGAATGGTGTCCTAGACGTATAGATGGATAAAGCTGGTTTTTTTTAAGAGTGTCATGAGTCATGCTAGATTGCCTAAATTTTTTTTTTATTTGAACTCAAGGATGATCTGGAATTGTGAGACATTTGGCGTGATGCATGCAAGAACTATTTTTGATTATAGTTCAGTTTGGTTGGAGATTAATAAGGTTAATAGAGATAGGCGCTCTTGGCGCGTAATTGAGAATTTGTTTAGAAATTTGAGGTAAATAGTATTTTATTTATTTATTTAGTTAGTTACATTTATATACCGCCCTTTCCCTGAGGACTCAGGGCGGTTTACAGGGAATTTAAAAATCCACCATACAAAAGTTAAAAAAACCAAATTAAAAAATATTAAATTGACCCTGTACACTTAAAACCCCAATTAAAAATTTCTCCTCAGCCTGGGCCTGAGAGCTCAAAGAGCCAGGTCTTCAGGCCCCGGCGGAATGATCGGAGGTCGGGGGCAGTTCTCAGCTCCACCGGCAGCTGGTTCCAGAGGGCAGGCGCCCCCACTGAGAAGGCCCTATCCCTGGGTGTCACCCGCCGGCAATCTCTTACCGGCGGAACCCTGAGCAGACCCTCCCTGTGGGAGCGCACTGGGCGAAGGGCGTTTGATGCCGGCAGCAGGTGTTCCCTCAAATAGCCCGGACCCAGGCAATGTAGGGCTTTATAGGTAATAACCAGCACCTTGAATTTCACCCGGAGGGCAACCGGAAGCCAATGCAGCTCACGGAGTAGAGGTGTTACATGGGAGTATCGGGAGACCCCCATTACAACTCGCGCGGCCGCATTCTGCACCAGTTGAAGCCTCCGAGTGGTCTTCAAGGGCAGCCCCATGTAGAGAGCGTTACAGTAGTCCAAACGGGAGGTCGCGCGATCCCAGGTGTCGATATGGCCCTCCGCGCAAACACCTGCTGCCATTCCCTATCGCCATGGGGATTTGAAGCCCCATCCCCACATTCCCAGAACCAGCAGCCACCCCCCCCGTCCCCGTCCCGTCAGGACCTCTAACAGGTCCAGACTGAGTGCCGGTTAAAGATTCCCTCCCTACCCTCCCCTCCCTCCCCCTCCCTAACCTTTTAAAATAACCGGCTAAAAATTTTATCAGGGGCCTCTTAGCACATCTCCACTCGAGGCCCCTAGTTAAGCCCAGCCAGTAGTAGATGAAAGTTTTTTTTTGAAATTAATATGAATAAGGATTGGGACTAAGAAATTTCATTTAGCATTTGAGTAAAGCTCCTTTTCTGCTTTCTTCTTTTTTTATCTGTAATATTAATATTGTTTGTAATCATTCTACATGAGCTAGAGGGTGATAGAATTAATAGTTTATTGTTGATAGCATATGGATGCCTATGTTTGTTTTTCGTTTTTATACCCTGTATTTAGCTCTGGGAAGTCGGGGGGGGGGAATGGGGGAGAGGGAGAGGGAGGGTTAGATAGGGGTGGGGGAGGGGGGAATTGTTAAAGTTAAAATGTACTGTAAAACTTTTTAAATAAAAAAAAAATAGAGTATCACCAGTAGTATTAAAGCTTGAAACTAAGCTGGAAATTGGGGTACTATGAGTTGTAGTCCTGCCTTAGGAATGAAGACAGGTGGGTGACCTTGGGCCAATCACTCTTTCTAGGTCCTAGGAAAGAACTCCATGACAGAACCACTTCTCACAATTTTGGCAAAAAAGCTGCAGGGGCTAGTCCAGGCACTCTTCAAGAGTCAAAACTGACTCTGTGGCACACATACACACGTATTTCACTCTGCAGCCAAACTCTAAACATATATACACATATTCTAATCTATATACATGTATATATTTGAAATAGTGGCGAATATCTGTAGCTCGTGATAAAAGTTCATTCTCCAAGCTTGTGGGTTGGTTTACAAATGTTTCGTTACTAGGCTAGGTAACATCTTCAGCAAATCTTATGAGATGTCAGTGTCAGTGTTCTCTTTATGAGGGCTTTGTGTGGTCAGTAGGTCTTGTAATGGTAAGGTCCCGTCAGGTGAGGGTCTCATCAGGGCAGGGCCTTGTGATGGGTGTTGTGGTGGGTCAGGTGCAAGTCACCAGTGAGAGTCTTATGATGGGAAGGTTACATCAGGTGAAGGTCATTGGGAGGTGAAGTGCTGATGGGGGGGCTTGTGTGGGTTGGTGCTGTCTCTGGTTGTGTCAGAACCCATTCCTATTTCATTTCTATCTATCCTCTCTGATCTAAAAACAAATCCCACCTTTCCCTGGGTTCTGCCATACTCCCAAGGGGGAGGGGGGATGTGCCTGCAGGGTTATTACTTTCACTTCCTCTATTCGCTACAATGTAATCCTTTACTTTGTGTATTGGGTCTGTATCCTTGACCTGCCCGCTAAAATGTAACAACTTGTTTCCTCCGTTATCTCTCTCTCTCTCTGAACTATCTTTTAAACTGTCAGTTAGAACAAAGGAGGAAATAAGGAATGTAACCTCAGTGCCTGGTTTATATCTACACTCTCAGAGGAAGGTGTGAAGTCACTGACCCTTGCTGTGTGAACTGGAGACGGGCTGATGTTATCTCCACGTTTCCCACAACAGACTTAACACTTGGGGATTGGCCATCCCACATTGGGTGGTCGCTCTATGAGGTGTGGTCTTGCTTGGGGATACTATAATCTACTGCGCTGTGTGGGAAATCTCAGATCCTGTCTATTATGCCTGCTATCAACTACTCTTAATAAAAGTTCCTATTGGAAGAAGTTGTTTCCAAGAGTTTTCTGCTTACTTATTATGTGGAATTGAAGTGGGTCCTGACATTAGATAGGATCTGCAGTAATAGTCAACCTGGAAGGAAGACCCTTACCGGGGGACTTTGCAAAAAATACAATGTCAGACAACGAGGCAGGGAAAAAGGAACCCACCATGAAGGGGGAGCACTCCCTCCGGACGGGACCCGGCCAGCTGTTGGGATCCGAGACGTCCTACCCCTCGGAAGAAGTGGGAGAGATGCGCAGCCACAAACCTCGGTGGTCGATGGGCATTGGGAAGAAAGACGAGTGGAAGAACAGATCAAGGAAGGTGACCCTGAGACGCGGCAGCCACCAACCCGGATGGAAGCAAGAAATGTAGAGATACCTTCACCTTAGCAAAGAGGAAGCAGATTGCACGCAGCACTCAAACTGGATCCTAGAGAAAGTTATTGACCTGATGAAAAAAAACCTCGGCTCTCTTGGGAATGAGGAACCTCAACCCCGCGGCCACACCACTACCTTGGACCGCAGCCAGAGACACTGAAGGCGAATTGGACGCTGAGGTCCCGGGGACTTCCGCTGAAGTAGCAGCTACTGTTTTGGCAGCCCCCCCCCCGCTGACCCGCAACTGCCAATCAGGATGGGAGACAGCACCGTTAGCAGTGAAGGCACAGGTCCATCCAAAAATTCCTGCTGCTGGACACGAAATTCAGGGGGGAGTCGCAACGCTTGGGGTTCTTCCTAACCCAAGTCCTTAGCTACATGGAAAAGTATGGACAAGACATCCCCAGCGACAAAGCCTGTATCCGTATCGTGCAATCCGCTCTGGATGGGGCGGCCGCAGACTGGATGGTGAACTTGCATGATTCCGATGCCCCAGAGCTCCACAACTTCAACCAATTCATGTCGTCTCTGAGAAGGCGATTCGAGGACCCCCTGGCTGACCAAAAAGCCCATGAGAGAATCAAAACGGTGAGGCAGGGCAGACGTCCCATAGCCGAATATACACAAGAATTCCGGGCCATCGCCAACAAGCTGAACTGGCCAGAAGACATCCTCCTTAGCCATTTCAAAGATGGCCTAAACTACGACCTGTATGATGCTTGCCTGCCAGGAGACCCATGGCGACTTGAAAAATGGTACATCCTAAAGGCGGAAGCAAAGATCGATCTACTGAAAGGGTACCCCCAAGGAAAACCGTGGGGCCGCTCGCCTCCTGAGCCGCCGCACGAACCAGCAAAACCACCAGCCATGGCAAAGAAATCAACAGGTTGTTTTAAATGCAGGTGGGGTATCATGCCGTAGAGTGCCGCTCGAAAGTCCCACCATGCAACCCAGACCGATCACCGGCCAGAAAATCGGGGAAGTCCTCAGCCAAGCCACGAGAACCCACCATGAGAGCAACAGAGGCTGTAGAGTCCCCACCATCTGCCACATGTGGGCAGAGAACTCCAGCCTACACCGCAGGCGTGGCGGATACCTCGGACAACTCATAGGGTGAACCCCTGGTAAGTGAACCCATCACGCCCATCCTCAAGACAGTGACTATATTATCCCCCTCCATACCCGAAGCTGTCAAAGTAAAAGCCTTAATAGACTCTGGCTGCAACTGCTGCCTCATTAGCCCAACGCTAGTGGGGAACTTGGGCATCCCGGTGAGGAGGCTGAAACAGCCAATCTTGTTCAGCCAATTAGATGGTTCCATAGCAGGGGAGGTGCCAGCTACCCTAGCCACTTTACCAATCCATCTTTCCCTCAGGGACCACAAGGGCCCCCCGCAGTATTTATGCAATTAATCAATGAAGTGCTAAGGGAGCACCTATTTAAAGAGGTCCTGGTTTATTTAGATGACCTTATCTTCACCGAGTCCAAAGAGGAGCATGTCAACCTAGTCAGAGATGTTTAAAAAAAAGTGTGAGCTGCCCTCCTATATGCCAAACTATCGAAATGCAAATTCCACCAGTAGCAAATAAACTAACAGGGTTATTGCATATCCCCACAGGGCATAGAAATGGTCTACGAGAAGGTCAGGGCAGTACTAGATTGGGCACCACCACACACAAGGAAGCAATTACAAAGTTTCCTGGGTATTGCAAACTTCTACCGCCAGTTCATCCCTTCGTTCGCCCAAATAGGCCTGCCCCTCACAAACTTGTTAAAAACGAAGGGGGGATTCTCAGTGAAACCCAGCCAGCCACTGAAATGGACAATGGAATGCCAAGTGGCGTTCGAGAAGTTAAAGAAACTTTTTTCCGCCGAACCCATACTGAGGCACCCAGACCTGGATAAACCCTTCGTAATACAGGTGGATGCAAGCGATGTGGCTGTGGGGGCTGTATTATTACAAGAAAACGACGATGGGGCACTGCAACCGTGTGTGTATAAGTCCAGGAAACTGAGATGGAACAACGCTGGGCTGGTGGGGAAAAGAAGCGTAAGCTGTGAGGTGGTTGTTACTTACATGGCGCCATTTCCTTAAAGGGAATAAAATCCCCTTTCAGGTCTGGACGGACCACAAAAACGTGGAAGCACTAAAAACACCCAGAAAGCTCACTCCTAAGCCCGCTGGTCCCAGCACTTTTACCAATTCCGTTTCACGCTCAAACACTTGCCGGGGGGGGGGAAGAACTTCCTGGCAGATGCACTGTCTTGCATGCCCCGATATAACAGCATGCAAGTCACTGATTCTAAACCACTGATGCCCGAACCACAACTGGCAGCGCGAGTAACCACCAGGACCCAAGCAAAAATAAAGCCACAGCTGGGTAGCCAAACCGGAATCAAATTCCAGAAAACTTTAGAAACAGATGAATGGTTCCAGAAAAATAGACACGTGTGCACGATCAAGGACGGGCTGCCATGGGTGGGGGGGAAGTTATATATACCAGCCACCCAGAGGGTCAATTTCATGCAGCTGTGCCATGATACAAAATCAGCAGGGCATTTTGGATTTGTAAAAACTTTACATTTAATTAAAAGGCAATTTTGGTGACCATCCATGAAAAAGGACATAGAAAGTTACATGGCCAGCTGCCCAACTTGTGCAGCTGCCAAGAGGTTACAAGAAAAACTGCCCGGACTGCTACAACCAGTGGCGAATCCCTCAGCCCCATGGAAGGAAATATCCATGGATTTTATAGTGGAATTACCAGAAAGCAACGGAAACACTGTCATCTGGGTGGTTACATACCTGTTCTCAAGGCATTTTATCCCTTGCCAAAAGATCCCCACCGCAAAAACTTTAGTGAAACTATTCATGCAGCACATCTACAGACAGCATGGGGCACCCCGACACATCGTATCAGATAGGGGAGTGCAATTTACATCAGAATTCTGGAAAGAATTTTTATCCCTCTTAGGAACCACTCAGGGACTGTCATCTAGTCATCATCATCCTCAATGTAATGGCCAAACTGAATGGTCCAACTCAGTACTCAAACAATACTTAAGATGCTTTATCAATTTCCAGCAAACAAATTGGACAGACCTACTCCCTTTTGCAGAAATTGCCTACAATAACGCAGTCCACTCTAGGACAGGCTATACTCTCTTTCAAGTAGCCACTGGTCAAAGTTTCAACCCTATGCCAGAACTAACCCCAAACAAACTGGCAATCGCATCGCTGAAAGAATGGATGGCACAATTACAAAACACCTGGCCAGTAATTAGGAGAGCCCTAGACGAAGCTAGACAAGCATACAAAGCGCAAGCGGATAAAAAGAGAGTTGAACCTAAACCATATTTGTCTACAAAATACCCAAAATCTCTACAGTCCTGTAAAAAAACTGGTCCAACATATATAGGACCTTTTCTAATTAAAAGAATAATAAACCCAGTAACAGTAGAATTAAAAATACCCCAAAACCTCAGGCAAATACACCCAATTTTTCACTGCAGCTTGCTGAAAAAAGAACAGTCGCCCTTATGGCCAAAACTCTCTACTACCACCACCTCCAATCATGGTTGAAGGAGTACAACACTTTTGAGATAAAAGAAATCTTAGATTCTAGGAAGTATCATGGGGCAACTCAATACCTAGTAACCTTCCCTCCTCACAAAACAACTGGGTTCTCAAACATCACGTCAGAGCACCCAAACTGCTTAAGAAATTTCATACAGAATATTCCAACAAACCAGACTAACCTCTACACCTGTTTTGTTTTCTCTACAGGTGGATCTCTCCTATTTTTAAGGAGGGCAGGATGTTATTTCCCCATTTCCCACAACGGACTTAACACTTGGAGATTGTCTATCCCACATCGGGCGGTCTATCTATGGGGATACTATAATCGACTGCGCTGTGTGGGATCCTGTCTATTATGAGGACCCAGATTGTTGGGGGCAATAAGCTGACTTTGTAATAATGCCGCTTGGGTGTGTGTGTGAAAGCCCTAATAAGCAGGCATATACATAGAATGAAGGCTACTGCTAAGCTTGTAAGCCGCCCTGAGTCTTTGGAGAAGGGCGGGATATAAATGGAATTTTAAAAAAATAAAAAATACTAATTTCATTCTTTTGAATCATTTCCAAATCAGATTTTGAATTATATGCATTGTCATATCAAATTTTGAATTGTTTGTATTTACCTGCAAAGTTTACATCTGTGTAAAGTTCATACCATATTTCTACTAAGGTTTAGTTAGAGATGTATGAAACTGTTCCATTCGAACTCTTTCCATTTGTCTGCATACTGCAAATTTTCATTGTTTATTTATTTATACCCCACCTTTATTATTTTTATAAATAACTCCAGGTGGCAAACTTACTACATCTAATGCCCTTCCTCCTATTTTCTCTACAATGACCCTATGAGGTAGGCTGGACTGGGAGACTTTGCAGTTGGCCCAAAGTCACCCAACTGGCTTTGATGGCTAACGGGGGACTTGAACTCATGATCTCTTGCTTTCTAGTCTGATGCCTTAACCATTATGTCAGTTTTGCTTTGCCCCATACTCAGAATTTACATTTGCAGTTTTTGCCTCTTTCCTTTAAATTTACTTTCTAACATTAGTTGGTATTTATTACAGCCTGTCCTTCCTTTCAGGGGTCAAATATCCAAATATACATCAGAACATTATTTAATTTTGGTGGAGGCCTTCATAGCCAGTATTAGTTGGGAAGTGTTGAACTTCAGGACTTAGGGCTCCACTAACTGTGGCTGGCATCTTCAGAAACAAGGTGATCCACTATGCAGACTGACTAGTTTCATATCTTTTTAGCCAGGTGACCCAGGACTTTATAAGCTCCCAACTGCTTTCATTTCCATGGACACTGCCAATTTTTTGGAAGCCGCTTCTGTTGCCTCTCCCTTGTATTTGGTATCTTCCCATTTGATTCACCCACTGGAAGACCAGTTGTATTTTAAAAAGAGAGAAAGAAAACAGTACAGTTTAGCATTTTTCCTATCATATGGACTAGAATGGAAAGGTGGCAAAACCTCTTGTCTATTTCAATAATTCTTTTTAAAGTCTATAATTCACTATTACAGTGTGAAATTGTATAGTATAGTACAATACACTACAGTACACTACACTACAATATAGTATTAGTAAAATAACTCGGGTTCATGTGTTAAAAAAGTCCATCCATGCAACAATGCTCCAGTGAACCTGTACGTAAAAACATTAATTAACAATTCTGGTCTTTCCCTATGCCACCGCTGTACCTGCTGTTACAACAGCAACAACAGTGTAAAAAGGTTCACTGTTGACTAGTCCACCAGGCTAAGATGAAAGGGCTATAGAAGGCAGTAATTGGATTGTATAATGTTAAATATTTTAAAATGTGTAGCTAATGATAATTGTCCAAAGTGAGACTGTTTACACAGATGGCTTACTTTACATATGGAATGGTCATTATATTCTTATAATAGCTTGGCAGATACACATCTTTTTCTGAGAATGCAATAAATGAAAGAATGATAGCTTTAAAGCTGCAAGAAAAAGTGAAAATCTAAGCAAGGGCTGGTTGTCTAGCAAGGCAGAAAATAGTGTATGGAAAAATGAAGGAAAATTTGAAATATGGACTTATTAAAGAAACTTAACTGAGAATTCAACAAAATGCCAAATCAAAAACAAGACATGTAATTTGAAGTCAGCCTCTATTTTGCCAAATAATCTCATGTGGCAGTTAGTATCTCATTTAATCATTTTAGGATTAAACAATTTCTAAAAGATTAGTCAATACACGTGGGAAGAAAGGCTTACTGTAGTTCCAACAGCATCAGATATAGAAAACAGGAAACATATACAGCAAGAAAGCATTTGTTTTCATACAATGGAACCTACAGATGTCTCATCTGCAGTTTTAGACAAACAGGCATTCCATGTATATTTGCACATTAAAGGATAACAGGATTATATAAGGTTTCCAGGATATTTCATAGCCTGCTAAAACTTGAACAAGGGCAAAACACAAACAACTGATACCTATTCTGCTCAGTGCACTGCTCTTAATCAGCAAACCACTCAAACTCAGGAAGAGGAAATCAATTTTCAGAAGTCAAAGACTTAACAACTGCAAATTTAGCCAGATTGATTCTACAATTTCTTTACCCATTTTCAGTGTTTCTGAGCAAACAGCTCAGGTTTCAATAGCAAAGATTTCTGCTTTGTTACTAATTTTAATTCTTAAGGTATGAAGAATTTCAGCAATGTATCTAAGGCACTTTGTGTTCCTTAGTATGGTAGAAATGTCTATGAACCTATTGAGCAAGGGAAAGGGGGGGGGAAATCTAAGAACATTAAATCTTAAGCATTTTAAAATTATTTACTGAGTGTATATTAACTTCATACCCAAAATACAAAAACCTGAGACTTCTATGAAGCTCTTCTGAAATAGTGCAGAGATTTCATCATGAATTAAGATTCTAAGGGATATGTAATTTATTCAAATTTGTATTAAAAATAGAGAATTATGACATAGAATTATGGTTGTCTAAATAAGCTGGAATAAAGCATGTAGAAAAAGAGAGACAAGAGACATAGGGATGCATTTTTATGTCCTGCACAGAAATGTATATAAGCATTTCACAAAATGTTCATAATCCAAAAAGGAATGGCTGGAAATACTTAACATTCCAAAGAATTACAATCAAATTTTAAGTACTTAGGTTTGTGGATCTGTTTTTTTTTCTTCACTGTTAATCTAAGCAAGACTCAGTGGGTATGCCAATAATATGAATATACCTCCATCAGTAGAACATTTTTAATTTTAAGTGAGCCACATTGCATAGATACGTTGTGTTCTTATCATCCACCATAACTGGATAGGATATGTAATTATTAAGTTTGGAACAATTCAAATAGCACATCAGACAAGGACTCTACTTAGATTCTCTCAATTCAAATATGGAGAATTGACAGACTTGCAGTGTTGAAGAGGATTTTTAAAGGTAATTTTAGGGACTTCCAAGTTAGCATCATAGAAATCCTGCTTTAAAATAGATACATACAATGTTTTAGAATATACAGAGATCAAAAATCCACAAAACTACATCTCTAAAACTCCTTTCATATGTACTATCTATCTATCTATCTATCTATCTATCTATCTATCTATCTATCTATCTATACACACACACACACACAAATTGAAGACCTCAGTTTTAGCATTGCTCCACTGATATTTAAGGTAATATTTGCATTACAAGTATGTTGTTCTTATTCTATACTTCAGTCCACACTAATAACAATAAAAAAAGGTGAATGAAACAGATCACAGGCATTAAGGAAAAAAGAAAGATATCGGAAAGCAGCACCCAACTTGGCTGATCTCATAAACTAAGCAGGTAGTAAGTACATTGATCAAGGAATCATTTGGAAGTCTGAGGCTTGACTGGGACATTGAAAAATCATCTAAAAAAAGGCAATGTCAAACTACTTCCATGATATTGCCAAGTAAACTGTTAAGGTAGAGTCATCAGGAGTTGAGCTCTGTTTAAGTGTATGTCTAGCTTTTCACCTTAAAAAAAGGCAACTGCAGGTATTTGTCTCTTTTATATAATTTTGTAACATATTATGAGTAATTCTTTTCCTGTACAGCACATTGTCTTCCTGGAGGCGAATAGGCTGCCAATTTCAAAGATTTGCTAATCCTGAAACAAACAAGTTGGTACACAGGTCCTGTGTTTCAAAATCGTTTTAAAATTATATTAAACTGCTGATTAAAGTTCCTAAAAGGGATCTAAAACAAGACAACATCATTAGGTTAATGATTCTATACAATATTTACAGCATTTCAAGGAGGTCAATGTTCAACATTTTTTTCTAGAAGAAAATGGTAAATGAAAAAGAAAGGTCTCTTACTTATTCTCATTTTTAAATGTGTCTCTGTAATATTTTATTGAGAAGAAATTTGTTTAAAAATGTATTGTAAAATGCATGTGTATCCATTATCAATACTTCTAAAATAATATGCATGGAGAAACAGATTGTACTTTATAGGAAAGATACAAACACAATGAAAATCCTTGGTTTGTAGACATAGCATTACTACTGTTTTCCCCTCTTTGTTTAGGTATGCCAAACTGGTTCCCAAAATGTAGATTAAAACAGAAAAGGCAAGAAGAAAACTATGCTTCTTATTTCACAAAGCTGCAGGATGAACAGGCTCCTAAGACAGCAATTTTCTGCAGCGAACAGAATTCATAGATAGATAGATAGATAGATAGATAGATAGATAGATAGATAGATAGATAGATAGATAGATAGATAGAAATTTTCCTTGTAGATTCAAAGGGCATTGCCACCTGATAACACAATCTTTTTAATAACAAAATAATTTCTGCATTCTTTTCCCAGAAGAATACTGTTTTATAAACTGCTTGGATAAATTTTACTATGTTTTTTACCAATATATGTACACGTATGTATGTAATGTGTGTATACAGACACACACACTCACATACATACCCATATATATATAAACATGTAAATATATATATACATTAAAATGATAATTAAAACAAATTACTGTATATGAGTTAAAAGAAGAAAGGAAAGAGGAGACAGATTTTTAAAGTTATCAAAGAAAGCAGTTTGTTGGACAGCATTTGTTGCCTCACTCTTACAGCAGCCATGCAAAATTTAGAAACATTAAGTGATAGTTCCTGTCCACTAAAATAGCACCAGCACTTAGGACTTATATACTGCTTAATAGTGCTTTAAAAGTTAGGATAATATTGGTTGTCTCTTCTTGGGGATTCCTTTTTGGGTGGCTAGATTAACAATCCATACAGGTTCAAATAGAAATTACAGTACAGCAGGACATGCTGAACATCTCTATAGCATGTGAATCACAGAGGCCTTTGTGGATTTTTTTGATATTTACTATCAATAACTCTGGAAGGAAGTGTATTGAATCTGGCCAGAACATGTGCTCCGAGATGTCTATTGTTTATTAGAGATTGGCAATAATCGGATGGTTTGGTGGTAAAAGTCTTCAAGACTTACAGTCTTGGTGCTAAATTAATGTCATACTGCCATCTTATATTAAGGATCCTATCCTTCAATCATTATTTTGCTTTGCTGCATACCATCCTTTGTATTGCCTCATTAGATAAACCATAGGCTACCAACTTTTGTCTCATGGATATTTCCAAGTAGGTTGGAAGTTATCACTGTTAATGAGGGATGTTGAGTTAGTTTTAGCCAGTAATTAAAAATGGCAATCAAGATTCTGACTTCTATTCTTGTAGTTACTAATCCTAATCTACTAAAATTCCGGTTTGTAAATTTCAATTAGCCCAAACAGTGCAGCATAATGCAATTTTTTTTAAATCAAGGTATCTCAAATTCACTAACCTAAAGAATGCAAACAAAATCTGGGACCCATTACTCCCATGTAATTGAAATATAACCTAGTTATATTCACAAAATATGGCTGCAGCGGCATTGCTGCAATTACCCACAGTCATGTATGTGGTTTCTGCCACTCCCTGCCAGCTTCCTACAGGCAAAGTCATTGGGGAAGCTGGCAACAAGTTGTAAGTCACTGATTTTTTTGCCTGAACGTTATCTCTGTTTAGATAATGAAATATTTTTGAAAGGATGACCCAACAGGTTCTAGTTCTAGTTTTAAAGCTATGTGAGATATACATCTAGAGCAGGGGTGTCAAACTGCTGGCCTCCAGGCCAGTTTCATCGTACCGAAGCCACGCCCACCCCACTGCTGGCAATGCAAAAATAGTCATGATACATCATGACACATCACGTGACATGGCGAGTTTGAAACCCGTGATCTAGACACTTGCAAAATTGATCTTAAAAATTTGGGCTATATCCTCTCAGCTGCAGCTAGGTTAGTGTAAGGCCCCACTTCAGTCCCATATAAAAGTTGTGCCATAGCTTTTGCCTCAAAATGTTTTAGGGAACCTGAAATATAATGGGAACCTTTAGAGAAATAAAATGACAGCATAACTGTGGCACTCCTCTGGGCCACCTGCAATATTGGGCCATGTATTCATATATATATGAATAATTGGAATAATTTGCATATATATATATATACAGTCATGGCCGAAATTGTTGGCACCCCAGAAATTTTTCCAGAAAATCAAGTATTTCTCACAGAAAAGTATTGCAGGAACACATGTTTTGTTATACACAGGTTTATTCCCTTTGTGTGTATTGGAACACAACAAAAAAAGGGAGGAAAAAAAGCAAATTGGACATAATGTCAAACAAAACTCCAAAAATGGGCCGGACAAAATTATTGGCACCCTTTCAAAATTGTGGGGAAACAAGATCGTATCAAGCATGTGATGCTCCTTTAAACTCACCTGGGGCAAGTAACAGGTGTGGGCAATATAAAAATCACACGTGAAAGCAGATAAAAAGGAGTGAAGTTCACTTAGTCTTTCCATTGTGTGTCTGTGTGTGCCACACTAAGCATGGACAACAGAAAGAGGAGAAGAGAACTGTCTGAGGACTTGAGAACCAAAATTGTGGACAAATATCAACAATCTCAAGGTTACAAGTCCATCTCCAGAGATCTAGCTTTGCCTTTGTCCACAGTGCACAACATTATCAAGAAGTTTGCAACCCATGGCACTGTAGCAAATCTTCCTGGTTGTGGACAGAAGAGAAAAATTGATGAAAGGTTGCAACGCAGGATAGTCCGGATGGTGGATAAGCAGCCCCAAACAAGTTCCAAAGAAATGCAAGCTGTCCTGCAGGCTCAGGGAGCATCAGTGTCGGTGCGAACTATCCGTCAACATTTAAATGACATGAAACACTATGGCAGGAGACCCAGGAGGACCCCACTGCTGACACAGAGACATAAAAAAGCAAGATTACAGTTTGCCAAAATGTACTTGAGTAAGCCAAAATCCTTCTGGGAAAACGTCTTGTGGACAGATGAGACCAAGATAGAGCTTTTTGGTAAACCACATCATTTTACTGTTTACCGAAAACGAAATGAGACCTACAAAGAAAAGAACACAGTACCTACAGTGAAATATGGTGGAGGTTCAATTATGTTTTGGGGTTGTTTTGCTACCTCTGGCACTGGGTGCCTTGAATGTGTGCAAGGCATCATGAAATCTGAGGATTACCAAAGGATTTTGGGTCGCACTGTAGAGCCCAGTGTCAGAAAGCTGGGTTTGCATCCGAGATCTTGGGTCTTCCAGCAGGCCAATGACCCCAAAAATACGTCAAAAAGCACCCAGAAATGGATGGCAAGAAAGCGCTGGAGAGTTCTGAAGTGGCCAGCAATGAGTCCAGATCTGAATCCCAATGAACACCTGTGGAGAGATCTTAAAATTGCTGTTGGGAAAAGGCGCCCTTCCAATAAGAGAGACCTGGAGCAGTTTGCAAAGGAAGAGTGGTCCAAAATTCTGGGTGAGAGGTGTAAGAAGCTTATTGATGGTTATAGGAAGCGACTGATTTCAGTTATTTTTTCCAAAGGGTGTGCAACTAAATATTAAGTTAAGGGTGCCAATAATTTTATCCGGCCCATTTTTGGAGTTTTGTTTGACATTATGTCCAATTTGCTTTTTTTTCCTCCCTTTTTTGTTGTGTTCCAATACACACAAAGGGAATAAACCTGTGTATAGCAAAACATATGTTCCTGCAATACTTTTCTGTGAGAAATACTTGATTTTCTGGAAAAATTTCTGGGGTGCCAACAATTTCGGCCATGAATATATATATATATATATATATATATATATATATATATATATATATATATATATATATATATATATATATATATATATATACACACACACACACATATACACACATATATATGTATACACACACACATCATACATACATTTTTTTTATTTTAATTCCATTTATATCCCGCCCTTCTCCGAAGACTCAGGGCGGCTTACAAGCTTAGCAGTAGCCTTCATTCTATGTATATGCCTGCTTATTAGGGCTTTCACACACCCCCTAAGCGGCATTATTACAAAGTCATCTTAATTGCCCCCAACAATCTGGGTCCTCATTTTACCTACCTCGGAAGGATGGAAGGCTGAGTCAACCTTGAGCCTGGTGGGATGCGAACCTGCACTAATTGCAGGCAGCTGGTGTTACTTAAGGAGGCATTAGCCCACTGCTCCACCAAGGCTCTTACATACATACATACATACATACATACATACACACATATATATGTAGATCTTTGGTCATTCGGGTTTTTTCCCACGTAGAATTGAAGGTATAAGAGCAACGTTTCGACGAAATCTCATCCGTCATCATCAGGCTGGTGGCTGAAGCTGAAGGTATATATATATATACCTTCCAGAACAGTTCATTTCTGTAAGGCCAAACTGAAGAAGCCAATCTCAATTCAAGCAAGGGGCTGTGTCAAACCTGACTCACTCTATAGTTGCCTGTACCTGCTTTCGATCACAGCTTTGCTAAATGACTGGAAGAGGGTGGTGAATTCCTAAGTATGGAGGGAGTCTATGGAATGTAAGTGAACCATCTCTTGCCAGGGAGACACTATCTAACAAGGCCGAGTGATGAAGAATGTTTTGACGGAAGCAGACAGCTTTTCCCAAAGCAAAAGAACTGAACTCAGTTGGTGAACGATGAACTGGGTGGCCTGGAGGAGAAAAGGAAGTTACCTATGTGGGTTTTCGCAGGAAAAATCCCACAGCTGACTTTGCTTGTGCCGTGCCTATATGGATTTTTCAATAAAGCTACACTCTTGGTTAATTTAAAGACCCGGGAGTTTCTTTTGTTGAATGTGCCAAATAGGATGGCTGACAGGCTATTTCAAAGCACTAATACTGATGCTGATACAGAGAAATAGTATCCATGAGTTGTCTGTCTTGTAAACCTTGTGAAAATGGAGGACTACTTGCTGTTTTTCTCAGTAAAAACTAACAGGACAGGGCATTTCTAGTTAGAAAAGGTGGTATTGAAAATACTTCACCAAATCATGTAGGACATTATAGGAATGAACAATAACTTGAATTATGGTTTTAAACTAATTAGAAGTCAATGCAGGTCTTAGCATACGGGTTAATGATGGGTGTCAGCTAACAAATGGCCAGTTGCATCCTGGATTAATTGAAGGGGCAACCCCATATGGAGCACAATGCAATACTCCAGTCACATGGTACTTAGTGAAGATCCTATGAATCACTTGATTAAAAATAATTACATATATTCTGAAATCACTAACACATTTTTTCATTATATTGGACACAAAGCAGAGCCTCTATTGCTAATTATAAATAGATAAGCTTATTCCTTTTATTAGAAATAATAATAAACCTTTATTGTCAAAGTACATGTGTAAATTGAGATTAGCTGAGCCTCCCCCCGTGCTCCCTCCCTGCAACACACAGTGACAACAAACCATCCATCCTACACCATGTGAACCAACTACACCACACACCAGCCTCCCAAGTCAATTCTGCATAAGTTCACAGAGATTATATCCCATTCAAAAGCCTAACAGCCCACGGATAAAAGCTGTTTTTCAGCCTGTTGGTACGGCTGGCTATACTCCTATATCTCCTACCCAATGGTAGGAGAGTAAAGAGATACCGTCCAGGGTGTGAGTCATCCCTGAGAATTTTCCTCACTCTTCCAAGGCAACGAGCCCTGGTGATGTCATCCAGTGGTGTCAGAGGAGAGCCCACAATGTCTTGTGCTGTGCTCACTACCCTCTGTAATACTTTCCTGTCCGCGGCTGTCAGACCAGCATGTTGTTGTTCTTAGCTGCGAAGTCGTTGTCTGACCCATCGCGACCCTATGGACAATGTTCCTCCAGGCCTTCCTCTCCTCTACCATCTTCTGGAGTCCATTTAAGCTCACACCTACTGCTTCAGTGACTCCATCAAGCCACCTCATTCTCTGTTGTCCCATTCTTCTCTTGCCCTCAATCTTTCCCAGCATTAGGCTCTTCTCCAGTGAGTCCTTCCTTCTCATTAGCTGGCCAAAGTATTTGAGTTTCAACTTCAGGATCTGGCCTTCTAAAGAGCAGTCAGGGTTGATCTCCTCCAGGACTGACCGGTTTGATTGCCTTGCAGTCCAAGGGACTCACAAGAGTCTTCTCCAGCACCATAGCTCAAAGGCCTCAATTCTTTGGTGCTCGGCCTTTCTTATGGTCCAACTTTCACTGCCATACATTGCAACTGGGAAGACCATAGCCTTGACTATACGAACTTTTGTTGACAGGATGATGTCTCTGCTTTTTAGCGTGCTGTCTAGATTTGTCATGGCTTTCCTCCCAAGGAGCAAGCGTCTTTTAATTTCTTGGCTACAGTCTCCATCTGCAGTGATCTTGGAGCCCAGGAAAATAAAATCTGTCACTACCTCCATTTCTTCCCCATCTATTTGCCAGGAATTGAGAGGTCCGGATGCCATGATCTTAGTTTTCTTAATGTTTAGTTTCAACCCAACTTTTGCACTCTCCTTCACTCGCAACAAGAGGCTCTTTAGTTCTTCTTCACTTTCTGCCATTAGAGTGGTATCATCTGCATATCTTAGGTTGTTTATATTTCTTCCGGCAATCTTAATTCCAACTTTTGATTCATCTAGCCCTGCCTTTCTCATGATGTGCTCTGCATATAAGTTAAATAGGCAGGGCGACAGTAAACAGCCTTGCCGGACTCCTTTCCCAATTTTGAACCAATCAGTGGTTCCGTGTCCAGTTCTCACTGTTGCTTCTTGGTCCACATATAGGTTTCTCAAGAGACAAATAAGATGGTCTGGTACACCCATCTCTTTAAGAACTTGCCACAGTTTGTTATGATCCACACAATCAAAGGCTTTAGCATAGTCAATGAAACAGAAGTAGACGTTTTTCTGGAACTCTCTAGCTTTCTCCATGATCCAGCGTATGTTGGCAATTTGATCTCTAGTTCCTCTGCCTCTTCGAAATCGTGCCTGTACTACTGGTAGTTCTCGATCCACATACTGCTGGAGTCTAGCTTGTAGGATTTTAAGCATAACTTTACTAGCATGAGAAATGAGTGCAATGGTGCGATAGTTTGAACATTCTTTGGCACTGCCTTTCTTTGGAATTGGAATGTAAACTCCTTTTCCAATCCTGTGGCCACTGTTGAGTTTTCCAAATTTGCTGGCAAATTGAGTGTAGCACTTTTACTGCATCGTCTTTTAAGATTTTGAATAGCTCAGCTGGAATACTGTCACCTCCACTAGCTTTGTTGTTGCTCAGCTTTTCTAAGGCCCACTTCACTTCACATTCTAGGATGTCTGGCTCGAGGTCAGTGACCACCTCATTGTCATTATCAGGGACGTTAAGCTCATTCTTGTATAGTTCTTCTGTGTAATTTTGCCACCTCTTCTTAATCTCTTCTGCCTCTGTTAGGTCCCTGCCGTTTTGGTCCTTTATCATGCCCATTTTTGCATGAAACGTTCCCTTCATCTCTCCAATTTTCTTGAAAAGATCTCTGGTCCTCCCTATTCTATTGTTTTCTTCTATTTCTTTGCACTGTTCATTTAAGAAGGCATTCTTATCTCTTCTAGCTATTCTTTGGAATTCTGCATTCAATTGGGCGTATCTTTCTTTTTCTCCTTTGCCTTTCGCTTCCCTCCTTTCCTCAGCTATTTGCAAAGCTTCCTCAGACAGCCGTTTTGCTTTCTTGCATTTCTTTTTCTTTGGGATGGTTTTGGATGTTACCTGTTGTACAATGTTGCGAACCTCTGTCCATAGTTCTTCAGGCACTCTGTCTATCAAATCCAATTCCTTAAATCTATTTGTCACCTCTACTGTATATTCAACAGGGATATGATTTAATTCATACCTGAGTGGCCTAGTGCTTTTCCCTACTTTCTTCAGTTTAAGCCTAAACTTTGCAACGAGAAGCTCATGGTCTGAGCCACAGTCAGCTCCTGGTCTTGTTTTTACTGACTGTATAGAGCTTCTCCATCTTTGGCTACAGAGCACATAGTCAATCTGATTTCTGTGTTGACCGTCTGGTGATGTCCATGTGTAGAGCCGTCTCTTGGGTTGTTGAAAAAGAGTGTTTGCTATGACCATCGTATTCTCTTAACAAAATTCTATCAGCCTGTGCCCTGCTTCATTTTGTACTCCAAGGCCAAACTTGCCTGTTATTCCGGTTATCTTTTGGCTTCCTACTTTAGCATTCCAATCCCCCATGATGATAAGGACATCATTTTTTGGTGTTAGTTCTATAAGGCGCTGTAGGGCTTCATAGAACTGGTCAATTTCATCCTCTTCAGCACTGGTGGTTGGGGCATAGACTTGGACTACTGTAATATTGAATGGTTTGCCTTGGATTCGAACTGAGATCATTCTGTTATTTTGAGGATTGTATCCCAGTATTGCTTTTCCTACTCTTTTACTGACTATGAAGGCTACTCCATTTCTTCAGAGGGATTCTTGCCCGCAGTAGTATACCTGATGGTCATCTGAATTAAATTCACCCATTCCTGTGCATTTTAGTTCGCTGATACCTAAGATGTCGATGTTTAGTCTTGTCATCTCTTGTTTGACCATGTCCAGCTTTCCTTGATTCAGGGATCTTACATTCCAGGTTCCTATGGAGAAAAAATCTTTACAGCATCAGACTTTTTTTTCACCACTGGACACATCCACAGCTGAGCGTCCTTTCGGCTTTGGCCCAGTCACTTCATTCTTTCTGGCGCTACTAGTACTAGCCCTCTGCTCTTCCCCAGTAGCATATTGGACGCCTTCCGACCTGAGGGGCTCATCTTCCAGCGTCATATCGTTTTGCCTTTTGGTACTGTCCATAGGGTTTTCATGGCAAAGATACTGGAGTGGTTTGCCATTTCCTTCTCCAGTGGATCACGTTTTGTCAGAACTCTCTGCTATGACCTGTCCGTCTTGGGTGGCCCTGCACGGCATATCTCATAGCTTCATTGAATTACGCAAGCCCCTTCGCCACAAGGTAGTAATCCATGAAGGGGAAGACCACCATACCAAACCACAATACCATACGAGAGGACGCCCTCCATAGTAGACTGGTAAAAGAGTGTCATAAGCCATTGTTCTACCCTGTTCTTCCGCAAGACCCTAAGAAAGTGAATCCTCTGTTGGGCCTTTCTAGCCACCTGGGTTGTGTTAACTTTCCAGGTCAGATCTTCACAGAGGTAGACTCCCAGAAATTTAAAGGAAAAAATTCTCTCCACATAGTCCTCCCCGATGTAAAGTGGGGAAGGTTCCTCCTTTTTTCTCCGGAAGTCTAACAGCTTCTCTTTCATCTTGCCGATGTTTAGGTGCAAGTTGTTGTTACTACAGCATATGGATAGTTTTTGTACCTCCACCCTGTATGCTGTCTCATCCTCACCTGTAATAAGACCCACCACAGTTGTATCATCTGCGAACTTGATTATCGCAGTGGATGGGTCAGATGATACACAATCATGTGTATAAAGAGTACAGGTAGGGGCTAAGCACACAGCCCTGTGGCGTGCCGGTGCAAAGCTTCAGCGAGGTAGACAAAGCAGACCCGACCCTCACTTTTGTAACCGGTCCCTAAGAAAGTCTTGAATCCAATCGCAGATGGCAGGGGAGAATTTCAAGAATTTCAATTTCACGTGGTACACAAGACTTAAAACATCAGTAGCATGGATTTGATCTCAAAAACCAATTGAGAGGCCTGTAGGAGAGAGGTCTCCAACCTTTCCAGACTCAAGGAACAGAGGGAAGAAGAGCAGCTTCAAAACTGGTGTGCGCACGTGCGTGCATATGGGCCACATACACTGGTGCGGCACTAGCAGCCCCATTTGTGCATGCAGCATAAGCAAAGGAGACTGCAGGCGCTAGCGCGAGTGGGGGGATGTGCATCCACGCGTGCGCACACTGGCCAGCTGTTTCCGTGGCCTGCTGGCCAATAGCCCGAGGCCCGGTCCCAGACCATAGGTTGGGGACCCCTGCTGTAGGAAATTTATAGGTCATTGTAATACAGTTATTGGAATGTTTGTTTCCCAGCCATAAGAATGAGTAGCATATTCTACAAAAGCCACACTTCTTAATACTATACAGAACTGATTATATACACAATCTGTTACACTGGTCAACCTTCAAAAAATAAGAGGTGAGAAATCTATGACATTCCATTGTTTCATAAACTACAAGTCTTAGAAACCCCAACTAGTATCCATGCTCATTGAACTATTAGAAATCTTGGTTAGAATCATCTCAAATTCATTCTCTCACTTCCCAATTCCCCAAATTATTATTAGTTGTGTGCTGCCTCATTGGAACATTAAGCTCAGTACCAGAGATTCCATGTTTGGATCCAGTGGAAACTTCTGGAGTAGTCATGTCACGCTGACAAAATGGCTTCTTGGGTAGATGTGGCCACTTACAGTTACCATTTACCAGATGTTATTAAGGTTGTTCACTGCCTCCCTTTTAAAGTCCCAACAATTTGCTCTTAAAGGAAGGGAAAGACAGATTAAAGAAAGCACTGGATTATATAACTATCAACCATATTTTTTTCCAAGAATATTGCTGGGTCTAAGACTTCCACAAGGACCTAAAAACTTGGTTCTGCAAACTGGTAGCTAGTATAATAGATAAAATCCCACTTCCACCCTGTTTATGCATTGATCCTTTATTTAATTTACTGTTCCAGTCTTTCAATTTTAAGGCTTGATGTCTAATGTTTCTATTTTAATTGTCTACATAGCTTTTAATACTGTAAGCCACCCAGAGTCGCTTGATAGTGAGATGGGCAGCATACAAATTTAATAAAATAAATAAATGAACTTCACATGCAATGGATCAAGGTCTTCTGAGAGTTACACTGATATTATCTGTGTAAAGACATCATTATGCAAAGACACCATTTGTTCTTTACTTCTGGGCTCCATGCACCACTCACTCAATCCGTTTTCCTTGCTTTTAACATCCAGTGCTTGCCTGTTGCCTTCCTGAGCAACTAATATCTACATGCCATATGGTTCATTTTAAATGGTCAATCTTCGCTAGCAAGAGGACAACAGAGAACTAGTTTATCACCAAGAAGCCCCACAAGAGCCTTGGTGGAGCAGTGGGCTAATGCCTCCTTAAGTAACACCAGCTGCCTGCAATTAGTGCAGGTTCGCGTCCCACCAGGCTCAAGGTTGACTCAGCCTTCCATCCTTCCGAGGTAGGTAAAATGAGGACCCAGATTGTTGGGGGCAATAAGCTGAATTTGTAATAATGCCGCTTGCGGGGGGCAAAGCCCTAATAAGCAGACATATACATAGAATGAAGGCTATTGCTAAGCACATTGATTTGTGCTTTAGATTGTAAGCCGCCCTGAGTCTTCAGAGAAGTGTGGGATATAAATGGGATTAAAAAACAATTGCTTAACTTCTTGGGTCAAGTTTCACTGGAAGTAAAGAGGTTAATCAAACAGGCAATGGTAGTCTTGCCAAAATGGAAGCTTCCCCTCCTTCTCCTATGTCCTTCTTTGCACTTTTCAAGGAGACTTAGGAAGCTCAAGCTTCTGATCATGCCAACTGACCAAGAAATGTCATTCCCCAACCAGGGATCCTTCAGGGATGGTTGGCCAACTATGTTTATCCTCTCATCCTAAAAGCCTCAATTTATTGTTATTAGTTGGAAAAGACTTCATGTCAAAATCCATTTATATCACATTTCATAAATGTATAGGTAGAACAATGTGCTTATTCTGGGGATTCTGCCATCTCTCCAAAGGGGAGGGGGACAGGATAGACTTAAGGCGATCTTCAAACAACAGGGGAATGGTTGAACTGGGGGAGGGAGGGGGAGACACACATCTGGATCGCATCTTCATTTACAACTGAAAAAGGAAGAAGCAATAACAATAAAACCAAGGAGAGTTTCCCTTTCCCACGGAAGGGCCTGACACCTAAGCAAATGATGAGAGCCTGACCAAATGGATGAGGGGAGGGGCTGAAATTGGAATGCTTTATATGGGATTGAAATGTAACTTTGTTAGATTCCATCTTGTATTGCCACAATCGATTCCATCCTAGTAAACATTTTCCTTTTGGACTAAACTTGCATCCAAGAGTTGTTATTTCCTAAGATGTGGATTGAGGTGGGTCCTGACAGTAGACGGAATCTGCTATAAGAGTCAACCTGGAAGGGAAAACCTTACCGGGGGACTTTGCAACAAATACAATGTCTGGTGACGAAGCAAGAGAGGAGGGAAGCCCCATGGAGGGGGAGTCTTCCCCCCAAATGGAATCCCAGAGACGATGGGAAGCTGAAGTGGCATATTCCCCCGGGGAAGAAGCGGTGGAGCAGTACGACCGAAAACCCCGGTGGTCGATGGGCGTTGGAAGGAAAAGTGAGTGGGAAAAGGCTTCGGGAGAAGCGACCCTGAGGCGGAGTAACCACCAACCGGAATGGAGGCAAGAGATGGAGAGTTCCCTGCACGCCAGCGAGGAGGAGCGGATCCTGGAAAAGGCCATTGATCTGATGAAAGCAACCCTGAGTTCACTGAGGGAGGAGAGAGCTGAAAATCGCAACCGAGGCAGCGCCTGGGGACGCAACTGGAAAGGTAACGGAGGGGATCCAACACCTGAAACCCCGGGGCCATCCAATGGAACAGGAATTGCTGCCTCAGCAGTACCCACCCCCCCAGAACCACAGATGGGGACCAGGATGAGGAGCGATACCGGCCACGGCGCAGACAACGCTCCAGCCAAAGACTCCCGCCCCTGGAAGTCAAATTCAAGGGGGAGCCATCACGACTGGGATTTTTCCTAACCCAAGTCCTCAGCTACATGGAAGAGTACGGACGGGACATCCCCAGTGACAAAACACGCATCCGAATTGTGCAATCTGCCCTGGACGGGACGGCTGCAGACTGGGTGGTGAACTTGCATGACTCCAACGCCCCAGAATTTGACGACTTCAACCGATTCATGTCATCTTTGAGGCGACGGTTCGAGGATCCTTTGGCTGACCGTAAAGCCCGGGAGAGAATCAAAACGGTGAGGCAGGGCAGGCGAGCAGTGGCTGATTATACCCAAGAATTCCGAGCCATTGCCAGCAAGCTGAACTGGCCAGAAGACATCCTCCTCAGCCACTTCAAAGACGATCTAAACTACGACCTGTATGACGCTTGCCTGCCTCGAGGAGACCCACCCAATCTCGACGACTGGTACATCCTGGCGGAGGAAGTGGAAATAGACCTACTGAAGAGACACCGCAGAGGAAAACTATGGGGCCGCCTGCCACCCGAGCAAACACGCGAGGGGGAAAAACCACCAGCCACAGCCAAAAAATCAACAGGTTGCTTCAACTGCGGGAGAGAGGGCTACTGTGCTGCAGAATGTCGTTCAAAAGCCCCCCCATGAAAACCAGAGGCATCATCCTCCAAGAAGCCGGGGAAGCCCCACGGCAACACAAAAGAATCTTCCATGAAGGGGACAGAGGCTGTAGAGTCCACAATTCCTGCCAGGAACTGGGATTGGACTCCGGCCTGCACCGCAGGGACGGTGGACAACTCAGAAGACAGCTCAGAGGGAGAACCATTGGTAAGTGGACCCCTTCCACCCATACTTAAGACAAGTCACCATATGAGCTTCCCCTGTGCCTGAAGCAGCCAAAATAAAAGCTCTGATAGACTCTGGGTGCATCCGCTGCCTTATCAGCCCAACGCTGGTGGAGAGACTGAGCATCCCAGTGAGGAGGCTAAAAGAACCAATCTCTTTTAGTCAATTAGATGGGACAATAGCAGGGGGAGGACCAGCCACCCTAGCCACTTTACCAATCCACCTATCACTGGGGCCCCATGAGGAGGACATAACGTTTATAGTGGCCCCAGGCATGGAATGCCCAATGATTCTAGGACTGGAATGGCTGAAGAAATGGAACCCCGGGATAAACTGGAGGACAGCAGAACTCAATTTCCCAAAGGGGGGGCAGAAGAACTTAGACTCCAAAAGCACCCCCCAACCCAGAGGGAGGAGACAGCAGCAGTGGGGAAAGAGAAGGGGTTACCAGAGATACCGGAGGAATACAGGGACCTGGCTGAGGTTTTCAGTGAGGAAAGAGCAGATGAGCTTCCCCCCCACCGCCCCACAGACTGCACCATAGAATTCAAACCTGGGGCAAAACTCCCCAAACCCAGGATGTATGCCATGAGCCCAAGGGAAATGGCAGAAATGGAAAGATTCATAAAGAAAAACTTAGAAAGAGAATTTATTGAGCCTGCCAAACCCAAAGTGGCTGCCCCGGTTCTGTTCAGGAAGAAGAAGGATGGTTCTTTCCGCTTGTGCGTGGATTACCGGAACCTAAATACAATTAGTGAATGTAATCTGTACCCCCTTCCCCTAATGAAGGATATGGTATCCCACCTATCGAAAGGAAACATTTTTACCAAACTAGACCTGAGGGAAGCATACTACCGTATTAGGATTAAGGAAGGAGACGAATGGAAGACTGCATTCAACTGCCCAATGGGGTGCTATCAATTCAAAGTATTGCCATTCGGACTGCAAGGGGCCCCCGCAGTCTTTATGCAATTAATTAATGACGTGCTGAGCGAGCACCTATATAAGGGGGTCCTGGTTTACCTCTATGACATCCTTATTTTCACAGAAACCAAAGAGGAACATATCAAAATAGTCAGAGCAGTCCTGAAGAAGTTGTGAGCTGCCCATTTATATGCTAAATTATCAAAGTGTGAATTCCATCAGGAAAAAATCGACTACCTGGGATATCGCATATCTCCAGAGGGCATCGAAATGGACCCTGACAAGGTCAGGGCAGTACTAGAGTGGGCACCCCCCCGCACACAGAAGCAATTGCAAAGTTTCCTGGGGTTTGCAAATTTCTACCGCCAATTCATCTCCGCATTTGGCCAAATAGCCATGCCCCTCACAAATTTGTTGAAAACGAAGGGGGGGTCACCCGTGAAACCCAGCCAGCCTCTAAAATGGTCAATGGAATGTCAAGCAGCATTTGAGAGGCTAAAGAGACTTTTTTCTGCTGAACCTGTCCTAAAACACCCAGATCCCGACAAACCTTTTGTAATACAGGCAGATGCGAGTGATGTAGCGGTAGGAGCCGTACTATTACAAGAAAATGATGGGGGGACGTTGCAACCATGCGCATACACATCCAGAAAACTCACAGAAACAGAACAACGCTGGCCAATATGGGAAAAAGAGGCATTCTCGTTGAGGTGGGCATTACTAACATGGCGCCAATTTTTAGAAGGAAATAAAATACCTTTCCAGGTCTGGACAGACCACAAGAATTTGGAAGCACTTAAAAACGCCCAGGAAGCTCACTCCTAAGCAAGCCCGCTGGTCCCAACATTTTCACCAATTCAATTTCACTCTCAAACACTTACCAGGGGGAAAGAACTTCCTGGTAGATGCATTATCCCGCATGCCCCAATATAACAGCACAAGAGTTACTGACTTTAAACCACTTGTACCGGAACAACAACTGGCAGCACCAGTCACCACCAGGGCACAAGAAAAAATGAAGCCGAAGGTAGATAGCCAAACTGGAATAGAATTCAAGAAATCTTTGGAAAGTGATGAATGGTTCCAGAAAAATAAACATGTGTGCACAATTAAAGATGGACTGCCATGGGTGGGGGAGAAGCTATATATACCTGCCACACAGAGAATCAATTTCATGCAACTGTGCCATGATACAAAATCAGCAGGACACTTTGGCTTTGTAAAAACCTTACACTTAACTAAAAGGCAATTTTGGTGGCCATCTATGAAAAAGGACATAGAAAGCTATGTGGGTAGCTGTAAAATTTGCGCGATCGCCAAAAGACTGCAAGGGAAACCGCCAGGTCTGTTACAACCGGTGGCAAAACCCTTAGCCCCATGGAAAGAAATAGCCATGGATTTTATCATAGAACTGCCAGAAAGTAATGGAAACACCGTAGTCTGGACTGTCACAGATCTGTTCTCTAAGCAAGTACATTTCATACCTTGCCAAAAAATCCCGACCGCAAAAGCATTAGCAAAACTTTTTGTACAACATATTTACAGATTGCACGGGGTACCACAACGCATCATATCTGACAGAGGGGTGCAATTTACGTCGGCATTTTGGAAAGAATTTTTATCCCTCTTAGGAACCACCCAAGGACTGTCATCTAGTCACCATCCTCAGACAGACGGAGCTTCTGAAAGTCTTAATAATATACTTGAACAATATCTGAGATGCTTTATTAATTTTCAGCAGTCCGACTGGACGGACCTACTGCCTTTCGCAGAAGTAGCATATAATAATGCAGTCCACTCAAGCACAGATTACACTCCTTTTCAAGTAGCTACAGGCCAGAGTTTCAACCCAATACCAGAACTAACCCCAAAAGAACCGGTTATCCCTGATCTGAAGGAATGGATTGCTCAATTACAAAATACATGGCCAATCGTTAGGAAAGCGTTGGAAGATGCCAGCAAAGCATACAAGACACAGGCAGACAAAAAAAGAACCGATCCCACACCATTTAGGGTAGGAGAGATGGTATATTTATCCACAAAATACCTGAAATCACTCCAACCCTGTAAAAAACTAGGACCAAAATATATTGGACCCTTTCCAATTAAAAGAATCATAAACCCAGTAACAGTTGAATTAGAACTACCCAAAAATCTTAGACGAATACACCCAACCTTCCACTGCAGTCTATTAAAGAGAGAACAACAATCACCACTATGAGCAAAAATCCCACCACCACTACCCCCCATCATGGTGGAAGGAGAACAACATTTTGAAGTGAAAGAAATCTTAGATTCTAGAAAACACCATGGAACAATACAATATTTAGTGGCATGGAAACACCTCCCCTCCTCAGAAAATAAGAGGGTTAACAAACTCCATGTTAAAGCACCTAAGTTGCTTAAGAGGTTCCATACAGAATATCTGAACAAACCAGGCTAACATTTATATGTTTTCTTTCCCCACAGATGGACTCATCTTTTTTCTGAAAGGAGAGCCGAATGTCAGAATCCATTTATATCACATTTCATAAATGTATAGGTAGAACAATGTGCTTATTCTGGGGATTCTGCCATCTCTCCGAAGGGGGGGAGGACAGGATAGACTTAAGGCGATCTTCAAACAACAGGGGAATGGTTGAACTGGGGGAGGGAGGGGGAGACACACATCTGGATCGCATCTTCATTTACAACTGAAAAAGGAAGAAGCAATAACAATAAAACCAAGGAGAGTTTCCCTTTCCCACGGAAGGACCTGACACCTAAGCAAATGATGAGAGCCTGACCAAATGGATGAGGGGAGGGGCTGAAATGGGAATGCTTTATATGGGATTGAAATGTAACTTTGTTAGATTCCGTCTTGTATTGCCACAATCGATTCCATCCTAGTAAACATTTTCCTTTTGGACTAAACTTGCATCCAAGAGTTCTTACTTCCTAAGATGTGGATTGAGGTGGGTCCTGACACTTCATTACCCAAATGATGTAAAATGAGCCAAATAATTTGCATTGTTGCACAATGATGTCACCATGCAAATGACATATAACACTAAGATGATGTGCTTTCCAAATTATTACACTTTCATGAATAATAGACATTCTTTTCCCTTATCCTTATAAATGAGGTTTAACTGTACTTAAAAACCATTCCAATTGACTTTATAGAAATTTGGCATTAGTACATTCTGACAAACAGATCATTACATCAAAGTATGTGACCATCCCCTATTTTACTGACAGAATGCAATTCATTTTTTATATTAGCCATAGTCATAGGGTATAATTGTGAAAGGGAATCTTCATTAGCCTGCTGTTCCCTAAATGAGAAGCATGCAACTTCTTTCAGTCCATTTTGGACTTTACTGGTGTTTTGAGGAGACACTCTCCCCCCAAAAAAAACACCTGGTTTTGCATTAGGATTTATGGAAGTTTGGACTTATGGATATCTATTTTTTTTTCAAAATCTTTATTTGCTATTTCCCCCCTACCGGTACTCCTCAGCTTACGACTACAATTGGGACTGAAAGTTGTTGCAGTTGTAAACTGAGTCAGAACCAATCTTATGACAATTTTTACAGAGGTCATTAAGCAAATCACATAGTTGTTAAGCAAATTCCACTTTCTGGTGGAGTTTTTGCCAGAAATTGACAAAAAGTGTCATAAATCACAATCATGTCATTGCAGGACATTGCCACTGGTCATAAATCTGAGCCAGTAGTCAAGCACCTGGCTCATCTTGTGGTTGTGTAACTGTAGAGGTGGTATGACAGTCATTAAGTGCAAGTACAAGTCATAAATCACTTTTTTTCAAGACTATTGTAACTTTGAACCATTGTTAAATGAACAGTCATAAATTGAGGATTACCCATACAGTATATTGTTCTCAGGAATATTTATTCAAAAATAAAAAATAAACTTTCCATTGGAGTCACTCATTCACCATACAGTAATACAAACCAAGAAACACAGGGAACACATTTTTTATGGCTGCCAAATGGAATATTTCATTCTGATTTCAACATTTCTTAATGTCAATTTAACAGGGAGATACTAATCAAATGTATCTAATGAAATACATTACAAAATCACAAAGTCTGCATGCAAAATTCAAAGTTCTGATAATCAACTAAAGTGCTACATAGTTTGAAGTCTTGATGGCCTGTTTCAAATGGTATTAGATTGCCCAAGGCATGCCTACACAGACACTGGCTAAGAGTTCCCATTCCTTACAAGGTGCTTCCCTGTTATGGGATGTCTTATACCAGATAAAAGAATTCTATCCCCAGTATTGTAACACTGAGGAAGCTTTTTTTAAAAAATAGCCTTTTCAACATGCATTTGGAGATTGAAATGAGAATGAATGTCATTTGATGACATCTGGTATTACAGTTTTATGATATTATATTTAAGTATATTTATTTTGGATATACTGATAACTTTGGATAATTTTTGGATTATTGTATTATACCTTTGTAGGTTGATTACACTTAGAAACAAGTGGTTAAAATAACATGAAAGCACTCATAATAAATCATAAAGCATAAACCAAATATTTAATATGTTAGCATCAGAAAATAGTAATTTAACTCATGTCCTCTGGATATTTGTGAACCACTGGATCCTATTCAGAATTACCAATATTTCTTAATGAAATTGACTTACTTGTGCTATCCACCCTTTAAGTCTCAGCAGTATTGTACAATTCTAACAGTTCTAAGAACAGCTTCCTCAAAAGGTGACATTCCAATGGGTTACAACTGGAATTGTGAACCTTCCCAATCAGTAACTGGAGTGCATAGGTTATGAAAGTTCAGTCTGGAGGCCCTGATTTCAGGAAAACTGAAATGAATTGTCCAAAGTTGAAAGGTCCTATTACTTAGCAGACAAACTTTTCAAATAAACTTGGAATTCAATAGTTATCATAGATTTTCACTATTCAGACTGAAAGTGCTGTGAATCAGGTAATTCAAAACATAATATTGTGCTAAATTAAGACCAAGGGGCACTTCCATTGCAGAAGCAGTTTGTGCTCAAGAAAATGTAATGTACTTCCTGAACTAGTGCCCCAAATTAACGGAACTCTTGCCATCCTTAGCCAGTGCAGAAAACTGCAATCTAGTACAAGGGGGGGGGGGCATGAAGTTAAGGAAGATTAGAATCAGTTCTAATATATTATGACATCATTACTTGTCATTGTATCATATGCATTCCTAAGTTTTTGGGGAAACTTTTTATTTAATCATCAGGTTTGCTACCATAGCTTGCTAAACTATGTTTTGCTGGAACTTAAATTCCACTGACTACACTAATCCCAGTTCTTTTGCAGACTTTCATGGTGGTAAATGAACTGCATTTCATAGCTCTCCTATTAGCAAATCAGGTGTAAGATATTCTCCAAGTTTTATCAAACTGACATAAAAACTAGATTTCCCCAGAAGTGTTGAAAATCTGAAGCCTCTCTCCTTAAAAAAAAAAAGGGGGGGAGAGTTGGTTTCAATCCCAACCATTCCTGATTCTGCACCTACCAGATTAGCTGCAGGACCAACGTGCACACCGCTTTTCTTAACTATTAATTTCTAAGAACCGCGAGAAGACCCAAGCGACACCCTATCAGGAAATTCTGGCAGCCAGACAAGCTCACCTACAAAGCGCCCGAAGAAATCACCCTCTCCGGTCAAGGTTGCCTAAAATGGTCTGTATTGAAGGGACTATCTCCTTCTGCCAACCCCTACAATCTTCGCATGGTTTTTTTGGCCGCTACCGCTGCAACCACTGCTACTAGCAAGCTGACTCAGACTGCCAGCCGCCGAAGTTCTTTGCAAGCAAAACGCGTTTTCAAGCTTCCTCCTACCGCTTCTACCCTTTTTTCCTCCCTCCTCTTTAGGATACAGTCATTCCTGAATCATCCAGGATCCTATTTCAATAAAAGAGTTTTATCTGCTTCCTTATTCTCTTCTCCGAGCTTTACACGCTCTGTCCCTCCCACCCCAGTCTGTCCCTGGAAAACAGATAGGATCCGTTGGAAATATTTTCCCTCGCGCCAATTCAATCATAAAGAATCAAAGCACCGCCTCGTATTTAAGCTAGCAGGCAGGCCATCCGCCTCTCCCAAGTCCACGATCCAGTTCAGAATTACTAACTTCAGCCCCTGCGATCGCCAGAAACAAGAATAGGTAGTATTCTCCATATCAGTTCTTAAATTGGGAGTAATTAAACAAGGTGATTTGGGCATATCCTGGGGATGGTGGAGCAATTTGTAATTGTTTGCTTTTGAGTCCAGGATCCAGTTGGATCCAGTTTGTAAAACAGCAAAGTACATCCGGGATGGGGGAAGCAGGAGTTATGACATTATTCGAGACCAGGAAAATGGGTAACTGGGTCAGTTGAAGAACCACTGCTCTATATTCTCAGAAGCGATTTTTAATGCACCATTTGCTACAAGATCGATCCTCATTTTACCCTCCAGGATTCCCCTCTCCAGCTTTATCGACACCTGCTAAATCCAGGCCTCCTCACGTGTAGAGCACAGCGCCTCGAAGGTCAGTGCGCATGCGTGCATATTTTCTTTTACCCTAGGCAAAAGGTAAGGTGTGTTCCTGGAAAAGAACGTCGCCCAGATCTGCGAAGCTCGCAAATAGAAATTATTCAAACGTCTTCTGATTTAGAAGCTCCACCTCTTAAAAACTGGCAGCTTACTCAATAGAGGGGAAAACCACTTTGCACCCGCTTACAGACCGTCTCCTTTTTATGTTATTACCACTTCCCACGTTCCGGGAAGGATCCCTGGCAAATAACAAAAAAAAAGCACGTTTAGGGCTGAGCCCTGCTGTGTCTAGGCAGATCTCCAAAAGCAGCAGCACCACCGCCAAAAAAAATCCAGCCGCTCATTTCCTCAACAACCATCAGCCACGCATCATCAAGCACTCACCCAGATCAACAGCAACGATCGCTCAAAATGAAATTCCGCTACCTCACTAGAACTCACTAAATGACTCAGTGGCTGGATTCGCAGGATACCTTAACTAGGTAACTCCTACGTGCATAAAAGAACAATGTCATATCGTTAAATAGGTTAAATAGACGAGTAACTGATACGTGTTTCGTGCGAGCATAATCACGGTTTAATTTCTGGTGCTAAAATATTTTATGCATTTAATAACGAGTCTATCAAACGCAATATTAAGAATCAGCATTTCCAAACAAGTCACGCCCCCGATATAGGTTGTACACTTGAACCCAGTACCGTAAGCAGGAATGAAGTCAGCACATGCTCAGGGGCACTCCCCTTTGCTATCATTACCTCAAACCACCTGCAATCGAAAGGAGGGGGATAAAGGTTGAACGGTCCATCACGCACTCTTTCAAAAGCAACCCACTAGAGTACTATAAAAACTAGCCGGTTTACGGAGCTGAGCTCAGGACTACGGTCCAACTAGTCGCGTCTACCCAGGAGATACTTCTGCAGAACGTAGCACAGGATCGGGCAGTTCAAAGCTACACAGCTAATGGCTGGTGCATTGCAGCGGCCGCTTTGTGCCTAGATCCCTTTCCTCCGTAGCGTAAGCAGCCCGCGGGGATCCTTAAGATAACGTACCTTCCCTGCTGAAGGCGAGGGCACAGCTGTTCAACGGCCGGATCCTTAGCATCTGGCTTCCTCGGTCACTGTCCCACCAACGGCCCGGGCTGCGGGAGCCACACGCTTCTCCTTTCCCTTCTGTAACTTAATCACCTGGTGGGAGGACGCCGAGACGCCCCCGGCGCCGCCTGCGAAGGAGCCTCTTGCGCTGGCTGTGGCAGGGCTTAGGCAAACTCCTCTCCCGCTCTTGTGGCGGCTCCCAGCGGCTCGCAGCTCTTGCGGCGGCTCCGAAGGCTTTGAGCCCCTCCCTTCCCGTGCGGTCCTCCTGACCTGTTTGTGACTCACCAGAACACGAGTAGAGTTTTGTGTGTGTGTTGTGCGTCGGGTGCGGGAACGCAGGCAAAGGGCGACGCGTCTTTCCGTTCGTGGGGGCCAACTACAACAGACGGAGAATCCACTCTGCCCCTTCCCCCTTCGTCGCCAAAAGCAACAGTGGCGCCAAGGGTCTCTTCTCCTTCCCGCCAATATTGCCCCACTTTTCCTCTTCTCTTCCCACGCACGCAGTCGACTTCAGGTGATTTCCTCCTGCCAGGGAAGGAAGCGTCTTTGGAGTCAGCGCGGGAGCGAAAACGCTCGACTGAGTGGAAGAAGAAAAGCTTATACTTTCCCAGGAGTTACAGAGCGCAGAGACAAAGGCGCAGAAGGAAAAGAGCTTCGTTTAGCTATTGTTAACCAACCCTCCATTGTCCTGAGGGAGGCGGCCGGCGACGAACTAGTACATGGATTACTAAGCAACTGAAAGAAATGCTTCTTCACTCAAGTGACAGATTTCTTATGGCAGAGGGAAGGCGGTTTCCCTTCAGGAAGTTGGATTTCACTGCTCTTTGTGTAGCTGTGTGATACCTGTAGAGAAGATTTGGTCAACAAGACTTAAAGTTGACATCACTTCTCTCTTCTGTGACTTTAAAGGACAAATAATAGTTGCAGCCCCCATCCCCATCATAAAAGATAAGGGACATGTTAATTAACATGCTCTCCATGTTAATGTGTGGCAACTAAATTTGTGGCGAGGATCTTAAAAACTAGCAAGAAGTTATGGCATATGTTTTCATGGAGGAATGCTTCATCAAAATAATGGTTGCAACTACCCCAGACTTCTGCAACATGGTCCCCTCCAGCTGTTTTGGACTTAAACCCTCATTTCTCATCATGGTGCTTTTTGTTGACTCAAGTTTTATCACTCTTGAATTCAAATATATTTAGATAGTAGCACACTGGGAAAGGCTGCTGTAGTTAATGAAAACCAATGGCACAATAAATCCATTCAAAATGCCATCAGTGCTCTCTGTTGTCATATTTGTGCCTCAGTGCTACTGTTCATGCCTGAAATTTAACGCTCCACACCAGACATTATCTGAGTCTTACATTTTTTTAAGATTACTTTTTTCTAGAGGACAGCCTATTCTGCATAGAGACTCTTGAAATACAAAAATTGGACTCAATAAGTGGCATCTCACCATCCACCAAATCCTTCTCCACAAATCAATTTGTACCTTAATGTCTTCACAATAAGCCAAAAATAAAATATATCAGGTTTCAACAGTTTTAGACTAAAATGATACTGGCTAGTTTGTGATGGTGTGTGTTGCACAAACTCAGCCAGTATGATTATTTTATGACTGAATATTCTGCAAGTCCAGGTAATTGAAGTTAATGGATGAAACATAGTTCTGTTCCCTATGAGTTAGAATGGCATGTAAACACAGCCTTTATTATGTTCAAATATGAGCATGTATCAGCTGAGTGTGACTAACTTTTAAAAGTACCCCTTTGACCTTTAGATTGGAAGAAGTCAGATCATGGGTTTAGTGCTGCTCTCAATAGGCACATAGGAAATAAAAAGAACAACTAATGTTACTAATTTTTATAAACACCACTATATTTAATATCTATTGGTGTTTCTTTCCTGGAGAGAGCATTAAACAATGCAAGCTGTTTTCCGACTAATGCAGTATAAATGAGCAAGTGCATGTAGATTAGTTGATTATGGGGGTCAGTCAGTTTATATTCAAAACAGTTGGTAAATTACAGTTTTAGTGGCAGATTTTTTAAAGAAAAATAGCAGTTTAGAATAATATATTAATATCTTCCGAGAGATTATTTGATGTTCACATTTTGTATTGTCATTATCAGAATAAAATGTGTACAATCAAAATATATTATGGCAATAGAAATAATGATTTCTGCCTGCATCTTCACTCCTAACTACAGAGGTCAGTTTTTCAATTAACCATATGCATGTGTCTTTTGACACTTGAACCTGCATAAAACAAAGGCAGAAAACTAGCATTTAGGGAGTATTAGTAAATGTTTTGTTTGCTAATGTTTTGTTTAAAAAGGCATAAAACACAAATGTTGGTGAAACCTCATAAGTTTTCCAAATAGAAAATGCTATAAAATGTCTCTATCCTCCATTTAAACATAAATGGATATATTTTGCTTTTCTTCTCCATGCTGATCTACTGAGATAATGCAATAGACCTCTGAGAAAATTCAATCTGTATTCTCTCTGTTGAGACTGTCAGAGATGAACATCTTTCCCTGGAGACTCAGATTTAAATCACCACATAAACATCATCAAATCACCATCTATTTGTGGCTATATGAGAGGAGTAGAATACACATGTAAGGATTTGCCTCAACTAGATCTCCCAAGAAAGCAGAACTCTTGAAACAGGCATTGTTTCAAAAGGAACTTTTATTGAGATTTAGTGATAGCAATAGAGCAAAGCAAGGTCTGAAGAATTTGCTTGCGAAAGGTTACATTATACAGTAATGCCCATTCAGGACTACTCCCCCCAACCGTCTGGTTGAAATCCAGCCAATCCATAAGTGCTAGGTTGTTTTGAGAACCTAGTGATTTAGCACCCATCTCAAGGTCTCTCTCACTTTCCTTTCCCAACAGTCCCAGGGTCCATTGTCTGGAGATAAGGCAGATATTTTCAAGCCACATTCCTTTCTCACGAAGGGAGGATATTTCAAAGAGGACAGAGCAGAACTAGGCAAATACATTCCTCAAGCAAGCAGCCCCCCCTCCCACCAGAATGGCAGAGCCTGAAAATGAATACAATAATGTAAAGCATTATTAAGCGGGCAAATACATTGGAGGGGTCTGACATATGGCCCGCCTAATAGAACTACAAATCCATCTGCAAAATAGTAATAGAGAAGGAAGAGAGAGGAAAAACAAACACATCAATCAGGTTTATCGGGATAGCATGCATGAAAGTGCTTGAGTAACCTAGGGGCTTTAACATGTTCCTTATAAACCCACTCATTCTCCGAGGCAGGAAGATCTTTCCAGGCAACTAAATATTGGTTAGAACCATGACGCTTGCAAGATTCTAAAATGTTCTTGATCTCAGAATGCTGCTCACCCTCCACCATAATGGGTGGTGGAGGAGGAGCAGTGGCAGGCCTTAACAGAGATGTGCTGGACCAGTATATATATTCAATTGCTCCATTTTATATCTAGTTTAGGAATTAAGAACTCTATTAGTGTATTTAGCATTTACAGGGTTAATACAGCATCCTTAGCAGCATTGTATGTAAGAACAAGTAGCATTTACAGGGTTAAATGTTATTCCCTCAAGAGATGGCTTATGGAATTGTAGTCTAGCTGTTTAGTGAATACCATGCTTACCTAGTTAAGTGGGAGGAGTTTAGTTTTATTGCAGGACTTCTTGGCTTTGTCTTTGTGTTATATCTCTTCACAAAAGAAAGCAAGGAGGCTTCTTCACTCAGAAACAACATGGGGTAAATCTACCTTTAATCTTTTACACTGCCAGGATGGACAGATATGCTTATGATATGCTTATGATCAGATGAACCTATCAGCAAACCTACGTCTGCCTAGGATTCCTGATCAATAAAAGTCTGTTTAAAACCATTCTGCAGAGTTTATGCTATCTGGATCATAATTATAAAGCATTTTGATTCATGTTCTGGAATAGGAGACGTGACCTCGGGTTTCAGCAGACTGCAGTGGAACACTGGATGGATTTATTGTAGACTCTTAGGGAGTTCTAATTCCACTGTGACAGGGTTTATAATGCGCATAATAGGGAAAAGGCCGATATACTTTGGTCCTAATTTCTTGGATGGTTGCAGCGATTGCAAAAACATGTTGGAAAAATAAAGTAAACTCTATCCCCCCACTTGAAAAGTCTTCGCTTCCATATGTTTTTTATCTGCCTGTGCCTTAGATGCCACCCTGGCTTCATCTAGAGCTTCCCTAACAACTGGCCAAATCTTCTGCAACTGATAAACCTGTTCCTTAAGGGAGGAAACAGCAGGTTTGCTAGCAGGCAACTCAGGCATTAGCCACTTGAAAAGGAGTGAAACCGGTACTGGAGTGCACCACGTTATTATAGGTCACTTCAGCAAACGATAACAGATTAATCCAATTATCTTGTTGATAATTGAAAAAAACAATGAAGGTATTGTTCTAGAATAGAGTTTGTTCGTTCTGTTCCCCCCATTCGTTTGAGGATAATAACTAGATTACAGGCCCTGACCTGAACCCAGAAGGCCCAGAAAGGCTTTCCAGAACTTGGAGGTGAATTGGATGCCCCTATCCAATGTGGAGCCCCATGCAGGCAATAAATATGCTGCAGAAACAATTTAGCCAAAGTCTTTGTAGTTGGAATCTTCTGACATGGGATAAAATGGGCCTATTTGGAGGAATAAATCAGTAACAATCCAGATGACAGTGTTTCCCGCGCTCTTGGATAGTTCCACAATAAAGTCCATAGATCTCTCTCTCCAAGGTGCTGAAGGGTTTGCTACCAGCAGTAGGAATCTGGGCATTTTTCCTTGCCTCCATTTAGCTGCTGTGCAGGTATGGCAGCTAGCCACATAATTTTCAATGTCCTTTTTTAAAGAGGGCCACCAAAATTGTCTTTTAAGCAAGTGAAGTGCCCCACTGGTTTAGAGAGAGTCATGGCATGCTTGCATGATCTTCAGTCTCTGGTTGACAGGAACATATAATTTCCCACCGACCCAGGCTATATCCAACAGAGATTTTTATGGTTCTGAAACCATTCATCACTCTCCAGCACCTGTTTGAACTCCCCAATCATTGTGTTGTCTAATGGCAGGGTGCCTTTAGACTGTGCCCTTATAGTGACCGGGACCACCAATTGATGCAGGGAAAATAAAGGCTTAACGACCCCAACTTCACACTATTATACTATGGTATTCTTGACAATGCGTCTGCCAGTAAATTCCACACACACACACACGGTAGATAATGGATGGAGAATTAAATTTGTGGAAATGCTGGGCCCAGCATGCCTGTCTTGGAGACAATTTCCTGAGGGTTTTTAGTGCTTCCAGATTCTTATGATCAGTCCAAACCCTTCCAAAAAATGTCTCCAAGTAAGGAAGGCCCATCGCATGCATAAGCTTCCTTCTCCCAAGCAGCCCATTGCTGTGCTGTCTCAGTCAGTTTCTTGGAGGTGCAAGCACAGGATTGTAACTGACCCTCCTGGTTCTTTTGAAGCAGTACCATACCTACAGCTACATCGCTGGCATCAGCCTGAATTACAATTTCTCTGGGTCCAGGTGTTTCAACACTGGCTCTGTGGGAAAAAGTGTCTTAAATTTTTTAAATGTGGCTTGGCATTCTGCAGTCCATTTTAATGGCTGGTTAGGCTTCAGCTTATTTTCCCCCTTCGTCTTCAGCAGATTTGTAATGGGGAGTGCAATCTGTGCAAATGAAGGGATGAATTGCCTATAAAAATTAGCAAACCCCAGAAAACTCTGTAATTGGTTTCTGGTGTGGGGAGGGGCCCAATCCAGGATGGCCCACACTTTTTCCGGATCCACTTCTACCCCCTTATGTGAAATGCTGTAGCCCAAATAGTCAATCCTATCTTGGTGGAATTCACACTTTAACAATTTGGCATATAATTTGGCAGAGCAGAGCTTCTTTAGGACCACTCTAATCAGCTTCACATGCTTTGCTTTGCTTTCAGTGTAGATAGAATATTGTCCAAGTACACCAAAAACCCCTTATACAGGTGTTCATGGAGGACTTCGTTGATCAGTTGCTTGAACACCAATGGGGCTCCCTGTAATCCAAAGGGGAGACCATGAATTGGTAACATCCCAGAGGGCAGTTGAAAGCAGTTTTCCATTTGTTTCCCTCCTTGATTCTGATATGATAGTACGCCTCCCACAGGTCTAACTTCAAAAAAATTCTCCCCTTCCAACAAGTGAGCCAATATGTTCCTCATGTGGGGCGGGAGGTACACATTCTCCATGGACACCAAGTTCAAGCATCTATAATCCAGGCAGAAATGAAGAGACCCATCCTTTTTCTCTCAGAAAAGAACAGGGGCTTCCACCTAGGGTCTGGCCAGTTAAATAAAACCTTGGGCTACGTTTTTGTCGATGAACTTTCGTAGCTCATCTAACTCCCATTTCAAGCCCCCTACTTTAAAATCACTCATGCCTTGGGAAGGAGTTTCCTTCTTTGGGAACTTTAATTGCCCCTCTCTCCAATTGTTTAGGGGGTTCCACTTCTTTTACCAAGTTAGCCCCAGTACAAGCAGCCATTCCATGCCGGGGACTACGATGAAAGCTAAAGTCTCTGAGTGGCTTCCCATGGTTAATCCCAAGGGCTCAGTGACAAAGCTTGCCAGGATGGCCCCTGCCACTGACCCATTGAGCTGACTGGAACCCCCAGTTTTCCAACCAGGTTTGGGCTTATTAGGCATCAGGTGCACCCCGAATCCAACAATGCAGTGAGGGCCATTTTCCTGCCCATGCCTGGGACTGATAGTTCTATGGGCATGGTTATGGGGTCAATCGACCCACTTACCAATGGATCGCCATCATAGTTTCTCTCTGACATCACCTGACACATCGTCCGGTGGAGTCAGAGTTCTACCCTCTGCCTTTGGGGCTCAGGGGAGCTCCATGATTTTGGTGGTTTTCAGGGCTGTGTCTTTAGAGGTGGAGCAGGCTTGCTTGGATTCCCCCAGAATATGGGTCCACTTTCTTGGCTGGAGCTTTGCTATGGATTTCTACAGCATGATGGTCTTCTTTGCCACACTTAAAGCAGGCAGTTGATTGTGGCTGGTTCGTGGAGGATCTGCTTGCTTTTCCCCATCTTTCGGATTGACTTTGTTTTCCTGGTTTACTGGGGTGGTACTGGTTCCAGGTCTGGTAAATTTCCACTTCTTCAGCCAGGATGCACCAATCATATAAATGTGCAGGTGCTCCATGGACCACACAAGCATTGTACAGGTCATCGTTTAGCCTGTCTTGGAAGCAGCTTACCAGAATGTCTTTGGGCCACTTGAGGTGGTACACTAAGTTGCGGAACTCCTCCATATATTCAGCCACCAGTCGATGTTCTTGTTTCACCATTTTTATGCAATCCCAGGTCTTCTGGTCTGCCAAACGATCTTCAAACTGGTGCCTCAGTGCTGTCATGAACCAGTTAAAGTTTCAGAGCTCGGGAGCATCGCAGTTGTGTAAGGTCACCCTCCACCTGGTGGCAGCCCTTCCAGCCTAGGATGTTGACTCTAATCTTGGCTCCATCGTTGGGTAGGATCCTCCCATATACTTGCATATAGGTGAGAATATGAGCCAGAAAGAACCTCAACTGTTGTGGGTCTCCATCAAACTTTACTCCCAACGGAACCAATTTCAGCTGATCCAGAGGAGTCCTATCTCTGGTCTGTTATGGGGTCCTGGCTCTCTGGGGAGCTGCACACTGCTCTGCTGCAAGGGTAGCTGCCACAGTTTTCACTGAGCCTGTCACCCCCATCCCCACTGCCATTTCGGTAAGTGTGGTTTTTCCTTCTCTGTGCTCAACTTCCTCGTTTAGTTCTTCCTCCTTTTCTGGGCACTCCAGGGAGTTAGCCTTTAGATCCTCAGAAGCTTCAACCATGTACTGCATGGCTCGCTTCAGGATCCCCCTCCATCTGGTCCAATTGTTTGTCCATCTCTTCATCATCAGAAAGAAGCTCCATCTTTTTCTTCTGAGTCTTTTTCCGACCTCCCCGGTGAAGGTTACCCTTTGGGCCCTTTCTTCCCAGTCCTCTTTCTTCCCAACACCAAGCTACCATCTCAGTTTTGTGGAATCTTCCAGGGCAGTGGCTTCCTTCAGGTAAGAAAATGTATGCAGTATTCAGATGTGCTTAAAAAGTTGCAGAAATGTTTTTGAGATGAAAATATTAGTCTGCTGATGCCTTTGAAGGTGACTTCTCTATGGAAAAGTGAGCTCCCAAATGCTTTATACACAATTATATTTTGGAATCATTTACTTAGAGAGGAGAAAATACAGGATAAAATTGCAGAACTTCCTTCATCAATAGCAGATATTGAACTGTTTGCATTACATATTACATTTTTTTTCCTGAAACAGTTTTTGTCAGTGTCATTCATAGAATTGTAGAGTTGGAGGATGATATCAAAGTTCATCTAGTCCAGGGGTCAGCAACCTGAAACAGCAAAAGAGCCACTCGGAACTGGTTCCGTCACACACACAAAAAAGTGCGAGCTGCAAAATGTGTGCATGCATGCATGCACACATGCACATGCACAGAACAAGGCAAAACGTGCACCAGCCCTGCCCCCATCCACCTCTAGTATGGACGGCTCTGCCATCCTGGCTTTTCCTCCCTCAGAAAAAACTGCTCTCCCCCCACCCTGCGCTCTCTCTCTCTCTGGGACTTTTTTCTTTCCGCCTTTTTTGAAGCTTCGGGATCAGCTCCTGCCCTGGATCGCTTGCACTGCGCTAATCCTCAGCAGCCCCAACGTCCACGCTGCATTGTGAGCCGTGCGCACCTGTTACCGCCCGGTGCCGCCAGCTTACCGGGGGGGGGGACTCACAGGACAAGCCATGCGAAGAGGAGGAAGGAAACGGCCTTTCAGAGGATCCCGCCCGGGCCCCCCTCGGAGGCAACGGGCCTTTCCCTGGCCGAAGGAAGCCTCATGAGCGTCTCCTGCAGCGCGGCTCCTCCGAGCCAGGAGGCACCTGCGCGGCAGCAGCAGGTCTCCCTGGTAACGCGTGCTGGGTCGCGGCGCTGCCTTCAGCCCGGGTGCTGCCAGAGCCACCCAAGCGCCCTGCCCCTCCCCCTGGGGCCTCCAAACCTCCGCCACCCCATTCTCTCAATGGGAATGGGGCGGCGGAGGTTCGGAGAGCTGCTGCCTTCGTCCGCGTTTCTTTTGGCCCGGAAACAAACATGGATGAAGGCAGCAGCTCTCCAAACCTCCACCGCCCCATTTGGAGAGCTGCTGCCTTCGTCAAACACGGACAAAGGCAGCAGCTCTCCAAACAGGGTGGTGGAGGTTTGGAGAGCTGCGCGGAAGGCAGCAGCTCTCCAAACCTCCGCCGCCCATTTGGAGAGCTGCTGCCTTCGTCCGCATTTCTTTCGGCCCCAAAAAAACACACAAAGGCAGCAGCTCTCCAAACCTCCGCTGCCCTGTTTAGAGAGCTGCTGCCTTCGTCTGTGTTTCTTTCAGCCCCAAAAGAAATGTGGACGAAGGCAGCAGCTCTGCAAACCTCCGCCGCCCCATTCTCTCAATGGGACTTTTTTACTCCCACTTTTTTTTCAGAACTGCACATGGCGAAGGAGGACTGGGAGCCGCAGGAGATGGCTTAAAGAGCCACATGCAGCTCTGGAGCCGCAGGTTGCTGACCCGTGATCTAGTCCAACCCCTGCTTAATGCAGGATCTGCTAAATGCATTTGTAACAAATGACTATCTAATCTTGATTTGAAGACCTCCATTGAAGACAAGCATACTATTTTAGGAAACAGCTTACTCCACTAATGGCCAGCTTCTAATAGCAGGATATTTCTTTTATATCTAACCTGAATCCATTTCCTTATTGTTTGAATCACTTGTTCTCATCCTTGTTTTCACAGCCCGGTTTCTGGCATGCCGCAGACCGATGCTGGTCCATGGACCAGGGGTTGCGGACCCCTTTGAAACTTCTTTTTGTCCTCTAAAATGTTGAGTACATCTTCTAGTTTTCTATCATCTACACCCTGGATAATCATGCTCTCATCTAGGTTATTAATAAAAATGCTCAACTTTATTGATCCCAGGACAAAGCCTTGTGGCCATCCACTTGATATTACACTGCAATCTAATGTACTCTGTGGATGTAGTTGCTCAGCTAATTATGAATCCATACAGCAAGTGTATCATCTAGCATGTATTTTATCATGTTGTTACTGAGGATATTATGAAAACTTTTTCAAATATTTTGCTGAGGTCAATGTACATCTTGTACATAGGATTCTTCTCATCTGGTAAGCATGTTAAAACCAGAGACAGGATAAGCCTGAGATGACTTGCTTAAGGAACATGCCTAGTTTAAAAAACAAGATCTGTAGTTTCCTGGAGTCTTCCTTTCCTTTTTTGAAATTGAGGACAATATTTACCTTCCTGCTTTTTGAAACCTCCTGGTTCTTCAGGAGTTGTCAGAGATTATAGTTAACATTTCCTCTATCATTACTTTATTTTTTAAAAAAATATTTACTTATTTGAATTTGTTAGATGCTCAGTTTTAATCAATTCTGGGTGATGTATGAAACTAGAAACTATAAAAACAGATAAAACATCAAATCAAATGAATAGCCCAGACTAAAACTATCTTGTAAACAACACAGATCAAACAAAACAGAAATCCTGAACAAACAGTAACATCTCCCAGCCTGGGATTAAAGCCAGGTTTTCAGAATTTTCTGAACTCCTAATAGAGAGGGCCCTGTCCTTATCTTTGGGGACATATCATTCCAGAGTGTGGGGGCCGCAACAGAGAAGGCATATGTTGTGTAGTGAGTTCTTTGCTGGCAATAAGTGAGACGAGATGTTGCAAACAGGAACATTGCTTTATTGAGGCAAACAGGAATAGAACTGAAACAGAGGCTGCTGTGCAGCTACTTATACAGTTGGCCACTAGGTGGCAGCCAATAGGTGTAAAGGAACCCATTTCCTGCCCCAAATCATCCAAATCATCTGGCTTAGTCAGTGACCTTTACACAGACACACCATTGAGCAACTATAAGCAGCATTCAAACAGACATGTGAACAGTTCAAGTAAAATCCCAATACATTACACCCCTCCCCTCTAGAATGTACACACATTATTTAAGAATATAATCTTGTGAATATTGTGGTGGTCTACGCATCCATTCAGAATGCCTGGGGGATCCAGGCAACTCTCGGTCTACCAGCTTCCCCACCGGGCTGGGTAGACCAGGACTTTTCAGTTCACGTGAGTCGGATTGACTTGAGTTCATTTGGCTGGCCATTCCTGGTCGGCCCAAACCAAAGTCCAATGAGGTAGCTGTGTCAGCAAAGCTGCTGTCTTGTTCGGGTTAAACTTCCCTATCAGCAGACCCATCTTGCACTCCCGGACTGTGTCCATCTATGACCACCTCCCTGTTGTCATGACTGAATAACTCCTCAGAGCATGTGAACTGTTCTGTTAGGCTACCGGTTGCCAGCTCTTGTTGCAGACCTGCTGTGAGGTCCTCACTTAGTGGCCATTCTACAAAATGCTTCTGCAGCTGATCAATATGGCAGTGAACAACTCGCCCCCCCATCCACCTCATAGGAAAGAGGTCCCGAGATTTTGAAAATTTTACCTGGCACCCATAAGTTCCCATGTCCGTAGTTCCGGGCCCACACCCCATCACCCAGTTGCAATACCCTTGGTGCCTTTGGGCATGTGGTGTCTGCTGCTACCTGCTGAGGAAACCTGTTCAGTTTCATGATTAACCTTCTCCCCCAGCAAAGCTCTGCTGGGCTCTTGTGCAAGGTGTAGTGTGCTGGTAAAGCAAGAAATCAGCCAGCCTATGGTGCCAATCCCCAGTCACAATGCTCTTGAGTGACTCTTTTGCCGTACACACCATGCGTTCGGTCTGCCCATTAGTCGAGGGGTGAAAGGGAGCCGACGTTGCATGCCTTATGAGGTTATTCCTCAAGAAGGCCTGAAATTCTGCCGCTGTGAGCTGGGCCCCATTGTCCAAGACTATTGTCCAGCAGCCCGTGTGTGGCAAAAAGTTTTCTAAGCACCTGGATAGTCCTAGCCGTAGTTATAGTTGATATAGGAATTACTTCCAACCATTTAGAATGGCTGTCGACCACTATAAAAAACAACTGTCCCTGAAAGGGCCCAGCGAAGTCAATGTGAATCCTTGACCACGGTATATGAGTCTCCTCCCATCGATGGACAGGACCCTGCGTCATTTCTGGCCTAGAGTGTTGACACGTGTAACACCCGTGTACTTGGGCCTTGATAGCCTTATCTAACCCTGGCCACCATAGGTAGCTCCATGCCAATTCCTTCATCCGCACTATGCCCAGATGGCCCTCATGCAGAGACTGAAGCACACGGTGACTTAATGAACTGGGGACAATAACCCTACTCCCCTATAAAATGCACCCTTTGTGGGCTTAAAGCTCATGTCTACGTGTGAAATAGCTCTGGAACTTAGGTCCAGGGCTATTTTCAAGCCACCCAGTGTGAATCCATGACAACACTCTGCTTAGAATTCTGTCTGCGGCAGTTTCTGCAGCCACATCCCCAGCATGGAAGGGGAATTCAGGCAAATCCAGCTGGAGCTGGAGCTGGCTCCATGTGTGGCAATGGCAACCCGCTAAGGCTGTCTGCATGGCCCATGTCTTTGCCAGGTATGTGAATCAGCCTGTAACTATAGGCTGACATAAAAATGGACCACCTTAACATTCTAGGGGAAAGTATTTGTGGTGACTGCCTATCTGTGGTAAATAACCCCAACAATGGCTTATGGTCAGTGAAGACCATGAATTTCCTGCCATACAAATAATCATGGAATTTCTTCACCCTGGACAGTAGGACAGTAGTGACTTTACTGCCTTAAAGCTATTTTTTTTAAATCCCATTTATATCCCACCCTTCTCCGAAGACTCAGGGTGGCTTACAATTTAAAGCACAAATCAATGTGCTTAGCAATTTTCATGAACCTTGGTCCACTTCCACGGGGTTCTTTTGTCTAAAAGCCAGTGTAATGGCTCTGCCACTGCGGCCTTGTTAGGAAGGAATGCATGGTAAAAATTCAGGAGGCCCAGGAATGCCTGGAGCTCTCCCTTGGATCTGGGGCTTGGTGCCAGCTGAATCGCCTTCAGCTTGGATTCTGCAGGATGGATGCCTTCAGCATCAATGCGGAACCCCAAGAACTCAATGGAAGGGACCCCAATCTTACACTTGTCCCTCTTTAGCTTAAGTCCCACTGTGTGGAACGTTGAAGGATGGCTTTGAGCTTCCTTGCAAGCACCTCAGTGGACTCATCAGTGATGAGCACATAGTCAAAATAGGGGCAGACCCCCGGAATACCCTTGAGCGTATGCTCCATAACTCCCTGGAAGATTCCTGGGGCTATGCTGACTCTGAATTGGAGGCATTTAACTCTAAAAGCCCCCCCTGTGTGTCACAATTGTTTGTGCGGCCACTGTGGTCTCGTCCACAAGTAACTGCTGATAGGCCTGTGCTGATAGGCCTGTGCCAAATCTAACTTAGCAAACATGGTACCCCCTTGCAGCAATGCCAAAATGTGGCTAATGACTGGCACCGGGTATGCATTTGCTGTAGTGCCCAGTTAATGGTGCACTTGTAATCAGTGCAAATCCTGACCTCCCCGTTGGCCTTAAGTGGCGTGATAATGGGATTTTCTCATTCACCCCCATCTACAGGCTGTAATACTCCCTGACTGACTAGCTTGTCCAGCTCTGCATCGATTTTGTGTTTTAGTGCAAATGGCATTCTACGGGGCTTGATCCTAATAGGCGTTATGGCAGGATCAAGCTTAAAGGCTATTGGAGGGCCCTTGTACTCTCCCAGGCTTGTGTCAAAAACATCTGCGAATTTCTCACACACTGATGCCAAGTTCGCCACTTGTGTCCGGTGGATCCTGGTTACTTGAATACCCAGTGCATCAAACCAATCAAGCCCTATTAAAATTATTCTCTGGCCCTCCACCACAATTACATCTAGGGGCTCTGAAAACCCCTTGAATTTGATGGCCAAGGTGGCCTCGCCTTTGACAGCTACTCGGGGATTCTGGAAGTCAGTTAGAATGATGTTAGACTGCCTAAGCTTGGCCCATCTCTTGCTGCGGTTGCACATGAACTGGAAAGTCTCCAGTGAAATAATGGATACAGCTGAACCAGTGTCCAGTTCCATCCTGCAAGGAATGCCTTGCAGCTCGACTTGAAGCTGAACTTTTGGTTTAAGGGGGCGGCGAGCTCCAGTGTGGCAGACACTCCGGCGACTGGAGCAGAACCCTACACTATGCTGCCCCAGGGCCCTGGTACCTCTCCTGATCGGTTCAACTGATTGGTGGTCCTTCTGGCAACCTCTACAGATGGCTGCGATGTGGCCGGATTTTCTGCAGGCCTGACACATGGCTGTCCTGAACTGGCAGTCTGCTCATTGGTGGTGGCTGCCACAGCTCAAACACTGAAGGAAGGGAACTACCTTGTAAGGGGGCTTCAGTTCCTTGTTGTGGTGCCATTGGATCTTGTCGACTTCGTGGTTGGAGTTGATGTCTTCTGGATGCTAGGCGTCCTTGTGGTGGATGGCTTCCTCGTGAGGAGTGCTTTTGGCAGGCTGCAACACCTTCACGGCCCCACCGGCAGCTTTGTCCACCATGACTTCTTTGAGGGCTTCCTGGAGCAAGAGAGTCTCTTTTGCGAAAAGTTTTTGTTGAAGCTCTCTGCTCCTGAGTCCACAGACAAGTTGGTCTTGAAGCCTTTCTTCCAAGTCTGAAATTGGCACAGGCGCGAAGCTTGTCTCAATGCTGCGATGAATTCTGCGGCTGTCTCACCAGTTTGCTGGACTTGCTGTTTGAAAGCATGCCTCCAATGCTATCTGTCGCGCCCCGCGGGCTCGACGCCCAGCGGCGCCACAGGCGCGACACTCACCAGCGCCGGTTGTTTCGGTTCCTCTTCCTCCTGCACGGCCCGGGAGAGTGCCTGGCGGCCTGGAACGACGACGGCCTTCCCCCTCGCCCGACCAACAGCTGCGACGACGGCCTCCTCCTTTGCCCGCCCATCAGCTGCGACGGCGGCCGAGCCGGTTGGGGCCGCCCGACAGCTGCACGCCGCCCGAGCCGGTTGAAGCCTTGAGAGTGCGCACGCGCGTCGTGCGACCCGGCCCCGCCCTGCCGGCTACGGTGGCCTCACAGGACCATGGGGCCAAACCAAAGGAAGACTCGGGCCTTGCGGCGATGGCGGGGGGGCCTTCGGCAGCGGAGCCCGTCTGTGAGAGGAAAGGACTGGGGGCTTGCCAGTCTTGCAAGGGGGGGCCGGGCAGCAGGGCAGCGGTGGATCCGTGACGGGAGGGAAGGTGCCGGGTACGGGGACGGGGGTGGGGGTGGTGACTGGCGGCGATGGGGAGAGCGTTCGCGGGGAGACTCACCTGGGAGAGGGTGCCGGGTGACAAAGGGAGGTGTTTGGAAGAAACGGGAATTAAGTAGGGAATGGGCGGAAGTGGGTGCGGTTGGGTGGGGCGTGGGTGTATACATGCGATGTGTATCTAAAGGCGTTGGATGCGGGTAGCAGCCAACGCTGGCTTTGTTCCGTTTGAAGATCGTTTGCTTTTGCTTATTAAACCACTTTGGAAACTCAGCTTTCGTCTCGGTTGCTTGAATCTCCTGCTCTCCGGAGGTTTGAGAGAAAGCCAGCGTTTTCCTCACCCTTTCATTTTTCCTTCCGAGCGACAAGTGGGTGAGTTGTATGGCGGAGGGATCGCAGGGGCCCGCCTCGGCGGCTGCTTCAGAGAATGAGGTCGGGCCTGAGATGGGGTGATGCCGTTTGGGCTACAGGGTGCTCCCGCCGTCTTCATGCAATTGATCAACCAGGTCTTGCATGAGTTCTTATATCGTGGGGTCTTGGTTTACCTGGATGATATCCTGGTTTACACTGAGACGATGGAGGAGCACGTCGCCTTGGTCAGGCGGGTATTGATGAAATTGCGGGACGCACGGCTCTTTGTGAAACTATCCAAGTGCGAGTTCCACCGGCAGCGACTTGATTATTTGGGGTACAGAATCTCTGCAGGGGGGGTAGAAATGGACCCAAAAAAGGTGGAGGCCATCCAGCAGTGGCAGGCCCCGCGGACACGGCGGCAGTTACAAGCGTTTCTAGGCTTCGTGAACTTTTATCGCCAATTCATACCCAGTTTTGCGGCCATAGCTCTGCCACTTACGGACCTTCTTCGCACACGACAACTAACCGTACGACCACGTCCTGGGTTACGGGTGGGGTGGACTGCAGAGTGCCAACGAGCTTTTGATACGTTAAAAGCTCTTTTTGCTAAAGAACCAATCTTACGACACCCAAACCCTGCCCTGCCTTTCGTGGTCCAAGCTGACGCAAGCGATGTTGCCCTCGGAGCCGTCCTTCTCCAACGAAACAACGACGGGGTGCTTCAACCATGCGCTTATGCGTCTAAAAAGTTGTCTCCTGCAGAACGTGCCTGGGCAATATGGGAGAAAGAGGCTTTTGCGGTACGCTGGGCACTGGAACTGTGGCGACATCATTTGGAGGGGGCTGTCCACCCGTTTGAGGTGTGGACGGACCATAAGAATCTGATGGCATTACAGACACCCCGACGGCTGTTCCCCAAACATGTACGGTGGGCACTGTACTTCCGTCGGTTCCGCTTCACATTGAAATATGTTCCGGGGGGGAAAAACTTCCTGGCGGACGCATTGTCACGTATGCCACAGTTTGAGGGGAAGAGGGAGGATGTTGTACAAGCGCTTGTGCCTACCGGAAGTCCAGATCAGGAGGGGGACACCGCTTTAGCAGCACAGGACGAGTTCTGTGAAGAGCTTCGGAAGGGCCTTCAGGGGGATACCTGGCTACAGGCCCACCCAGAACTCGTTGACATGCGTGATGGCTTGGCCTGGCATGGGACCCGACTTTACGTGCCAGCCTCTTTGAGGGGGCGAGTGCTGTATCGGTGCCATGACACCAAGCAAGCTGGCCACTATGGGTTTCTGAAGACCCTGCATTTGGCACGTCGGCAATTTTGGTGGCCGCACATGGCAAAAACGGTGGAGGACTATGTACGGCAATGCCACATTTGTGCCACCACGAAACCTATGGTGGGAAAACCTTTGGGTCTCCTACAGAGGGTGGCTGATCCTACTCGTCCATGGCAGGATATAGCCATGGACTTCATTGTTGAGTTACCCGACAGTAAGGGCCATAACGTTATTTGGACGGTGGTAGACTTATTTTCAAAGCAGGCCCACTTTATTCCCTGTAAAGGGTTGCCCTCAGCACGTCGATTAGCTTGGCTCTTTGTAACCCACGTCTACCGTTTACATGGAGTGCCACGCCGTATCATTTCGGACAGAGGAGTTCAGTTTACGGCACGTTTCTGGAGGGAATTTGTTCAGTTCATCGGGTCAACTCAAGGACTCAGTACGGCGTACCACCCTAGCACCAATGGCGCAGCAGAACGGGCCAATGCTGCCGTTGAGCGGTATCTACGTTGCTACGTTTCGTACCAGCAAACCAACTGGGTGGATCTCTTAGCGTTTGCGGAAGTAGCGTATAACAACGCTGTACATAGCAGTACGGGGTTTTCCCCTTTCAAAGTGGTTATGGGTAATGATTTTGTCCCCATCCCCGAATGCAGCCCAGGGCACGAGGATCCCTGTCAGCCACGGGAATGGATGAGGCAGATTGAGGGGGTCTGGGGTGCAGTGAAAAAAGCGTTGGAGCGGGCTGCGATAACGAATAAGGAGCAGGCTGATAAGAAGCGAAAAGCGTTCGCAGTCCCAAAGGTGGGGGACCTGGTCTACTTGTCTACTAAGTATCTGCGTGGCCAGGTTCCCTGTAAAAAGCTAGGGCCCAAATACATCGGACCATTCAGGGTGGTACAGGTAATTAACCCTGTAACAGTACGACTACGACTACCAAAGATCCTAGGCAAACTTCACCCAGTATTCCACAGTAGCCTTCTGAAACCTGCCACCTCAGGCGCAACAGCAGTGGGGGAGGGTGGGCCTGGGCCCACCCAGGGCGACCATTATGAAGTCCAGGAGATCCTTGACTCCAGAGCTCGTCGGGGGGGCGTCCAGTACCTCATCAGGTGGAAGGGATATCCTGTGGAAGAGGCAACGTGGGTGGGGGAGGCAGATGTTCATGCTCCTCGGTTAGTGCGAGCATTCCACCGGTTGCACCCTGGGAAGCCGAGGGGAGGACGGGGGAACACCGCGGACAAGGTGGACGTTTGCTTACCTCTTGTGTCTTCCCCTGCAGGAGGGGCCCTGGTAGGAGGGGCGGCATGTCGCGCCCCGCGGGCTCGATGCCCAGCGGCGCCACGGGCGCGACACTCAACAGCGCCGGTTGTTTCGGTTCCTCTTCCTCCTGCACGGCCCGGGAGAGTGCCTGGCGGCCTGGAACGACGACGGCCTTCCCCCTCGCCCGACCAACAGCTGCGACGACGGCCTCCTCCTTCGCCCGCCCATCAGCTGCGACGGCGGCCGAGCCAGTTGGGGCCGCCCGACAGCTGCACGCCGCCCGAGCCGGTTGAAGCCTTGAGAGTGCGCACGCGCGTCGTGCGACCCGGCCCCGCCCTGCCGGCTACGGTGGCCTCACAGGACCATGGGGCCAAACCAAATGAAGACTCGGGCCTTGCGGTGATGGCGGGGGGGCCTTCGGCAGCGGAGCCCGTCTGCGAGAGGAAAGGACTGGGGGCTTGCCAGTCTTGCAAGGGGGGGCCGGGCAGCAGGGCAGCGGTGGATCCGTGACGGGAGGGAAGGTGCCGGGTACGGGGACGGGGGTGGGGGTGGTGACTGGCGGCGATGGGGAGAGCGTTCGCGGGGAGACTCACCTGGGAGGGAGAGGGTGCCGGGTGACAAAGGGAGGTGTTTGGAAGAAACGGGAATTAAGTAGGGAATGGGCGGAAGTGGGTGCGGTTGGGTGGGGCGTGGGTGTATACATGCGATGTGTATCTAAAGGCGTTGGATGCGGGTAGCAGCCAACGCTGGCTTTGTTCCGTTTGAAGATCGTTTGCTTTTGCTTATTAAACCACTTTGGAAACTCAGCTTTCGTCTCGGTTGCTTGAATCTCCTGCTCTCCGGACGAGGTTTGAGACTATCACTGGCAGCTTTGGTTGGAAATGACTGCCGAGCCGTTTCTTCAGGTCTGCGTAAGTTACGGACTCCAGTTGAACCAGTGCACCTACATTCTCTGCGATATTGAACGTTGCAGACCCTCAGACACAGATAAGTGTTGCGGCCTTCAGGCCATCTTCAGTGAATTGGTTTGCATGGAGGTAATTCTCTACTTTTGAAATGTAGGACGACTATCTCTCCAGGTGTGTGACATCAAATTCCTTGAGCTTTCCAACTTTCGCCATGGTGAGAAAGTCTTCACGGCTCGTGTCTCGTATTGCCTCATGCTGCTTCTTCGTAAGCCCAGGGTGGAGTGGTCTCTAGCGTGGCTTGCTAGGCAGACCAAGAGGGGGGAACGCAGTCCCTGCCAGGCACTGTGCTGGCCTCACCCCTAGTGACTTCAAGCTGTCTCAAAGAAGCAGCATCCCACCTCTTCATCACCAGTGTTGTGTAGTGAGTTCTTTGATGGCAATAAGCGAGACGAGAGGTTGCAAACAGGAACATTGCTTTATTGAGGCAAAGAGGAACAGAACTGAAACAGAGGCTGCTGTGCAGTTACTTATACGGTTAGCCACTAGGCAGTGGCCAATAGGTTTAAAGGAACCCATTTCCCACCCCAAATCATCCAATGATCTTCTTGGAGACAACAAGTCTGGCTTAGTCAGTGACCGTTACACAGACACACCATTGAGCAACCATAAGCAGCATTCAAACAGACACATGAACAGTTCAAGTAAAATTCCAATACATTACAGCATGCTTCCTTGGTCCCACAAGATGACAACATTTAATAGAGGGGCAATGGACTGCATCTATTCTGCAGGAATATGCCAAGCAATCAGACACAAGAGGAGACAAGCATTCCTTCAGATATCCAGGCCCAATGCTATACATGGCTTTATAGGTAATAACCAGCATCTTGAATTGCATTTGGAAGCTGAGTGGTAGTGAACAAAACTTATACAGCAAAATTGATACATGGACATATGGAAAAGCACCCATTACTGCTCCTGGTGCTGCATTTTAAACCAACTGTAGCTTCTTTAGCCTCATGACACCTTCCTTATAGTTTTTGTTGAGTGTCTTATATCCTTTTTAGTTGAATTTCCCTTTTTCGGTTTCTTATATTTCTTCCTTTCTCTTTTCAGAAAATAGTTGTGTCTTTATTATCTTATTTGGCAGGATTTTTCCATTTTTCTGGTCTCCTTTGGGATTTTAAGTCACCAGACCTGATACATCTTCTTTTTGAGTCCATCCGAAACTGTTTTTGTGAAATCTTTATGTCTGATGCTTCTCTTGTTGATATCATGCTATGACATCATAACATGGTCACTTTCTTCCAGATTTCTAATTCCTTCCTGCTGGTAAGGAGCAGATCCAAGATAGCATATTATTTTATTCTTTCTTCCACCTTCTGATAAATCAAGTTGTCAGCAAGAGAGAACAGGAATTTTTTAGATCTCTGATTCTTGGAAAAGTAAGATTTAAATTAGATGTTAGAGAAATTGAAATCTCCCATTGTTACTGTTGTGTCTCTTAGAAAGTTTGGTCCTTTGGCACAGAAAATCTTCATCTATATATTTTGCCTGCCAAATTGTTCTATAAATTCTCACAACAAAATCACTTTGGTTTTTCCTTCCATTCTTTGCAAATGCTTTCAACTGGATTTCTTTGTACGGTTTCCTAAATTTTGGTGCACGCATAAGTTTTCTTTATACATACTACAATCGTCCCATTCTGTCTGTTGAGTCTGTTTCTTTTGAATAAATTGTAACTTTCACAAACTATTTTCCAGTCATGAATATGATCCCATCAAGTTTCAGTGATGCCTATGCACAGTGCTTTTTTTGTAAAAAAAAAAAAGGTGCCAGAATTCACATCTTGTTAAACTTTTATTTATATAATTTATTTATATATTTATTTATATAATTAAATATATATATTCAGTTCTTAACATTAATTTATTGTATTTAAGGCAAATGTTCATAGTAAATTCCAAAGTTTTGTCCAATTCTCATCCAGCAAATCTTCTCAACTCCTTTCCTTGCTGTTAATATCTATGGCTGAATGTCATCCTCTGAGCAACCACAGATCAACATACTCTGAAGGATCGAAAAGTCTCAGACGTGGTCCGACAAGTTTGATGAACAAAAGTGCTGAAATTGTCTTAGTCTTTAACGAAGCTCTTGTTGGGGTGGCAATTAGATTCATCTGCGGAAACCCACATTCACATTCACTTGAAGACATGGGAATGGTATTCAGAGTCTGTATCAAATGCAACAGTTTTTCTGGATATGTCTTTTCGAGAATGTATTCACGGAATCCATGCATCATTTTTCTTTCATTTAGTTGCAGTTTAGTTGACAAGTTTCTAATTTCCACTTCTCCAAATATCAGTTGAGTATTAACATCTTCAGGCCAATGTTTTGATCAAGTACATGAGACCAATACACCAACTCATCATCTTTGCTATCAAGCAATCTTTTTTCAATTAACTCTTTCAATTTTGTATAAAATATACTTGGGTCAATGGGAGGATCCTTTCTTGAATCTTTTTTGTGAAGTAAAACTCCACGAAATTGAAGATTGCATACAGCAGCAACAGTACGTTTATAATAGGGCCCAAAGTTCTGTCTTCTTTCTTCAAAAACTTGTACCAGTATTTTTATTTTCTTATTTGCCTTATAGAGGTCCATGTTGCAGTCCTGTAGGTCCAAATTTAATTCTGATAATTCTTGGAGAGCGTCACACATCAATCCTAGGTCCAATAAAAATTCTGAAGATGTTATTTATCTCTTCAAACCATCATAAGTGCATTTTTATCTCTTTTTTTATTAAAGAGTTTTAAAGTTTTACAATACATTTTTAAACATAAACATAACATACATTATCCAATACATTTAAAACATAACCCCAATTCCCCTCCCTCCCCCTCCCCCTCCCCCCCAACTTCCCAGAGCTGAATACAGGGTATTGCCTTTAACAAACTTAAACTAAAATATGCTAAATAACTATAATTAAACTTCAAATCCTATCACACTTTAACTTCCTTAAACATAACTAAATAATAACACGTCTTATAATTCTAATAATAATTATACTCGTTCATATGCTAAATGAAACTTTTTAGTCCCATATTTATTCTGTATATAATCAATCCATCATCTCCACTCCAGTATATATCTCTGTTGCGATTGTTCTTTCAAATATACTGAAATTTTTGCCATTTTTGCCAAGTTTGAAACTTTTAAAGTCCATTCTTCTATAGTAGGCAGTTCCTCCTTCTTCCAATATTGCGATACCAAAAGTCTTGCTGCCAGGTGCATTTTTATCTCTTGTAGGATCATGCATTGCTTCTTCAAAATGATACACAAAGGATTCAAAATTATTCCACACATGGTATATGACATAAACTTTATCAATAAATGATTTGAATATATTTATTCCTGAAGTTTCCTCAACAGCATCACCTACTGATAATTCTAGTCTGTGATTAGTACAATGCCAAACTATAATAGAAGGAAAACCTTCTGACAGCAATTTTTTCACTCCACTTTTATATCCTATCATAACAGCAGCGCCATTGCACGCTAGAGAAACCAAATATTTATTTATTTATTTATTGTAAAAGTTTTACCATTTTTTTACAGTAACAATCTTAGTGCCTGGTGTACAGTGTGTTGTCTTGGTTCATAATTTTTTTAGAATAGAATATACAATTAATAATAGTTAATAAACAATCAATAATTAATTTTTATATTTCCATAATTAATATATCAATTGATAATATATTTCCTTGATCTTCTCTTCACCCAGTAGTATTCTCCTTTTACATTAAACAAATATAATTTCTAATATTTGATATTTTCCATATTTAAATGATTAAATAAAAACATTTTCTTCTATATTTATACCAACAATAGTAGCGTCCATATGTAGCATTTTTTTCGTATCAGATGTTATTTTTGTAAGTCATCTTATTGATTCACCATCTATCTTATTTTCATAAATCTTGTTTAAGCTCAATTTCTCCATAATATTCAAACAGTTCTTGTCAATCATATTTTTCCCAGTATTTAACACCTAAATATCCAAATTTTTCATTTAAATATATCATCCCAGTATTTTCATTTTTCATATATTATAAAGATACTATACTACTTATCTATCATAACATCTATCCATAAAAATTAGTTAAATCACTATGTATCCTTTTTTCAGAATTCTTATTAAGTCTAATTTCCCCTCAATATTTCAGTCATACCTTAATCCTAAATCTTTCCAAACCTAATTTGTCTTTAAAATTCAAACTTTTCCTTCACTTACAACATCCTAATATTTTTACATTTTGTACCTTATCAAAAAATACTATATTACTTATATCTCTTATCCCACTCATTCTAAAGTCCTTTTATGGCCAAAGTTATTTGTTTATTTAGCCATATTCAAACAAGTGTTTACTCATATAATATTCCATCTGGTAGGGTGAATCCAGTCTCTTCAGGCCGTCTCTAATCTTCTTCCTTTGCCAAATTCTTTTCCAAATTAATATTTTCAACTTGTCCAGTTCTTATATTTTTGTAGTTATTGTTAGGAGTAGAGGATACATAGTAGATAGGTTGTATGCTTTTTGTCTCCTAAACAATGATTCTCCTAGCAGTGTCCATTTTGTTAAGTCTTCTTTCTTCTCAGGTTTATTTGGCGTTCTAATGCATAACGTATCTCTTCCATAGTTATTGTTGTATCCAAGTCTTGTAAGTTTTTTCTTGTTTGTATTAAGTTATAATTCCCTTCATTTGTAACTTCACCAGTTGAATCATTTTTTTCTAGTTCACATTCTGTTGTCTGGATTGTTTGTTCATTCTTTACCATCATTCTTTGGATGTTTTTTGATTGTAGATTTAAGTTAGAAGTATATTCACTTATAGTATCAAAGTTATGTTTAACCTCCTCGTGGTTTAAGTCTATTGTAGTTTGTATCTGTTGTAACATTGCATAAATTTTGTCTTGGAAAGTACCTGTCTTGTCTAGAAGTGTTTCTAAAGTTCTTTGATCTTTCAGGCTAAATCTTTCAAGAGTAGATATTAAGTGTGGTTTTTAATCATTTTTTGATGAGTATGTCATATCCATGTTGTCTCTCCCTTTCGAGTAGTCTGTCATAAATGCCATAGTCTCTGTAATTAGCCTTGTCAAGCTAACCAAAACTCAAAATCCAAACAGTCCAATTTTGTACAGTTCTTGTTTTTATATATAATTTTTGTAATCCACTGTAATGTTCAGTTGTCAAGGTTTCAGTAAAATCAATGTTTTAGAACAATTCTTTCTTTCAGGAGTCAATTGTCAATTCAATATATTTAGCCAGCTTAAATCCTTCCTGTAACTTCCCTTCTCAATAATTTATCATAGATAAAAGGTTTTTTTGTTTTCTTTTTTACTGAAAAGTTTTACAGTACATTTTATTTTTAACAATCCCTTCCCCCCTCCCTCCACCCATCCCTTCCTATCCCTCCCTAACCCTCCCCCCCTTCCCCCTCCCCCCTCCCCGACTTCCCAGAGCTAAATGCAAGGTATAAAAACAAAAAACAATCATAAACAACCATATGCTAACAACAATAAACTATTAAGTCTATCGCACTCTAGCTCATATGAGATGACTACAAGCAATACTAATATCACATAAAAAAAAGAAAAAAAACTTATTCAAATGCTAAGTGAAACTTTTTAGTCCCATATTTGTTCTGGATATAATCAATCCACTTTTTCCACTCCATAATATAACGTTGTTGCGAATGATCTTTCAAGTAAGCCGAAATCTTTGCCATTTCCGCCAGGTCAGAAACTTTTAGAGTCCATTCTTCTATAGTCGGGAGTTCCTCCTTCTTCCAATATTGACCTATTAAAAGTCTTGCTGCTGTAATTAAGTTCAACATCAGCTTAGTATCCACAACAGTAGTATCTGTAATTATACCCAATAAGAACAATTGCGGACAAAACTTTATCCTTTGCTTAAATATCTTCTGCATATTCCACCAAATTTTAATCCAAAAAGCCTTAACCTTTTTACAGGTCCACCATATATGAAAATACGTTGCATCTTCACCACCACATCTCCAACATTTAGGTTGATAATTCGGATACATACTTGCAAGCTTTTTAGGATCTAAATGCCACCTATAAAACATTTTGTAAAAGTTCTCTCTTAAGTTTTGAGCTTGTGTAAATTTTACGTTCCTCATCCAGATCTTTTCCCAAGTGTCCATTGTGATAACTTCTTGAATATTCTGAGCCCACTTTATCATGCAATCTTTAACAAGTTCTGTTTCTGAGTCAATTTCTATCAATGCAAGATATATCCGTTTGATATGTGCTGGACCCTGATTTCTAATTTGCTTTACCAAATTTTCATCAGTCATTGAGAAACCAATTTTCTGGTCTTCTTTCCACCTGGCCCGTAGTTAACCATATTGAAACCAAGTTTGAACAATCTTCTCATCTCGTAAAAGATTATACGGCTTCAAACACCATACGTTCCTCTCCAACCTTAAGATCTCCTTGTACGTAGTCACATCATGTTTGAAGCCAACATTTATGTTTTCTATTGCATGTTTCGGAATTGCCCACAACGGTATCTTGTAATCTAACTTATGTCTATACTTCTTCCAAACTCTCAGCAATGCCTGTCTTAAAATATGCACTTTAAACACATTATCTACCTTCTTATCATACAGTAAATATGCATGCCAGCCAAATAACAAGTCGTGGCCCTCAAGATTTAATAATCTCCCTTGTGTCAAATTAATCCAATCACTTATCCCTGACAGCGCAGCAGCTTCATAATATAATTTAAAGTTGGGCATTTTAAGACCACCTTTTTCACGCGTATCCTGCATAATCTTAAGTTTAACTCGTGGCCTTTTCCCTGCTCATACAAATTTATTGATACCCCGTTGCCATTCCTCCAAATTTGAGTCTTTTTTAAGAATCGGTATCATTTGAAATAAAAATAGAAATTTAGGCAAAACATTCATTTTCACTGCTGCAATTCTTCCCAGTAAAGACAATTGCAATTTTTCCCAACTCTCCAATTCTTTTTGAATTTTCCCCCATAACTTTTCATAATTATTTTTATTTAACTTTGCATTTGAGGGTGACAAATACACCCCCAAATATTTAACCCTTTTAACAATCTTGAATCCAGTTAACCCTTCTAAAAGGGCCTTTTGCGATGCTGTCATATTTTTGGCTAATATTTTAGTTTTTTGTACATTAACCTTAAATCCAGAAACCTTCCCATATTGCATTATTATCTCCATCAGGTCCACAACAGAATTTTCTGGCTGGGTCACCGTAACAACCAGATCGTCTGCAAACGCCCTCAGTCTATAATCCTGATCTCTAATTTGAATACCCATAATTTTTTCCGAATTCCGTATTTTAATCAATAATATCTCCAATGTTAATACAAATAATAAAGGTGATAACGGACACCCTTGTCTTGTGCCCTTCTCAATATTGCATACTTCAGTCAGGCTATTGTTAACTATTATTCGGGCAGTTTGTTTTTGATATAATGCCCTAATTGGTTGTAAAAATTTATCCCCAAAATTCATTTTATCTAAGACTTTCATCAAAAATTGCCAATCCAGTTGATCAAAAGCTTTTTCAGCATCTAAAAAGATCAACGCCGCAGAGATCTGGTTGTTCCTTTCCAAAAACTCCACCAAGTCAACTATATGCCTCACATTATTTTTCATTTGTCTACCACTAATAAACCCAGTTTGGTAGATAAAAGTTTTTAAACAGTTCATAAATTTAAACCACAATCAAAGTATTTCTTTTCCTTCAAACACTTTCCAATCTTATAGATGGCCCAGTATGCAATCTCTTCTCTGTTCTTTAGCAACTATCTTCTTAAAGGTTATTAAAGTTCATGGGAACAGATTTTTTTTCTTTGTTTCTGGGCATTGTCTTTAATGTGCTATATACTCATTGTGCACTAGATGTCAGCAAATATTTATTTTCCAGCTCTTTCAGACAAAAAGTTCTTATTATTTTTCTTTTTTATGTAATTCAATCAAAATCCTTTAGAATACAATCTTAGCAGTTTGTTTTAATTTCTAAGTTTGATCATATTGTAGTATTTGGAATTTAATTTCAATAAGGTTCCTTCCTCCTTAAAGGTTAATTCACCGCTTCCGTCTATGGGGGAAATGTGAATGTATTCCCCTCCCCTCACTTTCAGAGGTTGTTTACTTTGGGGATCTTTCCCAGGGACTGGTTGTAAAATAAGGGAGAGAAGATCAAATACTCCCACCATTTCCAAGCATGCTGTTCACTGTTGTCCTTGGTAGTGCTCTTGGACTTCGGCTGCAGTAGCTTGGGCTAGATGCTGGCATGCGGCTAGCCTTTCTCCTGTCAGGTTCAGAGGGCTTTTCTCAGATCAAACAAAGCGATTGCCATCACTTCATGATCAACGGGGTGCCCCTCCTTTGTGGTCACCTTTCCGGGACAACTTTGGACCCTTTTAGGGTTCCCCTGGCAGGGCGAAATTAGCCGTGGGAAGTGGAGGTCCACTCTCAAGCTGCCAAGCGCTACAAGTGCTAACCGGAAGTCCCAAATATTTTTTTAATAATCTTCTGTCATCCCATAAGAGTGAAGACATTGGAGTAATGAATCAAATCCTCCTTCTGCTGTTACTTTTTCAAGTTCTACCAAGTCCAAAAACAAATTTACCGGTGAATTCATTCCAACATCTTCGATACAGCATCAAACATATAGTATGAAGGTAGTTTATTGCTTATTGTGGTTGATTCATCAATTATCAATGAAAGTTTATTATTGGATTGAACAATTTCTTTAACCACAGTTTTCCTCATTTCTTCACTTCTATATTAACATTTGTAGAATGAAGAATACAACCCATTTCAACTCTGTTCTGTTCTTGGAGATCAATTTTAGTTTCAAAATGATGGAATGATTGATTTTCCTTTGTTACTTTATATGCAGTTTGAAAAATTTTTACAGTTATTTTTTTGTGAGATAATGACATTAAAAAACATTCTCAAGAGTCATTTTTTTCACTTTCAGCAGTTATTTTTTTGCTGCTTTATGTTTAGCAGATTCTCTGTGATAAATGATTTTGAAGTGAGCTCAACTGTTGCTTCATATCTTTGCCAGAATAGGTTATCTCATTGTTGATCCATTCTTTGGAAAGTTTCATTCCCATTTTCATTTCAACTCCAAGAGTTCCAACTTTTCTACAAGGTGTACAGCCAAGGTTCATTTTGCAAACAGAAAGCCATTCATTCTTTAAGCAAAAATCTTTTTTTTTATCATAGGTCCAGCAGTCTGGCCAGTCATTTGTATTTGGGCTTTGCTTCTCAAGATCAGATTCAGAAATATCAGCAGGTGTCGTTATTTCCATGTGTTCTGTCATTGGGTGTGTTAATATTCTGGCCTTTTTATTGTCAGGACTGGTGGTTGAGAGTTAATTACGGTAGTAATTTTTTCATTTTTAAATTTGGGGTCACACTTTTACACTAAAAATTAAAAAAAGATTCAAAAAATCAGTTAGTCCCGCAATTATGTGTTTTTTTTAAGTTTCTTAGTTTCTTTTAGTAGTTCAAATTTAAATTAAAGGAATGCATGGAAGCTGACATTCATACTCTGAATTTTTGTTTTACACATAAGTTATATTTCCAGTGCCTCTCCCAAGAGTTCCATTGTTTCTTTGAAAATATAATCTTAAAGGGCTTGCCATTGTGACAGAAGATTTCTACTATGCTCCAGGGTTTGGGTAATACAAATATGCATAGCATATTTTTATTATTTATTATTATTTAATAGATTTATTATTGCTGCTAATCATATCTTACAAAACATGAATATACATTCAAACATTTAAACCTGGTTTGTTTGGGGAATACCTATCACCTTTTCCATTTGAAATAACCAGTGTTTCAGCAGAGATGTATCTGATTTACTATCAAGTGTTCCTCCCAGAATAAGAACACTGAATTTATTGCAGATGGTTTGTAATTTCACCCTTGGGACATTCTTACTAATGCTACATCTTAAAGATTTGAGCCAAGTTTAATTCATAATTGCCTTTATTTTTTTAATCTGTTTTTGGCTTAGATGAAGTAATGCATCTTTCAGGTATTCACCAAATAAACTAGAATTTGTTGCGAGCATCTCCTTAAATACAAACAGCTCATAAGCTGGACTTACCCATATTAGCAACCACATTATGGATAGCTTGCACACAGTGCTTTTTTTCTAAAAAAAAAGGTGCTGGAACTCTCATCTTGTTAATCTTTTATTTATATAATTTTATTTATATATTTATATAATTAAAAAAATTATATATTCAATTCTTAACATAAATTTAATTTATTGTATTTAAGGCAAATGTTCATAGTAAATTCCAAAGTTCTGTCCAATTCTCGTCCAGAAAATCTTTGAGATTTGAGCCAAGTTTAATGCATAATTGCCTTTAGTTTTTTCATCTGTTTTTGGCTTAGATGAAGTAATGCATCTTTCAGGCATTCACCAAATAAACTAGAATTTGTTGTGAGCATCTCCTTAAATACGAACAGCTCATAAGCCAGACCTACCTATATTAGCAACCACATTATTGATGGCTTGTACATTTATTTTATTTTTTATTTTTATTTTAATTCCATTTATATCCCGCCCTTCTCCGAAGACTCAGGGCGGCTTACAAGCTTAGCAGTACATACCATTTTAAAGATATGATCACATTGGTTCAAGTGAATGAGATGCTCCTATAACCCAAAATGCATGCTATTAATTCATTCCTGCCAAAATAGTTATTTTCATCAGACTTAGTTCATGATGAACTTAGAACACTAAGGGTTTTTTTATCAAATTAATCATAAAGACAGTATAATAGGCAGCCATAGGGGTGAAAAATTGTGGAATAGCTCCCCCATGTTTACAGTATATACTGCAGGTGGGTATAGTAAAGATGGAATATTTTTTTTTGTCTACTTGAAAAAAGATGTGTTGCTCTTTAATAGAGGAAGAGACAACTTTTGCATATATAGCCTGACATATATTGAGTTCCTTTTGGAAGGACTAGCACTGGGAGATAATGGATATCTAATACAAGTGCATATGCTGCCTTCAACATATATGTGTTTAATTGATGGAGTCATGTTACTGACAAGATAATGAATTGCAAAGAAATTGTGTTATTAATACATAAGTTAAACATTTTGTTTCTATTTCTTTACAACTGCTGATAAAAAATGGCCTGGCTATGTTCAAATTATACACACAAGAGAACAGGCTTAGGTGAGGGGGAAAGTGTTACAATTCAATCTATTTATGAATATGAATGAATATGTCCATAATTTCCCAGTGTATTTTAACAATGATATAGAACTGTGCTATGAGGAGCTTACAATTTACATTTCTTATTCTTGGGGTATTAATGACAGAAAGAAAATGGATAGAAAAAAGTAACATTAGATAAATATGAGAAAATATAGTTGTATATGTGTATATAGTATGGTTAGTTGTGTGTAATGTATGTGTTCCACTTTGAGAGTGAGCAACTAAATTTCATTTTTGATGTGTGCCATTGGACCCACAGTAAAAAAAATGACAAGGGTTATCTTATCTATCTTATCATATCCTTAAGTACCGTATATACTTGAGTATAAGCCGAATTTTTCAGCCCACTTTTTGGGCTGAAAAATTCCACTTCGGCTTATACTCCAGTCAACAAAAAAACTTACTGAGGACTTGTGCGCGGCCGAGGCTTTGGAGCTTCCGGGATCGCGCTCACCTCTCCCAAGCCACCGCCGTCCGGAGACCTGCCGAAGTTTGGGGAGGTTTGGGGAGGTGCGCGCGCACCTCCCCAAAAGTCCCCAAACGAAGCCGGGTCTCCGTTCCTCTGCGCCCTGCCTGCCTGCTTCTTTCCACAGCGGAAAGAAGCAGGGAGGCAGGGGGCGGAGGAACGGAGACCCGGCGACGTTTGGGGAGGTTTGGGCGCCTCTCCAAATATCCCCAAACGTCGCCGGGTCTCCGTTCCTCTGTGCCCTGCCTGCCTGCTTCTTTCCACAGCGGAAAGAAGCAGGGAGGCAGGGGGCGGAGGAACGGAGACCCGGCGACGTTTGGGGAGGTTTGGGCGCCTCTCCAAATATCCCCAAACGTCGCCGGGTCTCCGTTCCTCTGTGCCCTGCCTGCCTGCTTCTTTCCACAGCAGAAAGAAGCAGGGAGGCAGGGGGCGGAGGAACGGAGACCCGGCGACGTTTGGGGAGGTTTGGGCGCCTCTCCAAATATCCCCAAACGTCGCCGGGTCTCCGTTCCTCCGCCCCCTGCCTCCCTGCTTCTTTCTGCTGTGGAAAGAAGCAGGCAGGCAGGGCACAGAGGAACGGAGACCCGGCGACGTTTGGGGATATTTGGAGAGGCGCCCAAACCTCCCCAAACGTTGCCGGGTCTCCGTTCCTCCGCCCCCTGCCTCCCTGCTTCTTTCTGCTGTGGAAAGAAGCAGGCAGGCAGGGCACAGAGGAACGGAGACCCGGCGACGTTTGGGGATATTTGGAGAGGCGCCCAAACCTCCCCAAACGTCGCCGGGTCTCCGTTCCTCCGCCCCCTGCCTGCCTGCTTCTTTCCGCTGTGGAACGAAGCAGCCTGAACGAAGCGGAGGCTTGCAGAACGGCGGATCGGCTTATACTCAAGTCACCAACTTTTTCCAGTTTTTGGGGGTGAAATTGGGGGTCTCGGCTTATACTCGAGTCGGCTTATACTCAAGTATATACGGTAATTTATTTTTATAAACAGTACATAAGCTGTTAAAATATAGCTTTTAATATCCAAAAGTAGATTTTCAGGAAAAAATAAAGAAAAGATTGTATTACAATACTGATGATTTATATAAAGTTTGTGTTTAAAGGAAAGCTAGAAAAGACCCATTTTCAAACGATTGCTGATTTATTTATTTTTTGACATTATCAACATTTCAGTGGAGTCCATCTGCATACCTGCCTCGCACTAAGCCAGGCTCTCCATGCATACTGCCGCTGATTGGAGGCGGCTGGCCAGCCACCAAAGTGCTGAAAACAGCGGAGTCCGTGTGTGCATCTGCTACGCGTTCACCTGTCAGATGTGCTCTCCACGCCTTGGATCAGCTGCAGTGCACCGTGGAGAGCAAGGCTGATGCAGGTTAGGCAGGCACGCACACAGACTCCACTGTTTTGAGTTGTAGTGCTCCATGGAGAGCCTGGCTGACATGGGGTGAGCATGAGGCAGGCGTGCACATGGACTCTTCAATGCCTGGCCAGCCACCTCCAATCAGCTGCAGCACGCCATGGAGAGCCTGGCTGCCACCATAAAGTATTTCTTCTTTCTAAAAGTGGTTCTTGAGTTTCTTCAACTCAGGGTAGCCCAAGTGTACATTCTCTGGAACTAGAGTTGACTTGCTTAGGTGAGCAATAGATTGTACAGTGTAGTGAGATGAACTCTATCTATACTCATTCTCTCACTTCTCTGAGTGTAATAGCAACACTCATTTTACTGACCTTGGAAGGATGGAAGGCTTAGTCAATCTTGAGCTGGTCAGGATCTGAAAAAACAGCTCTGACGAGAGATCGATGGGTCGTTAAGGTGCTTCCAAGTAAAAGAGGCAGGATGCAGAGATGCAGTCATTATGAAGCTTTATTCATCGATAGGTTATATAAAAAGAGCTATATGGCATGGAAGCATCCATGCTTGTATGATAGAGAATGCATGCAAGAGAGAAAATAGAAATGAGAAGCAGAATAAAGAAGCAGCCCCTGGGCAGAGGTATTTATGGGGGGTCTCGGCCCCTCCCTAGCCATAAAACTCTCTCGCCAATGGGGCTGCTGCAGGGGAGCAAAGAAGCCTCTTTGCTCCATCTGATGACCTATTTGGGGAACTGCCATGGCTGGCACAAAACATGTAACAGGATCAAACTCCTGGCTTCAGATTTAGCCTGCAATACTGCATTCTAACCAGCGTGCCACCATAGCCCATATGTTGAAAAGTATTTGAAAAGTACTTTCCCCTTGCAGATGGGAAAGTGCCATAGTTACAGCAATGGTTTAATAAGAGGCAGCTTAGCCTGCAGAAGATATGAGGGCATGGTAAATGTCTCATAAGGGGCTACTTCCTAGTTTTTTGGGCTGCAAAGATCATGGGAGAGGAAGGTACTTTGAGACTTGCAAGACTGATGTTAGCCTTGCAAGGTAGTCAGACAAGAAATACATTAAGATGAACTAATTCTACTTTATTGTAAGGTTACCTTAACAGAACTTTGCAAATCTCAAACTACATTTTCCCTATCACCTTCATCACTCAAAAAACTAGGGAGAGTCCCTTCTGAGATATTTGCCATGCCCATGCTCCTTCTGTGGGCTAAGCTGCCTCATATCTGGTTTTTGCCCTGGCTGTGTTTCTTCCCTCTGTCTCCCAAGGTCATTCCCACATATTACATGGGTCATGCGTTCACACTTGTCTTCCTCTTTGTACTCTCTGACATTCACATTTCTTCCCTGAAGAGATTATCATAAACAACTTGTCTTGCCTAGAAACTTTCTATGTTCCCATAGGTCCCGCTCTTTAAGTCTTTTCTATTTTTCTCCAGTAATGACACAAGGTTGTGCTTCTAGTAGATTATGCTTGGACAGAAAGACAAACAATGCACAAAGTGGATTGCTATGCAGCTTCTTTTGCACTCTACAGTGCTTGGAGTTGACTGGCATCTCTCAAACCCACTTCCTTTGTCAAATCTGCATGCAAAAGTCCCCTGTTGTTGTTTTTTCCTTGTTTGCTTCCTCAGCATACTCTCTAGCCAACTATCTTCTTTATATGTATCTTGAAACTGTATCATTTAAGACAAAATGCAAACAGTACTCCAAGCATACATACTGGGCAACCAACAGCACTTTCTTGTAGGATAAAATATTTATTACTAGCTATAGAGACTGTTGAAAGTGCATCCTCAAATATATTGTCTTGGTTAACCTAACAGAGCAAGCCATTATTTACTTATAATGGTTTACAGAATTCTACAACTGACTGGTTCACATTACATTAATATATAAGCCATGACTTACAAATTATAAAGTTGGAGTCACTACTATACTAAACCAAAACTAAACTAGTTGTTTTGTCTTAGTATGATGTATTAACCCAACCAAATAGGAAATCTAGATAAACCTAATTGTGCAGTCCTGTAGTTGCAATCTTATTCCCTGCTTTTCTCTAGTTCACTACATGTATTTTTTTTAAAAAAGAGGGAGGAGAAATAATTGTTCTTCTATTAGAAAAACTCAGCTTCTTCTATTCTATATTATAGTAGCAATTTCTAATGTTACTCCCATTTCAGAATTGAAGGTGATGTCTCTGAATGTAACTGGCCCAAAGCTACACAATACCTTCCATGGTTGAATGGGCTTTAACTTTGCTTTCCCTAATTCAAATCCAACATTAACCTCTATACTAACCTGACACTAAATGTTCTTGTCAAGGTTCCAATAGATGAGACCAATAAGGAAAGAACTCCAAGGCAAAATATTTCTTAAAGAACATATTTTTTGGCTACAAAATATCAGCACATTCATAAGTGAAACCAAGACTGAAGTTCCCCCTCAAAGGTTACAATATTACAAAGTTGATTTTCCCACCCCCAGCAATGTGACATAAATCACATTCCCCAATAAACTACTATGGTGAGTTTTCTAACAAAAGCTTCAGCTCACCAAAACTCAAGCAGCAATGACCTTGGTTCCCACAGAACAATTCATTGTTTTGACTAAACTAGAAAAATTGTTCATCCCCTCTCCCAACTCCGTGGCAACCAAAACCGAAGAAAAATGGCTTCAGCCAAGTTCGTTTGCAGCGTTGAAAGATGTTGAGCAATTGATCATGCACGGCCTGGCAACCATTTTGTGAGGATGTCCTTGGTATGCTCTCAAAATAATATCTTACAATTTGCATTTTGTGATGTAAACACATCAAAAGACATTTGACAACCTCAAAAGGAGAGAGTTATTTATTTGTTACTTCTGCTCCTATTGCAGTTCATTGTGGTAATAACAGTTGTTCTGAATATTTATGCCTTCAATACAAGACTGAGCTGGTGCACAAATGAATGAGTCACCAACCCAATCACACTCACCCTTTTTCCTGTGTAGAGCACCTTCTTTACACTATTATGTACGACAATTCTGATGAGAAATGCTTTTTTCATATTGTCAGTATCAGGAAAATAAAATCAGTGTGTTTCTTGACGTACAGAGAGATGGGTTTTGCAGCCTAACAAAGAAGGAAACGAAAGTTGCACTCTATTTTTATTCTGAATAAAAATATCATTATACAAGAAATAAGCTTTAACACCATTATGTGAAAATATGATTATTACCTGTGAGATCCATGTATATGAGATGTGGCTTTTCTATATTATTTTAAGGGATGTGCAATGTTTTAAAGGATAATTGCCCTAATTGTTCCCTAAATTAACTTAATATTTTAGAAAGGGGAAAGATAGCACAAATAGGTGAGCTAGCTTTTTTATTTTTCCTGAAAATTTGCATATTTTTGTTTGTAAAATTATATTGAGCTTAGGGTTTATAATATTGCTTCTTCTTCCAAATAATAGAAACACACAATTAGAGAGTGTTTGGCAGTTGTGTGCAGAAAGGAAAGGGCTTTGTGGTCTAGAGCTAAATGTTGCCCATCTCTAGCTTGCCTTCAAGAGTGTGTGGTGAAGGAAGCAATCAAACATGTGATCTCTGCATACCTACACTTGCAGACTAAAATAGCATCGGCCTGCTATGAGACGTTAATATTCCTATCTAGCCTGGTTAAAACTATCATTCAAAGCATACTTAGATTGTAAGTCTGTACTCAATTATAAGACTGTAATCCACCAATTGCACTGGAGCCTAAAATCCTATAAACAATTGCATTGTTACAAGGCAGTAAATGTCACTGCACTCAGTAGGAGTATTCATAAAATTGTGTTCCACAAGCACGAGGTTCTATCTTATTAGAGCATTTTTGCTATGTTAAGTGAAGAAAAAGGTTTGAAGGTAACTTGCCATGATAAATTAGCACTTTTTCAGGTTCTGTTTTTTAACTAAAAGTTACATATAAGCAGTCATCCAAACCAGAACACTGTTTCAAAATGAATCCACTACAAAACTGACCTTGCTGCATATCATTCATGTTTTGCAATATGTTTATCTTTTTCTGTTGCCTACTATTCCAAGTTGAAAGATAAGTCCTCAAACTGTCCAGAAGAATAGCTAACTCAGCAATTATTATCAACAACTTTGTTTGGATTGGAATGTCCGATAAGAAATACATATTCTATTAGTTATTTCAACAGTTACTAAACCTAAAAAGATTTTTAAAAAGAGAAAAAAGGTTAAACACAGTAAATCAAACTAAAGGTATATTCTCTATATATACTTGCAGCATGAACAGTCTCTGATCCCACCAGCATAAAGTTAATGAAAATATAGTTATATCATTTAAAGTTTGTCTTAAGTATTTTTAGTGCTGTTTTACAAGCACAACATGACACTCAATATTTTCATAAAATAGAAAAAACAGAAACATGGAACAGATGTTTAAGCAAAACTTGACAACAGCGAGCTATGTGGATTTAAAATGTTTAGATAAACTACAAAGTTCTCAGCTATCTTCTGAAGATAAAGTTTATATTTTAATTCATTTTCAATTTTTAAATAACCTATTCATCCTCTTCACTGAAGTGAACTGTGACATCTCTGAGATGGGGGAAAGTAAATTTCATGTATATATTATTTTGCCAGTTGGAGCCAGTCATTAGTACTAGGGAGAGGAATTCTGCTCCATTTTTTCCTTTGTTGGTTCTAATTAAATTTGCTGAATGAGATTTTTTTTTCCAGAAGAGAAAGGTTCAGGGGGAAAAAATATTGCAGATAGAATATGAAGTTCCTGTACTTAGTTACAAAAACAGCCAAGATTGGATGTGAACTTCCCATTTTCACTGTATAAACCAGTACAAGATTGTAAACCATTCTAAATGGTAGCCCTATATTTCAACATAGAATCACCACTCTTCTAGACAAACTGTTTCACTGATTAACATTTGTTGCTATCAAGATTTTTTCCCCTAATATTGGGCCTGAATCTTTCTTTAATTTCAAGTTCTTCTTTCTATTTTCACCAGACAATGGGTTTATTTTCTCTTACATGTGATACTGTAGACTTCTAGCATATCCTCCCTTTTTGCAAGCTTTTAATTTGTTCCTCATGGGTCTTAGTATAAAGAACCATTATTATTTGGATAGTTCTCCTATGAAACAACTCCAAATTCTCCATATCAGTTGTAAGGTATAATGTCAAGAACTGGACATGGTATTCTAAGTGCCATTTAACCAGTGGAGAATCACAATGGAATGATTATCTCCATGGATATATCCCAAAGGTACTTTTCAAACTGGTCTTTCTTAGGTTTTTCTTGAAAACATTTTGCTTTTCATCCAAGAAGCTTCTTCCACTCTGACTGAAAGGTGGGGAATGCAAAGATTTATATTCTTTGCAGTCATCTGATCATAAGCACTCTGAAGATCGACTCTCAAGAGAACTAACCATCAATCTTCAGAATGCTAATGACCAGGTGACTGCAAAGAATATAAATCCTCCCATTCACACAATTCAGTCAGAACTGAAGAAGCTTCTAGGATGAGAAGCAAAACATTAAGAGAAAAATAAGAATGTCCAGTTGCTTTTTGAAAAGCACCTTTGGGATAACCATGACCTGGATAATTGAGAATCAACATAGATATACCTCCATGGATATATTTCTTCTATTAATGCATTCCAAGATTACATTGACCTTTCTGGCTGCTACATCATACTGGTTGCTCATATTTAGATGGTGGTCACCAGTGCTCCTAAATATTTATTGCAATGCAGATGCCACATCTTTCCATTTCTGTATGTATGGATTTGATTTTTTTTCACTTAGGTGTAAGATCTTAACACATGTCACAAATTAACCTCATCCTATTGGATTTGGGACAGTGTTCAAGCTTCTTGAAGTCATTTTGACTTGTGATTTTGTCATCTTCACTTCTGCAAATTTGGGAAGTGTCCATTTAGGATCATTTATAAAGCAGCTGAATATGAATGGACTGAGGATGAAGCTCTGGGTGACCCAAATCTATATTTCCCTCCAGGACAATGGCCAGTTGCAAATTTCTCACCTTACAGTAATAAGGCTCCTCTCGTCCGGGATTTGGTCGAGGGTGAGCATGCGGACCTGGCTTGCATCACGGAGACCTGGTTGGGCCCAGAGGGTGGTATCCCCCTGGTTGATCTTTGCCCACCAGGCTTCTGGGTGCTACACCGGCCTCGGACTCAGGGTAGGGGTGGGGGAGTGGCTGTGGTTATGAGGGAGACCTTATGTCCGCAGGAGGGCACCGTTCTTCAGATAGTCGGGTGTGAATCACTCTTACTGAGGTGTGGTCCTAGGGCGCAGTTGGGCTTGCTGCTGATGTACCTTTCACCTAGTCGCGCAGCAGCAGCCCTGCCTGAGCTTCTCGATATCCTCTCAGGGCTGGTGATTGAGTTCCCCAAACTCATGGTTTTGGGTGACTTCAATCTACCATCCCTGGGAGGATCATCTGAGTTAGCTCGGGAGTTCATGGCTTTCATGACGGCCGTGGACCTGACACAAGTAATTCATGGACTGACTCATGTGGGAGGTCACACCCTGGATTTGGTTTTTCTATCTGGACAGTGGTTAGATGATCTTGGTGGGGGCTCCCCAATTGTTATGCCCCTGTCATGGACCGATCATCATCTCCTGCGGCTGGTCTTCCGTTTTGCCACTCCCCACCGTGGGTGTGTTCAGCCAACTAGATGGTTCCACCCCAGGTGCTTAATGGACCCTGAGAGGTTCCAGGCAGCGCTGGGGTCCCCACCTGCCTCCTCTGCTCACAGCTTGGCAGATGCCTTAGTGGAAGCCTGGGAAAGGACAGCCATGGAGGCACTTGACCGAGTTGTACCCTTGCGGCCCCTGACCCGGCGCAGATCCCAGTGGGCTCCATGGTTCTCCACGGAGCTCCGGGAGATGAAGCGTCAGAGACGGGGCCTAGAGAGTGGTTGGAGGTCCAGCCAATCTGAATCTGACCGATTGTGACTAAGAACCCATATTAGGTCTTATCTCGAAGCGATAAGGGTGGCGAGGTCTAATTACTTCGCTACCCTTATCGCGTCCGCAGATAATCGCCCGGCCGCCCTGTTTAGGGTGATCCGCTCCCTCCTTAATCAGGAGGTGAGTGAGGAACCCTTGCAGGGGCATGCCAAGGAGTTTAGTCAACATCTGTTGGATAAAATCGCTCGGATTCGGACTGATTTGGACTCCGACTGGGCAGAGTCGGACGATCAGGACACGGGTGATCTTGTCAATGTGATCTGGGAGGAGTTCGATCCTGTAACTCCGGAGGAAGTAGACAGGATTATGGGGAGGCTGAGCTCCACCACATGTTTATTGGACCGTGCCCTTCCTGGCTGGTTTATGCAGCCCGGGAGGGGACACAAGGCTGGTTCCAGGTGGTTATATCTGCCTCTTTGAGTGAGGGTAGCTTCCCCGCCGCCTTGAAGGAGGCGGTGGTGAGACCTCTCCTCAAGAAGCCTGCCTTGGACCCAGCTGTGTTAAACAACTTTCATCTGGTCTCCAACCTTCGCTTTCTTGCAAAGGTTGAGAGTGTGGTGGCGCATCAGCTCCCTCTGGTTCTGGATGAAGCGGATTATCTAGACCCGTACCAATTGGGCTTCAGGCCCGGGTACAGCACGGAGATGGCATTGGTCACTCTGGTGAATGATCCCTGGAGGGCTCGGGACAGGGGATATTCCTCTGTCCTAGTCCTATTAGACCTCTCAGCGGCTTTCGATACCATCGACCATGGTATCTTGCTGCGGAGTCTCAGGGGATTGGGAGTGGGAGGCACGGTCCTTCAGTGGTTCTCCTATCTCCTGGGACGCTCACAGTCGGTGTTGGCAGGGGGGCAGAGGTCCGCCCCAAGGCCTCTCGCTTGTGGAGTCCCTCAGGGGTCGGTCCTCTCACCTCTCCTGTTCAACATCTATATGAAACCGCTGGGTGAGATCATTCGTGGTTTTGGAGTTGGGTATCATCAGTATGCTGATGATACCCAGCTTTTCATTTCGACCCCAAACCACCCCAGTGATGCCCTCAACGTGATGTCCCGCTGCCTGGAGGCGGTTCGGGTCTGGATGGGGAGGAACAGGCTTCGACTCAACCCTGACAAGACCGAGTGGCTGTGCGTACCGTCATCTCGGGATATTCAGGATATCCCATCTCTCTCTATGGGGGGGTGAGTTATTACCCCCCGTAGATAGGGCTCGCAACTTGGGAGTCCTCCTAGATTCACAGCTTTCTCTAGAAGACCATATAGTAGCTGTGACTAGGGGGGGCCTTCGCCCAGGTTCACCTGCTGCGACAGTTGCGACCCTATCTTGACCGGGATGCCTTATGTACGGTCACTCATGCCCTCGTGACCTCTCATTTAGACTACTGCAACGCTCTCTACATGGGGCTACCCTTGAAGACCACTCGGAGGCTCCAGCTGGTACAGAATGCAGCCACGAGAGTTGTGTTGGGAGTTTCCCGACACTCCCATGTTACACCTCTGCTCCGCGAGCTGCATTGGCTTCCAGTTGTCTTCCGGGTGAGATTCAGGGTGTTGGTAATGACCTACAAAGCCCTACATGGCATGGGTCCGGAATACCTTGGGGAGCACCTGCGGCCGGCGTCAACTTCCCTCCGCCCAGTACGCTCCCACAGAGAGGGCCTCCTCAGGGTGCCACTGGTCAAAGAATGTCGACTGGTGGCCCCCAGGGGGAGGGCGTTCTCTGTGGGCACGCCGGATTTATGGAACCATCTTCCGGTCGAGCTCTGGATGGCGCCTGACCTCCGCTCCTTCCGCCGCGATCTCAAAACCTACCTTTTAGAACAAGCTGGCCTGGCCTGATGGGATGGGGTTGGGTTGTATTAATCTGTTTTAATCTATTTTTAATGTGTTTTAACTTATTCATGGGCATTTGTTTAATCGTTTTTATTTTTGTATCATGTTTTTTAATATGTATTGCCCTGTTCACCACCGTGAGTCCTCTGGGAGAAGGGCGGTATACAAATAAAATTATTATTATTATTATTATTATTATTATTATTATTAATAATAATAATAATAATAATAATAATAATAATAATAATAATAATAATAATAATAATAATAATAATAATAATCTAGCCCCTATTTATCTACCTGGTCTACAAACATGTCATGAGAAATCTTGTAAAAAGCTTTACCAAAATGAAGATAATATATATAATAATATAATACAATGTAGCTTTGTCTTGGTCTTCTAAACCTGTCATAAAAAGAAAAAAAGACAGTCTATTCTTTTTTTTTTGAAAATTTTTTAAATTAGTTTTTATAGGGTTAAAAGGAGGGTAGGGAAATGGGGGTTTGGGATAGGGTAGAGGAAGGGTTGGGGGTGAGGGTTGGGGTTTTCCCCAATAACATTCAATATTTGGCAAACAGCATGTCTGGGTAAATATACATAAATAAAGATAACAGCATGTCTGGGTAAATATACATAAATAGATAATAAAGCTAACAATAACACTGATAGGTATAATAAACTATCAGAAACAATACTAAATTTTCAATGTATGATATCATTCTTACTGAAATAAATTCAAAATTACATATCACATTCCTTTCTCTCTAACTCACTTATCTAGCCATTGATACAATTTATTCCAAGTTCTATAGTAAACTAAATGTTCTTTCTCTTTAATCTCTAAAGTTAATCTATCCATTTCTGCACAATCCAATATTTTCTTAATTAATACTTCTTCAGTCGGTAACTTTTCATTTTTCCAATATTGGGCATACATAATTCTCACTGCTGTCAATACATGTAAGATTAAGTATCCGCTCTCCTTGTCATGGTTGGGGCCTATCATTCCTAACAGAAACAATTCTGGTTTAAATTCTATTTGTTTTTTAATCATCTTCTCTAACCATAAATGTATCTTAAGCCAAAACTTTTTTGCTTTAGGACAGGGGTGTCAGACTCAATTTCATTGAGGGCCACATCAGCATTGCGGTTGCCCTCAGGGGGCCGGGTGGGTATGGCCAGGGTGGGCGTGGCCTACTGGCTGGGCGTGGCCAGAGTGCGTATGGCCTACTGGGTGGGCATGGCCAGCTCTACAACCTTCGCATCAAGGGTGCCTATGAGGGCCTGGGCAGGAGTGGGACAGATCTGAGGGTCTCTGGCAGAAGGAGGGTCTCTGGGCCAGGGCCAAGGCAGTGGGGGCCGTTCCCTCACTGTTTCCATGATGGATTCGCGGGCCACATGAAACCACTTCGCGGGCCGGATCTGGCCCCCGGGCCTTGTGTTTGACATGTCTGCTTTAGGACATGACCACCAGATATGGTAATAGGTACCTGGTCTTTGATTACATTTCCAACAAACATTTGATGTATTTTTAAACATTTTAGCTAGTCTCACTGGTGTCATGTGCCATCTATAAAACATTTTATACAAATTTTCTTTATATCATACAGCTTTGGTTAATCTAATATTTCTATCCCATAGCTTTTCCCATTCTTCAAGCTCTATGGTATGTCCAACATTTTTTGCCCATATTATCATTGTTTCTTTAAGTTGTTCCTCCTCCATCTTTAAGTTAAGCAGTAATCTATAGAGTTTTTTAATCAGCTTTTCATCTGTTTTTAGCAATATAAGACCAAGTTCTGTCTGTTCCATATAAAGCTTTCACGTCTTTTTCATATCTTGATTGAATTTGTAAATATGGCTACCATGATAGGTCAATACCTTGTTGTTGTAAGTCTTGTCTAGATTTCAATCTTCCTTCATTATCCACTAAGTTTTTATACGTTACAAGTTTATCATAGTTAATTAAGTTTGGGTAAGCAAAGGCTTCCATTGTTGAAAGCCATTTTTTTCTTTTATTTTTTCCCATTCTAAGAGAAGTGCATTTTTTATATCATGGTTCTGAAAGTATCTATGCGCTTTATTCTTTCCATACCATAGAAAGGCATGCCAGCCAATCTGCAGCTCATGCCCCTCTAGGTATAGTAATCTTTTGTCTCTAAGTGTTATCTGTTATGTATTAGGCTTAAAGGAACACCTAAAGCATTTGTATAAGAGTCACCACCAGGAGGCGTTGAACTGTAACTGTTTTGGCGGGAAGCAGTTTCAACAGAGGTTCAACAGAGGTTCAATCCGATTGGTTGGCTGTGTACCTGGCCAGGTATATAAAGAGTGCAGGTAACCCCTATTCCCCAGTACGGTCACTGCCACCTAATAAAGAGCTGTTATGCTGTACTCATCAGCCTGGCGTCCTTCCTGCTCTCCAGAACCCACTACACAACATTACCCATTCTTTAATCCACGTTAAAATAGCTGCTTGGTAATATAACTTCCAGTCTGGAAGTCCAAGTCCTCCCCTTTCTCTAACATCCTGTAGCAATTTCACTTTAATTCGTGCTTTCTTCCCTTGCCAAACAAATTTCAATATTATAGTATTCAGTTCATCAAAAAAGGCTTTTTCTAAATTTACTGGAATGGTTTGAAATAAAAAGAGTATTTTCGGTAAGATATTCATTTTAATTGTAGCTATTCTCCCCAATATTGACAGTTGGAGATTTTTCCACTTTTCTAAGTCCACTTTTGTTTTAATAATTGTTATAGTTGTACTCTTTCACTGTTATACATCTTACTGTTAAATAAATTCCCAAGTATTTAACTTTTTTTAACTATTTGAAGATTTGTTTTTCTTGCAAGTTGCGTTTTCTGTTTTTCTGTTAAGTTCTTTGTCAAAACTTTAGTTTTTTCTCTATTTATTATCAGGCCTACGACCTCACCATATTGTTCTATTATGGCCAACAATTTTGTGCTTGTTTCCAGAGGTTCTTTCAGTATAAAGACCAAGTCATCCACGAATGCCTGCAATTAATATTTTTTCACAGTCTATTCTTGATCTTGACAAACCTGTTGTGGTTCTTAGAAATGGTATTAAATATTCAACTATCTATTTTAGTACCTTTTTCAGTATGGATGTTAAATTAATAGATCTCTGGGTTTTTTGGTCCTCTTTCTCTCTCCTTCGCTCTCTGAATATTGTTCACTTTTCTCTGATGTTCTGGCACTTCTCCAGTTCTCCAGGAGTTTTCAAATATTACCATAAGTGATTCTAAAATCACTTCACCCTGAGATTTTACTGTAGACCCTGAGATTTATTTTGTCCTGAAGACTTACATTTACTTAATATAGCAAGCATAAGGTCTAGCTATGCCATTATCATTCCTGAAATGTATTTCCCTTTTTCCTCAAACCAACATCTTTCTTTACTCTCTGATTTCAATTTCAGACATAGTCTAACCCTCTTATCTATTTTATATTTCTCATGACCCTTATCTCATCTGAGATTTCACCTTCCTGACTCAATCTGTACAAGCTCTAAATATATCTGTTTATACATCTCCTTATTTATTAACTCCTGCTTCCATTTTCTATACATTTCCTTTTTACTCCTCATTGTCAAGGTTCCAACACATGAGAGTTTGCTATTTATCCATATAGGGTTTACTTTGCTAGTGATCTCAGTACAGTATTGATCCATATGAAATATTTTGTACTGAGCTTTCAATAGCTCTTATTCATCTTTGGCAATTATCCTTTAGAATTTCAATATATTCTGCCCAACTTTTGCTTGAATTCTTTGAAATCTGTCTTTCTAAATTCAGGGAAATCCTTCTTTTAATGTCTTTCCCTAATTGTTCTGAACTCCAATATGATGTGATCAGTTATTGTCAACATCCCTTCAGTCCATCAGCCAATCCTGTTCTGTAAATCTTAATTAATTAAATCTTAATTAAAAAAGAATAATTAAGTCCTATTCTTATCTCTTCAGTTTTTTTTTCAAAAATGAAACTACTACCAAAACAAATGAGAAATTCATTTGGCTTCCCACTATTAGCTGACTTTCTTTTGCACTTGCTAGAGGAATAGATGAAGTCTTCATTACCTTGATTATCTTGCCCTCTTGGGAGCTTGGTGAGCTGATTTAGAAAGAACTTGTCTAAATATCCTGCATGGAAAGGTAGCTTTTGATAAATTCACACAATGATATCACTTCAGTTTCTTATTTCTTTTAATCTTACCCAAATTTCTTCCCTTAGTATTTCCCCCCACGCACTTTCTCTGTCAAATCGGTAATCAGCAAGATTTCATCTTCTTTAAAAAGACGTATGAGTAAATAACTCTGATTTATTCCATGCAGTCTATATTTAGCCAGAGTCATGGTGATCTGCAATAATTTGAAGATTTTTTTTCTTTTGATGGAGGCAGCCTCATTTCATAGCACTGTGGTGCTATTGGTGGTTCATCAGTGACAGGCTTCAGCAGTAACACACCTGCCCTTGATTATTTCTAGTAATACAGTAGTGGGGAATCTGCAGCCCTAAGCCCGTCTGTGCCTCTCTTCCTGCACCTTGCTTTGTTTATGACAGCTGAGGATGGTGGGTAGTCTTCTGCTAGTTTGAGGCAGGAAACACAGTGCTGTACACTAGTAGTGTAAACCCAATAATAGAAATAACATATTTTAAAAAGAATGAAGGACCCTATCAAAACTCTTCACCCTTCAGGATAATAAACACAAAAGTCCTAACTATTGTGTAGTGGGTCCGACACAAGGAAGAGACGCCAGCCGGAGTACGTGTTCAGCTCTTTATTGGAAGGGGGGGTATCGTACTGGGGAATGAGGGTTACCTGGCCTCCTTAAATACCTAGCCAGGTAAGCGGACAGCCAATGGGGTTGGCCCTAGTTTTCCCGCCGAAACTGGGTTTCCCGCCAAAACCGTTCAGGCCAACACCCCCTGCTGGCTGTTGCTATGCAGGTGCCTGCATACATAACACTAACCCTCTCTACTTGCATTATCATACTATCTATTGGGGTTTTATCAAAATATTCCATACCCCTGCATTAGTGCATGGAGTTAAGAAAGTGTCACTTGATTAACTACTATATCAATTATTCGCTTTTTAAACTCTTTTCTCAGATTTTCCAATAGCACCAATAAAAGAGTCCTAAAATTCATATTTTATTACTGTGAATAATAATAATGACAAAGGAGGGCAAAAGAACAGAAAGAAAGTAATCAAAAGCTGGGGGAGGGGAGATGATTTTTGAGTGAATACACCAGTCACAACACCTGATTTTTAATAAGTTCAGTCTGAATCAGTTTATCTAGATGTTCTCTGTCTTCATTCTTTCACATCATTTTTATTTTACTCTGCCCATTACCCTAAGCTAGTCTCCTTCCAAGGAAAGGTTGATACACACAATTTTATCACTGACCTGCAAATTGATTAGACAGGCACCAGGCAATTCTGGCTTTGCTACTTGTCTTACCCATCAGGACAAAAAGGAGATGCTTGAAATGGCTGAAGCTTAGTAAAAGTTCACATATTTCTTCGTTCACAATTGTTATGTGACTAGCCCAGGAGAATTGGAAGGTGGGAGATGTGCTTTGGAGAGATCATGCTGATTATGTATGTGATTTTTTCAATACCAGAATATCTGATCCCTCTATTATTTTCCCCCACTTATGTCTCAGTCTGCTGTAAAGAACAGGAAAGTGATTTATTTGATTTGAGCTTCAGGCAGAAATGAAAACACACCTGTGACTGTCACTCTGTTTGTTCTCCCTGAGTTCAAAAAAGAACATAAGCTTATCTAATCAGACCTTTAGACTTCCAAAATTCCGCAAGTTTATTTCTTTTAAATCATTTCCCTACAGTGACATACTTTAGCTAAGATTGAATTCCTAAACTTGAAAGTTGAAAGTCAGTTTTATGTAAATAATATTAAGGATTATACCGAACAAATGTTTTTAGGATCAGGAGTGGTAAAGTTACAACAGCCATTTTAAAAAGAGTTCTGAAATTATGTGGGGCTATGACTGAACAAGAAGGAGAATGCCAATATGCTTATATTTTCTAGAAATATGTTTGGGTTTTTTGCATTAAATAATTCTGTGTGCTGGTTAAAACAAAGCCAGGGATCCAGGCAATCATTTTGGTCTCACAATAATAACCTGTATCTAGAATGGATTCTGGGCTTCTAAGATCTCTTCAGGCTACCGTTCACTATTCAGCTTGCCTACTCCACTCTTCTTTTTCTCCTCTTTTTCTTTTTCTCCTCTGCCTGCTTTTTCCTTTACTCCAACCACTGGTGGAGTAGCAAGTAATGGTCCAATCTACCAATGATCCATACAGCCCTAGTATTATGAACCTGGCAACATAGGTTGAAATCTGAAAAATCAAACCCTTGTTGAGCTCATTTCTGTCTCTGCTGCTGCAAACAGCTGAACTGACTGGCTCTTTTGAAATGAAAGTGCAGAAACATTAACAGATTGGATATAAACTGAATTACCTAACCAGAGAACCATTTGAAAAATGCAGTGAATTGCTTTGCTGATCCACAGGCACTATTAAGTAACAAGAATAAAAAGAGACATTCTTGCTTCTGCTACTATATTTGGAGGATTAGGCCTAATCTTTCAACGTTTTTCATTTTATCAGGAAAAAAATGGTAAAAAAACTTGGTATATTTATGTCAAAGTAAGTTCTATGTATTAATTTCTTTGCCAAGTGTTTTGAATGCAAGATTGTGTATCCTGATTCTTAAGCCAAAGGCTACTTAATTACCAATCCCTTGAGGATCCTTAGGGCAATTCAAAGAAGAGTGTTTATAATGCATTTTCAATGAGGGGGTTCAGCTAGCAATATCTTTTTTATGTCTTTGTTTATATTGCTTGGCAGTACAAAAAGGATGACCTATGAACAGCTGGTTATTTTGTTCCAAGATCAGGTTACAATGTCCCAATGAGCCTGTTATGAGTTGAGCTGAGTTCATGGAAGCATCCTGAGTCAGTACATTACAAGTGATTGGAGGGATAAGGGCATCAACATTTGGCATAATGACCAAAATGTGTCAAAAAAGATTAAAATTCTCAGTATTAGCAGAGAATGCTACATGTGGCATGGGTAAAGCTGGTAAGACAGTCTATACCAGGCATGTCAAACTCATGTATCACAACTTTTCCCCCATTGCCAGCAATGGGATGGGCATGGTTTTGGCATGATGCATCCGGCCCACAGGGCGGAGGTTTGACATGCCTGGTCTACACCTTCTCTCTATAATGAAAAAGTATTACTATATGTCGGAGCCTTGATTGGCTAAAGTCACAATAAGTACCCAAGATCAATATATAAAGTATGGTAATAATCAGGATATATGAAAGATTGCAGTATGGAATCAAAATTGAATACATTGGAAAGAGCATGAATTAACAAATGAAATGAAATAAGAGTGTGCTGATTTTGTGGAGTACAGTTGAGAAATGCATTGAAAGAACTGAAAGTATACATTTAATTATGAATAAAAAAGGCTCAAATATATTCCACAAAGGTTGAAATGGTATCCTCTACATTGGGAGGGTAACACATAGGGGTAGGGCCTTCTCAGTGGGCATGCCTGCCCTCTGGAACCAGCTGCCCGCGGAGCTTAGGACTGCCCCCGACCTCCATTCATTCTGCCGGGACCTGAAGACCTGGCTCTTTGAGCTCTCTGGCCCAGGCTGAGAATTTTAATTTTAACTGGGGTTTTTTTTATTTTTCTCTCAGGGACTGATTTAATCTTTTTAATTGTTTTAACTTTTGTATTGATTTTTCTTTTAAACACCCTGTAAACCGCCCTGAGTCCTTCGGGAAAGGGCAGTATATAAATCTAAAAAATAAATAAAAATAAATTGTTGTAGGTGTGTATGAAAATAGGGGTCTATAGGTTGGTTGCATGTTTGTAGCGGAAGGGTGAATAGTAATAATAAAAACATGGGCTCTCGGGACTTCCGTGACGCCGTGCCGATGGCGGATTTCTTCTTGCCACCAGCCCTGTGATTGCGTGAAAAGCACGCAGAGACAGCAAAAATCAGCTGTCCCGTGGCTTGAAAACCTCCCCCCTCAGGAGAAGACGGGGAGGAGGAGAGTTCCTTGGGTAGAGGTAGAGCTCCCCTTGACCCCCTTAATTATTTGGGGGTCGGAGGGTGAGAGCTCCCTTGGAGCCCGAGGCTTTCTCTGCACTCCAGGATGCCTTTGCTCCGAGCTTCAGGAGCGAAGCAAGACGCTGCATCCACATCTGCTATTTAAAGGGACTTGTGAGTAATTTAAAAGCAGACAGCTGACCAGGAGAAGTAAAAATTGCAAGTGCTGGAAACTTTAACTTGGGGAGAATCAATCTTCTCCATATTTTAATTTGACTTAAAGGGGAAAAATGGCGCCAGAATGCTGTTACTTTGTTTGAAAGGACAGTGTCAAGAAAGAGATACATTTGGCAACAAAGTTTAAACAACGTATCAGACTTTGTGTATTTAGAGTTTCTTTCTTTTTTAAAAGAATTCTTACAGCTTTTTTCTGGGATTTTGTTTTTTACTTTTTTTTCTTTAATTGCTGATTTTGTTGAAGGGGAAAGTGAAACTTATAAGAAGTGGATTTTTATAAGCAGGAAAATGGCTTCAAAGCATTTGGGAATTTCTGCTGTTTCTAAAAGTACAATCTCCTCTCCTGTAGCACAACCTGCAGTGCAACCTACAGCTAAACCTAAATCCCCTCCACCTTCTCCCCCACCACCTGCATTTATGCTTAAAGACATTCAAGATGCTTTAAAGCAAGCAACACAAAAAATAAAGGAGGAGATGGCTGATCTCCTTGACAGTAAAATGAAGGAGGAGATGGCTGACCTTCTTGAGAATAAAAATAGAGAGATGAGGGAAGACATATTGCTTGCACTTCAAGGGTTAGCTACACATATTGAACGCTTGGATGATCGGGGGGATGAAGTTGTGGAAAATACTGAAAAATTAGAAAGCAGAGTTGTCAATGTTGAAGACAAGATTGATACAACAGAGGACGAAGTGACCATCTCACAATATAGAGATATGGAATTTGCATTGCAAATAAGAGGATTAAAGGAGGACCCACGAGAAGATCTGCAAGAGGAGGTGGCAAAAGCTATAGTTCCTATTCTGGGATGTGAACCTGAGGAGTTATCAAGAGAGATGGATAAGATATTTAGGGTCAATTCATGGATTGCGAGGCAGAAAAATTTACCTAGAGATGTGGTTATTTATTTTTTCAGGAGATCACTTCGAAATGCAATTATTCAGGCTTTTTACAAACAGAGATTTCAAATTGCAGATCAAAACATTATAATTTTAAAATAAATACTTCCAAAAATTCTTAGAAAAAGAAAAGATTTTGCCTTTCTGTCTGAGGAGCTTAAAAACCAACAGGTCCAGTTTAGATGGGAGATACCTATTGGAATAGTGGTGAATTATGCAGGGACACGATATAGACTTAGTACAATTTCAAAGGCAAAAGATTTTTATACTTATGTCCTGAAAGCAGGTTCACCACCATCTCCATGACTTAAGAGAATAGAAGAAAGGCTGGAAGATAAACAACCAGTTGAAGGTGCAATGTCATTGGCTGTTGGAGATTTACTGCAGGCTGACCCTATTGAACAGAGTTTGGTGTTAAAGGATGATCCAAAGGAACAGAGGATGACTCGGGCTGCGTATAGACGTAAAGAAAAGGAGCAGAAGCAGAAGGCTAATTCTGGATCACAAGGCCCGATTACTACAGAGCCTGTGGGAGGGGCACGACCGAAGAGATCAATGGCTGATCTTCAGGCAGTGTTCCAGAGGCTCCAGGCCACTAAGGATGGCAAAGCTTCTGACATGGAATGTTAATGGCCTGAATTCACCACAGAAAAGAAAGAAAGTATTTCACTACCTGAAACAACATAAAAATGACATTGTTTGCTTACAGGAGACTCATATTGCTGCAAAAGATCAAAAGTATTTGATTAGTTCTCAGTTGGGATCACATTTTATAGCTTCTGCCCCAGATAAAAAGGGGGAGTGGTTATTTATGTAAGAAGAGATTTATCGGCTAGATTAATTAAATCTGATATACAAGAAAGATATGTTATTATTGAATTAGTGCTACAAGGCAAGAAAGTTCTTATTATTGGATTATATGCCCCTAATCAACAGCCAAAAAAGTTTTATAAGTTTTTACATCACAAACTAATTCAATTGGATTACAAATCTGTTATTATGATGGGTGACTGGAATGGTGTTTTGGATTCAAGTAAAGACAAGAAGGGATCTTTCAAAAATTCTCCTAATCATTCTAAATTGCCTAAAGTTTTTTTTATTTGAAAGATGACTTGGAATTAAGAGATATTTGGCGGGAACGGAATGTGGAAGATAGAGACTTTACTTTTTTTTCGGATAGGCACCAATCGTTTTCCAGAATTGACTTTTTTTTAATTACTACTGATATTCTCTCCAGGGTCAGGAATGTTAAGATCTTTCCTAGAACATTGTTGGATCATAGCCTTGTATGGTTGGAGTTATTTGTTGAAGATGGGAATAGAAGATCTTGGAGATTGAACGAAAATTTATTGAGATATGAGGTGCTTTCGCAGAAATGTAGAGAACAGTTGAAAGAATTTTTTTGCTTTGAATATGCATAAAGGTACATCGATGGCAATGGTTTGGGATGCTAGTAAAGCTTATATGAGAGGGGTTTTGATTCATATGAATAATGGATATAGGCGTAAGCAGATGCAAAAACGTAAAGAGCTTGAAGAAGACATTAAATCAAAGGAGAAAGCTTTTATTTTGAAGCCATCAGATAATAGATTAAGGGTTTCCATAAATTTGTTGAAAGAGCAATTTAATATGTTAATGGCTGATCAGGTTGCAATTAATTTGCATTATGCGAAACATAATACGTTTTGTAATGCAAATAAGCCTGGTAGGTGGTTGGCTTATCAATTAAAGAAGAAACAGAAATCACGTATTATAGAGAAAATAGAATATAAAGGTAAAGAGGTATATCAACAAAAGTTGATTAAAAAGTTTTTTACATTTTTATACAAAATTATATGCTAGTGAAAATATACAAGCCTTAGATTTAGATAAGTACCTACAGGCAGCACATTTCCCTAGACTTTCAAATGAACAACGAAAGGAATTGTTTAATTACTTCTGAGGAAATTATTTTAGCAATTAAGCAGTTAAAAGTGGGTAAAGCCTTGGTGGAGCAGTGGGCTAATGCCTCCTTAAGTAACACCAGCTGCCTGCAATTAGTGCAGGTTCGCATCCCACCAGGCTCAAGGTTGACTCAGCCTTCCATCCTTCCGAGGTAGGTAAAATGAGGACCCAGATTGTTGGGGGCAATTAAGCTGACTTTGTAATAATGCCGCTTGGGGTGTGTATGAAAGCCCTAATAAGCAGGCATATACATAGAATGAAGGCTACTGCTAAGCTTGTAAGCCGCCCTGAGTCTTCGGAGAAGGGCGGGATATAAATGGAATTAAAATAAAAAATAAAAAATAAAGCTCCTGATACAGATGGATTATCAGCAATTTATTATAAAATATTATCTGCAGAGATGAAAGAACCATTAAAGGAACTCTTTAATAATATCCAGATTGGAGAAGTGCCTCCATCTTCCAAAGGCGGACTAAGACCCTACCCAGCCTAAGAATTATAGACCTATATCGCTTTTGAATACAGATTATAAGATTTTTTCAAAAATATTGGCAAATAGATTAATGCAAGTTTTGAAGCAAATGATTCATAGTGATCAGTCTGGATTTATAACTGGAAGATATATGAAATATAATGTAAGACAAATTGTTAATTTAATTGAGTATTTGGATAAGAACAACCAAGTCCCTGCGGCATTGATATTTTTGGATGCTGAAAAAGCTTTTGATCAGTTGAATTGGCAATTTTTATTGAAAGTTGTTGATAAAATGAATTTTGGGGATAAATTTTTACATTCTCTTAGGGCTTTATATCAACAACAATCGGCACAAATTATAATTAATAGGAGATTAACAGAGGCATTTAAAATTGAAAAAGGCACAAGACAGGGATGTCCACTATCACCATTGTTGTTTGTTTTAACATTGGAGATTTTATTGATTAAAATTCATGAATCAACTATAATAAAGGGAATAAAAATAAAACAGAATGATTATAGGTTAAGAGCCTTTGCGGATGACTTGGTTGTCACAGTATCTCAACCGATTCAATCGGTTATAGACTTGATGGAAATTATAACTCATTATGGGAAAGTTTCTGGTTTTAAGGTAAATAATAATAAGACTAAAATATTATCTAAAAATATGACCATGAATGAAAAGGAAATGTTAGTAAAATTGACAGGTTATGAAATAGTGAAAAAGATTAAATATTTGGGAGTATATATTACAGCCTCTAATGTGAAATTATATAAGAATAATTATGAGATATTATGGTTAAAAGTACAAAAGGACTTAAATAATAACCTTGAATCTCACCCGAAGGGCAACCGGAAGCCAATGCAGCTCGCGGAGTAGAGGTGTTACATGGGAGTATCGGGAGACCCCCCATCATGACTCACGCGGCTGCATTCTGCACCAGCTGAAGCCTCCGGGTGGTCCTCAAGAGCAGCCCCATGTAGAGAGCGTTGCAGTAGTCTAAACGGGAGGTCACGAGTGCATGAGTGACTGTGCATAGGGCATCTCGGTCCAGGTAGGGTCGCAACTGGCGCACCAGGCGAACCTGGGCAAAAGCCCCCCTGGTCACGGCTCCTATATGATCTTCAAAATTGAGCTGTGAATCCAGGAGGACGCTCAAGTTGCGAGCCCCCCCATCGTTAGAGATGGAATAGTCTGGTTGACCCGAGATGCCGGTATGCACAGCCACTCAGTCTTGGCAGGATTGAGACAAAGCCTGTTTCTCCCCATCCAGACCCAGACCGCTTCCAGGCAATGGGACATCATGGCGAGGGCATCGCTGGGTTGGTTTGGGGTGGAGAAAAAAGTTGGGTATCATCAGCGTACTGATGATACCCCACCCTGAAACCACGAATGATCTCGCCCAGCGACTTCATATAGATGTTGAACAGGAGGGGCGAGAGAACCGACCCCTGAGGAACTCCACAAATGAGAGGCCTCGGGGCGGACCTCTGCCCTCCCATCAACACCGACTGCGAGCGGCCCAGGAGATAGGAGGAGAACCACTGCAAAACAGTGCCTCCCACTCCCAACCCGCTGAGATGCCGCAGTAGGATACCATGGTCGATGGGACTTCCGGTGGTGACGCGACGCTAAAGACAGCCATCTCTGGGCTGTCCGCTCCGCGGCTTTATTGAACTGCTAAAAACAGCGCCGATCAGCTGTTTTAGTGGTTCGGAAGCCCCCTCCTTGGGAGAAGAGGAGGGGGTGAGGCCCCAGGTAGGGGTTGAGCTCTCCGGGGCCGCCTGAGCTTTTAGATCGGGCGGCTGAAGGATCGAGCCCCCCCGAAGCCTGGGTTTGCTCCGGGCTGCGCAGCGCTTCTGCTCTGTGCTTTTGGGAGCAGAACCAAGCGTTAGCAACCACCCCTGCCAGAAGGAAAGACTTTCGAGTGTGAAGAGGCAGGCAGAGCGGTACAGGAGGTCAAGGTGAAGTGGATTTTTGTTCTCTAGTTCAATGGACTTTATGGTTTTTAAAAGTGAAAGTGTGTAGCAAGTGAAAGTGGGGGAAGATGGCGACTAAAACTTCTAAAGTTCTCCGGAGTGTGGGGGCTTCCCCGGTGCAACAGTCCTCGCTGCAAGCCTTACTTCCTCCTGAATCTGCCCCGGCACTGACAGTTAAGGATTTACAGGATGCTTTGGAAAAGCACTCACTACAAATATCAGATATTATAGATGAAAAGATGGAAAAGATGGAAAAGCTGGAGGAGAAGCTGGAGGAGAAGATGGAAGAAAAGTTTACAGCAATGAGGGCAGACATCTTGCCTGAACTTGAAGGTGTGGCTGTATGTATTCAATGCTTGGATGAAAAAATGGAGGATCTTAGTCAAAAGAACTCTATATTAGAAGTAAAGGTATTAGAGAATGAAAATATAAGGGACAAAATGGATGGAGAATTGAGCCTTGTCCAGTACCATCAGATGGAGTTTGCTATTAGAATCAGAGGCTTAAAAGAGAATCCTAAAGAAGATTTAAAGCAGATAGTCTCTGAGGCTTTGGAAGGGGTACTGGGACAGCCAGCAGCTGAAATTGAGGGAAGTATAGACAAAATCTTTCGTGTGAATTCATGGATTGCAAGGCAGAGGAAGCTACCTAGAGATGTGGTGGTTTATTTTACAAAGAGAGCAATTAGGAATGAAGTTATCCAAGTTGCTTATGATACTAAGTTTGTGGTTGCTGAGCAAGAAGTTCTGGTCTTAAAAGAGATTCCTCCAAGAATTTTAAGGAGAAGGAAAGATTTTGCTTTTCTGGCACAGGAACTTAAGAAATGCGACATCAAGTTCAGATGGGAGATACCAGTGGGCATGGTGGTGATGCATGAAGGTATGAGACACCGTTTGGTCACAGTGATCCAGGCACATGATTTTTATAGCAAAGTTTTAAAAGCAACCCCTCTACCACTTTTGGAATCTGCAAAGAAAAATGGCGAGGGAAAGCCTCAAGATGCTGAAGGAACACAGATAGATGAGAAAGTTACTGGAGGGGATCAAATTACAGTTTCATTGCAAGACGCTAGAGAGCAGAGGATGACGCGTGCCGCCTCGAGACGAGTGAGACAAGAGCAAGAGCAAGATCAGCAGAAAGTTATGGAACCTTCAAAGCGTACCTATAGCGAAGCTGTGGGAGGGGCGCGGCCTAAGGAAGTTAAGGGGATCCTGGCAGGCGTGCTCCAGAAGCTTCGGGACGCCAAGGATGGCGACTAAGTTCCTAACTTGGAATGTCAATGGTTTAAACTCACCACAGAAGAGAAAGAAAGTTTTTCAATACTTAAAACAATTTAAGACTGATGTTATTTGCTTGCAAGAAACACATATTAGGGTTATGGACCAAAAGTACCTGTTGAACTTAAGGTTGGGTACGCAATTTATTGCTTCTGCAATGAATAAGAAAAATGGAGTGGTTATTTATGTCAAGAATACTCTGACAGCGGAACTAATAGAAGCAGATAAACAAGGAAGATATGTTATGATAGATCTGCTGTTAGAAGGCAAAAAAACGCTTTTGGTTGGATTGTATGCTCCTAATCAACAACAAGCTGACTTTTATAGATCACTACATAGTAAGATTACCCAGATGGATTATAAATCTTTTATTTTTATGGGAGATTGGAATGGGGTCTTGGACGTACAACTGGACAAGTGTGGTTCTTTTAAACATGCCCCGAGCCATGCTAGATTACCTAAATCTTTTTTTGAAATGAAGGATGATCTGGAATTGCGAGACATCTGGAGAGAAACACATCTACATGAAAAGGATTATACTTTTTTTTCTGATAGACACCAATCTTTTTCCAGGATTGATTTTATATTACTGACTAATGATTTTTTTTCTAGGATTAAGAAGATAAAGATTTGTCCAAGAACTATATCTGACCATAGTCCAGTCTGGTTAGAGATTAATAAGGATAATAGAGATAGGTGCTCTTGGCGCTTAAATGAGAACTTGTTTAGAAATCAGAGTAATGTGGAAGAATGTAAAAAACAGATGAAGGACTTTTTTGAAATTAATATGAACAAGGATACTTCTATGGACATGGTTTGGGACGCTAGCAAAGCTTATATGAGAGGGGTGTTAATATATATGAATAATAAATACAGATGTAACTTGGAAGTTAGGAGGAAAGAATTAGAGAATGAAATTAGGGAAAACGAAAAGGCCCTAATTTTGAATCCATCGGATGTGAAGATCAAAGAGGTTATTAATTTGTTAAGAGGACAATTTGATAAGTTGATGGCCAATCAGGTGGCAACTAACTTACGGTTTGCTAGGCATAACACTTTTTGCAATGCCAATAAACCAGGTAGATGGTTAGCTTACAGGTTAAGGAAAAAGCAAAGTGCTTCTAACATAGATAAAATAGAACATAAAGGCAAGGTGGTGTATCAACAGGATCTTATTAAGGAAGCCTTTGTGGACTTTTATTCCAAATTATATGCTAAAGATAAGATTAATGAAATAGACATTGTTGTATATTTGAAGAATGCCAACATCCCGGTTCTTACACAAGAACAAAAGGAAGAGATTAATCAATTGATAACAGAAGAAGAAATTCTTTTAGCAATTAAGCAACTGAAGGTGGATAAAGCACCAGGCACGGATGGACTGACTGCGGTCTATTATAAAAATCTACAATCGGAGGTGATAAAGCCATTAAGGGAATTGTTTCAGACAATTCAAAGGGGAGGAAGGGTCCCTCCGTCTTGGAGAACTGCTTTTATTTCCCTGATTCCAAAGGAAGATCAGGATGTTACTCAAGTAAGAAATTACAGACCAATATCACTTTTGAATACGGACTACAAGATATTTGCTAAGGTTTTAGCTAATAGATTGATGAGGGTTTTGCAACAGATGATTCATGGGGACCAAACTGGGTTTATTAGTGGTAGACAAATGAAAAACAATGTGAGGCATATAGTTGACTTGGTGGAGTTTTTGGAAAGGAACAACCAGATCCCTGCGGCGTTGATCTTTTTAGATGCTGAAAAAGCTTTTGATCAACTGGATTGGCAATTTTTGATGAAAGTTTTAGATAAAATGAATTTTGGAGATAAATTTTTACAACCAATTAGGGCATTATATCAAAAACAAACTGCCCAAATAATAGTAAATAATAGTTTGACTGAAGTATGCAATACTGAAAAGGGCACAAGACAAGGGTGTCCGTTATCACCTTTATTATTTGTATTAACATTGGAGATATTATTGATTAAAATACGGAATTCAGAAAAAATTAAAGGTATTCAAATTAGAGATCAGGATTATAGACTGAGGGCGTTTGCAGACGATCTGGTTGTTACGGTGACCCAGCCAGAAAATTCTGTTGTGGACCTGATGGAGATAATAATGCAATATGGGAAGGTTTCTGGATTTAAGGTTAATGTACAAAAAACTAAAATATTAGCTAAAAATATGACAGCATCGCAAAAGGCCCTTTTAGAACGGTTAACTGGATTCGAGATTGTTAAAAGGGTTAAATATTTGGCGGTGTATTTGTCACCCTCAAATGCAAAGTTATACAAAAATAATTATGAAAAGCTATGGGGAAAACTTCAAAAAGAATTGGAGAGTTGGGAAAAATTGCAATTGTCTTTACTGGGAAGAATTGCAGCAGTGAAAATGAATGTCTTGCCTAAATTTCTATTTTTATTTCAAATGATACTGATTCTTAAAAAAGATTCAAATTTGGAGGAATGGCAACGGGTTATCAATAAATTTGTATGGGCAGGGAAAAGTCCACAAGTTAAACTTAAGATTATGCAGGATACGCATGAAAGAGGTGGTCTTAAAATGCCCAACTTTAAATTATATTATGAAGGTGCTGCGTTGTCAGGGATAAGTGATTGGATTAATTTGACACAAGGGAGATTATTAAATCTTGAGGGCCATGACTTGTTATTTGGCTGGCATGCATATTTACTGTATGATAAGAAGGTAGATAATGTGTTTAAAGTGCATATTTTAAGACAGGCATTGCTGAGAGTTTGGAAGAAGTATAGACATAAGCTAGACTACAAGATACCGTTGTGGGCAATTCTGAAACATGCAATAGAAAACATAAATGTTGGCTTCAAACATGATGTGACTACGTACAAGAAGATCTTGAGCTTGGAGAGAAATGTATGGTGTTTGAAGCCGTATAATCTTTTACGAGATGAGAAGATTGTTCAAATTTGGTTTCAATATGGTTAACTACGGGCCAGGTGGAAAGAAGATCAGAAAATTGGTTTCTCAATGACTGATGAAAATTTGGTAAAGCAAATTAGAAATCAGGGTCCAGCACATATCAAACGGATATATCTTGCACTGATAGAAATTGACTCAGAAACAGAACTTGTTAAAGATTGCATGATAAAGTGGGCTCAGAATATTCAAGAAGTTATCACAATGGACACTTGGGAAAAGATCTGGGTGAGGAACGTAAAATTTACACAAGCTCAAAACTTAAGAGAAAACTTTTACAAAATGTTTTATAGGTGGCATTTAGATCCTAAAAAGATCGCAAGTATGTATCCGAACTATCAACCTAAATGCTGAAGATGTGGTGGCGAAGATGCAACGTATTTTCATATATGGTGGACCTGTAAAAAGGTTAAGGCTTTTTGGATCAAAATTTGGTGGAATATGCAGAAGATTTTTAAGCAAAGGATAAAGTTTTGTCTGCAATTGTTCTTATTGGGTATAATTACAGATATTACTGTTGTGGACATCAAGTTGATGTTGAATTTAATTAGAGCAGCAAGACTTTTAGTAGGTCAATATTGGAAGAAGGAGGAACTCCCGACTATAGAAGAATGGACTCTAAAAGTTTCTGACCTGGCGGAAATGGCAAAGATTTCGGCTTATTTGAAAGATCATTTGCAACAACGTTATATTATGGAGTGGAAAAAGTGGATTGATTATATCCAGAACAAATATGGGACTAAAAAGTTTCACTTAGCATTTGAATAAGTTTTTTTTTCTTTTTTTATGTAATATTAGTTTTGCTTGTAGTCATTTTATATGAGCTAAAGTGCGATAGACTTAATAGTTTATTGTTGTTAGCATATGGTTGTTTATGATTGCTTTTTGCTTTTATACCTTGTATTTAGCTCTGGGAAGTCGGGGAGGGGGAGGGCGGAAGGGGGGGAGGGTTAGGGAGGGCTAGGAAGGGGTGGGCGGAGGGAGGGGGGATTGTTAAAGATAAAATGTATTGTAAAACTTTTCAATAAAAAAAGGATACCATGGTCTATGGTATCGAAATCCGCTGAGAGATCTAATAGGACTAGGACAGAGGAACAACCGCTGTCCCGAGCCCGCCAGAGATCACCAGCGCGACAAATGCCATCTCCGTGCTGTGCCCAGGCCTGAAACCCGATTGGTACGGGTCCAGATAATTAGTTTCATACAGGAACAGAGGAAGCTGATGCGCCAGCACACTCTCAACAACCTTCACCAGAAAGCGAAGGTTGGAGACTGGACGATAGTTATTTCAAACAGCCGGGTCCAGGGCAGGCTTCTTGAGGAGGGGTCTCACCACTGCCTCCTTCAGGGAGGCAGGGAAAACACCCTCCTTCAAGGAAGCAGTTATTACTGCCTGGAACCAGCCTCGTGTCTTCTCCCGAGCCGCATAAACCAGCCAGGATGGGCACGGGTCCAACAAACAAGTGGTGGAGCTCAGCCTCATCATCATCCTGTCCACATCATCAGGGGAAACAGGATCGAACTCATTCCAGATCGAACTCAAGACTGTCCAATTCCTCCACGTCAGACTCCGCCCAGTCAGAGTCCAAACCGGCCTGGATCTGAGCGATTTTGTCCATCAGATGATGACTAAACTCCTCAGCCCACCCCTGCAAGGGCTCCTCCCTCACCTCCTGGTTAAGAAGGGAGCGAGTCACCCTAAACAGGGCGGCCGGGCAATTATCTGCGGACGCGATGAGGGCAGCGAAGTAATTAGCCTTCGCCGTCCTCATCGCCGCAAGATAAGATCTTATAAAGATTCTTAAGTGCAATTGGTCAGATTCGGATAGGGTGGATCTCCAACAGCTCTCTAGACCCCGTCTCCAACGCTTCATCTCCCGGAGCTCCACAGAAAACCATGGAGCCCAATGGGATCTGTGCCGGGTCAGGGGTCACAAGGGTACAACACAGTCGAGTGCCTCAGCGGCCGCCCTATCCCAAGCATCAACCAAGGCATCAACTGGGCTGTGAGTGAGGGTGATGGGTATAGACCCAAGCACCATCTGGAACCGTTCCGGGTCCATTAGGTGCCTGGGGCGGAACCACCTATTCGGTTCTGCAGTCCAGCAGCTGGGGGGTAGCATAATGGAAGACCAGCCGCAGGAGATAATGGTCGGACCATGACAGGGGAACAATGACCGGTGAACCCCCTCCCAGATCATCCAACCACTGTCTGGACAGGAACACCAGGTCAAGAGTGTGACCCCCCACATGAGTCAGGCCCTGAATTACTTGGGTCAGGCCCATGGCTGTCATGGAAGCCATGAACTCCCGAGCCAACTCAGACGACCCTCCCAGTGAAGGCAGGTTGAAGTCACCCAGCACCATAAGCCTGGGGAACTCCACCGCCAACCCTGAGAGGGTGTTCAGCAGCTCGGGCAGGGCTGTTTCCACACAGCTGGGCACCAGGTATGTAAGCAACAAGCCCATCTGAACCCCTGGACAATGGTGGTCTCCCACGGACATAAAGTCTCCCTGATAACCACCGCCACCCGTCCACCCCTACCCTGAGCCCACGGCCAGTGTAGCACACGGAAACCTGGAGGGCATAATTCAGTCAGAGGGACCCCTCCCTCCGAGCCCACCCAAGTTTCCATAATGCACGCCAGATCTGTGCATTCCTCCTCGATCAAGTCACGAATGAGGGGAGCCTTGTTAACAACGGATCTGGCATTAAAATAAACCAGCCTAAGCTCAGGGACCTGATCACCCTCACCCCCGGGCGAGAGGGTGCTAACCAGAGGGTCGGAGCGCACCACCACTTGAAGACAGCGGGGGCACGATCCCAGATGTTGATATGGCCCTCCGTGCAACCACCTGCCACCATTCCCTATCGTTGTGGGGATTTGCAACCCCACCCCAGCACACACAGAACCAGCAGTCTCCAGCCCCAACCCTATCTTGCCGAGACCCTTCATAGGCCCAGACTGAGTACCATTTAAAAATTCCCTCCCCACCCTACTGTCCCTCCCCTTCCCTAACCCTTTAAAATACCTAGCTAAAAATATATCAGGGGCCTCTTAATGCGTCTCCACCAGAGGCCCCTAGTTAAGCCCAGCCACCTCTCGGGGTCCCAACAATTGGGCCCGTCATCAAGGGAAATGTTAGAAAGGGAGGCTGGTCGTATCCAGGAGGGAAACCCCCCCTGAGGGCGTACAAGTCCGATCTAGAATATTGTACTCGAGCCATGAAATGGAACTGTCCGTATGAGCCATTGTTCATAAATGGGGTCAGGTGTTATTAAGATGATAAGATGTTAGTTAAGATGTAAAAACATTAAATCCGGAACATGTCTTCATCCAGCAATCCGCCAATCCGGCTCTGCTCTCACCTGAGCCGGTCCAGACAAGAGCCCATAACTGTCCTCTCACCTAGCCATGAGATCCAGCCTGGGGTGGATAAGGGCAGCATTGCTGGGGGAGCAAAAAATCTCCCCTGCTAGTCTCTCACACCAGCAGGGAGTTGATAGCCAGTCCAGGGCCGCCCTCTCACCACGGCCTGTCCCAGACTCCTTCCAGAACATCACAGGGAGGTCACGGGAAAAGGAAAATTTTGAAATGTCCCAAATCCTGATCCAGCCTCCAACCCATCTTGAGAAGTAACAAAGCAGAGGCCATCCAAACACACTAAATCCATCCCTAGGGCAGCAGGGAACTCAGTCATAAATATCAAATGTTCAGATTCAAGCAGCCAAATCTCCATCATCCTCTGAGAAAAAGAAGGAGACAAAAAAGCCTCCCCCATAGCCTCCACGCCAAAACGGCACCTAACAACAAACCCTAGAAGGAGATGATCCACGGCCATTTTATAAGCCGAAAGGCCAAGAATAACAGTCAGGAGTAGAGAGATCCGTGCGGCTGCGAATGGTGCCCTCCAATTAAGTTCAGGTGCCAGATGGTCCATCCAGGGGTCCGCAGCAGGATCCTAGGCTGCCAAAGCCATTCTGGTCTAACGAAGCTCCCCAGCGCCCGAGGTAAGTTAAAGCAAGAGATCGATTCAAGCCAGCACAGCACACGACAGCTGATTCTGAGCACCAGCTGATCAGCGGCAGGTTACAAGCCACCCGACCGCTGCCGCTGCCACTGCTACATCTCTGGGGGGGAAAGGCTCCACACCGCAAAACGGTGCTAGCCTGTTGTTCCTACACCCCCCCTCTGAATATGTCCCTCGGCTGGGCTTTTGTGAGCCTCCCAGCCACCCATTGTGTCGGCTCACCACGGAGCTCAGCGAACACCGCCCATAGTCGCCGCCATCTTGGGCAAAAAAAAAGTTCATTCCTTCCTTTGCTGCAATAGCTTTACTGATCACTGAGCTATTGAAAATGTTAGAAAGGGAGGCTGGTCGTATCCAGGAGGGAAACCCCCCCTGAGGGCGTACAAGTCCGATCTAGAATATTGTACTCGAGCCATGAAATGGAACTGTCCGTATGAGCCATTGTTCATAAATGGGGTCAGATGTTATTAAGATGATAAGATGTTAGTTAAGATGTAAAAACATTAAATCCGGAACATGTCTTCATCCAGCAATCCGCCAATCCGGCTCTGCTCTCACCTGAGCCGGTCCAGACAAGAGCCCATAACTGTCCTCTCACCTAGCCATGAGATCCAGCCTGGGGTGGATAAGGGCAGCATTGCTGGGGGAGCAAAAAATCTCCCCTGCTAGTCTCTCACACCAGCAGGGAGTTGATAGCCAGTCCAGGGCCGCCCTCTCACCACGGCCTGTCCCAGACTCCTTCCAGAACATCACAGGGAGGTCACGGGAAAAGGAAAATTTTGAAATGTCCCAAATCCTGATCCAGCCTCCAACCCATCTTGAGAAGTAACAAAGCAGAGGCCATCCAAACACACTAAATCCATCCCTAGGGCAGCAGGGAACTCAGTCATAAATATCAAATGTTCAGATTCAAGCAGCCAAATCTCCATCATCCTCTGAGAAAAAGAAGGAGACAAAAAAGCCTCCCCCATAGCCTCCACGCCAAAACGGCACCTAACAACAAACCCTAGAAGGAGATGATCCACGGCCATTTTATAAGCCGAAAGGCCAAGAATAACAGTCAGGAGTAGAGAGATCCGTGCGGCTGCGAATGGTGCCCTCCAATTAAGTTCAGGTGCCAGATGGTCCATCCAGGGGTCCGCAGCAGGATCCTAGGCTGCCAAAGCCATTCTGGTCTAACGAAACTCCCCAGCGCCCGAGGTAAGTTAAAGCAAGAGATCGATTCAAGCCAGCACAGCGCACGACAGCTGATTCTGAGCACCAGCTGATCAGCGGCAGGTTACAAGCCACCCGACCGCTGCCACTGCCACTGCTACATCTCTGGGGGGGAAAGGCTCCACACCGCAAAACGGTGCTAGCCTGTTGTTCCTACACCCCCCCCTCTGAATATGTCCCTCGGCTGGGCTTTCGTGAGCCTCCCAGCCACCCATTGTGTCGGCTCACCACGGAGCTCAGCGAACACCGCCCATAGTCGCCGCCATCTTGGGCAAAAAAAAGTTAATTCCTTCCTTTGCTGCAATAGCTTTACTGATCACTGAGCTATTGAAAATGGGTAAAGGGGGATCTCGCCCAGTCAACCTTTGAAGTGGACCATAGAATGCCAAGTAGTGTTTGAACAACTAAAAAGACTATTTGCAGAGGAGCCAATCCTCAAACACCCCGACCCTGAAAAGCAATTCATCATCCAGGCTGATGCTAGCAATGTTGCTGTAGGTGTTGTGCTCCTACAGATAAATGACAAAGGGAACCTAAAACCATGTCCCTATACCTCAAAGAAACTCACAGACACAGAAAGGCGATGGACTGTATGGAAGAAGGAAGCTTTTGAGGTAAGATGGGCATTACTCAGGGACGCAGTGGCTCAGTGGGTTAGGATGCTGAGCTTGTCCACCAGATGGTCGGCAGTTTGGCGGGTCGAATCCCCAAGTGCCGTGTAGCAGAATGAGCACCTGTTACTCGTCCCAGCTTCTGCCCACCTAGCAGTTCGAAAGCACGTAAAAATGCAAGTAGAAAAATAGGGACCACTACAGTGGGAAGGTAATAGCATTCTGTGTGCCTTTGACATCTAGTCATGCCGGCCACATGACCACAGAGACGTCCTCGGAAAAGCGCTGGCTCTTCGGCTTTGAAACGGAGATGAGCAGCAGCCCCTAGAGTCAGAAACGACTAGCACACATCTGCGGGGGAACCTTTAGCTTTACCTTTACCTGGGCATTACTCACATGGTGGCATATTTAGAGGGGAGCAAAATGCCTTTTGAGGTATGGACCGATCATAAAAACTTAGAAGTGCTAAAGATCCCGCAGAAAATTATCTCCTAAACAGGTCCGATGGGTACAATACTTCATCCACTTTAACTTTGCCCTAAAATACATTCTGGGGGGGGACTTCCTGGCCAATGCACTGTCCAGAATACCTCAATACAAAAGCCACCATTAATAAATGCAATTATTTCCCTACTGCAAAAAGCATCTCAAGTAACCACTAGGCATCAAACTCAAGGACGATCCATCAAGCCCGGCAGCTGCTTGACTCAGAAACTCAAAGATGGACTGAAAGCTGACTCCTGGTTCAGTGACAACAGACAGCTGTTAACTTATCAAGACAAGCTGGCTTAGAAGGGGTCTAAGTTATACCTTCCCTATACTCTAAGAATTCAAGCCCTACAGCAGAGCCATGATGCTAAGCAAGCTGGCCACTTTGGATTCCTGCAAACTCTACATTTAGTGAGGTGGCAGTTTTGATGGCCAGGAATGAAAAAGGATATCGAAAGTTATGTGAAAAGCTGTGCCACTTGGGCTGCTACGAAAAAACAGCCTGGAAAACCATCTGGACTATTACAACAGGTGGCAGACCCTTCCCAACCATGGGAAGAAATAGCAATGGGTTTTATTGTGGAACTGCCCAAAAGCAACAGAAATACTGTAATTTGGACTGTTGTTGATCTTTTTTCTAAGCAGGCTCATTTCATTGCTTGTTTGGGACTCCCTTCTGCCCAGAAACTTGCCAAGCTATTTTTGAAGCATATCTACTGACTCCATGGAGCACCAAAAAGGATTGTATTGGATAGGGGAGTTCAAGTTCTGGAGGGAGTTTGTGAAACTGATTGGGTCAACCCAGGGGCTCTCTTCTGCTTTTCATCTGAGCATGAATGGATCGGCTGAATGTACGAACACAATGGTGGAACAGTACATGAGATGCTATCAATAGAGTAATTAGGCAGACCTGCCTTTTGCTGAAATAGCCTACAATAATACCATTCATAGTAGCAATGGATTCACCGCATTTAAAATAGCAACTGGTAGGGAATTTGTTCCTATGCCTGAGTACCCTTAGGAAACCCCCTCCTCACAAACTTTAAGTCAATGGGTGATGTCCCAACAGAGTGCTTGGGTAAACGTTAAGCAGGCCCTAAACCAAGCTGCAAGAGTATACAAGAAGCAAGCTGACAAGCAGCGGTCTCCTCAAAGACTGTTTTATGTAGAGGAGAAAATTTACCTATATACTAATTATCTGAGATTGAAGTTACCCAGTAAGAAATTAGGGCCTAAGTTCCTTGATCCGTTCCCTATAGTCAAAATTATTAATCCTGTCACGGTTGAGTTTAAACTCCCATGACTGTTTGGAAAAGTTCCCCTCATCTTCCATTGCAGTTTGTTGAAGCCAGTCACAGAATCCACATTGAGGTCAATTCCAAAAAAAGCACCGGGTACCATTATGGTGGAGGGTGAGACTCATTATGAAATAAAACACATTCTTGATTCTAAATTATATAAAGAGAAATTGCAATACTTGGTGCAGTGGAAGGAGTATCCCTTATCAGAAGCTACCTTATCAGAAGAGTGGGGATATAAAGGCAGAAAGGTTAATACAGAAATTTTATGATAAGCATCCCAAAAAGCCTAGGGGTGGTGGTGGTTCTTAACTTTTGTTTCTGCTTCTTTCACAGGAATTTCTTTCTCCTTAGGGTGGTTCGACTGTCAACTCTATAACAAACCTAGCTGCAGCCATTTTTGTCATTCTGGGTTGCAACAAGAAAGGGGGAGAGGTACTGTATTTCTGGTAGTCTAAACATGAGCAAATCTTGTGAAAACCAAGGTCATTCCCATACTGAAGAAGGAGAAGGAGGATCATTTAGTCAGAAAGCCCGCCAAGCTGTTCTATTGGATAACATTAGTAGGTGGTTGGGAATTGTTACATTGTATTGCTTTGATTCTTGGAGGGAAAGTTTAAATCTGGTTTAACTTTTGACCATAGCAATATTATGTATCCAATAAACATGTTTTTTGAAGAATTTTCCTGCCTCGGAGTTCTGATTTATTTGGTCTTGTTCATCAGAACCTTGACACTTGAGTGGTCTGGGATGGGTTATGGGAAAATTAAGGTGACTAGAGATGTGTGATTATGGTGCTGTGTTCTGTTTTTCCTGGTTTGGTTATAATTGTTTTTATTTAGCTGTGTATATTGTTTTCGTTACTGGGTTGTAAGTTTGTCCAGAGTAAGATGGGCAGCTGTACAAGTGATAAAATAAAATAAAATAGCTATAAGTATAAGGTAATAAAAAGGGTTAGATATAGCATAAGAATAGAGAAAGAAAGACAGATTTATAAAGGTTAGAATATAATCAAATACCATTGTGTGTTAAGAGTACCTAAAACAACAAAGGGGGAAGCAACCTTAAGTAAAGACATCTTTGTTTGATAACTTTAAAAGTCCATAATGACAGACCAAATGTATGATAATGTTATACTTCAGTAAATCAGAGAGATAAATTTGTGGAAACACTGTGCAGCATTCTGAATAAACACAATCTGAGGAAAAGTTATTCTCTAAGTATCTTGAATGGATGGGTGGCAATGAGAGAGAACAAAACAAAAAGCATTTGGGCCAAAAAATGAACAAGAACAATAACTGGTGACAAAAGTTAAAAAGTTAATTCTGTACACATGCTTATGCATAAATGTTTTCATACTTTTGTGAGACGAAGGAATATAAATTGAAACACATGATTTATTTGATTATTTATGATGAAAAATTGAGAAAATTAATGGAGGACACATGCCTGACAATCTGCTCCTGCTGTTTTCTTCACAGCCTGGGGAGAAATGGCCCAAACAAAAGGCAGTTATCCTATGCATAAAAATGATTGAGTGTGGTGGAAATATAATAAGGGAAATTCCATGCAGGGTCTTTACCCTGCTACAGAAGTGACTGTGTAATTATGTGAGCGCATGTTATCATCTTTGTTCAGCTGCTGAACTACAGTATTTTTTATGGCTCACATGCAGTAGCTGGAATCTCACAAAGGCACACTGTCCATTTGGAACCCAAAAGCTGAGGAAAGCTTTTGAGTGGGCCACTTTGCCATTGGAAACAACTTTGATTAGAGGGCTGGAGACTAATACATGAAGAACAGTTGCAAGAATTGGGTATGTCTAATCTAGTGAAAAGAAGGACTAGGGGTGATATGATAGTAGTGTCCCAATATTTGAGGGGCTGCCACAAAGAAGAGGGAGACAAGCTATTCTCCAAAGCATCAGAAAACAAGACAAGAAACAATGTATGGAAACTAATCAAGGAGAGAAGCAGCCTAGAACTAAGGAGAAATTTCCTAACAGTGAGAACAATTAACTAGTGGAACAGCTCACAGAAGTTGTGAGTGCTCCATCACTGGAGGCTTTTTATCAAGAGACTGGACACCATTTCTCTGGAATAGAATAGGGTTTCCTGCCTGAAAGGGAATTGGACTAGAAGACCTCCAAGGTCCCTTCCAACTCTGTTATTCTGTTATATTCTATCTCACTCTTCCTCCCAGTTCCTGGCTTTGTACAGGTATCAGCCTATCCCAACCTTTTCTAAAGTTTCTCTCACTTTATTATGATGACAAGTTGCCATCCTTTTGACAGATTCTATTAATGAAATAGAGGTATAATCTCTTGCAGCTGTAATAACTGCTCTCATAACTGCTCTCTTTTTTCTTTGGCAATCACCAGGCATATTTACACAATGTGAGCTAAATACACATTTGGGCATCATGTTGTTTTTTGGTCAGTTGGAGTAAGCAATGATTTATAGTGTTTCAATATATTGAGGTAGGGAGCAGAGAGGATGACTATGGATAAACTTGAAACTTCTTTGGAAGCACTGGGAACAGAATGAAATGACATGATGGTAGTGTGGGGAAAAATCAGTTGAAAAATTTAGAAAAGGTAACAAGAAAAAAATAAGAGAACATTTCAATAGAGAAGACTCAAGAAAAGGAAGTATGAAATAAAAAGAAAGATACACTGGTGAGGGTTCTTAAGGATAAGCAGCCCTTCTGTGGTTGTGGGCATATCTCAGATGTTGAGAATATTTTGGGAGATACACTCACAATATAGTTGCCAGTGGGGTTTGGGCTGTCACAAAGTCCCCATTTACCAGACAGGCAAACTAGTAAAGGAACAATCTTTGCCAAGTCCTTCTAAGAGTGTTCCTTATTAAACCAAATACTAAATAACGGTTGTCAGAAAAGCAAACTAGTAAAGGAACAGTCTTGCCAAATGCAATTGGTGCACTAGGATGTCTCCTATTGGTCAACTTACTTTGCCAATTTTTTAAGACAGATGAGGTCACTTCCACAGGATTAGGCTGTGGTCATTCATAATTTACTTTTTAATGCAAATTAAATTGCATTTAATCCAAATTTTTAAAAGTAGAGCAAATGTGAAAGCATGCTTAGAGGCACAAATGACCAAGCTCAAATTATCCTACATCAGCACATGTTGTGAAAACCTAGCTCTCTGGCGAAGGCTCTAATGCTGGGAAAGGTGGAAGAAAAGAGAAGAAGGGGATTCAAATACAGTGTCAAATAGTACACATTTGGGAAACATTAAAAAACAGATTAGGAATTGATCGCTGTGGAGAAAATCTATGTGATAGCTATGAGTCGATAATGAATTTATTGCACATAATTTAATGCAAACTTAAACATTAAATTAAGCTACAGCAAATTTCTAAAAATGCTTGTGGAGATACACAGGGATTCATAGAATTATAGTATGTAAGAATCAGAAGGGACCTTGGAATTCACAAAATCTAATACTCTGCCATAGCAACAATCTACTACTATAGCATTCCTGAAAAATAGACATCCGGCCTCTGTTTAAACACCTTCAGTGCAGGAGAATCAACCACATTGTAAAGCAGCAGTCTATTTACTTCTGAATAGCACTTACACTTAGGAATTTTTTCCTGATTTCCAACTGAAATCAGCTTTTCTATTATGTAAGTTATTGTTTATAGTTCCACTTTTTGGAACAACTGTGAACAATTCCACCCTTTTTTATGAAATGGCAACCCTTCAGATACTTGAAGACAATCTCCCTGCAGTCTTCTCTTCTTTAGACTAAATCTTCTCAACTCCTTCAACAACTCTTCATATCTTTTTCATATCAGGCACCTTATTATTTTAATGGGTGTCCTTTGTTTTCTTTAGGACATGCTTTTCTTTCTCAATGTCTTTTCTAAGAAGCAATGCAAGAACTGCACGTGGTCTGGCCAATACAGAGTAGAAATGAAGGCGGCTTCTCTATCTTTCTGTTGTAATTTTATTTATTGCATCTGCAACACTCTGTTAGCTCATGTTCAGCTGGTGATCCAACAAGATGGCCAGATCTTTTCATGTGTATTGTTGGCTGGTGTGACTCTAACTCTTCACAGATTTTTGCTATCCAATGGACAATGGATAGGATTGTCCCTGTTGAAATTTCTCTTGGTTTCTTCTCATTCTTCCATTGAGAATCATTCTCCTCAGATAGTCATGTTTGTGGTAGCTGCTTTCCATATAGGAGCCCAAAATTGTAAATCTGGGTATCTTTGTGTGAGAACTCTGCAATCTATTATGAAGGTCAACAGAAAAGAGCTCTCCTTGGCGTGATAGGTCATTTATGTAATGTTCCTCCATTTTTCCATCCCTGTCCTCTTCTTATAGATTTCTTATATCTTCTTATGGATTTCTTGATAGTGTTGCCACTTTTCAAATATTATTTATTTCTAATCCATATTTTTAATGATAATTATATTTTTAATGATGAATTGGAGGAGGGCATAGATTTACTTCTAGCTGCTTCATCTTATGCACTAAGAGGATGAATAGCATTTAAACATATATAATTTTTTCTTACATTTAGAGAAGAAATCATGACACATCCGCTGCAGGTCACCAAAGAGTTCTATCAATCTCTATTTGCTCAAGCGGAAAAAGAACTAAAAGAAAAAAGGAAAGAAAAAAGCTACCTTCTGTTTTATCTTTCCTGTCAAATTCCCTTGACAAGCTCCTGTTTGCTCTCCCAAGTCACTCACCCATTGAGCTACTTAGGGAAATTAAGATAATGCCAGAGACTATTGCTTTGCAGGTAACTTTGAGTTACTGATTGACCTCTAGCTGCTTACACTTGAAATAATCATTAGAGAGAGAAACTTGTTCAGCAAACAGTATATTAAAATTATTTCTTGTGGCTGTCATTCTGCATCAGTCCTTGTAGATTTAAACTGATGTGTGTCTTTTACACTTGGAGACTCTGATATTAACATGCATCTCCCCAAATGCAGGCTTGTTTACACAGCCAAGCCTATTAAATCAAAAGGCCTATTGTTTTCTGTAAATCAATGGTGGTCCCTGTAATAAGGTAATTATAATGCCAACAAGTTATTATTAAGGGAAATTTGGACTGTATAGATAGCTGATCTGTATAGGAGCCTGGGACCAACTCTTAGATATGTACACATAGACTTCCTCAACCTGACATTTGTAGGATGCATTATACTGCAATTCCCTGCATTCCATGTTACCTGACTAGGAATTCTGGGTTTTGCAAGTTTAATATAATAATCTGGTGAGTATTACGAGGCAAAGGCTGCTTTATAAGATTGTTGTTGTTGTTAGCTGCGAAGTCGTGTCCGACCCATCGCGACCCTATGGACAACATTCCTCCAGGCCTTCCTGTCCTCTACCATCTTCTGGAGTCCATTTAAGCTCACGCCTACTGCTTCAGTGACTCCATCCAGCCACCTCATTCTCTGTCGTCCCCTTCTTCTATTGCCCTCGATCTTTCCCAGCATTAGGCTCTTCTCCAGTGAGTCCTTCCTTCTCATTAGGTGGCCAAAGTATTTGAGTTTTAGCTTCAGGATCTGGCCTTCTAAAGAGCAGTCAGGATTGATCTCCTCTAGGACTGACCGGTTTGATCGCCTTGCAGTCCAAGGGACTCGCAGGAGTCTTCTCCAGCACCATAGTTCAAAGGCCTCAATTCTTTGGCGCTCAGCCTTTCTTATGGTCCAACTTTCACTGCCATACATTGCAACTGGGAAGACCATAGCCTTGACTATACGCACTTTTGTTGACAGGGTGATGTCTCTGCTTTTTAGTGTGCTGTCTAGATTTGCCATGGCTTTCCTCCCCAGGAGCAAGCGTCTTTTAATTTCTTGGCTACAGTCCCCATCTGCAGTGATCTTGGAGCCCAGGAAAATAAAATCTGTCACTACCTCCATTTCTTCCCCATCTATTTGCCAGGAATTGAGAGGGCCAGATGCCATGATCTTGGTTTTCTTAATGTTAAGTTTCAACTTTTGCACTCTCCTTCTTCACCCGCAACAAGAGGCTCTTTAGTTCTTCTTCACTTTCTGCCATTAGAGTGGTATCATCTGCGTATCTTAGGTTGTTGATATTTCTTCCGGCAATCTTAATTCCAACTTTTGATTCATCTAGCCCTGCCTTTCTCATGATGTGCTCTGCATATAAGTTAAATAGGCAGGGCGACAGTATACAGCCTTGCCGGACTCCTTTCCCAATTTTGAACCAATCAGTGGTTCCATGTCCAGTTCTCACTGTTGCTTCTTGACCCGCATATAGGTTTCTCAAGAGACAAATAAGATGGTCTGGTACTCCCATCTCTTTAAGAACTTGCCACAGTTTGTTATGATCCACACAATCAAAGGCTTTAGCATAGTCAATGAAGCAGAAGTAGATGTTTTTCTGGAACTCCCTAGCTTTCTCCATGATCCAGAGTATGTTGGCAATTTGATCTCTAGTTCCTCTGCCTCTTCGAAATCCTGCCTGTACTTCTGGTAGTTCTCGTTCCACATACTGCTGAAGTCTAGCTTGTAGGATTTTAAGCATGACTTTACTAGCATGAGAAATGAGTGCAATGGTGCGATAGTTTGAACATTCTTTGGCACTGCCTTTCTTTGGAATTGGAATGTAAACTGATCTTTTCCAATCCTGTGGCCACTGTTGAGTTTTCCAAATTTGCTGGCAAATTGAGTGTAGCACTTTTACTGCACTGTCTTTTAAGATTTTGAATAGCTCAGCTGGAATACTGTCACCTCCACTAGCTTTGTTGTTGCTCAGCTTTTCTAAGGCCCACTTCACTTCACATTCTAGGATGTCTGGCTCGAGGTCAGTGACCACCTCATTGTGATTATCAGGGACGTTAAGCTCATTCTTGTATAGTTCTTCTGTGTAATTTTGCCACCTCTTCTTAATCTCTTCTGCCTCTGTTAGGTCCCTGCCATTTTGGTCCTTTATCATGCCCATTTTTGCATTAAACATTCCCTTCATCTGTCCAATTTTCTTGAAAAGATCTCTGGTCCTCCCTATTCTATTGTTTTCTTCTATTTCTTTGCACTGTTCATTTAAGAAGGCATTCTTATCTCTTCTAGCTATTCTCTGGAATTCTGCATTCAATTGGGCATATGTATGTTTTTCTCCCTTGCCTTTCGCTTCCCTCCTTTCCTCAGCTATTTGCAAAGCTTCCTCAGACAGCCATTTTGCTTTCTTGCATTTCTTTTTCTTTGGGATGGTTTTGGTTGCTACCTGTTGTACAATGTCGCGAACCTCTGTCCATAGTTCTTCAGGCACTCTGTCTATCAGATCTAATTCCTTAAATCTATTTGTCATCTCTACTGTATATTCAACAGGGATATGATTTAATTCATACCTGAGTGGCCTAGTGCTTTTCCCTACTTTCTTCAGTTTAAGCTTAAACTTTGCAAGGAGAAGCTCATGGTCTGAGCCACAGTCAGCTCCTGGTCTTGTTTTTACTGACTGTATAGAGCTTCTCCATCTTTGGCTGCAGAGCATATAGTCAATCTGATTTCTGTGTTGACCGTCTGGTGATGTCCATGTGTAGAGCCGTCTCTTGGGTTGTTGGAAAAGAGTGTTTGCTATGACCATCGTATTCTCTTGACAAAATTCTATCAGCCTGTGCCCTGCTTCATTTTGTACTCCAAGGCCAAACTTGCCTGTTATTCCAGTTATCTTTTGGCTTCCTACTTTAGCATTCCAATCCCCCATGATGATAAGGACATCATTTTTTGGTGTTAGTTCTATAAGGTGCTGTAGGGCTTCATAGAACCGGTCAATTTCATCCTCTTCAGCACTGGTGGTTGGGGCATAGACTTGGACTACTGTGATATTGAATGGTTTGCCTTGGATTCGAACTGAGATCATTCTGTCATTTTGAGGATTGTATCCCAGTATTGCTTTTCCTACTCTTTTATTGACTATGAAGGCTACTCCATTTCTTCTGAGGGATTCTTGCCCGCAGTAGTATACCTGATGGTCTTCTGAATTAAATTCACCCATTCCTGTCCATTTTAGTTCGCTGATACCTAAGATGTCGATGTTTAGTCTTGTCATCTCTTGTTTGACCATGTCCAGCTTTCCTTGATTCATGGATCTTACATTCCAGGTTCCTATGGAGAAAAAATCTTTACAGCATCGGACTTTCCTTTCACCACCAGACACATCCACAGCTGAGCGTCCTTTCGGCTTTGGCCCAGTCGCTTCATTCTTTCTGGCGCTACTAGTACTAGCCCTCTGCTCTTCCCCAGTAGCATATTGGACGCCTTCCGACCTGAGGGGCTCATCTTCCAGCGTCATATTGTTTTGCCTTTTGGTACTGTCCATAGGGTTTTCATGGCAAAGATACTGGAGTGGGTTGCCATTTCCTTCTCCAGTGGATCACGTTTTGTCAGAACTCTCGGCTATGACCTGTCCGTCTTGGGTGGCCCTGCACGGCATAGCTCATAGCTTCATTGAATTACGCAAGCCCCTTCGCCACGACAAGGCAGTAATCCAAGAAGGGGTTTATAAGATTGCTACCCAAATTTCATGTTTCTGTTATAAAGGAATGCAGACATTTCACAGCTTATTAACCTAAAAGAAATGGAGTTTCCGGGTGAACAATCAGTGTATTTTAGAAGCAGCAACACAAAAAATGTTGTTTTCAGTTGCTTGCTTATTTTTATAAGTGAAATTTCTTTCAAGTCAATTAGCATTGTGAAAACTGTTTATGTGTTTTAAACAATGCAAAAACTAAATTATTGCCACTAGTTATTGTATAATTTCATTTCTTTGCTTTTCTTTGAAGGCCTTCTCTGATAAAAGATATATACTTTTAACATACATACCAATTTTCTTGAAACCAATTACCTTAATTAAAATTTCTGGGTTCTACTAAATGTATAATAGCATGAATAAAGTGCAATTTAGCTGTATAATAGGTGTACAGTAATTAATAAACAACAAATCTAGGATAAAAAGCAAGTGACAAAACAATTTAAATCATATTATTTAATAGGAAAGTATATTTTATCTTTATTTTTCCTGGAATGCTATTGAACATGCTTAATAAAAGAAGAAAAATGCTTTAAATGTTTTAAAACTCACAAAGACTCCCATAGCATTGACTTAGGCTCAAGTCCTTGTCAACTTTCATAACTTGGTTATGTGAATAAAACATAAAAATAACAAAGGAATTATATGCTATCTTGCTGCAGATTCTACATAATATGGCTTGGGGGGCAGGTTATTTAAAGGACTGCCTCTCCCCCATTACATCACCTGGCTCACCAGAATGGGAAGGCAGGGTATGTTGCTCCTCCCATCTATCAGGGATATACATCTGGTGGGACTGTCAAAAAGGGCCTTCTTGGTGGGGACCCCTTCCCTATAGAATATCATCTCCCAGAGGTACTCCACCTTGTTGCTTTTCTAAAAGAACCTGAAGTTTTCTCAGTGGGCCTGGGGATCCTGAACTGAGATGGAATTGATCAGGTGATTGATCTGATTGTGTTGCTGCAGCCATGAGAATATATGTATTGTGATTTTTATGTTGTGATTTATAATGTTGTAAACTGCCCAAAGTCACTTGTGTGTGATTGGGCAGCCATATAAATTTGTTTAATAAATAAAGTATCTATTGCTTTTAATAATATTTAAAGTATTTATGTATGAAATGTATAGGAGGAGGAAAGTCATGTTGAGGTTCTGTATGAAAGAAGGGATATAAATCAAATAAATAAACAAATCAAATCATGACTACTGTAGTACTTTCTGTAGTTGCCAAGATCACAGGTATTATGCCGACTAAATATTGGCTTTTATTTCATTTTATTTTTTCAATTTAATCAGAATAGAGCTGGAAGGGACCTTGGAACTCTTCTAGTCAAACCCCCTGCTCAAGCAGGAAACCCTATACTATTTCAGACAGGTGTCTGTCCAATCTTTTCTTAAGAACCTCCAGTGATGAACCACCTACAACTTCTGAAGGCAAGCTGTTCCACTGGTTAATTGTTCTCACTGTTAGGAAGTTTCTCCTTAATTCTAGGTTGCTTCTCTCCTTGATTAGTTTCCATACATTGTTTCTTGTCTTGCCTTCTGGAAAATAAGTTGACCCCCTCCTCTTTATGGCAACCTCTGTAATACTGGAATACTGCTATCATGTCCCCCCTAATCCTTCTTTTCTTTAGACTAGCCATACCCAATTCCTGTGACTGTTCTTCATATGTTTTTGTCTCCAGGTCTTTAATCATCTTTGTTGCTCTTCTTTTCACTTTTTCCAAAGTCTCAACTTCTTTTTTGTAGAGCGATGACTAAAACTGGATGCAGTATTCCAGATGTGGCCTTACTAAGGCTTTATAAAGTGGTACTAATACTTCACGTGATTTTGATTCTATGCCTCTGTTTATACAACCAAGGATTGTATTGGCTTTGTTTGGCTGCTGCCCCCACTGCTGGTTCATATTTAAGTGATCGTCCACTAGGACTCCAAGGTCCCCCTCACAGTTAGTGTTTTTGAGCCAGGTTTTACCTAATCTGTACTTGTACCTTTGGTTTTTTTTCTGCCTAGGTGTAAAACCTTGCTTTTCTCCACATTAAATTTCATGTTATTAGTTAGAGTCCATTGTTCAAGTCTGTCAAGATCTTTTGGGATCCTGAGCTTGTCTTCTGGGGTGTTGGCTGTTCCTGTCATCTTAGTGTCATCTGCAAATTGATGAGTTCCCCTTCTGTTCCTTCATCTAAGCCATTTATGAAGATATTGAAGAGTACTGGGCCTAAGACAAAACCTTTTGTTACCCTACTGCTTACATCCCTCCAAGTAAAGTCATATATAAGGACAAGGGAGGTGGTGGTTAAGAAGTGTGAAATATAAACAAACAAACATGTATTATAGGATAATCAGAACTGTTTATAGTAATCATTGCTTCATAATATAAGACATTTAAAAGTACATTTAGTTCTCTTTCAGCTTCCAACTCAGGGAGATTATGTTGTTTTTTACTTTACTTTTTTTCTCCAGTAGCCAGAATATTCCAGTATGGCAGTGCAATAGATAAAGTATGCATATAAAAGTTTTGTACCAATTAAATTGAGGAAGGATTGAATTCCTAAGAATTTTGGCAAAAGCTACCATCCAGATGGGAATTTAAACATCCTGGGAATCTAAACACATGATGGCAATGTACTTTATAAGGCAATTTATTTTCAACTGCTGCAGTAAATTTGGATGCTTTTAATTTGTTTATGAGCAAGTAAGAGGAGATTGAGTGGCATCTGAAATTTTATTTTACCTCAATGTAGGCCAGTTTTCTATGCATAAGGTTGCAGTCTGACTACAAGAAACTTGAAATAAATCATATTTCAGTCAAAATAAACAAGTTAGGAAAAAATTCCATACAGAAAACACTAGATAACAATTTAATAATAAATAAAACTTTACAACAAACAACAGTAAAATTAGAATCAAGTCTAAAATAAGAATTATAAATGCAGCAAATTCTGTTAATATATAGCTTATTTTAGATTATTAGTCAATATTCCCAATATATCTGAACTTCAGAACATCATGCCTTCATCATTCTAATCTAATTTCTGAGCTTTTGGACCAGCTGAATAAATATATTTGATCTTACATCCTTTACAAAGACAGGAATCTCGAACTACCACAGTTGTCATCAAATAGTTCCTAAGCAAAAATAATCTGTAAAACAGCCAAATCTCCTGTTTGATTTGGACTATAATTCACAAACTGATTTATAGACCAAATGGTAGGATATTAGTCTATTCTGTCCCCTTGCCTTCTTCTGTTCTAATTTTTTTCTCCTCCATCTATAAATAGGAGAAGAAGGAGAAAAATATCCATAGAATATGTCTAGGTGGCTAGCACGGAAGATTTTCATTGAGACCCTTTTTAAAGTGTTGCAATAGACTGCAATGGGGAATTTTCTAGAATCATCTGAGAGTAATCACGGAATACTTAGTGAATTCTATGAAAAGCATTTGACTTTGTTACAGTGACAGCCAAAAAATAAGTAAATGTGTGCAAATAAGTACAGATAAATAACAAAACAAAATAATTTAAGCAGATAGTAATAAACATGATTAAATCTTCTGCTTTGTTCTCTTTTCTGGGAAAAGAAGAAAACCTTCAGACTTTCATCCCAAGGACCAAAAACTGGATCTTTTTATTAATTCACATATTGAGCAGACATACTCTAGCCAGATGTAACTGGTAAGGTCAGAAACTTCTTACTGGAGGTATGTAACAAAGGTCAATTTGTCCTTACTAATGTTACAAGCAAAAGGATCAAAATTATACAGTGCACAAGAACAGAGTGATCCTCAACACTTGTCACTTGATAAGGGCAAACATTCAAAATCATCTCTACCAATTACTTTCAACAAAGGCATTCAAATACTTTAACAAATAGGTCACTCAAAGGCCCACAAAGAGGGTAACTTGGTTCATTAGTGCCTAAATTCCATGAAAAGGTAATCAGTATCTATCCAATTCAAGTAAAATGCCAGCCAGTTAAATCTGGGCAGACTACCAACATGCCATTTGTCATGAAACTCCATTCCAATCTAGATAAAATGTCTCTCTGTGTGTGGGGGGGCGGCCTTAGGGATTCTTTGATTTGGCTGTTTACTAATGGCTCTGTGGCAGTTTCTTGGTTGGGGTATTGCTTACTTGATTGTTGGTCTAAGTTGACCTTGGAGTTAATCTATGCTGATCTGAGTGCTGATTACTGGTGGAGAGATGCTGGAGACTTTTTCTCTTGGGGCTGGTTGATTATCTCTTTTGCATAATCTATTGATGTTGTTAATGTCTGTGTGTCTATTGATGGCTAATTTGTCAGAGTGCCAGGCTTCTAGAAATTCCCTGGCATTTTTGGATTTGGCCTGGTCTAGGATGGTCACATTTCTCCAATTGAAACTATGGTGAAATCTGTCTATATATTGTGAAATTAAAGAATTTTCGTCATGCCTTTTGACTGCCAGTTGGTGTTCATGGATGTGTTCTGCCAGTCTTCTGTCTGTTTATGCTACGTAGTGCTTGTTGCAGTTCTTACATTGTATGTTGTAGATGACTCCTGTTTTTTCTTCTGGGATTGCTGGGAATTTTGGTTTACTTAGGATGTTTTGAAGGGCTTTAGTTGGCTTATGTGCTACACTGATTCCGTGTGGTTGTAGTAGTCTATTTGCAGTTTCTGAAATATTCTTGATGTATGGCAGTGTAATTCTTTTTAGGGTTTATGTTGGTTGTGCTGTATTGGGTTGAGTAGTCAGTGACTTTTTGATGAAGTTGTGTGGGTATCCATTTTGTTGGAATGTGTTGTATAGATAATGTCAACTCTACAAATGAATTTGGCTGAAGCCACTTTCCCTTCATTTTTGGTTGCCACAGAATTGGGAGGGGGGATGAGTGTTTTCTAGCTTAGTCAAAACAATAAATTGTTCTGTGGGAACCAAGGTCACTGCTGGTTGCATTTTGGCAGGCTAAAGCTTCTTAGAAAGCCCCCGCAGGTAGTTAATTGGGGATTATGACTTATGACGTATTACTGGGGTGGGAAGTTCAACTTTGTAACATTGTAACTTTTGGGGGGAACTTCAGTCTTGGGTTCACTTTTGATCTTGCCAATACTATGTAACCAAATAAATACGTTCTTTAAGGAAAATTTTGCCTTGGAGTTCTTTTTACTGATCTCATCTATCAGAACCATGACATTAACCCAAGACTAAAATTTATTTTAAAACTTGGGGTCCTGAGTCCTGGTTGCCTACCCAGAACATGGGAGGACGACAAAGACTCAGGGAAGACACCAAGATGGAAAAGAAGGGAGAATTGGCTACGAGCCTCTGTGCTATGGCAGCAGACGGAACACAGGCTGCCGCCCAAGTGTAAAGTGCAGGTTCAGCAGCCAGAGCAAGACTGAAAGCCCAAGAGGCCGAGCTGGAGCTGTTGGTGCAGCAAGAGGGAGCCTTAGCAATTGGGGGGAACTTGGCATTCGGAGACAGCTCAGCCATGGAAGAGCACCATGAAAGCTGTGGAATCTGAGTTCCTATTGATCTGATCCCACAGATCTTGCTCGCTGGAATGAAGGAAGGCTTGGGATGAATCAGGGGAATGGAAATACTTGACTGCCATCCATAGCCATTCCGTTGAATGCTTAAGAGAGAACTTTGAGGGTCTGGAGATGGGAGAAGGGGAGCCGATCACCCATCAGATGCTCTCCAGTGAGTGAGAGGACAAACATCCCCATGACTGTCCACTGCCACAGCAAATTCCAAGTCCCATAGCAGTGGCTTGGGCTGCCTCCCTGCTGCCCTAACTTTGAGCCTGGTGCATTGGCAGAGTCCTGATGTCACCTGCATGATGAGCAATCAGCAGAACTATGGGATTTCAACCTATTTATATGCGAACTGAGAACCAGATTTGAGGATGAGTCCCAAGCTCTGCAGGCTGAAAAAGACATCCATGAATTGAAGCAGATGGGCCGATCAGTGAAAAAGTACTTGAGAGAGTTCCGAAAGGTGGCTGGCTGGATCAGGCAGTGGCCTGAATGGTCACTGGTTCACCATTTTAAGGCCAGGCTGGATCATGATTTGTTCCAAGCCTTCACCTACAGAGGAATCCCTAACCAGCTGCACAAATGGTACTATCTAGTGATAAACTTAGACATCAAGCTGATAAACTTAGACATCAAGCTGAACCACTACCAGAAACCTTCTGCACCAGGATCCAGACCAAAACAGGACCAAGTGAGATGTCAGGTTTGTCAATGGCCCTTGCCTGCCATGACCACCGGTGCCCCTAGAGCAACTGAAGGACCTTCGATCAAGTGCTTCAGATGCAGTCAACTAGGGCACTGGGTAGCTGACTGTCCAGTCCCTTTTCCTCCTCACATTCTGCTTCTGCAACACCTAAGAGTGGATCTCGACCAATATGTGAAAAATCAAATTGGGCCAACCAAGAGCAAGCCATGCAGGTAACTTCTTCCCCCCCCCAAGGGAAACCTGAGACCCCAACTGAGAGTTTGCCTCCACCTGCTCCTTGTGACATGGAGAAGGAGAAGATGAACCAATAGTGAGTCAGCCTATCCTACCTTTTGCCTTCTCTGTGAAGCTCTTGGTCCCTAAGACAGGAGCACAAATGGATTTACATGTTTTAATTGACTCTGGTTGCATCTGGTGTTTGATCAACCTCCCCACGGTGTCAAACTAGGCATTCATGCCTAATTATTGCCCATACCCATGAAGTTCGAACAGGCAGATGGTTCCCTGATAGGTGGGGCTCCAGCCACTCACTTGACTGAACCTAGAGCTAGGGGAGCATTGGGAATTTATCCATTTTGTGGTGGTCCCAAAAATGACTGAGGCAGTAATTTGGGGACTAGCCTAGCTGAATAAATGGCAGTCCATGATCTGATGGGAAAACGGAATGAGGACTTTAAGCCTACGTAGCAAGTGACACAAGTGAAGCCCAGAGACAATCTCTTGAAACCCTGAAAACTGCCATAAACTCCCTGCCTGGGATACTGCTTATCCCAAGTGAATACAAAGACTTAGCTGAGGTATTCAGCGAAACAGAGTGTGACATCCTGCCTCCCCACAGAACAACTGATTGTGCTATTGAGATTTTTCTGGGAGCCAAACTGCCCAAGCTGAAAATGTACTCAATGATCCTCCGCGAGTTGAAATAACTGAGGGAGTACATTGATAAGAACTTATCTAGAGGGTTCATTCAGCCATTAAAATCCCAAGTAGCTGCCCTTGTGCTTTTTAAAGAGAAAAAAGATAGGTTGCTGAGGATGTGCATGGATTTTAAAGGGTTAAACAGCCTCAGTGTGGAGAATATGTACCCCCTCCCTTTAATGAAAGACATGTTAGCCCATTTGGCAAAAGGAAAGTTTTTTTTACCAAGCTGGACCTACGAGGGGCGTACTATCGAGTGAGAGTTAAGAAAGGAGACAAATGGAAGACAGTGTTTAACAGTCCCCTGGGAAGCTTCCAATTCAATGTTATGCCTTTTGGGTTACAGGGAGTCCCTGCAGTGTTTATGCAATTGATCAATCAAGTGCTACATGTTCACCTGTACAAGGGGATCTTAGTCTATCTTGACGACATCCTCATTTATACAGATATCATGGCAGAACATGCTAAATAAGTGCGTGAAGTGCTAAAAAACCTGCCGAACACTAAACTTTACACAAAACTCTCCAAATGTGAATTCCATCAGACATGTCTGGACTACCTAGGGTATAGGATTTCCAGTGAAGGCATTAAAATGCACCCAGCCAAAGTTAAAGCGGTGCTCAAATGGCAACCCCCATGAACCTGTAAACAACTCCAAAGTTTTTTGGGAATTGCCAATTTCTACCAGCAATTTATCCCCTCTTTTACTGTGATCGCTTTGCCAATTACTGAACTATTAAAGATGGGGAAAAATGGGGGTAAGCCCCTGCCATGGTCTATGGAAAGCGAAACAGCATTTGACAACTTAAAGAGACTGCTGCTGAATCTGTTCTCAAACACCCCAACCCTGAGAAGCAGTTCATCATCCAAGCCAACACTAGTGATGTGGCTGTGGGGGAAGTCTTCTGCAAAGAAACCAAAAGGGAGACTTGCAATCCCGTGCCTATACTTCTAAGAAACTAACAGACACTGAGCAAAGGTGGGCTGTTTGGGAGAAAGCCTCAAAAATTTACAAAAAACAGGCTGATAAAGGGGTCTCAGAAACCATTCCACATGGGAGAAAAGGTCTATCTCTCTACAAAATATTTGAGACTCAAGTTTCCTAGCAAAAAATTGGGACCAAAATACCTTGGACCTTTCCCTATAGTCCGGAATAAACCCTGTCACAGTAGAGTTAAAACTCCGTCACTTTTTGGGAAAGATCCACCCAGTCTTCCACTGCAGTCTGTTAAACCTTTCAGGGAGTCCTCTTTAAGATCTCCTCCCAAACAACCACCTGGTCCTCTTGTGGTAGTGGTAGAGACCCATTATGAAATAAAACATATTCTTAACTCTAGATTGTACAAATGGAAATTACAATATTTAATGCAGTGGAAAGGATACCCATTATCAGAGGCCACTTGGGTGAAAAGTATTGATGTAAAAGCTGAAAGACTGATGCATAATTTTTTTGATAAACGTTCTAATAAACCCCATTAACCAGCAGATTATGAACATTGTGTTTGGAACTGGGTGAGACTGTTTTTCCTCTCTCCACTATTCTGCAACTTGACTCCCTGGAAAAGGTGAAGTCCTAAAAAACAAGAAAGCCCCCAGAGACGAGATGCAAGGGGACTCCTATAGAGAAATGAAACTGGGGGACAGAAACAGAGAAATATACAATACTAAATTGGAAATAACATAAAGATACAGCTTTGACAAACTTGGGAATTTAAAGAATTGTTGACTTTTTTGAAAAAATATTGGTGTGAAGTTTAAGAAATAGGTTTTGCTTTAAGTGTTGGAAGATGGATATTTACCGACATCTAGTGGTGGGACAGAGACATAGCACTAAAATATGTTGGGTCTGGAGGGAACTTGGCATGAAGCCCAGACATAGATAACTAGCTAGCCTCCTTGATATTTTTGGAAACTTTCAGTTCTGCAGAGAGCAGCTGGATGGGGAAAAACATTCTGGGTTGTTTTCTGCATGGTTAGAGCTATAGATTGCTTTGAAGCTTGTTGACCACTTGGATTATAAACATCGACTAACTTTTGACTTCAAGAACTATTTAAAGATAGAGGAAAATTTGCTTTTTTATTTCTGCTTGGGAGGGACCTATGCAGTGGTGGGATTCAAATATGTGAACAACCAGTTCTCTGTGTGTATGCCGCTTCCAGAAGTCCATTCTGGGCCTGGGCAACAAAAAATTAGCTACTGGTTCTGCTGAAGGGGTGGAAACTGGCTGAATCCCACCACTGGACCTTTGGTTTGACTTTAGGATGGCTGGACACTTTGGATACAAACATCAGCTGATTGACATTTTTTAATTTTTTAATAGAAGAGCTGTGGCAGAATTTGTAACTTTCCCTTTGGACTTGGTGCTGACTGACAGAGGTGGATTATAAAACTTTTATTTTTTATTTTTGTTTTGTTGGTGGATCTATATTGGAACCTATTGGACTATAAAGGCTACAAACAAAGACTATAAGAACTATATGAGACAAATTCAAATTTAAATTCAAATTTAAATAGTATATTGCTGTCTTGACTATAATATTGGTCACTCTGGATAAGGCTAGTATCTGGGGAACATAACAGATTTAACAGAGTACTTGAAGAGTAGGAACAAAAATGAGTGCCCCTAGCTAAAATTGGTAAAAAAAACACACCCATCCTCAACACCTTCCTCTGGAGCCCCTAGTCCTGTACCTCAGAGATCTATCGAATCAATGCTCCAACAAGAAAAAGCTAACAATTTCCAGAAGGAAATGCAATCTACACTGCAATTAATTCAAGAGGCAATTGTTTCTCATAAAGAAGATACAAGAAGAAACCACAATGAGACAAAAGGCAACATGGATAAGATAAATGAGAAAGCTTTTAATTTAAACTCAGAATTAGAAAATTGTCAGTAAAGAATGAATAAAGAATTCAGAAAATAGAAGACAAATCAGAGGAAACTGACCAAAAGATGGAGGAAATAAAGGAAGAAAATCAGACTGATGCAGGAAAATAAAAACTTGGAAGATCCAGTGGCAGTACTGGAAACAGAAAAGGCACCCCATCTCTTAAAATTTCAGAATATATCTGAAGACAAGGAAGAAGATCTTACAGAACTGATTACAGAGCTGTTAGCAGAAGTGTTAGAAATTGGGAAACAAGAAATGGAAGGAGAAATTGATCAAATATTTAGAATCAACTCAACCTATGCAAGGAAATATAAAGTGCCCAGGGAGGTACATGTTAGATTTGTGAAGAAATCAATAAGAGACAAAATATTGAGAAGAGTGAGGGATGATCCACTGCTATATAGAGAAATATAAAAATGATGTTATTTGCTTACAAGAGACACATATTAGAGTAGTGGACCAAAAGTATTTGATAAATTCTAGATTGAGAACGCATTTCGTTGCATCTGCCTCGGATAAGAAGAATGGAGTAGTCATATATTTAAAGAAGGACTAAATTAAATTAATGCTAAATTAATTGAGGCGGATGCACAAGGATGATATATTGCAATTAAACTTATAATAGAAGGAAAGAAAATACTTTTAGTTGGAATATATGCACCAAATCAACAGCAAGAAAAAAAATATAAATTTTTACATGACAAAATAATTCAATGGGATTATAAATCTTGTATTTTAATGGGAGATTGGAATGGAGTTTTGGACACAATAAAAGATAAAAGAAGGTCTTCTCAAGGAACCTCAAATCGTGCAAAATTGCCTAAATCTTTTTTTGAGCTTATGGATGACCTGGAAGTGAGAGATATTTGGAGAGAGAGAAATGTGGAAGAGAGGGATTTTACATTTTTCTCAGATAGACATCAATCTTTTTCTAGGATTGATTTCATACTAATTACTAATGATTTTTTCCAGGGTGAAGAAAATTAAGATATGTCCAAGAACATTAACAGATCATAGTCCAGTGTGGATGGAATTGGCGCAAGAGAAAAGGGATAGAAGACCTTGGAGATTAAATGAAAATTTGTTTAGATACGAGGAAATTGTGAATGAGTGTAAAAAACAAATGAGAGAATTTTTGTTATGAATATGCATAAGGGTACCTTGATTGAAATGGTTTGGGATGCAAGCAAAGCTTATATGAGAGGAGTTTTAATATATTTGAATAATAAGTATAGATGTAAAAAAGAACAAAAGCAAAAGGAGTTAGAAGAGGAAATAAAGATGAAGGAGAGGGTACTTATTTTGAAACCTGCTGATAAAAAAGTGAAAGAAACAATTAACTTATTGAAAGGGCAGTTTAATATGTTGATGGCAGATCAAGTGGCAACTAACTTACGATACACCAAACATAATACTTTTTATAATGCTAATAAACCAGGTAGATGGTTAGCTTACTTGTTAAGGAAAAAAGAAAAATCTCGGACTATAGAGGTAATATAATATAAAGGTAAAAAGGTGTGTAAACAAGATATTATTAAAAAGGTATTTTCAGAATTTTACTCTAAATTATATGCAAGTGATACAATTCAAGGTATAGATATAGATATCCCTAAGGTCACCCAAGAGCAACGGGATGGAATGAATCAGTTAATAACCTCTGAAGAGATTGTTTTAGCAATTAAACAGTTGAAAATGGGTAAATTGCCAGGAACAGATGGACTGACAGCTAGTTATTATAAAAATTTACAGTTAGAAATGGTGGAGCCTCTAAGGGATTTATTTAGAGCAATTCAAATTGGGGGAGTAGTGCCCCCATCATGGAGAACAGCTTTTATAACATTGATTCCAAAGAAAGATCAAGATCTTAGTCAACCAAAGAATTATAGACCAATATCTCTGTTAAATATTGATTACAAGATATTTGCTAAAATATTGGCAAATAGAGTAATGCACATAATGCAACAAGTGATACATAATGACCAATCAGGATTTATAATTGGTAGACAAATGAAATATAATGTAAGACAAATTGTTAATTTACTGGAATATTTGGAAAGAAATAACCAAGTCTCTGCAGCATTGATATTTTTGGATGCAGAGAAGGCCTTTGATCAATTGAACTGGCAATTTTTATTCAAAGTAATAGAGAAGATGGAATTTGGGGATTATTTTTTACAGACAATTAAAGCAATATATCAAAAACAAATGGCACAAATAATCGTTAATGGTAATTAAACAGAAATTTGCAAAATTGAAAAAGGAACAAGGCAGGGGTGTCCCCTATCACCATTATTGTTTGTTTTAACACTGAAAGTATTATTGATTAAAATACGTGAGTCGAATAAAATAAAGGGAATTAAAATTAGGCATCAAGATTATAGATTGAGAGCATTTGCAGATGACTTGGTTATTACTTTCAGTCAACCTACCCAATCGGTTTCAGAATTATTGGATGTAATAATGCAATATGGGCAAGTTTCTGGATTTAAAATTAATAAGCAAAAAACTAAAATATTAACAAAAATATGACTATAAAACAAAGAGAAGTGTTAGAAAAATTAACAGGATTTGAAATAGTTGAGAAGGTTATATATCGGGGGTATATATCACTGCTTCGAATGTGAAATTATATAAAAACAATTATGGACTGTTATGGCAAAATGTACAAAAGGAGATTGGCAGTTGGAGAAAATTACAGTTGTCTTGGTTGGGGAGAATTGCAGTTGTGAAGATGAATGTTTTACCAAAATTTTTATTTTTGTTTCAAATGATACCAATACTTAAGAAAGATGTAAATTTAAATGAGTGGCAAAAAGGTATTAATAAATTCATTTGGGCAGGGAAAAGACTGAGAGTAAAGTTTAAAATTATGCAAGATGTACATGAAAGAGGAGGTCTTAAGATGCCCAATTTGAGATTATATTATGATGCAGTTGTATTATCAACAATTAGTGACTGGTTTAATTTCACAGATGAAAGAATATTGAATATTGAGAGGTATGATTTATTGTATGGATGGCATGCGTATTTATTATATGATAAAAAGGTGGACAATGTTTTTAAGACTCATATTTTAAGGAATGCTCTGTTATGAGTTTGGAAAAAATATCAATATATATTAAATAACAGAATACCTATATGGGCAATACCCAGACATGCAATAGGAAATATAAATGTGGAGCAGAAACAAGACGTGATTACTTATAAAGAGCTTCTTAGAATGGAAGGGAATATTTTGCAACTGAAACCTTTAACAATGACATACAAAGCCCTACATGGCATGGGTCCGGACTACCTACGGGAGCACCTTCTGCCAACATCAACACCCCTCCGTCCTGTGCGCTCCCACAGAGAGGGCCTCCTCAGGGTGCCACCGCTCAAAGAATGTCGGCTGGTGGTCCCCAGGGGGAGGGCATTCTCAGTGGGTGCGCCAACCCTCTGGAACTGCTTGCCTACCGAAATCCGGGTGGCCCCCGACCTCCGCACCTTCCGGCGCGAATTAAAAACTTACCTGTTCCAGCAGTCCGGCCTGGCCTGATAGCTCTTGGGGTCTCAGTTGTTATTACTATTGTTTTTGACTATTGTTCAACTGTATACCTACCTTACTCTGTACACCGCCCCAAGTCCCTCGGGAGAAGGGCGGTATATAAAAACCAAATAAATAAATAAATAAATAAATAAATAAATGTATTAAAAGAAGAAAAGATAGTACAGACTTGGTTTCAGTTCACACAATTACAAGCTAGATGGAAAGAAGATCAGAAAATTGGTATAACAAGAGTTGATGAAAATTTGATAAAACAAATTAGAGATCAAAGTCAATCGCATATAAAAAGGCTATATAATGCATTGATAGAGATTGATTCCGAAATGGAGTTAGTTAAAGATTGTATGATAAAATGGGCTCAGAATATTCAAGAACTTATAATGATGGACACTTGGGGGAAAAATTGGGTTAGAAATGTAAAATTTACACAAGCACAAAACCTAAGAGAGAATTTTTATAAGATGTTTTATAGATGGCATTTAGATCCTAAAAAGTTAGCATGTATGTATCCAAATTAACCACCTAAGTATTGGAGATGTGGTAGTGAAGAGGCAACTTATTATCATATATGGTGGACATGTAAAAATGTTAAAGCCTTTTGGATAAAAATATGGTGGATTCTTCAGAAAGTTTTTAAGAAAAAGATAAGATTTACTCCACAGTTATTTTTACTGGGTATTATCCTGGATAGTTCTGCTATAGAAATCAAATTGATGTTACATTTAATAATGGCAGCCAGACTTCTGGTGGCACAATATTGGAAGAAAGAAGATTTACCTACAATAGAACAATGGACGTTTAAAGTAACGGACATGGCTGAAATGGCAAAAGTTTCAGCATATTTGAAAGAACAATCGCAAGAAAAATATATTTTGGAATGGAGAAGATGGATTGATTATATTCAAAATAAATACGGGACTAAAAAGTTTCAAATAGCTTATGAATAATTTTTAGTAATTAAAAAGATGTGTTATTGTAGTTATTATAGTTTTGTTATAAGGGAGTTAAAGAGTGGAAGGTTTGTTAATGTTTTAATAGATATTTAGCATATGTTTGTATAAGATTGTTATACATAATACCCTGTATTCTGCTTTGGGAAGTCTGGGGGGGGAGGGGTGATGGGGAGGGGGGTTCAATTTATATGTTTTTTAAATTTTGTAAAACTTTTCAATAATAAAAAAAAGAAATTGCACAAGCAGCAATCCATGGGCCAACAAGCAGATTCTTTTTGAAGACTACTGGTACTAAAACAAGTCATGTCTTTAGTAAATTATAGACTCTGGATTTAAACAGTCTTCCAAAGAGGTTAGCCATCTTAGAAATCTTGAAGGCACCATTGCATAATGCCAATCAAACGATTGTACAATTTATTGCACACTTGCTTTTGGTGACTTATATCCCACCATTCTCCACATCAGCCACAGATCTGTCCCTCCTCTTGAGGGTTACTCTGTGGGAATAGTGATTATATTCCCAAAATGCAAACAAACAATTGTGGAAACCTTCCTGGTTTGTCTTACAATTACAGCTCCCACAACTCCCAGAACAGGTTGGGAATTGCAGGCTATGTTTAAAGGGCTGCTAGTTTAGCTGTTGGAATTGCTCACAAGATTGGAAGCTCTCTCTGTGTGTGTGTGTGTTTGCATTCTGCGTTTCACAGCCTCATGAGTTTAATGAGATTTATTCCTAGATATAGATGTGCAGGACTGGCATCTTAAAAATAGCTATCCTCTCAGTGCACACAGATTTGAAATGTTAGGTAGCATTGGATAGATTGGATTTTTCCTTGTTGCAAAGGATTGCTTCAAGAGGGAATGATGCAAGGAGCCCAATAATCTTCCCTCCTTTCTCTTTTTTTGAAAGTAGAACCAGCCTTTTATGTTAAGGCCCTGCTCACTTTCCCAAACTCCAAACTCATGCGCCCTACTTTCCTAGCTCGTCCTACTTCCCAAACTCCAAACTCACGCTGTCCTACGCTCTCGTCTTTCCAGTTTGGAGTAGGAAAAGGCAAGCGAGGGAAGTAGGCTGTGAAACACAGAATGCGCGCGTGTGCGCACGCGCGCGCGCGCGCACACACACACACACACACACACACACACAGAGCTTCCAATCTTGTGAGCAATTCCAACAGCTAAACTATCCTGAGAGAAATTCCAAATCTCCCCACCTTCCCAAACTCCAAACTCATGCTGTCCTACGCTCATCTTCCCAGTTTGGAGTTGGAGAAGGCAAGTGAGGGAAGTAGGCTGTGAAACACAGTGAGGCTGTGAAACACAGAATGTGCACGCGTGCACACACACACACACACACACAAACACACAGCTTCCAATCTTGTGAGCAATTTCTGTTATGTATGGGGATTAATAAAATACAAGCAGCGGCTCGCTATTACCATCAGGTGGCACTGTACTGTGCCAGGATTGGCGGATAAGCACCCGGCGGGAAAACCATGTGAAGGGATTGGCTACCTGTGTACCTAGCCAGGTATATAAGGGGGTACAGGTAGCCTCTATTGTCCTGTTCAGTACATCCACCAATAAAGAGCTGTTATGCTGAACCTTTGTCCTGCATATTGCCATGCGGTCAAGAACCCACTACACAATAGTGGCGACGAAGGTGGGATCCTGTTTCTCCTGAGGACCTGAAGTCACAAGGATTGGAGGAAAGAAGCATCTTTCCCCGAACTATCTAATTCCGGCAAGCGGGCGCTTGCAGTCAGAAAAAAACTGGAGAAACAGGATACACCATGGCGAAATTTGGACAGGTTCTGCCGTTTGACGGAGATGGGCGTCTCACCTCAGCCAGGTAGAAGCGTTCCTGTGGGCTAACCACATCACTGATGTTGTTCAAAAAGCCGCAGCCCTGACCTGCTTGAGTGGCCCAGCGATCCACGACCTGGCAGTTAACCTGTGCGTGCCGACGCCGATCGAGACCATGTCATACAAGGACATCATAGAGAAGCTGAACAACCATTTTAAGCCACGAATATCTGAACTGGCTTGGCGAGGTCAGTTCGACCAGCAGTGCCAACGGCCAGGTGAGTCGGCTTCCAAATTTATTGTGGCCCTGCAGGAAGCCGCTAGACTGTGTAATTTTAGCAACCTAGAAGAAAGGCTGCAAGATTGCATGGTGTGTGGGCTCAGGGACAAACGGCTGCAGCAGCGGCTATATGCCCGGCCAACTATCACACTCCAAGATGCTCAGGATGAGATCTTGGCCAGCGAAGCCACCATTGGGGCAGTCAACGCGACCCAGCAAGTCCGACCCAGCAGCCCAGGTGGCTCTATTCATTATGGAGAGGCTGCGAACGGTGGGAGCGGGGATGCGTTAGAGGAGGCGGAGATCGATGCCATACAACAAAATCCAGGGAGACATCTAATGCAGCGCGACAACAACAGAAGCCAGCGGAAGCCCACAACGGCCAACAAATGTACCAAATGTGCCGAATGCACCAAGAGAGAAACTGCTCAGAAGTGTGCCAGTTGCGGAGGGAATCATCCACGAGCGACCTGCAAGTTCAGAACCGCAAAGTGTCGGTCCTGTGGCAAGACGGGACACATCGCAGCCATTTGCTGGAACTGCACTCGAGACAACCTATACGAACTCTAATCGATGGATGCGTGGCCTAAAGGTACAGAGTCCCCTCAGCCCACCTCTACCAAAAATTGTGAGAAGAGGGGAACTGTGTCCCACATGTGGATCCACTAGTTACTCACACCAAAAATCAAACTGGAGGTCCATTTGCAAGGTGTACCTTGCAAGATGGAACTTGACTCTGGGTCCGCAGTCTCCATAATTTCGTATGAGACATTTAAATCAGTTTGCGGCCACAGCAAGCGGTGGGCTCAATTGAAACCCACCAGCATTCAGTTAGCCAATTTTCAGCATGCCCCTATTAAGGTTAAGGGGGAGGCCACCATGTTAGTGGGGTTCAAGGACTTCCAGGGTCCCTTGAACATCCTGGAAGCCGAGGGCTGGAGGACCAGTCTAGTGGGGCTGAATTGGTTTGAGGCGCTGGGGATTGGAATCTCAGGGATCCATATAACCAGCCTGCAAGCCTCGACTCCATCTGCAAAATGTTTGCAGACGTATCTGATGGCAAGCTAGGCAAATATACAGGGCCCCCAATTAAGTTTAAGTTGAACCCCAACATCCTTCCCATAAGAATAAAACCCCGAAGAGTCCCCTTCGCTCTCAAACACAAGATTGAGAGTGAACTGGACAAATTAGTTGACCAGGGGGTGTCAGAACCAGTAGAAGGGGGAGAGTGGGAGACCCCAATAGTCACCCCACTCAAGGCTAACGGAGAAGTAAGAATTTGTGCAGATTATAAGGCCACGGTGAACCGGGCCCTAAATCCGCACACTTACCCAGTCCCGACGGTAAGACACGTCCTCTCTGCACTCCAGGGCAGAGCCATCTTTGCTAAGCTCAATTTGGCGCAAGTGTATCAGCAGCTCCCTGTTACCAGGGAGACGGCTGATGCTCAAACAATTGTTACACACAGAGGGGCTTTCAGAGTTATCCGTTTGCAGTTCAGTGTCTCTGTAGCTCCTGGAATATTTCAGGAGGTGATGGAGAAAACTCTGAAGGGCATACCTGGAGTATGCCCTTATTCTGATGATGTCCTTGTCGCTGGAGATTCTGAAGAGGTCCTGGCTGTCAGGCTGCAGGCTGTTTTAAGCAGATTTCGCTCTGCAGGATTGAAACTTTAAAAAGACAAATGCAGCATTGGAGTGGCATCCACTGAATTTCTGGGGTTCAGAATTGATGCCAAAGGAATTCACCCCACTGATTCCAAGGTAAGAGCAATTAAAATGGCTCCAACCCCTAAGAACAAAGCTGAATTGCAAGCTTTCCTGGAGTTACTAAATTTTTATCATGCTTTCTTGCCCCACAAGGCAGCAATTAATATCAGATTAGATGCAAAAATGACAGAGACTGAAAATGTGGTGGATAAAATTGATGGCGACTTGACCTTGGTACAGTACCACGAGATGGAGTTTGCTGTGAGAATCAGAGGCTTAAAAGAGGATCCTAAAGAAAATTTGAAGAAAATAGTTTCCGAGGCTTTGGAAGGTGTTTTGGGGCGACCAGCAGATGCAATTATGGAAGATATAGACAAAATTTTCCGTGTTAACTCGTGGATTGCAAGACAAAGGAAATTACCCAGAGATGTGGTGGTCTATTTTACAAAGAGAGCAATTAGAAATGGGGTTATTCAAGCCTTTTACAATACTAAATTTGCAATTGCTGAACAAGAAGTTTTGATTTTAAAAGAGATCCCTCCAAGAATCCTAAGGAGAAGGAAGGAATTTGCCTTTTTGGCACAAGAATTAAGACGACGTGATATTAACTTCAGATGGGAGATACCAGTGGGTATGGTTGTGATGCATGAAGGCACGAGACATCATCTTATTACAGTGTTGCAGGCACATGATTTTTATAGCAATGTTTTAAAAGCGGTCCCCATACCACTTTTGGAATCTACAAAGAAGAATGGTGAGGGAGAGCCTCAATTACGCAGTGAGAATTTACAAGGTGCTGAAGGAACAAGGCAGATGAAAGAGAAAGTTACAGGAGGGGATCAAATTTCAGTATTATCGGAGAGGTTAGAGACCAGAGAATGACACGTGCTGCTTCGAGACGAATGAGAACAGCAGAAAGTCATGATGGCACCTCCAAAACTTACTTATAGTGAAGCTGTGGGAGGAGAGCGACCTAAGAGAGTGCAGGTGATTTTGGAAGAAGCGCTCCAAAAGCTTCGGGTCGCGAAGGATGGCGACAAAGTTTCTAACTTGGAATGTTAATGGCTTAAATTCACCACAGAAGAGAAAGAAAGTTTTTCAATATTTAAAACAATTTAAGAATGATGTTATTTGTTTACAAGAAACACATATTAGAGTTACGGATCAAAAGTACTTATTAAATTCAAGACTGGGTACACAATTTATTGCCTCTGCAATGGATAAGAAAAATGGAGTGGTTGTTTATGTTAAGAATACTTTGACAGCGGAGTTAATTGAAGCAGATAAACAAGGAAGATAAGTTATAATTGAACTGTTAATAGAAGGCAAGAAAACACTTCTGGATGGATTATATGCTCCTAATCAACAACAAGAAGACTTTTATAGTTTATTACACAGCAAGATTACTCAGTGGGATTATAAATCTTTTATTTTTATGGGGGACTGTAACAGTGTTTTGGATGTACAAATGGACAAAAGGTTTTTTTTTTAAAGTATTCCAAGTCATGCTAAACTGCCTAAATCTTTTTTTGAAATGAAGGACGATTTGGAATTGCGAGATATTTGGAGAGAAAGAAATTTGCAAGAGAAGGATTATACTTTTTTTCTGATAGACATCAATCTTTTTCTAGGATTGACTTTATATTAATTACTAATGATTTCTTTTCTAGGATTAAGAAGATTAAGATTTGTCCAAGAACTATGTCTGATCATAGTCCAGTCTGGTTAGAGATAGAAAAAGATAATAGAGATAGGCGCTCCTGGCGTCTAAATGAGAATTTGTTTAGAAATCAGGAAAATGTGGAAGAATGTAAAAAAACAGATGAAGGATTTTTTTTAAATTAATATGCATAAAGGCACTTCTATTGAAATGGTCTGGGATGCTAGTAAAGCTTATATGAGAGGTGTATTAATATATTTGAATAACAAATATAGACGCAATCTGGAATTCAGGAGGAAGGAATTAGAGAATGAAATTAGGGAAAAAGAAAAGGCTTTAATTTTGAATCCATCGGATGTGAAGATTAAAGAGGTAATTAATTTATTAAGGGGACAGTTTGACAAGTTGATGGCTGATCAAGTGGCAACTAACTTATGGTATGTTAGACATAATACTTTTTGCAATGCCAATAAACCAGGTAGATGGTTAGCTTATTTGTTAAGGAAGAAGCAAAGGGCTTTTAATATAGATAGAATAGAACATAAGGGCAAGGTAGTGTATCAGCAGAGTCTTATTAAGAAGACTTTTGTTGATTTTTACTCTAAGTTATATGCTAGAGATAAGACTAGTGAGGCAGATATTGATGAATATTTGATGAACGCTAATATTCCTGTTCTTACACAAGAACAAAAGGAAGAGATGAATCAATTGATAACTGAGGAAGAAATTTTTTTCAGCAATTAAACAACTGAAAGTGGGTAAGGCGCCAGGTACAAATGGATTGACTGCTGTGTATTACAAAAATTTACAGTTAGAGATGGTAAAGCCATTAAGGGAATTGTTTCAGACAATTCAAATGGGAGGAGGGGTGCCCCCATCTTGGAAAACTGCTTTTATTTCTTTGATTCCGAAGGAGGACCAGGATGTCACCCAAGCAAAAAATTATAGGCCAATATCACTTTTGAATACGGACTACAAGATATTTGCTAAGGTTTTAGCTAACAGATTAATGAGGGTATTGCAACAAGTAATTCATGGTGACCAAACTGGGTTTATAAGTGGTAGACAAATGAAGAATAATGTGAGGCATATAGTTGATTTGTTTGAATTTTTGGAAAGAAACAATCAGATCCCTGCAGCGTTGATCTTTTTGGATGCTGAAAAAGCCTTTGATCAATTGGTTTGGCAATTTTTGTTGAAAGTATTAGATAAAATGAACTTTGGGGATAAATTTTTACAACCAATCAGGGCATTATATCAAAAGCAAACAGCCCGCATAATAGTTAATAATAGTTTGATGGAAGTATGTAACATTGAAAAGGGTACAAGGCAGGGGTGCCCGTTGTCACCTTTATTATTTGTTTTAACATTGGAGATATTATTGATTAAAATACAGGGTTTGGATAAAGTTAAGGGAATTCAAATTAGAGATCAGGATTATAGATTGAGGGCGTTTGCAGATGATCTGGTTGTTACAGTAACTCAGCTTGAAGACTCAGTTGTAGAACTGATGGAGATAACGCAATATGGGAAAGTTTCTGGATTTAAGGTTAACATACAAAAAACTAAAATGTTGTCTAAGAATATGACAGTATCACAAAAGGCTGTTTTAGAAGAGCTAACGGGATTTGAAATAGTTAAAAGGGTTAAATATTTGGAGATATATTTGTCACCCTCAAATGTAAAGTTATATAAAAATAATTAGAGATCAAGGTCAAGCACATATTAAAAGGATATATCTTGCATTGATAGAAATTGATTCAGAGACAGAACTTGTTAAAGACTGTATGATAAAGTGGGCTCAGAATTTTCAAGAAGTCATTACAATGGATACTTTGGAAAAGATTTGGGTGAGAAATGTAAAATTCACGCAGGCTCAAAATTTAAGAGAAAACTTTTATAAAATGTTTTATAGGTGGCACTTAGATCCTAAAAAATTAGCAAGTATGTATCCGAACTGCCAGCCCAAATGTTGGAGGCATGGTTGTGAATATGCAACGTATTTTCATATATGGTGGACCTGTAAAAAGGTTAAAGCTTTTTGGATTAAAATTTGGTGGAACATGCAAAAGATATTTAAGAAAAGGATAAAGTTTTGTCCGCAACTGTTTTTATTGGGCATTATTACTGATACTACTGTTGTGGACACTAAGATGATGTTGAATTTAATTACGGCAGTGAGACTTTTAGTAGGGCAATATTGGAAGAAGGAAGAACTGCCGACTATAGAAGAATGGACTTTAAAAGTTTCCAATCTGGTGGAAATGGCAAAGATTTCAGCGTACTTGAAAGACCAGTCGCAACAGAGATATATTGTGGAGTGGAGAAGATGGATTGATTATATCCAGAATAAATATGGGACTAAAAAGTTTCATCTAGCATTTGAATAAGTATTGATGTGATATTTATATTGCTTGTAGTTATTTTATAAGAGTTAAAGTGCGATAGATTTAATATTTTATTGTTGTTTGCATAAGGTAGACTATGATTGTTTGTATTTTTATACCCTGTATTGAGCTCTGGGAAGTCGGAGAAGGGGGAGGGGGAAGGGAGGGAGGTGTTGGGGAGGGCTGGGGAGAGGGGAGGGGTTTGGGAGGGGTTTTGTTTTATTAAAAAAATGTATTGTAAAACTTTTCAATAAAAAAGGCAGTAATAGCTGAGCCCTTACACAGGCTCTTAGACAAAAAAAAAACTCCTTGGAACTGGACCAACGTCCATGAGCATAGTTTCCGGAATTTAAAAGACTTGTTGTCCTGTAACTCAACTGTCACACATTTTATAGAAAACAAACCATCTGCATCGCTTGTGATGCATCCCCCTATGGGGTGGGCGCTGTTCTAAGTCACATAGAGGATAATGGGGAGCAGAGACCCATTGCTTATTACTCCCAAACACTGTCAAGGGCAGAAAGAAACTACGCCCAAATAGATAAAGAAGCCCTGGCAATAGTGATGGGAGTCAAAAAAAATTCATGACTACTTATATGGCAGGGAATTCACTATTTTCACGGACCATAAGCCTTTGTTGGGGTTGTTCACGACTGACAGACAAACCCCACAGATCCTATCACCCAGGATGCTGAGGTGGTCCATATTCCTATCTGCATACACGTGTAAACTGGTGCACAAACCAGGAAAGGACATTGGCCATGCAGATGGTTTAAGCAGGTTACCATTAACCACTGCTGAACCGGATCCAGCACCTGCTGAGCAGATAATGGCCATCCAGGATCTACCAGAATGCCTGCTCCACACTAAGGACATTGCTGCAGGTACCAAGGCTGACAAGGTCTTGAGCAGGGTTCAGACATGGGTAGTCTCAGGTTTGCAGGAAAAGAGTCCAGGCCCGGAATTTCAGGCATTCTTCATGAGGAGACAGGAGCTTTCTTCTCATAAGGGATGCCTATTGTGGGGTAGCAGGGTCATCATTCCTGAGAAACTCAGGGATAGGTTATTACAGTCACTACATGAGGGACACCCCGGCATAGTCAGGATGAAGGCATTAGCCAGGAGTTACTTGTGGTGGCTGGGCCTCGATAAGGCTATAGAGGAACAAGTCGTGGGACGTTACATGTGCCAAAGGTCAAGGCTTGAACAGCTGCATGCACTGGTTCACAAGTGGGAGGAGATGCACAAACCGTGGTCTAAAGTCCACATTGACTATGCTGGCCCCTTTCAGGGTCAAACCTTCCTAGTAGTAGTGGACAGCTACTCCAAATGGCTTGAGGTGGTACCAGTTACTAGCATGACCACAGCCAAGACAGTCCAGGTGTTCAGGGGACTTTTCACTACTCATGGCCTGCCTGATGTGATAGTCTCAGATAATGGCCCACAATTCACATCTGCTGATTTCCAGGGTTTCACGAGGGCCAACTTGATTAGACACGTCACCTCTGCGCCCTTCCACCCATCGTCCAACAGGCAAGCAGAACGGATGGTGAGGATGACCAAGGACGCATTGAGATGCATCATCAGTGGAGACTGGCACCAAAGGTTGGCCCAATTCCTTCTTGCACAACACACTACACCATGTACAACCACTGGCAAGAGCCCTGCAGAGCTGCATTGGGGCAGACGGCTCATCACTAGACAGACTCCACCCTGACAGAGTGGCCGCAGAGACGGAACAACCCATCTTCACCAGAGAGCTACACACAGGTGACCTAGTTTGGGTCAGAAACTATGGGCTGGGTCATGTGTGGGTTCAGGGGGTGGTGATTGACAGAACGGGGCCATTGTCCTACATTGTAGAGGTGGAGGGGGGCCATCAGGTCAGGCGTCACATTGACCAAATCAGGAAACGGGTTCCTGAAAAGTCACAGGTTGACGGGCCTACTCTTACAAGGGGTCCTGGGATTGAGGAGGACCTCACGGACATTGGTCTAATACCTGGAGGGTTTGGCGGGACTGAACAACAACTGGAACAACAGGCCCTGGCATATCAGGACAATGCAGTCAAAGGGGCACAGAGCCAGGCCTCAGCGCTGGATGAGGCTGCTCAGGACGGTGAGCAAACCTTGAGAATGTCATCCAGGACTCATAGGCCACCTGCCTATTTGGAGGACTATGTAAGGTCGTAAGAAGGTCACAATGTGTCTATACAACACCAGGAAACATGTGTTATAAAAATAAATTCTTTTATTTTTTTTGTATGGGGGAAGGGGTGTTATGTATGGGGATTAATAAAATACAAGCAGCGGCTTGCTATTACCATAAGGTGGCGCTGTACTGTGCCAGGATTGGCGGATAAGCACCCGGCGGGAAAACCATGTGAAGGGATTGGCTACCTGTGTACCTAGCCAGGTATATAAGGGGGTACAGGTAGCCCCTATTGTCCTGTTCAGTATGTCCACCAATAAAGAGCTGTTATGCTGAACCTTTGTCCTGCATATTGCCATGCGGTCAAGAACCCACTACAAATAATTCCAACAGCTAAACTAGCCTGAGAGAAATTCCAAATCTTCTCACCTTCCCAAACTCCAAACTCGCGCTGTCCTACGCTCATCTTCCCAGTTTGGAGTTGGAGAAGGCAAGTGAGGGAAGGAGGCTGTGAAACACAGTGAGGCTGTGAAACACAAAATGCGTGCCCGTGGACACACACACACACACACACGTACGCAGAACTTCCAATCTTGTGAGCAATTCCAACAGCTAAACTAACCTGAGAAAAATTCCAAATCTCCTCACCTTCCCAAACTCCAAACCTGCGCTGTCCTACCCTCATCTTCCCAGTTTGGAGTTGGAGAAGGCAAGTGAGGGAAGGAGGCTGTGAAACACAGTGAGGCTGTGAAACACAAAATGCGTGCCCGTGGACACACACACACACACACACGTACGCAGAACTTCCAATCTTGTGAGCAATTCCAACAGCTAAACTAACCTGAGAAAAATTCCAAATCTCCTCACCTTCCCAAACTCCAAACCTGCGCTGTCCTACGCTCATCTTCCCAGTTTGGAGATGGAGAAGGCAAGCGAGGGAAGTAGGCTGTGAAACACAGAATGCGCGTGCACACACACACACACACACACACACACACAAACGCAGAGTTTCCAATCTTGTAAGCAATTCCAACAGCTAAATTAGCCTGAGAGAAATTCCAAATCTTCTCTTGCTCCCCTTAAAAGAAGAAACTGGAAACCAACCAAACCCAGGGAGGCTGGTGGAAGACAGCCCGTACTTATTCACTTATTTGTTCCCGTTCCTTTCTGCAGGCCACAGGAAATGGGAGGTGAGACACAGGCGGGCACCATTTTTTACACACACACACACACACACACACACACGCGCACACACACACACACACACACACACACACACCAGGAAAAATGAAAGGTTGCTATTAAATCCCAACATGACTCCATGGAAGATGCACAATGGAGGGTCTGCTGCTGTATGGAGTAGGATTAGAGAGGGAGGGAGCCAGCCTCCCTCTTTCTCCTCCCAAACTCATTCACGATAAGGACACCCACCAGATGCTGAACCTTGGTCTTCCTCTGCAGAGACATCTTCAGTGCCTTGTTGAGGCCATGGGGGTTTGTCATGCTCTCTGCTCAGCACCTGCTAAGGGCTGGCCGATGGCAGAAGGAGCAGTAGGCTTGCCATGTGCTCCTTGCAGGCCCAGATCTAGGGCCACAGAGCAATTTCACTCCCACTCCATGGCTGATCTGGGCAGCAGAAGCATTTTTGAAGCCTCTGGAGCTTGCATCCATGGCCATGGGGTGATTTTACAATGCTCCAGTGGCCCAATCCGGGTGTCGGAGGCCTGAAAAAATGCTTCTGCTGGCCAAATCAACTGGGGGTGTGTGAGCAAAATTGCTCTGCAGCCCTAGATCTGGGCAGCAGAAGCATTTTTGAAGCCTCTGGAGCTCGCATCCGTGGCCATGGGACTATTTTACAATGCTCCAGCAGCCCGATCCGGATGTCGGAGGCCTGCAAAATGTTTCTGCTGCCCAGACCTAGGGCTGCAGAGTGATTTCGCTCCCCCCCATGCCAATTTGGACAGCAGAAGCATTTTTGTAGGCCTCCGATGCCTGAATTGGGCTGCTGGAGCATCATAAAATGATCAGCCATTGGGGGGGCATGAAATCACTCTGGAGGCTTACCTGGACTCGTGCTTCAGCTGTCTCCACCATCCAGCCCGGATCTGCCCAGATCCTGCAGCTGCTCCCTGACTCTCAGTGCAGAGAGAAAGAGCTGAGGAGCACATGGAGAAGGGGCAGGGCAGCCTGGCCCCACCTCCCTCTTGGGTGATGGCACGCATGCCCTCAGGGATGGCTCTGTGTGCTGCCTGTGGCATGTGTGCCATAAGTTCGCCACCCTTGATATAGAAGAAAAATAATGCAATATATAGAAAAAGCTAAGCTACCAAAAATCCCAGAGAACTTCAAAAATATGTTAAATGAAAAAATGACAATGATGGAATTGACGGAAAATATAAAAAGGTAAAAAAATGACAAGACTCCGGGACCAGATAGGTTACCTGCAGAGTTTTATAAATGTTTACAAGATAGATTAAGCTTACCAATGAAAGAAGTTTGTAGTGAGGTGTTACTAGAGGCTAAATTACCAAACACTTGGACAGAAGCTAACATCACTTTAATGCCAAAATAAAATTCAGATTTGATACAGATATAGACCAATATCACTATTAAATGTGGATGATAAAATTTTTGCCTCAATAATAGCAGAGAGGCTGAAAAGATTTCTGATTGAATTTATTCATCCAGACCAAAATGGATTTCTACCAAACAGACAAATAAAAAATAACCTAAGAATTATTTTGGATACACTGGAATATTATGAAATGCATCCAGGAAAACAAATGGCACTATTTTTTTAGATGCACAGAAAGCCTTTGATAATGTAAATTGGCAATTTATGATACAACAACTAAACACTATGGACTTTGGATGGAAATTTATAAATAAAATTAAGACAATATACCATAGACAAACAGCAAAAGTAATTGTAAATGGGAATTTTACAGAGAATTTTAACATAAAAAGGCACAAGATAAGGACACTATCTCCACTGTTATTTATATTAACTCTGAAAGTGTTGAATAGAAACATTAGACAGGATCTAGAAATAAAAGAAATGGAGATAAAAGATGAAAAATATAAACTTCAAGCATTTTCAGATGATTTGGTAGAAGAACTAGAAGAACCGTTGGAGACAGGCCCTAGACTATTGAAAAGAATAGAAAAATTTGGATAAGTAGCAGGATTGAAGATAAACAGCAAAAAAACTAAAGTTATAGTTAAGAATCTTACAGATAAACAGAAAAATCAATTGTCAGGAAAAATAGATCTCCAGATAGTTAAGAAAGTTAAATATTTGGAAATATACAGTAGTGGCCAAAATTGTGGAAATCTTTTGGGAAAAGTGTACAATAAAAATGCCACCGTTGGTTAAGTTTCCATCAATTTTTCTTCTAATTTCTTTATAACTGTAGCCTTGTTCACTTAATAATACTATTTTACATCGCTTTCTGGGCAACCAGTCAACTCTTTACACCATTACATATGTTGTATATAGTATGTTTTAGGTGTGTGTCATGTATATGTTTCACTTTGAGAGTGGGAAACTAAATTTCATTTGAATGTGTGCCATTGTGCCCACAGTAAAAAATGACAATAAAGATTATCTTATCTTACTTTAATTTTATTACGTTTTACAAGCTAACTAAATGAAAGAACACAAAAAAACCCAACCAACTTGCTAGCGATCACATAACACACTGACAAATGTCCTCCTCTCAGCTTCAATACAAGACATCAATAAATGAATCCTACAGTGATCTGATTGGTTCATTGCCAAAACAAGATGACACCTGATTGGTTCTCTAAACACTCATGCTCATTGGCTACAATCAGATGAAGGAAAGCTACCTGATACCAAACAAAGCAAGTTGTGCTTCCTTTTTCTGGTTATTTGGCTATAATGTTTGATAAGATACAGTACAGCTAATTGAACAAACTTTGTTGCATTATATTATGGATTAAATTAACATTCCATTGATATATACTCCCCCCCTTCATGGATTACTGCCTTGTCGTGACGAAGGGACTTGCATAATTCAATGAAGCTATGAGCTATGCCATGCAGGGCCACCCAAGATGGAAAGGTCATAGGAGAGAGTTCTGACAAAACGTGACCCAATGGAGAAGGAAATGGCAACCCACTCCAGTATCTTTGCCATGAAAACCCTATGGACAGTACCAAAAGGCAAAACGATATGACGCTGGAAGATGAGCCCCTCAGGTCAGAAGGCGTCCAATATGCTACTGGGGAAGAGCAGAGGGCTAGTACTAGTAGCGCCAGAAAGAATGAAGCGACTGGGCCAAAGCCGAAAGGACGCTCAGCTGTGGATGTGTCTGGTGGTGAAAGGAAAGTCCAATGCTGTAAAGATTTTTTTCTCCATAGGAACCTGGAATGTAAGATCCCTGAATCAAGGAAAGCTGGATGTGGTCAAAAAAGAGATGACAAGACTGAACATCGACATCTTAGGTATCAGCAAACTAAAATGGACAGGAATGGGTGAATTTAATTCAGATGACCATCAGGTATACTACTGTGGGCAAGAATCCCTCAGAAGAAATGGAGTAGCCTTCATAGTCAATAAAAGAGTAGGAAAAGCAATACTGGGATACAATCCTCAAAATGACAGAATGATCTCAGTTCGAATCCAAGGCAAACCATTCAATATCACAGTAGTCCAAGTCTATGCCCCAACCACCGGTGCTGAAGAGGATGAAATTGACCAGTTCTATGAAGCCCTACAGCACCTTATATCACTAACACCAAAAAATGATGTCCTTATCATCATGGGGGATTGGAATGCTAAAGTAGAAAAGCCAAAAGATAACCGGAATAACAGGCAAGTTTGGCCTTGGAGTACAAAATGAAGCAGGGCACAGACTGATAGAATTTTGTCAAGAGAATACGATGGTCATAGCAAACACTCTTTTCCAACAACCCAAGAGATGGTTCTACACATGGACATCACCAGATGGTCAACACAGAAATCAGATTGACTATGTGCTCTGCAGCCAAAGATGGAGAAGCTCTATACAGTCAGTAAAAACAAGACCAGGAGCTGACTGTGGCTCAGACCATGAGCTTCTCATTGCAAAGTTTAGGCTTAAAGTGAAGAAAGTAGGAAAAAGCACTAGGCCACTCAGGTATGAATTAAATCATATCCCTGTTGAATATACAGTAGAGGTGACAAATAGATTTAAGGAATTTGATCTGATAGACAGAGTGCCTGAAGAACTATGGACAGAGGTTTGCAACATTGTACAAGAGGTAGCAACCAAAACCATCCCAAAGAAAAAGAAATGCAAGAAAGCAAAATGGCTGTCTGAGGAAGCTTTGCAAATAGCTGAGGAAAGGAGGGAAGCAAAAGGCAAGGGAGAAAAAGAAATATACGCCCAATTGAATGCAGAATTCCAGAGAATAGCTAGAAGAGATAAGAATGCCTTCTTAAATGAACAGTGCAAAAAAATAGAAGAAAACAATAGAATAGGGAGGACCAGAGATCTTTTCAAGAAAATTGGAGAGATGAAGGGAACATTTCATGCAAAAATGGGCATGATAAAGGACCAAAATGGCAGGCACCTAACAGAGGCAGAAGAGATTAAGAAGAGGTGGCAAAATTACACAGAGGAACTATACAAGAATGAGCTTAATGTCCCTGATATTCACAATGAGGTGGTCACTGACCTCGAGCCAGACATCCTAGAATGTGAAGTGAAGTGGGCCTTAGAAAAGCTGAGCAACAACAAAGCTAGAGAGTTCCAGAAAAACATCTACTTCTGCTTCATGCTAAAGCCTTTGATTGTGTGGATCATAACAAACTGTGGCAAGTTCTTAAAGAGATGGGCATACCAGACCATCTTATTTGTCTCTTGAGAAACCTATATGTGGGCCAAGAAGCAACAGTGAGAACTGGACACGGAACCACTGATTGGTTCAAAATTGGGAAAGGAGTCTGGCAAGGCTGTATACTGTCACCCTGCCTATTTAACTTATATGTAGAGCACATCATGAGAAAGGCAGGGCTAGATGAGTCAAAAGTTGGAATTAAGATTGCCGGAAGAAATATCAACAACCTAAGATATGCAGATGATACCACTCTAATGGCAGAAAGTGAAGAGGAACTAAACAGCCTCTTGTTGCGGGTGAAGAAGGAGAGTGCAAAACTTGGGCTGAAACGTAACATTAAAAAAACCAAGATCATGGCGTTCGGCCCTCTCAATTCCTGGCAAATAGATGGGGAAGAAATGGAGGTAGTGACAGATTTTATTTTCCTGGGCTCCAAGTTCACTGCAGATGGGGACCGTAGCCAAGAAATTAAAAGACGCTTGCTCCTGGGGAGGAAAGCCATGGCAAATCTAGACAGTACACTAAAAAGCAGAGACATCACCCTGTCAACAAAAGTGCGTATAGTCAAGGCTATGGTCTTCCCAGTTGAAATGTATGGCAGTGAAAGTTGGACCATAAAAAAGGCTGAGCGCCAAAGAATTGAGGCCTTTGAACAATGGTGCTGGAGAAGACTCCTGTGAGTTCCTTGGACTGCAAGGCGATCAAACCAGTCAGTCCTAGAGGAGATCAACCCTGACTGCTCTTTAGAAGGCCAGATCCTGAAGCTAAAACTCAAATACTTTGGCCACCTAATGAGAAGGAAGGACTCACTGGAGAAGTGACTCTAATGCTGGGAAAGATTGAGGGCAATAGAAGAAGGGGATGACAGAGAATGAGTTGGCTGGATGGAGTCACTGAAGCAGTAGGCGTGAGCTTAAATGGACTCCAGAAGATGGGAGAGGAGAGGAAGGCCTGGAGAAATGTTGTCCACAGGGTCGCGATGAGTCGGACACGACTTCGCAGCTAACAACAACATACTCCCCCAAAAAAGTGGTGTTATTAGCCATCAAACCTCAAAAATACACTCCTCCGAAAAGGTTTCCACAATTTTGGCCACTACTGTATCTAACAGCAAGATGTTCAACAATAACACTATTAAATCAAATAAAACTGCATTTGGAAAAATGTAAAAACCTACAAATATCAATGTTAGGAAGAATAGCTACTGTAAAAATGAATACCTTACCAAAATTGCTTTTCCTATTTTAAACAGTAGTCATAAAAAAAGAGAAAAAAATTCTTCAACAATTTAAATACACTGAGTTTGAAATTTATTTGGCAAGGGAAGAAAGCCAGAATTAGATTAAAAATGTTACAAGAATCTAAAGAGAATGGAGGATTTGGTTTACCAGATTGGGTCTTATACTATCAAGCTTGTGCTCTAACATGGCTAAAAGAATAGATAACGCTTAGACATAAAAGATTATTATACTTAGAAAAACATGATTTACCACTAGGATGGCATGCCTTTCTATGGTATGGGATTAATAAAATTCATAGATACTTCCAAAATCACTATGTGAGAAACACATTACTTTTAGTATGGGAAAAGATAAAAGCAAAAATTTACCGTAGTTTCCGGCGTATAAGACTACTTTTTAACCCATGAAAATCTTCTCAAAAGTCAGGGGTCATCTTATATGCCGGGTGCTGAAAATTTAGGGACAGGGCTGGCTGGAAAACCTGGAGCAGATCTCCCATTTAGTCTGCGCAGGGAAAGCGGGACCAATTGGAGAAGAAGCTGCAGTCTGTGATTTTTTACAGGCTGGGGTCTGGGCGTTTTTCCTTCTAAAGTTGAAGAGCAGCTGTAGTATATCCCAACTTGAAAGGCAGGTGGGGAAGGCAGCAGCCAGAGCAGCGGCTTAGCTCTAAGAACACATTTGACTCAGGAACTGGGCGGGCTGGCTGGAAAACCTGGAGCGGATCTCCCATTTGGTCTTTTTTTTAAAAATCCCATTTATATCCTGCCCTTCTCCGAAGACTCAGGGTGGCTTACAATTTAAAGCACAAATCAATGTGCTTAGCAATAGCCTTCATTCTGTGTATATGCCTGTTTATTAGGGCTTTCACCCCCCCCCAAGCAGCATTATTACAAAGTCAGCTTATTGCCCCCAACAATCTGGGTCCTCATTTTACCTACCTTGGAAGGATGGAAAGCTGAGTCAACCTTGAGCCTGGTGGGATGCGAACCTGCACTAATTGCAGGCAGCTGGTGTTACTTAAGGCTCTGCGCAGGGAAAGCTTTAGAGTGAATTAGGAAAAGTGAAAAAGTGAATTAAGAAAATAGGGAACGGTTGCTGGAATTGGGTATGTGTAGCTTAACGAAGAGAAGGGTGAGGGGTGACATGATAGCAGTGATCCAATATCTCAGGGGCTGCCACAAAGCAGAGGGAGCCAAGCTATTCTCCAAAGCACCTGAAAGCAGGACAAGAAGCAATGGATGGAAACTAGTCAAGGAGAGAAGCAACCTAGAACTAAGGAGAAACTTCCTGACAGTTAGAATAATTAAACAGTGGAACAACCTGCCTCCAGAAGTGGTGAATGCTCCAACACTGGAAGTTTTTAAGAAGAGACTGGACAGCCATTTGTCTAAAATGGTATAGGGTTTCCTGCCTTAGCAGGGGGTTGGACTAGATGACCTCCAAGGTCCCCTCCAACTTCTTCTTCTTCTTCTTCTTCTTCTTCTTCTTCTTCTTCTTATTATTATTATTATTATTATTATTATTATTATTATTATTATTATTAATAATAATAATAATAATAATAATAATAATATTAATATTATTAATATTATTATTATTATAGTTTAATCCACTTGCACTGTTTCATGTTTACATGTTTGATGACAAACAGCCTTATGTTTATAAGTGACAGTTTTCCTACTAAGCACCTGCATGTCATAAGCATTTGAATTAAAATTACCATATTAAAATCAAATCTGGGACTTCCGGTGGCGGTGCAGTGCCGAAGACAGCCGTTTCGGGCTGCCCGCTTCACAGCTGAGTTGTTTTCACCCGAAACAGCGCCGATCAGCTGTTTGGGTGGATTTGAAGCCCCCTCTTCGGGAGAAGAGGAGGGGGTGAGGCCCCAGATAGGGGTTGAGTTCTCTGGGGCCTCCTGAGCTAAAAGCTTGGGCGGCTGAAGGATTGAACTCCCCCGTAGCCTGGGTTGCTCCCAGCTGTTTAGCGTCTCTGCTCCGGGATTTTTGGAGCAGAGCCAGGCGTTTGCGACCACCCCTGCCAGAAGGAAAGACCCTGGAATAAAAAGGAGCAGGCAGAGCGGTACAGGAGGTCAAGGTGAAGAGGACTTTTATTTTTACTCTCTAGCTTAATGGACTTTATAAACTTAAAGTGAAAGTGCGCAACAAGTGAAAGTGAAAAGATGGCGGCTAAACCTCCCTCAAAAACCCTTCGGAGTGCGGGAAATTCCCCGGTGCAACAGACATCGTTGCAAGCTTTGCTTCCTCCTGCACCTCCTGCGGCATTGACGTTGAAGGATTTACAAGATGCCTTTGTAAAACAATCCCAGGTAATATCAGAAATGCTGGGTGATAAGATTGCAAAGGTGGAGGAGAAACTGGAGAAACTGGAGGAGAGGATAGAAGAGAAGTTTAAAGTAATGGAGGAGAGGATGGAAGAGAAGTTTAGTGCAATGAGGGTAGACATTTTGTCTACAGTGGAAAGCGTGGCTGAATGTGTGCAATGTTTGGACGAAAAAGTGGAGGATCTTAGTCAAAAGAATGCTATATTAGAAGTAAAGGTACTGGAGAATGAAGATTTAAGGGATAAAATGGACGGAGAATTGAGTCTTGTCCAGTATCATCAGATGCAGCATGCTATTAGAATCAGGGGCTTAAAAGAGAATCCTAAAGAAGACCTAAAGCAGCTGATTTCTGAGGCTTTGGAAGCAGTATTGGGTCAGCCAGCATCTGAAATAAAGGGATGCATGGACAAAGTTTTTCGTGTAAACTCATGGATTGCTAGGCAGAGGAAGCTACCTAGAGATGTGGTGGTTTACTTTATAAAGAGAGAAACTAGAGATGAAGTTATTCAAGTCGCTTATGATACTAAAGTTGTGGTTGCTGACCAAGAAGTTTTGGTTTTAAAAGAAATTCCTCCAAAGATTTTAAGGAGAAGGAAGGATTTTGCATTTCTCGTGCAGGAACTTAAGCAACGTGATATAAAGTTTAGATGGGAGATTCCTGTCGGATTGGTGGTGATGCATGAAGGTAAAAGATATCGTCTGGTTACTGTGACACAGGCGCGTGATTTCTACAATAATGTTTTAAAAGCAACCCCTCTACCACTTCTGGAAGCTGCAAAGGGATTTGGAGAAGGGAAACCTCAAGAGGCCGAAGATGGACAGACAGAGGAGAATGGTGCTGGAGGGGATCAAATTATAGTCTCGTCGGCTGTTGCTGGAGAGCAGAGGGTGACGCGTGCCGCTTTAAAACGAGCAAAACAAATAAAAGAGCAAGACCAGCAGAAGGTTATGGAACTTTCAAAGCGTACTTACAGTGAAGCAGTGGGAGGAGCGCGGCCCAAAGGAGACAGAGGGGCTATTAAAGATGTGCTCCAACAGCTTCGGGGTGCCACGCATGGCGACTAAATTTCTAACCTGGAATGTTAATGGACTAAATTCACCACAGAAGAGAAAGAAAGTTTTTCAATATTTAAAACAATTCAAGATTGATGTTATATGTTTGCAAGAAACGCATATTAGGGTTATGGACCAAAAGTATTTATCAAATTCAAGGTTGGGCACACAATTTGTTGCCTCTGCGATGAATAAGAAAAATGGAGTGGTTGTTTATGTTAAAAGTACTTTAACAGCGGAATTAATTGAAGCAGATAAGCATAGAAGATATGTTATGATAGATTTGTTGCTAGAAGGCAAAAAATCGCTTTTAGTTGGACTGTATGCTCCTAATCAACAACAAGCTGATTTTTTTAGTTCACTTCATACAAAGCTTACTCAATTGGATTACAAATCGTTTATTTTTATGGGGGACTGGAATGGTGTTTTGGATGTACAGATGGATAAGGCTGGTTCTTTTAAGCGTGCTCCGAGTCATGCCAGATTGCCTAAATCTTTTTTTGAAATGAAGGACGATTTGGAATTGAGAGATATTTGGCGTGACACACACCTGCATGAAAAGGATTGTACTTTTTTTTCTGATAGACATCAATCTTTTTCTAGGATTGATTTTATTTTGCTGACTAATGACTTTTTTTCTAGGATTAAGAAGGTAAAGATCTGTGCAAGAGCTATCTCTGACCATAGTCCAGTTTGGTTAGAGATCAATAAGGACAATATAGATAGGCGCTCGTGGCGCGTAAATGAGAATTTGTTTAGAAATCAGAGAAATGTGGAAGAATGTAAACAGCGGATGAAGGATTTTTTTGAAATTAATATGAATAAGGATACTTCTATGGACATGGTTTGGGATGCTAGCAAGGCCTATATGAGAGGGGTGTTGATATATATGAATAATAAACACAGACGTACTTTGGAAGCCAGAAGGAAAGAATTGGAGAATGAAATTAGGGAAAAAGAAAAGGCCTTGATTTTGAACCCATTGGATGTGAAGACTAAGGAGGTTATTAAGCTATTAAGAGGACAATTTGACAAATTAATGGCTGATCAAGTGGCAACCAATTTGCGGTTTGCTAGGCATAATACTTTTTGCAATGCTAGTAAGCCAGGTAGATGGCTAGCTTATAGACTAAGGAAAAAGCAAAGGGCTTCTAATATAGATAAAATTGAACATAAGGGAAAGGTTGTGTTTCAACAGGATCTTATTAAGGAAGCCTTTCTGGACTTTTATTCCAAATTATATGCTAAGGAGAAAATTAATGAAAAAGATATTGATGTATATTTGGAGAATGCTAGCATCTCGGTTCTTACACAGGAACAAAAAGAGGAGATTAACCAATTGATAACAGAAGAAGAAATTCTTACAGCAATTAAGGAATTGAAGTTGGATAAAGCGCCAGGTACGGATGGTTTGACTGCGGTTTACTACAAAAATTTACAAATGGAGTTGATAAAGCTGTTAAAGGAAGTGTTCCAGATAATTCAGAGAGGGGGAAAGGTGCCTCCGTCTTGGAGAACTGCTTTTATCTCTTTGATTCCGAAGGAAGATCAAGATGCTACTCAAGTAAAAAATTATAGACCAATATCACTTTTAAATACAGATTATAAGATATTTGCTAAGGTGTTGGCTAATAGACTGATGAGGGTTCTGCAACAGGTGATTCATGGGGATCAAACTGGGTTTATTAGTGGTAGGCAAATGAAAAATAACGTGAGGCATATAGTTGATGTGTTAGAGTTTTTGGAAAGGAACAACCAGATCCCTGCGGCGCTAATTTTTTTAGATGCTGAAAAAGCTTTTGATCAATTGAATTGGCAATTTTTGATGAAAGTTTTAGATAAAATGAATTTTGGGGATAAATTTTTGCAACCAATTAGGGCATTATATCAAAAACAAACTGCCCGAATAATAGTTAACAATAGTTTGACTGAAGCTTGTAATATTGAGAAGGGCACAAGGCAAGGGTGTCCGTTATCGCCTTTGTTATTTGTGTTAACATTGGAGATATTATTGGTAAAAATACGGAATTCGGAAAGAATTAAGGGTATACAAATTAGAGATCAGGATTATAGATTGAGAGCGTTCGCAGATGATCTGGTTGTTACAGTGACCCAGCCGGAGAACTCTGTTGTGGACCTGATGGAGATAATAATGCAATATGGGAAGGTTTCTGGATTTAAAGTTAATGCACAAAAAACTAAAATTTTGGCCAAAAATATGACAGTATCGCAAAGGGCTCTTTTAGAAGGACTAACTGGATTTGAGATTGTCAAGAGGGTCAAGTACTTGGGGGTGTTTTTGTCACCCTCTAATACAAAGTTATATAAAAATAACTATGAAAGATTATGGGGAAAAATTCAAAAAGAAATGGAGAGCTGGGAAAAATTGCAATTGTCTTTGTTGGGGCGAATCGCAGCAGTGAAAATGAATGTCCTGCCTAAATTTTTATTCTTATTTCAAATGATATCGGTTCTTAAGAAAGATTCTAATCTGGAGGAATGGCAGCGAGGTATCAATAAATTTGTATGGGCAGGGAAAAGGCCACGAGTTAAACTTAAGATTATGCAGGATACTCGTGAAAGAGGTGGCCTTAAAATGCCCAATCTTAAATTATATTATGAAGCTGCTGCGTTAGCAGGAATAAGTGATTGGATTAATTTGACACAAGAGAGATTATTAAATCTTGAGGGCCACGACTTGTTATTTGGCTGGCATGCATATTTGTTGTATGATAAGAAGGTAGATAATGTGTTTAAAGTGCATATTTTAAGACAGGCATTGTTGAGAGTTTGGAAGAAGTATAGACATAAGTTAGATTGTAAGATACCATTGTGGGCAATCCCAAAACACGCAATAGAAAATATAAATGTTGGTTTTAAACATGATGTGACTACGTATAAGGAGAAAGAAATGTCTGGTGTCTGAAACCGTACAGCCTCTTGCGAGATGAGAAGATTATTCAAACTTGGTTTCAATATATTCAGCTACGGGCCAGGTGGAAAGAAGATCAGAAAACTGGTTTTACAATGACTGATGAAAATCTGATAAAGCAAATTAGAAATCAGGGTCCAGCACATATCAAACGGATATATCTTGCATTGATAGAAATTGACTCAGAAACAGAACTTGTTAAAGATTGTATGATAAAATGGGCCCAAAACATCCAAGAAGTTATTACAATGGACACATGGGAAAAGATCTGGGTGAGGAACGTAAAATTTACACAAGCTCAAAATTTAAGAGAGAACTTTTATAAAATGTTTTATAGATGGCATTTAGATCCTAAAAAGCTTGCAAGTATGTATCCGAATTATCAGCCCAAATGCTGGAGGTGTGGTGACGAAGATGCAACATATTTTCACATATGGTGGACTTGTAAAAAGGTTAAGGCTTTTTGGATAAAAATTTGGTGGAATATGCAGAAGATTTTCAAGCAAAGGATAAAGTTTTGTCTGCAACTTTTTTTGTTGGGTATAATTACAGATGCTACGGTTGTGGACACTAAGTTGATGTTGAACCTAATTACAGCAGCAAGACTCTTAATAGGTCAATATTGGAAGAAGGAGGAACTGCCGACTATAGAAGAATGGACTTTAAAGGTTTCTGACCTGGCAGAGATGGCAAAGATCTCGGTTTATTTGAAAGATCACTCACAAGAACGTTATATTATGGAGTGGAGAAAATGGATTGAGTATATCCAGAAGAAATATGGGACTAAAAAGTTTCATGTAGCATTTGAATAAGTCTTCCTTTCTTTTTTCTTTTTTCTTTTTTTTATATTTAATATTAATAGTGCTTGTAGTTATCTTATATGAGCTAGAGAGCGATAGATTTTAGAGTTTATGGTTGTTAGCATATGGATGTTCATGATTGTTTTTTTGTTTTTATACCTTGTACTTAGCTCTGGGAAGTCGGGGGGGAGGGGGGAGGGGTAGGGAGGGATGGGTAGGGGAGGGGGAGGGGGATTGTTAAAGATAAAATGTATGTTAAAACTTTTCAATAAAATCAAATCTGATGTTTTTTAATTTTTATTTGGTGTGCATTGGAAGAGGGGTAGTCTTATATGGCGAGTATAGCCCAAAGCCTATACTTTAACAGGAAATGTAGGGGGTCGTCTTATACGCCGGAAAATACGGTATATGAAAATACCAGGATGGCTTTCAACAATGGAACTTTTGTTCACCCAGATTTAACTAATTTTGAGAAAATGGTAGCCTGTAAAGATATTTTGAATATCAAAGGGAAATTAAATCTAAACAAGAAGATCAGGGTATTGTTTATTATGGTGACCTCAATTGCAAATACAATTGAGATATGAGAAAGATGCTAAAATACATGGTTTTTGTAAAGACAAGACAATGTTTTATCAGATATTGTTGACTTCAGAAGAAAAGCTGATTAAGAAATTGTATAATTTTCTATTAAATTTAAAAATGGAAGATGAACAAGTGAAAGTAACAATGATAACAATGGCAAAAAATTTGGGGCACAATATAGAATTAGAAAAATGGCAAAATCTTTGGGAAAGAAACTATAAATTGACAATGGCAACTGCTTATAAATAAAATTTGTATAAAATGTTTTATAGATGGCACTTGCCACCTGTGAGATTAGCAAAAATCTAGTAACTGCAATAAAAAACCAGGCACATAATACTATTTTGGGTGGACGTGCCCTAAAGCAAAAAAAAACAAAACTGGACAAAAATACATATCTGGCTTGAAAAGATGTTAAGAAGATTTTAAACCAGATCTATTTTTATTGGGTGTATTATCAGGAAAATATGATAAAGAAAGTGTATATTTAATGTTGCATGTATTAACAACAGCAAGAATTGTATTTGCTCAGTATTGGAAAAGTGAAGAAACACTATCTGAAGAAGAGATAATCAAGAAAATACTGGACTGTGCAGAAATGGATAGACTAACATTGAAGATTAAATAAAAAGAAGACAGTATTTTCAAATATGGGATTTATTTTATTAATGGGTGGAAAAATGGAGTAGAGAATAGGAATTTAATGTGTATTATTAAGTAAAACAAATGGACCCAGACAACAAGTTGTATACTAAGCACTCTTGAATTGTAAATGTAGAAAATAAGTCCATTGTGGGAACCGAGGAGACAATATCAGCCTGTCTCCAGCTCTTCACACCTTTCTCTGGAAGCGTAGACAAAATCCAGGCATTGAGGTTAGATTCCTATCTCCTCCTTCGTTCTATCTCCTCCTTTGTTCTTAATTGAAAGTTTAAAAGATAGAGTTCAGAGAGAGAGATAACGCAGGAAACAGGATACAGACCCAATAAACAAAGTAAGGGATTACATTGTAGCGAGGGGAGGAAGTGAAAGCAATGCCCTGCAGGTACATCCCCCTTGGAAGCATGGAAACACCCAGTAGAGTTGGAATGAAATAGAAATGAAATAGGAATGGGTTTTGACATCCTGTCCCCCTTAAAAATAGGAGAGATCCATCTGTAGAGAAAACAAAACAGGTATAGAGGTTAGTCCGGTTTTTTGGGATATTCTGTATGAAACTTCTTTAACAGTTTGGGTGCTCTGACATGAGATTTGAGGACCCACTCGTTTTGTGAGGAGGGAAGGTGTTTCCAGTCTACTAGGTATTGAGTTGCCCCATGATACTTCCTAGAATCTAAGATTCTTTTATCCCCCTTCAACCATGATTGGAGGTGGTGGTGGTGGGAGATTTGGTCTTAAGGGCAACTGTTGTTCTCTTTTCAGCAAGCTGCAATGAAAAATTGGGTCTATTTGCTTGAGGGTTTTGGGTAGTTCTAATTCTACTGATACTGGGTTTATGATTCCTTTGATTGAGAAAGGTCCTATGTATTTTGGACCAAGTTTTTTACAGGGCTGTAGGGATTTTAGATATTTTGTAGACAAATATACCATTTCCCCTACAATGAATGGTTTAGGTTCAACTCTCCTTTTATCCACTTGTGCTTTGTATGCTTGTCTAGCTTTCTCCAGGGCTTTCCTAACTACTGGCCAGGTGTTTTGTAATTGTGCTATCCATTCTTTCAGTGATGGGATTTCTGGTTTGTTTGGGGTTAGTTCTGGCATTGGGTTGAAACTTTGACCAGTGGCTACCTGGAAGGGAGTGTAGCCTGTGCTAAAGTGGACTGCATTATTGTAGGCAACTTCTGCAAAAGGGAGTAGGTCTGTCCAGTTCGTTTGTTGGAAATTAATAAAGCATCTTAAGTATTGTTCGAGTACTGAGTTGGACTGTTCAGTTTGGCCGTTACATTGAGGATGATGACTAGATGAAAGTCCCGGAGTGGTTCCTAAGAGGATAAAAACTCTTTCCAGAATTCTGATGTAAATTGCACTCCCCTATCTGATATGATGCGTTGGAGTGCCCCATGCAGTCTGTAGATGTGCTGCACGAATACTTTCACTAAAATTTTTGTGGTGGGCATCTTTTGGCGAGGGATAAAATGCACTTGTTTTGAGAACAGGTCCGTAACCACCCAGATGACAGTGTTTCCGTGGTTTTCTGGTAATTCCACTGTAAAATCCATGGAGCTGAAGGATTCGCCATTGGTTGTAGCAGTCTGGATGATTTCCCTTGCAACCTCTTGGCAGCTGCGCAAGGTGGGCAGCTGGTCATGTAGCTTTCTATGTCCTTTTTCATGGATGGCCACCAAAATTGCCTTTTAATTAAATGTAAAGTTTTTGCAAATCCAAAATGCCCTGCTGATTTTGTATCATGGCACAGCTGCATGACATTGACAGTCTGGGTGCCTGGTATGTATAACTTCTCCCCCACCCATAGCAGCCCGTCCTTGATTGTGCACACGTGTCTATTTTTCTAGAACCATTCATCTGTTTCTAAAGTCTTCTGGAATTTGATTCCAGTTTGGCTATTCAGCTGCGGCTTTATTTTGGCTTGGGCCCTGGTGGTTACTGGCGCTGCCAGTTGTGGTTTGGGCATGAGTGGTTTAGAATCGGTGGCTCACATGCTGTTATATTAGGGCATGTGAGACAGGGCATCTGACAGGAAGTTCTTTCCCCCTGGCAAGTGTTTGAGCGTGAAACGGAATTGGTGAAAGTGCTGAGACCAGTGGGCTTGCTAAGGAGTGAGTTTTCTGCGTGTTTTTAGTGCTTCCAAGTTTTTGTAGTCCGTCCAGACCTGGAAGGGGATTTTATTCTCAAGGAAATGATGCCACGTAAGTAATGACCACCTCACAGCATACACTTCCTTCCTCACAGCCCAGCGTTGTTCTGTCTCATTGAGTTTCCTGGATGTATATGCACATGGTTGCAGTGCCCCATCATTGTTTTCCTGTAATAATACAGCCCCCAACACCTGTATTACGAAAGGTTTATCCAGGTCCGGGTGCCTCAGTACAGGTTCAGCAGAAAAATGTCTCTTTAACCTCTTGAATGCTGCTTGGCATTCCATTGTCCATTTCAGTGGCTGGCTGGGTTTCACTGAGCCCCCCCCTCATTTTTAATAAGTTCATGAGGGGCAGGGCTATTTGGGCGAATGAAGGGATGAATTGGCAGTAGAAATTTTCAAAACCCAGGAAACTTTGTAATTGCTTTCTTTTTTTATTGAAAAGTTTTAAAATACATTTTATCTTTAACAATCCCCCTCCCCCTCCCCTACCTATCCCTCCCTACCCCTCCCCCCTCTCCCCCCCTCCCGACTTCCCAGAGCTAAGTACAAGGTGTAAAAACAGAAAACAATCATAAACATCCATATGCTAACAACAATAAACTCTTAAATCTATCGCCCTCTAACTCATATAAGATAACTACAAACAATATTAATATTACATATAAAAAGAAAGAAAAAGAAAAAAAAGAAAGGAAGATTCATTCAAATGCTAAGTGAAACTTTTTAGTCCCATATTTCTTCTGGATATGTTCAATCCATTTTTTCCACTCCATAATATAGCGTTCTTGCGAGTGATCTTTCAAATAAGCCGAGATCTTTGCCATTTCTGCCAGGTCAGAAACCTTAAAAGTCCATTCCTCTATAGTTGGCAATTCCTCCTTCTTCCAATACTGACCTATTAGAAGTCTTGCTGCTGTAATTAAATTCAACATCAACTTAGTGTCCACAACAGTAGCTTCTGTAGTTATACCCAACAAAAAGAATTGCGGACAAAACTTTATCTTTTGCTTAAAAATCTTCTGAATGTTCCACCAAATTTTTATCCAAAAAGCCTTAACCTTTTTACAAGTCCACCATATATGAAAATATGTTGCATCTTCATCACCGCACCTCCAACATTTGGGCTGATAATTCGGGTACATACTTGCCAGCTTTTTAGGATCTAAATGCCATCTATAAAACATTTTATAAAAGTTCTCTCTTAAACTTTGAGCTTGTGTAAATTTTACATTCCTCACCCAAATCTTTTCCCACGTGTCCATTGTAATTGCTTTCTTGTGCAGGGTGGTGCCCATTCTAGTACTGCCCTGACCTTCTTGGGGTCCATTTTGATGCCCTGTGGGGATATGCGATACCCCAGATAGTCCATTCTTCCCTGGTGTAATTCACATTTCAGTTTTTTTAAAACCACTCTGACTAGATTGACATGCTCCTCTTTGGACTCAGTGAAGATAAGGATGTCATCTAAATAAACCAGGACCCCCTTAAATAGATGGTCCCTTAGCACTTCATTGATTAATTGCATAAATATTGCGGGGGGCTTTTGTAGTCCAAATGGCAAAACTTTGAATTGGTAGCATCCCATTGGACAATTAAATGTGGTCTTCCATTCGTCCCCTTCCTTGATCCTAACATGGTAGTACGCTTCTCTTAGGTCTAGTTTGGTAAAAATCCTTCCTTTCTATAGGTGGGATAACATGTCCTTCATGAGTAGTAGGGGATACAGGTTATTTTCACTGATTGCATTCAGGGCATGGTAATCCACACACAAATGAAAAGTGCCATCCTTCTTCTCCCTAAATAGGACCAGGGTAGCCGCTTTGGGTTTGGTTGGTTTGATAAATCCCCTTTCTAGGTTTTTATTTATGAATCTTTCCATCTCCTCCATCTATTTAGGCTCATGGAATACAGTCTGGGCTTTGGGAATTTTGCCCCGGGTTTGATTTCTATAGCACAGTCCATGGATCGGTGAGGAGGGAGGTCATCTGACCGTTCCTTGCTGAAGACTTCAGCATGGTCCTGGTATTCTTCCAGTATTTCTGGTAACCCTTTATCTTCTCCCACTGATGCTTTCTCTGCTCCTAGAGTTGGTGGGGGCCTTTGGGGTGTTAAGTTTGCACGATCCCCCTCTGGGAAATTGAGCTCTGCCATCCTCCAATTTACCCAGGGGTTCCTTCTCTTTAGCCACTCCAACCTCAGGATCATTGGCATTCAATGCCTGGGGTCACTATAAATATTATGTCTTCTTTGTGGTCCCCCAGGGATAGATAGATTGGTAAAGTGGCTATGGTAGCTGGTACCCCCCCCCTGCTATGGACCCATCTAACTGGCTAAATGAGATCGGTTGTCTCAGCCTCCTCACCAGGATGCCCAAGTTCCCCACTAGTGTTGGGCTGAGGCAGCGGGTGCAGCTGGAGTCTATTAAGGCTTTTACTTTAACAGCCTTGGGCATGGTGGGGGCTAATATGGTCACTGTCTTGAAGATAGGAGTGATGGGTCCACTTACCAGGGGTTCACCTTTTGAGTTGTCTGAGGTATCTGCCACCCATGTGGTGGAGGCCAGAGTTCTCTGCCCATGTGTGGCAGACAGTGGGGACTCTACAGCCTCTGTTGCCCTCATGGAAGGCTCTCATGGCTTGGCTGGGGACTTCCCCAACTTCCTGGCTGGTGATCAGTCTGGGTTGCATGGAGGGACTTTCAAGCGGCACTCTAAGGTGCGATGTCCCTGTCTCCTGCATTTAAAACTGATTTCTTGGCCGTGGCTTTGGTGGTTTTGCTGGTTCACGCAACAGCTCAGTAGGCGAGCGGCCCCACAGTCTTCCTCGGCAGTGTCTCTTCAGTAGATCAATTTCTGCTTCCTCCACTAGGACAAAGCATTTGTTGAGTCGGTGTGGGTCTCCTCTAGGCAGGCAAGTATCATACAGGTCGTAGTTTATCCCATCTTTGAAATGGCTAAGGAGGATGTCTTCTGGCCAGTTCAGCTTGTTGGCGATGGCCCGAAATTCTTGTGTGTATTCAGCTATTGGGTGCCTGCCCTGCCTCACCATTTTGATTCTCACAGGCTTTTTGGTCAGCCAGGGGATCCTTGAATCACCTTCTCAGAGAGGACATGAAGTAGTTGAAGTTGTGGAGCTCTGGGACATCAGAATCATGCGGCCGCCCCATCCAGAACAGATTGTACGATACAGATCTGGGCTTTGTTGCTGGGGATGTCTCGTCCATACTCTTCTATGTAACTCAGGACTTGGGTTAGGAAGAACCCCAAGCGCTGCGGCTCCCCCCTGAATTTCGCATCCAGCTGTGGGAATTTTGGGATGGACCGGTACCTTTGCCACCAATGGTATTGTCTCCCATCCTGATTGGCAGTTGCGGGCAAGGGGGAGTGGGGGCTGATGAAGCAGTGGCTGCTGCCTCAGCGGACGTCCCCGGGACTTCAGCATCCGATTCCCCCTCAGTGTCTCTCTGGCTGGAGTCCACACAGTTCAGGTTTCTCATCCCCAAGAACACCGAGGGTTTTCCGCATCAAGTCAATAGCTTTCTCTAGGATCGAATTCAAGTGCTGTGTGTGATCTCCTTCCTCTTCACTAAGGTGAAGGGATTTCTCCATTTCTTACTTCCATCCGTGTTGGTGGCTGCCACGTCTCAGGGTCACCTTCCTTGATCTCTTCTCCAACTCATCTTTCTTCCCAATGCCCATCGACCACCGAGGTTTGTGGCTGTGCATATCTCCCACTTCTTCTGAGGAGTAGGACATCTTGGATCCCGACAGCTGGCAGGGTCCTGGCCGGAGGGAAGGCTCTCTGCGGTGGGTTCCTTTTTCCCTGTCTTGTTGTCTGACATATTAGTTTTTTGCAAAGTCCCCTGTAAGGGTCTTCCTTCCAGGTTGACTATTATTGCAGATCCTGTCTAATGTCAGGACCTACTTCAAGCCCATATCTTAAGAAAGCAGAACTCTTGGAAACAATTTCTTCCAAGCAGGAACTTTTATTAAGAATAGGAGATAGCAGGCATAATAGACAGGATCTCAGATTTCCTGTGCAATGCAGCAGATTATAGTGTCCCCAAGCAGGACCCCACCCCATAGATCAATCCTCCCATGTGGGATAGCCATTCCCCAATTGTTAAGTCCGTTGTGGAAATTGAGGAGATAATATCGGCCTGTCTCCAGCTCTTCACACCTTTCTCTGGGAGCGTAGACAAAATCCAAGCACTAAGGTTAGATTCCTATCTCCTCCTTTGTTCTATCTCCTCCTTTGTTCTTAATTGACAGTTTAAAAGATAGAGTTCAGAGAGAGAGATAATGCAGGAAACAGGATACAGACCCAATAAACAAAGTAAGGGATTACAGTGTAGTGAGGGGCAGAAGTGAAAGCAATGCCTTGCAGGTACATTCCCCCTCCCCCTTGGAAGTATGGCAAAACCCAGTAGAGTTGAAATGAAATAGAAATGAAATAAAATAGGAATGGGTTTTTACATCAAGAATAAATTGGAACACACTTTCCAGTCCCATTTATTTTGCAAGTGTTTAGAAGGCTTAATGATCAAAATCCCCACTCTGAACTTTCACCAGATTAGGATTATTTCTCCCATTAATCCCATCCCAGCAAGTCCTTAAAATCCTTGAAAATGAAGAAGATGTTGGCTTTAACCATTCAGGTGATGTCATTACATTACTGAACAAAGCTTCTGAAATCCTTGGAAGCCTGTTAAAAAACTTGGATACAAGAAAGTTACCTGGTTTTCTATTCCTAGAGCACTCAACTCGATGTCAGTTATTGAAGTATCCTTCATCTCTCATGGTCTTCAGTCATATACAGGTGAAACTCGAAAAATTAGAATATCGTGCAAAAGTTCATTTATTTCAGTAATGCAACTTAAAAGGGGAAACTAATATATGAGATAGACTCATTACATGCAAAGCAAGATAGTTCAGGCTGTGATTTTCATAATTGTGATGATTATGGCGTACAGCTCATGAAAACCCCAAATCCACAATCTCAGAAAATTAGAATATTACATGCAATCAATAAAACAAGGAGTGTACATAGAAAAATATCGGACCTCTGAAAAGTATAAGCATGCATATGTACTCAGTACTTGGTTTGGGCCCCTTTTGCAGCAATTACTGCCTCAATGCGGCGTGGCATGAAAGCTATCAGCCTGTGGCACTGCTGAGGTGTTGTGGAAGACCAGGATGCTTCAATAGCGGCCTTCAGCTCTTCTGCATTGTTCGGTCTCATGTCTCTCATCTTTCTCTTAGCAATGCCCCATACATTCTCTATGGGGTTCAGGTCAGGCGAGTTTGCTGGCCAATCAAGCACAGTAATCCCACAGTCATTGAACCAGGTTTTGGTGCTTTTGGCAGTGTGGGCAGGTGCCAAGTCCTGCTAGAAAATGAAGTCAGCATCCCCATAAAGCTCGTCTGCAGAAGGAAGCATGAAGTGCTCCAAAATCTCCTGGTAGACAGCTGTGTTGACCCTGGACTTAATGAAGCACAGTGGACCAACACCAGCAGATGACATGGCTCCCCAAATCAACACAGACTGTGGAAACTTCACACTGGACTTCAAGCATCTTGCAATGTGTGCCTCTCCATTCTTCCTCCAGACTCTGGGTCCTTGGTTTCCAAATGAGATGCAAAAGTTGCTCTCATCAGAAAAGAGGACTTTGGACCACTGAGGAACAGACTAGGTCTGTTTTTCTTTAGCCCAGGTAAGACGCTTCTGACGTTGTTTGTTGTTCAGGAGTGGCTTGACAAGAGGAATACGACATTTGAAGCCCATGTCCAGGATTCGTCTGTGTGTGGTGGCTCTTGATGCACTGACTCCAGCCTCAGTCCATTCCTTGTGAAAGTCCCCAACACTTTTGAATGGCCTTTTCCTGACAATCCTCTCCAGGCTGCTGTCATCCCTGCGGCTTGTGCACCTTTTTCTTCCACGCTTTTCCCTTCCACATAACTTTCTATTAATGTGCTTTTATACAGCACTTGGTGAACATCCAACTTCTTTTGCAATTACCTTTTGAGGCTTTGCCTCCTTATGGAGGGTGTCAATGATGGTTTTCTGCACAACTGTCAGGTCAGCAGTCTTCCCCATGATTGTGATTCCTACTGAACCAGACTGAGAGACCATTTAAAGGCTCAGGAACCCTTTGCAGGTGTTATGGCTTAATTAGCTGATTAGACTGGGACACTTTGAGCCTAGAATATTGCACCTTTTCACAATATTCTAATTTTCTGAGATTGTGGATTTGGGGTTTTCATGAGCTGTACGCCATAATCATCACAACTATGACAAATCACGGCTTGAACTATCTTGCTTTGCATGTAATGAGTCTATCTCATATATTAGTTTCCCCTTTTAAGTTGCATTACTGAAATAAATGAACTTTTGCACGATATTCTAATTTTTCAAGTTTCACCTGTACATTGACAGGCACACTACTCCAAATTCAATTTTAAACATTATATGCTTCGCAATTTTCTCTCATTTTGGATAGGAAAGCCTATATGTACTTGCTACTTATTTACTGTATATACTATTCTGGTATGCAGACCTATGAGCAGCATGTAACAAACCAAATATAGAAAAGTATTAAAAGCAGTGGTGGAATTCAAATATGTGAACAACTGGTTCTCTGTGTGGATGCCACTTCTGGAAGTCCATTCTGGGCCTGGGCAACAAAGAATTAGCTACTGGTTCTGCCGAACTGGTGTGAACTGGCTGAATCCCACCACTGATTAAAAGTAATAAGAAATAATAACAAAATTATTGGTAGCATTATATCCAGTTTACCTACACCTCAACAATAATATGATCTTTCATTTTGTCTTCAAATACTATCCAAAAGCTCTCCTAGCTCTCCAAAGGTTTAATAAAGGAGTCATCTAAGAAAGCTTGATAATGGGCTCCCTGTAGATGACAGTTCCTCAGTGGGGTGGGGTGGGGATCTTTGGAAGCCTTCTCTTCCAGATCTCAATAGATGGATTAACCTAACCAGAGCTGTAGTGGTGAAGGTTTCTAAACCCTAATCCAGAGATGGTTTAAAGGTGAAAACTAACATTTTGATGAAATGGAATGGGACAACTCACCACAGCCAAATTGCTGCAGGCAACTCACCATGGTCAACTCAATGCAGGACAACTTGCTATGGCCAACTTGCTGTGGGACAACTTGCTGTGGGGCAATTTAACAATTCAATTTAATTATTTAAAATAAATTAAAAATTATTTTAAATTTTGTCAGTTGCATTTCATTTTGTCCCTGTTTTTGCACCATGTCTTTAATATTAGTGTAACTCTTGTCCCGCGGCAAGTTGTCCTGTGGCAAGTTGGCCATGAGGAGTTAACCTACAGTGAGTTGGCTGCAGCAAGTTGGTCATGGCATGCTGGCTGTGGCAAATTGTCATAGACCCTTGATGAAATGGCACATGGAAGCTAACTGGCAGCCAATGCAGCTCTTGCAGTAGTGGCATTACATAAGTAGAGTTAAGCACGTTCATAATATACTGAAAAAGCTGAAGCTTCCATATAATTCATTTTTGTTTATCTGCTTATTTATATTTCACATTTTTGAACCACCCATCTCCCTCAGAAAGGAATTCTGGCCAGTAAACAATAAAAAGTTAAAATATAAAAACCACATATAGCAGTGTATAAAATATAAAAACAGGTTTTTTTAAAAAATAAAATTTTAAAAGGAGGCAAGCATAATTGAATGCTGTTAAAAATGAGTTAAAAGGTGAAGGAAGAGCTCTCACAAAACACACAGAGTGAATTGCAAGAGAACAAAAAGATTAGTGACCCTGAGCAAACCCTCCTGTTTGAGGAATGGTTAAAATGACACATATATTATGCAACAACCTTCATTGGCTGGAGACTGAGTGCCTGAAGACCTTCAGATTATGTCTCTTTTTCAAGGTAAGCAAGATAAAGAAATAGAGGCAGTGGAAATTCCAAGAATGCTCTTTAATGTCTTAGAATAGGATAACAGAATATTGAAAGAGTTTCTCTCTTTATCCTCCTTATACCAAGGGTTAATCTGAGTTTCTTTCTCACATTTTCCACTTTTTCAGTATTGAGTTGGTGTTTTATTTGGCTTTAATATTTCACTTCCAAAAGTCAGATCTACATTCTTTTCAGAGCAGATTACAAGTCAGCTCCATCACAGAAAACACAATCTCATCCACTGTTAAAGAGGGAATCAGTCAGAATTTGGATTCAGAGCTATTTCATTGTCCAGATACTGTTCAAAATCATTACAATAACCCATCAGCCAATCTTTTGGCACTGTTTTCCATAACAAGAGCCAAGCAAATGTAAAGAATGCTGCTGGATAGCTATCTGCCGGTGCAATAAAAACAGAGAAGTAGGGCTACTTTGGTACTCTAAACCACTATGATTTAAGATTTGAGCTTGGGATCTTCCTCGTGTTCTATTGCACACATTCTTTGCTTTTCTTCAGCATGTCTCTGCCATTTCATTTCCCACTTAGTATCACATCTCAGATTCTAAAAAAAGAAAAAGAAAAAAAAGCAGATCAAATGTGTTCCCTCTACATGTTATCTAAGACATGCCAATGGTTGTCATTCGTGCCCTGAACTCATCAGCTGCCTCCACCCAAGGGCAAATTGTAGCAGAAAGGCCAGTACAACAACACCCCCAATTTGTACATAAAGCACAAAAAGAAAGGGTTTCACAGAGAACAGCATTTATTCTGTTACTTAATGCATCATAGCAAAGATTCCAGAGGGGATTAATTTTGAGTTGGGGTTAGAAAATGAAAGACAAACTAAAAGAACCAACATCTATGACTAGAACTTAATGATTGCCATGGCTATAGGCCAGTGATGGTGAACCTTTTAGAGACCAAGTGCCCAAACCGCAACCCAAAACCCATTTATTTATTGCAAAGTGCCAGGGCTGCATCAACATTGTGGTGTCCCCATAGGGGGGCATGGCCCACTGAGTGGGTGTGGCCGCAGTGGGCATGGCTGCAGTGATCACAGCAGCCTGGGCATGGCTGGGGTGGGTGTGGCCACCTCAATGTTACTCATGGTGGGGATGCCTGTGGGGTCCGGGCAGGGTTGGGGGAGATCCAGGGGGTCTCTGGTGGGTTCGGCCTGTTCCCTTCACACACCCAGTGCTGCCAGCAGCTTGTGCAGGTCCATAAGGCCGCCACTGCCACCCAGAGCAGCAGCCCCGCCCAGAAAGCCAAAGGCCACCCCAAGCGAGGAAAGCCAGATCCCCATCGGTGCCACGCTCCCCCGTTCCCATCTAGGATTGTGTGCCTCCCCATATCTGCTGGGCCTGGGTGGCCTTTGGCTTGCTGGGTATGGGCATGCTCTACCACCTCTACTTGAGCTTGCTAGCCAGCTACTTTGCCTCCTTTGTGCTAGATGGGGCTGCCGTTCTGGGTGGCGACAGCCTAATGGACCTGCGGGAGCTTCTGGTGGTGATGCGTGTGCCCCCAGAGAGGGCTCTGAGTGCTGCCTCTGCACATGTGCTATAGGTTCACAACCACTGCTATAGGCATAGTGTCTATATCAGCTAGTTTTACAATTATATTTAAACATTATCAACTAGATGTATCTACAGTACTGTAGTTATTCCTTGATTTTGAATTAATCTTAAGTGGTATTAAAAGTAACTGATGCAACTGAGGTCCATGTTGCTTCTGGGTTACCTGAATATCTAGTATATTTACCGTACGTTTCTTAGGAAAAACAACATATTTCAAATCTCTATACAGAACTGTGGTTATTGCAAGATATTTATAAATTGTAACAACAAAACATAGAAATGTAAAACCATTTTTATTATAATTATAATTCTATACATGGTTTTGCCACTCAGTTCTTTTTGTTGGACCACCACTAACATATGCAAATAGAAGGTTGTTATTTATGTTAACCAATGATATGCAAAGCAGATTATCATCATCATCATCAATCATTATAAAATAAGTCTTTATTTATTTATTATTTATTTAATTCAATTTATATACCGATTTAAACTATTTAAAAGAAACAGACTAAACAAAAGAGGAGGAGGAGTTGCTCTCTATATAAGAAATAACTTTATCTCTACAGAAATAGAGCACAACAATGACGAAAACTGTAAACCTGAAAGCATTTGGGTTAATATAAAAGGGGGAAAAATGACATTGCCATAGGTGTATACTATAGGCCGCCCAACCAAGCAGAGGAAATAGATGAACTATTTGCTAGTCAGCTAAGGTATGTAAGAAGCACATCACAATAGTAATGGGGGACTTTAATTACCCTGATATCAACTGGGAGACAAACTCTGCACCAAGTGGAAGATCAAACAGATTCCTGTCAAACCTAGCAGACAACTTTCTCTCCCAAAAAGTAGAGAAGGGAACTAGGGGATTAGCCATATTGGATTTAATTCTCACTAACAGAGATGAAATGATAGAAGGTGTCGAAGCCACAGGAACCTTGGGGGAAAGTGATCATGCAATATTGGAATTCAACATTCTGGAGGCACAAGCAATAGAACAGAGCCAAACTAGAGTCTTGGACTTTAAAAGAGCTAATTTCAATAAATTTAGAGAGACCATGGGAAGAATTCCATGGATGAGAATCCTAAAGGGGAAAACAACTCAAGAAGCTTGGGAAATTTTGAAAAGTGATATAATAAAGGCCCAGTCTAGTACAATACCAACAAAGAAGAAAAATAACAGCTCTCAAAAGAAACCAGCATGGCTGCATAAAGAACTCTCTGATAAATTGAAAGATATTTTTCCACCCTCATCGCGTCCGCAGATAATCGCCCGGCTGCCTTGTTCAGGGTGACTCGCTCCCTATTAAACCAAGAGGTGAGGGAGGAACCCTTGCAGGGTCGAGCCGAGGAATTCAGTCAATATCTGCTGGATAAAATTGCTCGGATTCGAACTGGCCTGGACTCCAACTGGGCTGAGATGGAAGAACAAGACATGGACAGTCTTGTCGACGTCATCTGGGATGAATTTGATCCTGTAACTCCTAAGGAAGTGGACAGGATTATGAGAAGGTTGAGCTCCTCCACATGCTTACTGGACCCGTGCCCTTCCTGGCTGGCCTATGCAGCTCGAGAGGGGACACGTGGATGGTTCCTAGCGGTCATCTCTGCTTCTCTGAGTGAGGGTCACTTCCCCACCGCCTTGAAGGAGGCGGTGGTGAGACCTCTCCTCAAGAAGCCCACCTTGGACCCATCCTCTTTAAATAACTTTCGTCCAGTCTCCAATCTCCGCTTCCTTGCGAAGGTTGTTGAGAGCGTGGTGGCGCACCAACTTCCTCAGATCCTGGATGAAGCGGTTTATCTAGACCCGTACCAATCGGGTTTCAGGCCGGGCTACAGCACGGAGACGGCATTGGTCGCTCTGATGAATGATCTCTGGAGAGCCCGGGACAGGGGCTATTCCTCTGTCCTAGTCTTATTAGACCTCTCGGCGGCTTTCGATACCATCGACCATGGTATCTTGCTGCGACGCCTCAGGGGACTGGGAGTGGGAGGCACGGTTCTGCGTTGGTTCTCCTCCTTTCTCCAGGGTCGCTCGCAGTCGGTGCTGACAGGGGGACAGAGGTCGACCCCGAGGCCTCTCGCTTGCGGAGTCCCTCAGGGGTCGGTCCTCTCGCCTCTCCTGTTCAACATCTACATGAAACCGCTGTGTGAGATCATTCGCAGTTTTGGAGTAGGGTTCCATCAGTATGCTGATGACACCCAGCTTTTTATCTCAACTCCAAACAATATCAGTGATGCCCTAGACGTGATGTCCCGCTGCCTGAAAGCGGTCCGGGAATGGATGGGGAGGAACAGGCTTCAACTGAACCCGGACAAGACTGAATGGCTGTACGTTCCGGCAAACCAGGATATTCAGAATGTCCCATTGCTTAACATCGGGGACATGTTACTACCCCCTGTTGATAGGGCCCGCAACCTGGGTGTCCTCCTAGACTCGCAGCTCTCCCTAGAAGACCACATAGGAGTTGTGACCAAGGGGGCCTTCTCCCGGGTTCGACTAGTTCGCCAACTACGGCCTTATCTAGACCTGGATTCCTTACGTACAGTCACCCATGCCCTTGTGACCTCTCGCCTAGACTATTGTAACGCTCTCTACATGGGGCTGCCCTTGAGATCCACTCGGAAGCTTCAGCTGGTGCAAAGTGCGGCGGCACGGACACTCTTGGGAGCCTCCCGATACTCCCATATCACACCTCTCCTCCGTGCGCTGCACTGGCTTCCGGTTGCCTTCCGAGTGAAGTTCAAGGTGCTAACAATGACATACAAAGCCCTACATGGCATGGGTCCGGACTACCTACGGGAGCACCTTCTGCCGATGTCAGCACCCCACCGTCCTGTGCGCTCCCACAGAGAGGGCCTCCTCAGGGTGCCACCGCTCAAGGAATGTCGGCTGGTGGCCCCCAGGGGGAGGGCATTCTCAGTGGGTGCGCCGGCCCTCTGGAACAGTTTACCAACCGAAATCCGGATGGCCCCCGACCTCCGTACCTTCCGTCGCGACTTAAAAACTTTCCTGTTCCAGCAGTCCGGCCTGGCATGATAGCGTTAATTGGGGTCCCAGTTTGTTTTCACTATTGTTTTTATTACTTTTTATTGTTCATCTGTATACCTTCCTCTGTACACCGCCCCGAGTCCCTCGGGAGAAGGGCGGTTTATAAAAACTAATAAATAAATAAATAAATAAATAAAAAGGACAAGTATAAGAATTGGAAAGAGGGGCACATAACTAAGTCAGAATATCAGCAAATAGCCCGTGCCTGCAAAGATGAAGTGAGGAAAGCTAAGGCTCAAAATGAACTAAGGCTTGCGACCAAAGTCAAAAATAACAAAAAAAGCTTCTTTCAACATATAAAAAACAAGAAAAAAGTTAAGGAAATGATTGGTCCATTAGTGGGGGAAAGTGGCAAGAAGGTGACAAGCAATAGGGAGAAAGCAGAACTATTTAACTTGTTTTTTGCATCTGTCTTTACACAAAGGGAAAAAACAGTCCAACCTACCCAAACCAGTGCCATAAAAAACAGAATAGAAACGCAAGTTAAGATAGGCAAGAAAATGGTAAGTGAGCACCTGTCCAGACTAGACGAGTTCAAATCACCAGGACCAGATGGATTACACCCCAAGGTTCTCAAGGAACTGGCAGATGTGATCTCAGAACTATATTTTTCAAAGATCCTGGAGCACTGGGGAACTACCAGAGGACTGGAAGAGAGCTGATGTAGTTCCCATCTTCAAAAAAGGGAAAAAATAGATCCAGGAAACTACAGACCTATCAGCCTGACCTCAATACCTGGGAAGATTCTGGAAAAGATAATCAAACAACAAATCAGCGAACACCTTGATGCAAACAAAGTCATCACTAAAAGTCAACATGGGTTTGTCAAAAACAGATCATGCCAGACAAATCTTATTACATTCTTTGACCAAGTGACAAAATTAGTGGACCAGAGGAACGCTGTAGATATAATTTACTTGGACTTCAGTAAGGCATTTGATAAAGTAGATCACAACCTACTACTTGATAAGATAGAAAAATGTGGGTTAGATAGCATTACCACCAGATGGATTCGTAGCTGGCTGACAGGCCGTACTCAACGTGTGGTCCTCAATGGAACTGCATCTACATGGAAGGAAGTGTGTAGTGGGGAGCCCCAGGACTCTGTTCTGGGCCCAGTGCTCTTCAATATCTTCATTAACAATTTGGATGAGGGGATAGATGGGGAACTCATCAAATTTGCAGACGACACCAAGCTGGCAGGAATAGCCAATAGTCCAGAAGATAGGCTTAAGATACAGAAGGATCTTGAACACTGGGCACTGTCTAACAAAATGAAATTCAATGGTGAAAAAAGTAAGGTTCTACATTTAGGCAGGAAAAATCAAATGCACAGGTATAGTATAGGTGGTACCTTGCTCAATAGTAGTAACTGTGAGAGGGATCTCAGAGTCTTAGTAGACAATCACTTCAATATGAGCCAGCAGTGTGCTGCAGCTGCCAAAAAAGCCAACACAGTGCTAGGCTGCATTAACAGAGGGATAGAATCAAGTTCAAGTGAAGTACTAATACCACTTTACAATGCTTTGGTAAGGCCACACCTGGAATACTGCATCCAGTTTTGGTCACCACGATGTAAAAAAGATGTCGAGACTCTAGAAAGAGTACAGAGAAGAGAAACAAAGATGATTGGGGGACTGGAGGCTAAAACATATAGGGAACGGTTGCTGGAATTGGGTATGTGTAGTTTAATGAAGAGAAGGGTGAGGGGTGACATGATAGCAGTGTTCCAATATCTCAGGGGCTATCACAAAGAAGAGGGAGTCAAGCTATTCTCCAAAGCACCTGAAAGCAGGACAAGAAGCAACGGATGGAAACTAGTCAAGGAGAGAAGCAACCTAGAACTAAGGAGAAACTTCCTGACAGTTAGAACAATTAATCAGTGGAACAACCTGCCTCCAGAGGTGGTGAATGCTCCAACACTGGAAGCTTTTAAGAAGAGACTGGACAGCCATTTGCCTGAAATGGTATAGGGTTTCCTGCCTGAGCAGGGGGTTGGACTAGATGACCTCCAAGGTCCCTTCCAACTTTATATTATTATTATTATTATTATTATTATTATTATTATTATTATTATTATTATTATTATTATTATTATTATTATTATTATTTTCCCGAAGGACTCAGGGCAGTTTACAGGACAAAATTAAAACAATACAATATAAAAATTAAAATAAAATTAAATCAATAGCCCCAAAATTTAAAATTAGAATTTAAAAACCTTAAAACCCCTCAGTCCAGGCCAGCTAACTCAAAAAGCCAGGTTTTTAGGTCCCGGCGAAACGAACGAAGGTCGTGGGCAATCCGGAGTTCCACCGGCAATTGATTCCATAGGGCAGGTGCACCCACAGAGAATGCCCTCCCCCTGGGGATCGCCCACCGGCATTCCCTGACCAGCGGGACCCTGAGGAGGCCCTCCCTGTGGGAGCGCACAGGACGATGGGAAGTTGATGCTGACAGCAGGTGCTCCCTGAGATAATCCGGACCCATGCCATTTAGGGCTTTATAGGTCATCACCTTTATCACTTTGACCAGTTTTGATTTATTTAGAGATGCGTTCAGGCTGGCAACAGCCTGCTGCCTAGGAAAGAATGACCCTTGACTCCATAGGTGTTAGCGAAAAAGTACTTTTAACTAGAAATGCTGAGTGTAGCATGAATGAGGCAAGCTCTGAGGAAAAACTATGAAAATTGTACATTGAAAGCAATCCCCAATGTCTAACCCCCCCATGAGAGTAGTCCAATCAGGTCCTGTTCTGATGTTTTGGTAACCCAGTACCTCAGTTGCTGCTGTAAATTTCTTTGAAGTTACTTCCTTGTGTTGGGGGAGGGCAGTCTAGAACTGCCCTAACTTTCTCTGGATCCATTTCCACTCCCTCATGCAAGATGCGGCTCTTTGAACCGTCTCCTGCGGCTCCCAGTCGCCCGGTGCGTGTGCACCTCTCTGAACGGGAGGAGGTACGCACGCACCACTCCGAACAGGAGGAGGTGCGCGCGCACCACTACAAAGGTTTGGAGAGCTGCACGCGCACCTCTCTCGCACCTCCGCCTGAACACCCGTTTGGAGACCTGATGGTGTTCGGGCTGAGGTGCGGTTTGGAGACCTGCTGGTGCCGGTTTAGAAAGCTGCCGTGGCCCGCAGCAACTTTCTAAACCGGCACCAGCAGGTCTCCAAACTGCTGTTCGGGCGGAGCTGCGCGTGCACCTCTCCAAAGGGAGAGGTGTGCGTGCAGCTCCGCCTGAACACCCGTGTCGAGACCTGGTGTTCGGGCGGAGGTCGGGCGGCAGTTTGGAGGTCCCGGGGGTGGCTCCGGCGACGCCCGGGCTGAAGGCGGCGCAGCAACCCAGCGCCCGTCACCATGGAGACCCGTCGCCACTGGCGTGCAGGGGCGTCCACATAAAAAAAAGTGGAACCGCGTGTGTGTATCCATGCATGCGCATGCACAAAAACATTTTGTGCATGCACAAAACATTTTGTTTTATGCGCGTGCACGTGCATGGATGCATGCGCACGGCTCCCACTTTTTTTTTATGTGTGATGGAACCGGTTCCCAGTGGCTCTTTTGCTTTTTCACATTGCCGACCCCTGCCCTAGGTATTCAATTTTATCCTGGTGAAACTTGCACTGAGAGTTTAGCGTACAGCTTGGCTGCCCGTAATTTTTGTACCACTGCTTGCCCAAGCTTTACATGCTCTTCTCTCATTTCAGTGTTAGATTAGAATATCATCTAAATACACCAGCTCCCCCTTGTACAGGTGTTCATGCAGAACTTCATTTATTAGCTGCATGAATACAGCAGGGGGTCCTTGTACGCCAAAGGGAAGTACTCTGAATTGGAAACACCTCAGAAGGCAGTTGAATGCTGTTTTCCACTCATCCCCTCCTGACACAGTAATAGGCTTTTAGTAAGTCCAATTTTGTAAAATCTTTTCCCTTGGCTAGGTGGGCTAACAGGTCCTTCATGAGTGGTAGAGGGTACATATTCTCCATACAGACCACGTTAAGCCCATGATAATCCAGGCACAAGTGAAGAGAACTATCTTTCTTTTCTCAAAGTTGAACTGAACCTGGCTGGCTGGCTGAACCAGCATTGTAGATTTTTGTCTATGAATGCACAGAGTTCTTCCAGCTCCTGGGGAGTCATAGAATACATTTGGGTTTCAATAGTCTGGCCCCGGGGAGAATCTTGATGACACAGTCGGTGGGCTGGTGGTGGTGGTGGGAAGGCATTAGATCCCAATATTCCTTGGGAATTTTGGGGTCCTGCTTTGGTTGGTTTTGTGCCATAGCAAGCAGTTCCATTATGGCTTGAGGGTTTTTGCTGCTAACCTTTTGGGGAAAAGCTTTTCCTCCCCCCTGTCATATCTTTAGCAGTCTCTTTTGCCAGTTAACATAATTGTTTGAGCCATGCCAGTCCCAATAAGAGGGGCCTATCCATCCCCAGAGCCATGATAAAGGGTTTCCCAATGGTTCCCCATCCACATTTCCACTGGCTCCATTATAAAATCCCATCCAGTTGGCAAAATGCTATAGGAACCCTCAGTTGCTGAACCTCAGTCCCACTTTCTCCATCACCTCAGGGTTCACCACGCACTTGGTGCAGCCTGAGTCCAGTAAAGCCAAAACCTTCCCCTGGATGCCCAATGATGGCACAATCAGCTTGACTGGGATGGTGATGGGGTTCACAGGGTGACTTACCAAGGGTCATCATCGGAGTCTGTGTCACCCCTCTCTGGTGTAGCTAGAGTTCCTGGTCTCTATAACTAGGCAGGGAGAATTCAGTGACTTTGACTCCCTTCAATGCCATCTTGCGGGGTCTCGGGGTGAGTTTTCTCACCTTCTTCTCTGTGTTGCTGCCAGATTTTGGAGTTGCTTTGGTGAGTCATAAGTCAGCAATGTGGCGTTCCTCCTGACCATATTTGAAGCAGCCTGTGGGTCAATGTTTGGGGCTGGGGTTGCACCCAGGTGTTCTCAGGGCATCTTTCTTTTCCAAAGGGGAGGAACAGCACCAACCAGGGACATTGCAGTTGCAAGACCTGGCCAGGTCGGTTTCCACCTCCTCAGCCAGCAGGTACCAATAGTGGAGGGTGCAGGGAGCTCCCCATGAGGTACAGGTGTTGTATACATCATCGTTGAGCCCATCTTGAAAGCATTCTATCAGGATGTCTTCTGGACAATCAGCCAGCTGGCAGGCCAGCTCACAGAACTCATGATTGTAAGCTACCATTCCTCTGAAACCCTGGTTGATGGTTTTGATGTGGGCTTGCACTTTGCATTGGGTGAGTGGGTTCTCAAATAGCTTGTGCAGGGTTATCATGAACCAATCAAAGCTTCAGAGCTCTGAGGCATTATCATTTTGGAGGGAGACCATCCACTCCACTGAGGTGCCTTCTAGAGGGTACTTTGGTAGCCAGGTCTGCTCTGTACTCCTGCATGTAGTTCCACACTTGGGTGAGGAAAAACCCCAGATGCTTTGGGTGACCTCCGTATTTGAAGCCCAAGACTGGGGGCCTTGGCACTCTTTGCCTTGGGAAGATGAGGCCCACCTGGTGGCAAGGGCTTCGTAGCTTGAGCAGCTGGTGGCAGGGCCATCTGGGCTTGACCAAGTCCAGGTGAAATTGTTGCCCCTCTGGCCATGGCTGCCTGCATCCCAGTGCCATATCCCACTGGTTCTGGCATGATTCAAGGTTTGGCTAACTAGGTGAGGAGTTCTTTGGCTTGCCGAGTCCCAAAGGCATCTCTTAGTACTCTTCAGGCTTGCTCCACTAGGTTTTCCTGCTCGACCGGCTCTCCTTAGAGTTCTTCTTTGCTCCAACAGCTGTGCTGCTCCCATCTCCTGGTTCTGTGGCTTCCTTTCATGTATGTTATGCCAAGGGCCTTCTCCTCTACTTCCTCGTCCAGGGTAAGTGACCACTGGGGTTTCAGTGCCTCCTTGCCAATGGTCATGCTCCCCAGCCATTCGAGCTCCTCTTTAGAGTGATGTAGTTTGGCAGGGGGGGGTGAGCTTCAGCCTCTTCTAAACCACTTTCTTGGCTTGTCAAGAAAGAAAGAAAGAAACCTACTTGTCTATCACTGTATTTTAGTGATGGACATGGAAACTATTGCCAAGAGAAATGCCTTTGGATCATTTAGTGGGTTTCTCCTGTCTGAAAAGCCTCATTATCAATTATATTGTCCCTTGCAGTTCCATTCTGCATAGACCAACTTCCTAAGCACAAAGGAAAAGGCAAACTGTGCCCTTGTAAATCACCACTTAAGAGTTGAGGAATTTGCAGGTCTAGGGGCATATGAAATATTCAGCCCAAAGTTGTCTTGTATACAAATAATGAATACAAATATCTGACATGCATAGCTTATTTCTTCCTTAGCAGTCTAGCATGTGAAGACAAAGGGAAATGAAACCAAGAATGCCAGAAAGAAAGAAAAGAGAATGAACGAATTATGACAGAAATAGGAAAACAGGGGAAAAAATTATGTGGCAGAAAATAGATAGCTCTGCTATTCAGTTTTATTTGTTTTGGTGCTACTTACCACTTGGAGATGATAAGACCCCCCCCCCCCCCAGAACATTAATTCTGAGGAAATGTGGGCTTTGGGAGAAAAAATAGAGAGAAAAACTTAGCATATTTTGGTCTTGGTCCTTTATAAGCAATATGCTAACAAAGAACAACAGTATTCTGTTGTATATAATGTGGCTGATAAGCTACATGAAGGTACAGGAACGTCGAAAACTTCCTTAGGCATTCAAATCTTTAGGGAAAGGATAATGCACTAATATTTTTCTTGGCATGATAATATGTTTATGGTGTTTCCGATTAGTTAAGCAAGCGCACTGGGGGTGCTGCTGCCCAGTGGCCTATCACATTAGCAAACTTGATACAGTGATGTAAATGTGTACAATGTTTCCTCAGCAGTTGAAAAATCATTTCCTAAAACCATTTCCCCAACTTTACTCATTTTACAGTAACTTTGATAAAAATGTTTTTTTTTAAAGTAGAGTGCTTTTCATTACAGCATGATTGTGCTTTAAAGTGCAATTGCAATTGTGTAAAATACATGAAAGGGACATAGTCCTTAGTTTGGTGAGCTAATTGAACAGTTAGCTGCAATGTTTTTGTCTGAATGATTGCAGATTGTAGCCATACTGTGTACTTCTACCAATTTCAGAAGAATGTTTAAAAAACTGGATTTAAAAATTAGGAGGTGGGATGAAAGGAAAAAGCATTTTTCCTCCTAGTTGTGCAGTGCTGCTTAGCAATTACTGTTAAAGGGATGAAGGACATTCCCTCACTTGTGACTTAACAGTCTTGCAGCATTACCCAGTTGTCATTGAGGTGATATAAAGCCTGCCCTCATTACTGCTACAGGGACACAATGATTGTTGGATCATAGTATAAGTCACTAGTAAGGATCCTTAATTTCCTTGGACCCTAAAAACTAGGATAAAGCAAGTGTTGATTTGGGGTGGCTCGTAGATTTTCCCCTTTTTGTCTCCATTCCTTGTGAGCACTCTGATCAGCCCGGTGAAAAGAAAGAGTAAACAACAATTCAGAAGTTATTATTTCTTTGCACTAAGATGTTTGCCAGGTAAAAGTATTTACTCAAGCTGATCAATGGTCTTTTGCCAAGATATTGGATTCTGAACAGTCTGTCTTATTAACTACCATTCAGCTTCAGTAGACACATTGTATTTCATTTTCTAGTTAAGCTCCTTGTACTGGAGGCAGACTCCACTAAACAAAAAATCCTTTGAGTGTTTTTTTAAAAGTATTGATTTTTGGATTTCAGTAGGTTAGAAGCAAGGATAAAGGCAAGTAATGAGAGAGAGAGAGAGGAAAAATCATCATTTAAAGATGACTTATCTGCATAGAGGACATTGGACGAAATACCAGGACCCACATAATCTGCTTGGAAACAATAATACTTTTCTCCATGAAACAGAAAGGATTGCTTGATTTTGCAAATTATTTCAATCCTTGAGAATTTGAAAGAATATTCCCTTCCAGGTGATGACATCAAAAACATCAATAATTATGCTATGCTCAGGTGGGTCTTCTAGAGTCACATGCAGCTCTATCATATAATAGTTTAGAAACCAAGGTGCAAGCAAACACCTAAATAGTAAATTTAAGAAATGAGTGACTGTAGATTGCAGGGCTGGAAAATTTATTAAGACAATTTCTTTGCCTTATTGAATACCTGTACCCCACAGATGAAGAGTAGGCAGGCTTCTGCCTGTGCCTAATCTTGTTAATATAGCAATTTTAGCAAGACCTCTATTAATCATAAGGTAGCTCGGTCAGGACGCTGAGCTTGTCGATCAGATGGTCGGCAGTTTGGCGGGTCGAATCCTGAGTGCTGCGTAACAGAGTGAGCGCCTGTTACTCGTCCTAGCTTCTGCCAGCCTAGCAGTTCGAAAGCACGTAAAAACGCAAGTAGAAAAATAGGGACCACTACGGTGGGAAGGTAACAGTGTTCCGTGCGCCTTTGGTGTCTAGTCATGCCGGCCACATGACCACAGAGACGTCCTCGGACAAGCGCTGGCTCTTCGGCTTTGAAACGGAGATGAGCCCCTAGAGTCGGAAATGACTAGCATACATGTGTGGGGGAACCTTTACCTTTTTAGCAAAGGAAAAAATAAATAGAAGGAGAATTAATCTTAATTTTCCAAAACAGAATTTCTTTCAGGGAGAATGCCCAGTTTTTAAATAGCTGGAGTGTTCATTTCATAACAGTTAAAATTGCCCCTTTTCTCATTACAGTTAATATTCTACAACCTACTATTTTTTGATTCTAGAAAGTGACTTGCAGTCCACTGGTGAGTCACGGTCTACCTTGCTTCCCACATCTTACACTGCTTCTTGATAACTACAAAGATAGTGTCTAACTTTTATTGCAATCAATGTGCTGGTGAAGGGGGAGACTTCTAGGCAAGTTTGTGCTTGCAATGATTAACCATATGTCTGGCTAGATTAATCAAAGTTAAAATTAATCAAACCTAGCATGTTATGCAATTACAACCTGCATATGTGACACATCCACAAATGTATCCAGCTGTGTTTGATTTTGGCAACAGATTACAGAAGAATGAATTAAATCAGTGGTGTCAAACTGCCGGCCCACAGGCCAGATGTGTCATGCTGAAACCGCGTCCACCCCATTGCCGGCAATGGAAAAAAAGTCGCAATACGTTGCAACACATCACGTGACATTGCGAGTTTGACAACCCTGAATTAGATGGAAACATTTCCATGTATCTTTCTCTTTAGAATTCATTTCTGGAGTTAGAGATTATGCTTTTAGCTCAGATACTCTGAATTAATTCACTAGCATGGACAAATTTTGGATAGCCATACTAAATGTTTTTGTTGGAAAACAACTCTAACAGAGATGCAAAGTTGACAGGCAACAGGGTAATGATTCTGTAGTGTGTTGGAGGGCACTTTCCAGTTGCCAGTACTTTCACATGGCACCAGATCTATTCTCCTGCTACTCAATCTTCTTAATTCTTGCTGGCCTTGAAATACAGGGAAAATGCTCAGATCACTAGGAACTAAACAGCATTCTTATCCAATAAGAGACTTTCTCAGTTCCATCCCTTACCTGCTGCAGATAAGCAATTCCCTTTGCTGTTGCCTACCTAATGCTCCCTTTTTAGAAGTTCAGGTTCTCTATTTTAAGTAAATTGTGTATTATAGTCTTCTAAAAATAGTACTTATGGGATTGTCCTGAGAGGTAAAAGGGCTATTTTAATTTTGCTTCTCCTATAATTTTGCAATTGCCATGAGCTACCATAAAGAACCAGGTATTTATGCTCTGGGAATGGGAAAGTGTGCAAAAGGTAGAGGAATTCTGACAAGATAGGAAGTTTCAAGGCAGATTGAAACTTGCAAGAATGAACAATCTGGTTAGGAGAGGCAGGAAATTATACAAGCGCTGTTGTCTTTATGAGTCAATCGGCTCATGATTCAATAGTTCTTTAATAGTCATAAGATGAAACTTATAACTAAAGCTTAAAATTTAAAGCTCTTTTCTACACACCCAGCAGTGTGCTTTTGTCCTTTCCTTAAGACTAGAGGAAAGTATCGAAAAACCATTGTCTCTATAGCACTCCTTTTGCTGCAATGAGAGTGAGTGAGAATGAGAGTGACTGAGAATCACTGAGAGTTTTGTAATAGGCAGGTTGAAGAGGAATGAGGAACAGATGGCAAGGAGAGGAACCGGTTGGGCATACCATCCTGATGGGAGATGGTATTGGGCTGTCCAGAGGTACTAGTGTGAATTGCAATCTCATGAAAAACATTCCATAAAGTTAATATCCTCTGTTCCTAGCAGAAAAATGGTTGCAAGGTAGGTTTTGTTTTCACCAATACTTGAAGAAGAAATAGCCTCAGAGTATTGAAGCTCAAGACATTGTCAGATCATAACAGAAGTAGAATGAAAACATGTTGGCATGAAGATGGTTAGTTTCCAGCTGCATCACCTCAATACATTGTTAGCCTGCCTCAATGGCAAACTGACATCTAAATTAGGGGTGGGCAATTAAACTTCCCAGGGCCCACATGAGAAACTGGGACTGTTGTGGAGGGTAAAACCAATAGAACTGTGAAGATGCACAGGCAAGCATGCAAACAAATACATAAATTGGAAAAAAGCAGTTGCCTTCAAAACAAAAGCAAAGCAGCTATATTGCATGCACAGCATACATGTTTTTACATTTTATTTCTAATTTCTGATTGATCTCACCCAGGCTGGAAATGAACAGCCAAAGAATTGGATGTGGCCTGTGGGGGGAAGGGGTGTACAATGCCCAGGTCCAATCTAGATGCAAGCTCCATTGTGAGAATATGTCATTCACAATTGGTAAGTATGCCATTGCAATGCCAGGGCAAGGAGAATGTATAGATGGTCTGTTCACTGTAATTACATTGTAAAACTAGGGAGGAAAGGTATGTTTTATTGAATGTTCTGCATTAATATAGTTTCTACAATGACCAAGGCTTCATAAATGTACCTTTTAGTTTCATTCTTTAACCATTCAAATGTATTGTATAATAGTTAACAGCATAATGATAAATTTTGAAGTGCAGATACTCATAGCAAAGCCCCAGTATATATGTGCTCCCACCTGCCTCTCTAAAACAATAATAGCTAGCATAAAGCAACCTAGAACTAAGGAGAAACTTCCTGACAGTTAGAACAATTAACCAGTGGAACAACCTGCCTCCAGAGGTGGTGAATGCTCCAACACTGGAGGTTTTTAAGAAGAGACTGGACAGCCATTTGCCTGAAATGGTATAAGGTTTCCTGCCTGAGCAGGGGGTTGGACTAGATGACCTCCAAGGTCCCTTCCAACATTATTATTATTATTATTATTATTATTATTATTATTATTATTATTATTATTATTTATCCAAGTTATTATGATCAGCATACATATAATCCTACATATCACTATTTGGAAGTAGGTTTATTTATTCATTTTTATTTTCGCATTCCTGTAATGTCCATCTCCCTCAAAGAGGACTGTTCTGCATAATATACTGGCAGCGAAACACAGTGAACATGTTCATAGGAGACACCAATGTGATGCTTGGTAGGCCAAGGAAATTCCATTAGTTACCTGGCATTCTGGTAGATGATGTCACTTGAAAAGCTTCAGAGCTGCATTTCCACAGATTGCAGCTTCCCGGATGCCATTCATAATAAGCAATCTTAAGACCAACCAATGGGTTTCTGATCACTGTTCTTGGAAGTTCAAGAAATGCTACAATAAATTTGCTTTAAAATTAATTTTCAAAGAGGACAATTAATAAGAGGAGTTTTTCACTGAGATATTTATGCCATTTTTTTCAGTAAAACTGTTCACATGGTGCACTGAACCACAGACTAGCCAACCCCAAATGGAACCAAAGTGATTATAGTTCTGTGTATTGTATGAGTACAAAATATTGGATTGAGAAAACTTATGCATGCTTTTTTTGCAAAGACTGTGTATATGTATGTGTGTGAGAGAGATTCCAGTCAAGAATATTACCAGAAATAAATCTTAAGGTTTTGCTTAAAGCCTTGATAAGTTAGAAGCACATAAATAATATCAGAAAATATGCCTCTATAACTTCATGTGGGATAATAGACAGTGTTATTCCATTTTGACGTGAGTTCCATTATAATTTATATTAAGGATATAAATGGTCCTTCAGATAATTCATGTTTTTCCAACATGTTATAAATGGTCCTTCAGATAATTAACAATTAATATACTTCAATTTCACATCACCATGCTTTGTCTGTAATCCCTTCTGAAGCTGTGATTTGTCTCTATTATATACTACACTCATCCATTGTAATTGTAGGTGAGATTTGTGTTTTAGTGGTTTTTGAAGTTGCTCACACTTCATTCTTCTACAGTGAGCTTAAATAATAATCCATTGTTTTGTTTTGTTTATACTTTTATAGTACTCATGATTTGTGGATTTAACAAAAGTAGCACTATAAATGCTCTTACCCTGTCTTGGTGTCATGCTTTCTGAATAATTACTTTAACCATGCTTTTTATAGAATTCTTATTGACTTCATGTTGACTTCAGTTGTTTGTCTTGGCTGCCTGAGGTTCATCTTCCAAGATGCAAGGAAAGTCCATTTAAATGAATGGTGTTGCATCTATCTTCAGAGCTGAAAATACTGTTATTAATCATAGCTTGAATTCTGAGATCATCAAGAAGACAGAAGCTCAGAGAAAACTTTCTTATCCTTTCATCCAGTCTTGTATAAACTCAGGCACTTTCCAGCTTACTTTCTCTACATCATCCCAAATTAATTATTTTACCAGGTTCAGTGTTTATTTTATGGCCAGAATATTTCAGTGGCAGTCTTAGGAAGCATAATTACTCTAATAAGCAGTTTTGTAATCAGGAGACAATTAATTATAGCTTCCATGTCCTTAGGGAGCAGTAACTAGCTATTAAGAGCCAATCCAGGATCATTCTGCTATGGTAGCAGTCAAGAAGCCCTGCTTACTTGGTAGAAACAAAAAACTGAAAAGATATATAGCCTAAAAGACTGCTCTATAAGAATCAATTCTTTGCTTAAGTGCAATGATCCAAATTAAAGTATCCCCAAAAGCCTTCCAGCCTCCAGATGAATACAGTGGAGAGGTGCTCAGCTCAGAATTCATTTGATCTCATTATCAAACATCTTGTGTGCTTAAGACATATTTCTAGCATTCAACCAGGATCATTCTTCCCTTAACTTAAAGCCATTAAATGTTGTCTTGTACTTTGGAACACCAGAGAACAACTCCCTTGATCTCCTTTGTGACATCTTTTCAAGTATCTGAAGAGTGCAATCATACCCTCCTTTGGCTGTCTTTTCTCAAGACTACTAAGCATGCACATTACCTCAATCTCTCACTCAAAGGACATAGTTTCCATTCCTCCATCTTCTTTAATTTTATGTGTTCCAGTTTGTCGGAATCTGGTGCTCAAAACTGGACCTAGTAGTTGAGAGGACTCTGACCAATGAAGAATAGAATAGAATGATTATTTTCCAAGTTATTAATTTAAACATTAAGAACTAAATACTTTTGTGACTATTTTAAGAAGTTAAAGAAGTTTAAGAAGTTCTGAGATTTCAGAATGTAATCTTATTTTTACTTACATGGGAAAAATAACTGAATTTAAATAAATGTTTTATAAATATTCAACTTGACCATTAAATCTATATTGATTTCTAGGAGAAAATATCTACTTTTGTTTCCCCCTTCCCATTCTATAGAGTTTTTCTATACCTATATAGCCATATCTCTATGCCAATAGTTTGCCAACACTGGCTGCTAAATTATAGATTTTTAAAAAATTTTCCCTTGTCTCTTCTGGCCTTTGTATAAATAACCTTTCAAGCATAACAAGCAGCTACTCCTAGAAATTAGCATCCATCACACAGATCCATGAAAACTGTTATTCCTTGCTGTTGAATAGAGGATGAAGTTACAATTGCTTTTTTTTACAGCACAAAAGAAGGAGGCATATTCCTTGGCAGGCTAGTGACAGACATTGGCAAGACCAGAAACGGATGAAACACAAGTAACTTAGCTGATGATCATGGTAAGCCTTGCAGCTCATTTCTTTAAATTCAAGATTAACCATTTCGTGCTGTGTTGTATCTCCAGGTTTTGAGTTTAGTGTGGTGGAGGGGTAGCAAAGGAGAGCTCCCTGTCAGTGTAATGATCCTGGGACTGCTATGCAAAACAAGTGGGATGCTGTAAATGAGACAAAGATTCTTGCTTGGAGGCAAATGTTCTGTGCCTTTTTGGGGATAAATGATTTCTAAAACTTGTTAAAATTATACCTATTTTCCCCATCCTTTGAGATTTGGTAGTCTAATGAATCTTCATTTTGACTTTGCAAACAGGTGTTGTAACCCAGGCAGAGAAGCTGGAGCTTCCTAAAAAATATTTTGCCATAGTGAATCATTCATGAGCTGAGAGAAATGTTGTTAGGAAGGTGGCTTCTGTTCAGTTCCCATGCCCACCGAGTCCATGATCACTCAACAGATACCATCTACAAAAGGTCCATTGTGGAGATATGCTTTGGTTCCATAGTTACCACACAAAAGAGACAAGTGGCATTTGCAGGAATCCCCCTAGCTTTCTTGGCTTATATTGCAGAGTTTTAAAACATACTGATTTTTATTTTGTTGTTGGAGCTATGTGTTATAATTTGCAACAAGTACAAAATTATTCCCCATAACCAAACTTTTTCCATTATACAACAAAGGGGTTCAACTACATTTGACTGCTAACTGATTTTAGATTTTTATTGTAAAGAAATGTGAACCTCACCCCTAGCAATAACATATTCAACATTTATTTGAGAATAAATAAGAATCTATGCCACAGCCATTGGTAATGTTACTCCATTGATATAAACAAAGCAGGGCCTAAAGCAAAGTCATGAGCTAATTATGCCAGTGTAATCATTTTCATGAACAGATGTAGAATAACCACATGTCATCCAACAGCACTACTACTGCAATCATTGGGGAAAGAGTAGAAGCTGCATTAATAAGGCCCACCGCATTTGGCACATACCATCTGGAAGAGAAGATATGAAGATGGTCCAGAATGTTGAAAGAAATGAACTTTGATACATAATTATATTTGATAATAGAGGAATATACTCAAGATAAATTTCATTTTTCAGAACTTTATCTTCTCTTTCTATCAGCACATGGTGCTCAGGATGCCTAATGATCAATTCTATAAATAAAATCCCCAGCAAAGACAAAAATTGAAAACATTAAAAATGCTACATTAAATTCGGCAAAAGCAGCCCTCCTTCCAACTGAATTGTCAAATCAACTATCACAACTAAATTCTGATTAAATAGAAAGAGTCTTACCTGCCAGGAGAAAGATCTCTTAGTGGAAACTAGCTTTATGCTTTTTCAGAAGGAATTGCATACTTAGGGAATAACTACCAAGAAGGTAACCTGGATGAATTCTCAACTTGACAATGAAGTGATTGATTGTTAAATAAATTACCTACTTTTCACTACATCTGGTTAGAAGATAATTGAGAAATGGCCACATAAGAAGTTCAAAACTAAATTGAAGGGCTGAGTTGCAATGAGCAATTGTCCCTTGTGCTTGGATAATAGTTGCTAGAAGAGAAAGAAATGGGTGAGCAGCTCTAAGCAATAACTAAAAATGAAAACAAACTACTTGGGTACACCAGTTGAGATCCCAGTGTAAATTCTGCAGGGCACTCCTTAAATTTACCTAACTGATGGATAATGTGTCATCAAGTCAACTTTAGCAACCACATAATAGATTTTCTCCATGAGTATTTTCTCCCTTCAGATTGTCCAGTGGTATACCCATTATCAATATAAATGAGTCCATCCACCTTGTTTCTGGTTGCCTCCTTTTCTTTCTTTTCAAATGGTACTGAAATATGTGTTTAGAATTTAATTTCAATCAAATTATCTTTATTACTTTTATTTTTTTTCCTGGAGCAATAAATTATTTGGCTGTGGCCCCATGCCACTAAAAAGTCAGGTATGCCCATTTTGAAAGCTATTACAAAAAAAAGAGGAGCCAGTTCCTTTAACTGTAGGGAAAAAATGGGAAAAGAGAACAAAGATGTAATTAGTTCAGACATATTTATTTAAATTTTTAACTCAGCACCCATACCAAAAACAGAGTGAATATGAGAAGTATAATCATTAATATCTATTATAACTTTATACAATAAATATGTTGTTGTTCTTAATTACAAAGTCATGTCCGACCCATCGCGACCCCATGGACAACATTCCTCTAGGCCTTCCTGTCCTCTACCATCTTCTGGAGTCCATTTAAGCTCATGCCTACTGCTTCAGCCACCTCATTCTCTGTTGTCCCCTTCTTCTCTTGCCCTCAACTTGTACAACTGGCCCTTTCTGAATGTCAGGGACAACCCCTTTTTATAGTCAACAGGCTGGAAAAACCCAACCAAATTTATTTACAAAGAAATCAATAGTTCAAACAAGAGTTAAACCAAAAGTTCAAACAAGAGTTAAACAGGAATAACAGACCAGGACTCTAGCAGAAGTTCTTCAAATGGTTGCCTTCAGCAACCAGCACCTCCCACACCTTCCCCTTTTATCAGCAGCCCCAAGGCGTGGCTTCTCATTGTCTTCTCCTCCTCTCACCGAGTTGCCTCATTGCCTTTCTCTGTTCTACTCTGCTGGATTGCCTCCTGCTCCTAGCGTCCCTGAATAGATCCAGCTGTGAATCATGTATGTCCAATACCTTGTGCTCACACGGCTGAGTCTGATGAGGAACATGACAGGAGGGGCCAGGCTGAGAGTCCTGCAGTGCATCAGAGCCTCCCTCTGACACCAAAGGCTCTCCAAACCCCTCCTCCTCCTCCTCTTCAGAATCATCAGACTCAGCTGCCAGTATCACAGGCTGACACTGAATCACCACACTATCCCGCACCGTAGGGCCCTTCCCCCGGGTCTGCTGATCTGGATGCGGTCGGGATGGGAATTGTTCATGGAAGGCAGACACCAAAGCAGAAGCATGAATGGTGGTTGCATCGTCCCAGGTGAACTCTTCTGGTCTGTAGCCTTTCCATTTGATCAGGTACTGAAAACGACCTTTAAGCCAATGGGAGTCCCAAATGCTGGTGACCTCGTACTCAGGGGCGCTGTCTTCATCACAATGTTCCAGTGGGGGAGGTTTTACTTGGCAGAGTGGACATGCTGTTTGCTCAGGGACCAACAGAGACCGATGAAAAACCGAGGCACATGCAGGGAATGTGGCAGAGTTAAATGATAGGCAACTGGATTGATGACAGCCTTGATTGGGAACGGTCCTAAATATCAGTGGTCTAACTTCTTAGCTGGCCGTGTTGATGGTAGGTTCCTGGTGGACAGCCAGACCTGATCTCCCACTGATAGTGGAGGTGTATCCTGCCTCGACCGATCAGCAAATCTTTTGTAATCGGCCTTGACCTTCTCTAACTGTCGCTGCACTAATTGATGGATCGCCTGTAACTCTGCCATGTAGTTGTTCACTGCTGGTTCCAGTGAGTCTAACGGGGAAAGGGGGAAAAACTGAGGGTGATATCCCACATTGGCCAAGAACGGTGTCATCTGTGTGGAGGTGTGCTGCGAGTTGTTGAATGCAAACTCAGCTATGGCCAGATAGTCCACCCAATAGTTTTGCTGCTGATTGACATAGCAGCACAGATATTGCTCTAAAATTCTGATGACCTTCTCTGTCCCCCCGTCAGTTTGAGGATGATGCGCGGACGAGAGGCAAATCTTGACATCCAACACCTGCATCAACCCCTGCCAGAAATGGGCTGTAAACTGGGGCCCTCTATCAGATACGACTCTATCAGGGAGGCTGTGCAGACGAAACACCTGCTGGATGAAAATACGACAAGTGGCGCAGGCTGACAGTAAACCATGACATGGGATGAAATACGCCATCTTGGTCAGCATGTCCACCACCACGAACCAGAAGATGGGGGTAAATCTGTCAGAAAGTCCATGGACACAGCCCCCCCAGGGCACGGGTCAGCAACCTGAGGCTCCGGAGCCGCATGCGGCTCTTCCAGCCATCTCCTGTGGCTCCTAGTCCTCCGCCGCCGCCATGTGCAGTCCAGAAAAGAAAAAGTGGGACTAAAAAGTTCAACCAATAAATTCAAACTTCTCATGGAAAAAAAATTTGTGAAGTTTGAATTGATTGGTTGAAGTTCTTTGGTTTGTGGGACTGCCCACAAACCTCTTCTTCAGATTGCACGTGGTGGCAGCAGAGCAAGAGATGGGAGGACTGCTGGAAAGGTGAGTGGGTCAGTCAGATGGGGCGTGCAGGGGTGGTGGTGGTGGTGGTGTTTCTGAGCAGCATATGGAGTCTTGGACACTGCCAGACCCCCTCCTTCTTTCCCCCCTTTTCTCTTTCTCTTTCTCTCTCTCTCTCTGTGTGAGTGAGAGAGAAACAGAGAGACCAAGTCCGTTGATTTTCCAGCGAGTTACTGCTGCCTCATCTTCTACCCTTGCTGCCTCTCCTATGGAGAAGTGTTTGCATCTCTCTGTGTCTCTCTCTGCCACTCAAAGCCATCCTGCAGCAGTTTCAATCGGCCCCAATTGCCAAGCGTCCCCATGGAAATCAATGGATATCTGCGGCACCTCAAAAGGCCAGCCGTGGCACCTCCAAGTGACAGTCTGTTGGTTTTACCAGCAAGCCACCACCTCCTGCAGCTCCGCATCACCTTCTTTCACTCTGAACCGTGGCCCACGAGGATTCCTCTCCCCACAGCTGCTACACTGGTTCATCCCTTGCCCTGTTGGTGCTGCAAGCCGTGGGTGTGCCTCACCCTGGCGGCATCGCTGGCCTGCCTCCACTGGCTCCTCTGTGCTCTGGCTGTGCCGATGATGTCAGAACTGCACTGAGCCGCTCATTGACTCTTGCGGCATCCCAGAGCTCGCCTGGCCTCGGCCGATGGGCCGCAGTCTGCACGGTCTGTTCATTGGGCCGCCTGGCTTCTTGGCAGCATATCCTGCAGGGGAGGTCTACTAGGGAGGCAGCAGTCCGGTGTTGTTTCACCCCTCGTGCTTGTGTGTGTTTGTGTCAGACCCGCAGGAAAGGCTGGAAGAGGCAGCCGGCAGTCCGGCGTTGTTTCCCCCCTCATACATTTGTATGTGTGTCAGACCCACAGGAATGGCTGAAAGAGGCAGTCAGCAGTCCAGTGTTGTTTCCCCCTCTCGTACGTTTGTATGTGTGTCAGATCCGCAGGAATGGCTGGAAGAGGCAACCGGCAATCCGGCATTGTTTCCCCCCCTCGTATGTTTGTTTGTCAGACCCATGGGAACGGCTGGTAGAGGCAACCGGCAATCCAGCGTTGTTTCCCCCCTCATGTGTGTGTATGTGTGTGTGTGTCAGAGCCATGGGAACAGCTGGAAGAGGCAGCCGGCAGTCCGGCATTGTTTCCCCCCCTCGTATGTTTTTATGTGTGTCAGACCCGCAGGGAATGGCTTGTAGGAACGTGGCGTTCCGGCATACCCCCCTCCTGTGTGTTGGGCCCACGGGGCTCGACACACAGAAAAGCACAAACGCCGAACTGCCGGCTGCCTCTTCCAGACGTTCACATGGGTCAGACATACATACAAAGGTACGAGGGGGAAAAAATGCCGAACTGCCAGCTGCCTCTTCCAGACATTCCCACAGGTCTGACACATATACAAACACACACGGACGAGGGGGGAAACAATGCTGTACTGCCGGCTGCCTCTTCCAGCCGTTCCCACGAGTCTGACACATATACAAACGTACAAGGGGGGAAACAATGCCGGACTGCCGGCACCTCTAGCAGCCGTTCCTGTAGGTCTCTCTCTCACACACACATGCATGATGGGGGAAACAATGCCAGACCGCCACCTCCCTAGCAGACCTCCCCTCTGGGATGAGCTTCCAGGAAGCCAGGTGGCCCAATGAGCACAGAGGAGCCAGCGGAGATGGGCCAGGGACGCCACCAGGGCGAGGTGTCCCTGCGGCTCGCAGAACCAACAGGGCGAGGGATGAACCGGTGTGGCAGCTGTGGGAAGAGGAATCCTCGCAGGCCGTGGTTCAGAGTGAAAGAAGGTGGTGAGGAGCTGCATGAGACGGTCGCTCGCTGGTAAAACCAACAGACTTGGAGGTGCCACGGCTGGCGTTTCGAGGCGCCGCAGACTTCCATTGACTTCCATGGGGATGCTTGGCAATTGGGGCCGATTGAAACTGCTGCAGGATGGCTTTGAGTGGCAGAGAGAGACACAGAGAGACGCAAACGCATCTCCACAGGAGAGGCAGCAAGGGCAGGAGATGAGGCAGTGGTAGCTCACTGGAAAATCAACGGACTTGGTCTCTCTCTCTCTCTCTCTCTCTCTCTCTCTCTCTCTCACACACACACACACACACACACACACACACACACACAAACACACAGAGAGAGAGAAGGGGGGAAGTGGGGAAAGAAGGAGGGTGTCTGGCTTTAAGTGCAGGATGGCTTTAAGTGGCAGAGAGAGGCAGAGAGATGCAAACGCGTCTCCACAGAAGAGGCAGCAAGGGCAGGAGATGAAGAGGAGGTGGCAGTGGATTGCTGGTAAACCAACGGACTTGGTCTCTTCTTCTCTCTCTCTCTCTCACACACACACACACAAACACAGAGAGAGAGAAAGAAAAGGGAAAAAAAGGAGGGTGTCTGGCTTTAACTGCAGGATGGCTTTAAGTGGCAGAAAGAGACAAGAGAGGCAGCAAGGGTAGGAGACGAGGAGTCAACCTATGTCTGTGCACATGCACAGACTTAAACGGAGGCTTTCAAACCTGACAAGCATACACGTGGATATCTGCAACCAGTTGTTGCAAAAAATAGGATAAAAAGGGGGGAAAGTAGGCATGACTATTTAAAGACCCCCCCACTTTTCCTTTCCTCTTTGGCACTGTTGACTTCTGCTCCTCCAATCCTGGCTGCTCCTCGCGGTCCCTGCCTGCCAGCTGCTTCATTCAACTTTTATTTGCTTGGTAGACTGGGGAGAGAGGTGCTCCCCCGCTTCTTTCCACTCCTGCCATGGCAATTTCCTCAGAGCGGGGAGCAGCTGCCTGCTGGGCAAGCCCCAAAAGCTTTCTTCCTCTCCCCGATCTTGCCTTACTTGCTTGTCCTCTGATGTAGGCTTCTGCTGGGTTTCCTCAACCTCCTCCCGCCCATTTTATTTTAATCCCACCACCACCTTCCTCTTTTGCAAAGCCTCAGAAGATTCTTCTCCCCGTCGGCCTCCTCGTCCGCTTCTTTGGAACCTTCACAAAAGGCAGAAAGAAGAAAGTCCCAGAGAGAGAGAGCGCAGGGTGGGGAGAGAGCAGTCTTTTCTGAGGGAGTTAAAGCCAGGACAGCAGAGCCGTCCATACAAGAGGTGGACGGGGGCAGGGCTGGTGCACGTTTTGCCTTGTTTTGTGCATGCACGTACGTGCACGCATGCACGCACACATTTTGCAACTCCCAGGTTTTTGTGTGTGTGATGGAACCGGTTCCGAGTGGCTCTTTTGCTGTTTCAGGTTGTCGACCCCTGCCCCAGGGTCTTTTAGGTGTCGGCAAGGGCTGCAGTAATCCGGGCAGGGCCCCTGTCACTGACTTGGCCTGCCTACACGGGATACAGGAAGTGACATAGGCCTGGACATCGTGTCAGACTTGGGGCCACCAGAAGGTACGGGAGACCAAGTTCAGGGTCTTGAACAGGCCAAAATGCCCCGCCGATGGGCTATCATGACACTGGCTGAAGATGAGTCCCCTGAGTGGCCTTCCTGGAACATAGAGCCGGTCATGATAAAATAAGAGTCCATCTGTGACTGTCCATGGAGAATCTGGCCCCACCTCCTCCTTCCGCTGAGCCACCTACACATCCTGCTGCTATGCCTCCTGAATCTGAGCCCGTATATCTATCGGCTCCCGCACCACAGCAAAAGACTCAATGGGGAGCACTGTCCTAGGCAGAAGCTTGTCTTCCACTTGGGAATTTTCAGGCTTCCTGGACAGAGTATCCGCTCTTTGGTTGCGACCGCTGGGTATGTACTTGACTCAAAAATTGAACCTCGCAAAGAAAAGAGACCACTGAATCTGGTGTTGGTTCAATTTCCAAGTGGTCTGCAGGCTTTCCAAATTCTTATGGTCCATCTGGACCTCTATTTGATGCTGCGCCCCCTCCAGATGATGCCTCCAGGCCTCAAACACCACTTTGATGGCCAGCAGCTCCTTCTCCCAGATGGTCTAGTTACGCTCCGATGGATTCAGTTTCTGCGAATGGTATGCACAAGGGAAGAGGGTACCACTGGGCATCATTGCCTGGAGTAACACCACCCCAATGGCAATGTCAGAGGCATCCGCCTCCACGACAAATGGCCGTTGTGGGTCAGGATGCTTCAAGATGGCCTCCTTCATGAAGGCTTCCTTCAAAGCCTGGAAAGCCCATCGTTCTGGAGCGTCCCACTGAAACCGAGTCTTTTTCTGCAGGAGCTGAGTGAGGGGGGCTGTCAGGGTAGCAAACCTGGGGATGAAAGCCCGATAGTAGTTGGTGAACCCAAGAAGTCGCTGAACATCCTTCACACAACGTGGGGGTTGCCAACTCTGCAAAGACTCGACCTTACTCAGTTCCATGGTGATGCCCTTAGGAGAAATGCAGTGACCCAGAAAATCAATGGTCACCCGGTAGAACTGGCACTTCTCCAATTTAGCATGCAGCCGATGTTCTCGGAGTCTCTTCAGGACCTGATGGAGATGCTGATGGTGCACCTCTCATGATGGGGAGTAGATCAGGATGTTGTCCAAGTAGATCACGACAAACTGATCTAACAAATCCCAGAAAATATTGTTCATGAAATGCTGGAACACGACATCACAGTGTATTCAAAGTATCTGTATCGAGTACCAAATGCCGTCTTCCACTCATCACCTGACTGAACTCTGACAAGGTTGTAAGCTCCAAGCAAGTCCAGTTTCATGAAGATCTTTGCCTCCTGGAGTCAGTGCAAGAGTTCAGGGATGAGGGGCAGTGGGTAACGATTGTGCACCATGATGGCATTTAATTTTCTATAATCGCAACAAAGCCTCAATTCACCAGACTTCTTTTTGACGAAGAGCATGGGTGCAGACACTGGCAAGGATGAGGGGTGGATGAAACCCCAAGCCAAATTCTTGTCGAGAAAGTCCCACAATGTAGCCAACTCGGGGTCCAACATGGAGTATAAATGCCCCACTGGGAGAGGCGCGTCAGGGACTAAATCAGTGGGGCAGTCATAGGGCCTGTGTGAGGGTAATTGATCAGCCACTGTCTCGCTGAACACAACAGCATAATCTGTCAGTTTGGAAGGAAAGGAAACCCCTGGGGAACCCTCCACCTGGCCGGCACAGATATGGCGGGTGTGGTCCATGCACTGCAAGCTTGGCAAGGTGACCAAGTTCTGTGACCAATAGATCTGTGGGTCATGCGCCTGGAGCCAAGCCAGTCCCAAGACCATGGGGAAGTGCAGTTCTGATGGGATATAGAACTGGATGGCCTCCACATGGGAACTGATGGCCATACATAATGGTTGCGTGGTGGCCTTAATTGGCCCAGACAGGTGCACTCGACCATTGATAGTCTCCACTAACATGGGCGGTTCCACCGGGCACTGGGGAACAGCCCATTTGGCCACAAATGCTGAGTTCATAAAATTTGTGATGGCCCCAGAGTCAATTAAGGCATATACTGGAATCCCTTTCAGCTTTCCGGGGAGGATCAGACGTGCCTCCAATATCAGATGCCGTGGAGGTCCACATGCAGCATTGGAAAGACGTCGCTCGGTGTTGTGGGACGCCCGACCTAACACACCTTTTAGATCGGGGTTCCTCCCCAGGAGCAAGCATCTTTTAATTTATTGGCTACAGTCCCCATCTGCGGTGATCTTGGAGCCCAGGAAAATAAAATCTGTCACTACCTCCATTTCTTCCCCACCTATTTGCCAGGAATTGAGAGGGCCGAATGCCATGATCTTGGTTTTCTTAATGTTGAGTTTCGAGCCCACTTTTGCACTCTCCTTCTTCACCCGCATCAAGACGCTCTTTAGTTCCTCTTCACTTTCTGCCATTTGAGTGGTATCATCTGCATATCTTAGGTTGTTGATATTTTTCCCAGCAATCTTAATTCCAATTTTTGACTCATCTAGCCCTGCCTTTCTCATGATGTGCTCTGCATATAAGTTAAATAGGCAGGGTGACAGTATACAGCCTTGCCAGACTCCTTTCCCAATTTTGAACCAATCAGTGGTTCCGTGTCCAGTTCTCACTGTTGCCTCTTGACCCACATATAGGTTTCTCAAATAAGATGGTCTGGTACTCCCATCTCTTTAAGAATTTGCCACAGCTTGTTGTGATCTATACAATCAAAGGCTTTAGCATAGTCAATGAAGCAAAAGTAGATGTTTTTCTGGAACTCCTTAGCTTTCTCCATGATCCAATGTATGTTGGCAATTTGCTCTAGTTCCTCTGCCTCTTCGAAATCCTGGCTTTACTTCTGGTAGTTCTCGATCCACATACTGCTGGAGTCTAGCATGTAGGATTTTAAGCATAACTTTACTAGCATGTGAAATGAGAGCAATGGTGCAATAGTTTGAACATTCTTTGAATGAATGAATGAACCTTTATTATCAAAGTACAACATGTATACAGTGAGTTTGGCTGAACCTCCCTTCATGCCCCCTCCACAACTCACAGTGACAACAAACCCACCAATTTCTTTGGAATTGGAATGTAAAATGACCTTTTCCAATCCTGTGGCCACTATTGAGTTTTCCAAAATTGCTGGCAAATTGAGTGTAGCACTTTTACTACATCATCTTTTAAGATTTTGAATAGCTTAGCTGAAATACTGTCACCTCCACTAGCTTTGTTGTTGCTCAGATTTCCTAAGGCCCATTTCACTTCACATTCTAGGTTGTCTGGCTCGGGGTCAGTGACCACCCAATCGTGGTTATCTGGGATGTTAAGGTTGTTCTTGTATAGTTCTTCTGTGTAGTTTTGCCACCTTTTCTTAATGTCTTCTGCCTCTGTTATGTCCCTGCCATCTTGGTCCTTTATTATGCCTATCTTTGCATGAAATGTTCCCTTCATATCTCCAATTTTCTTGAAGAGATCTCTGGTCCTCCCTATTCTATTGTTTTCTTCTATTTCTTTGCACTGTTCATTTAAGAAGGCATTCTTATCTCTTCTAGCTATTCTCTGGAATTCTGCATTCAGTTGGGTGTATCTTTGTCTTTCTCCCTTGCCTTTCGATTCCCTTCTTTTCTTAGCTATTTGCAAAGCTTCCTCAGACAGCCATTTTGCTTTCTTGCATTTCTTTTTCTTTGGGATGGTTTTAGTTGCTACCTCTTGTACAGTTTCAAATCTCCGTCCATAATTCTTCAGGCACTCTGTCTATCAGATCTAATTCTTTAAATCTATTTGTCACCTCTACTGTGTATTCATCAGGGATATGATTTAGTTCATATCTGATTGGCCTAGTGCTTTTCCCTACTTTCTTCAGTTTAAGCCTAAATTTTGCAACGAGAAGCTCATGATCTGAGCCACAGTCAGCTCCTGGTCTTGTTTTTACTGACTGTATAGAGCTTCCCCATTTTTGGCTGCAGAGCACATAGTCAATCTGATTTCTGTGTTGGCCATCTGGTGATGTCCATGTGTAGAGCTGTCTCTTGGGTTGTTGGAACAGAGTGTTTGCTATGACCATCGTATTCTCTTGATAAAATTCTATCAGCCTGTGCCCTGCTTTATTTTGTACTCCAATGCCAAACTTGCCTGTTATTCTGGTTTTGTTTTGGCTTCCTACTTTAGCATTCCAGTCCCCATGAGGATAAGGACATCATTTTTTGGTGTTAATTCTATAAGGTGCTGTCGGGCTTCATAGAACTGGTTAGTTTCATCCTCTTCAGCACCAGTGGATGGGGCATAGACTTGGACTACTGTGATATTGAATGGGTTGCCTTGGATTCGCACTGAGATCATTCTGTCATTTTGGGGATTGTATCCCAGTATTGCTTTTCCTACTCTTTTATTGACTATGAAGGCTACTCCATTTCTTCTGAGGGATTCTTGCCAGCAGTAGTATACCTGATGTTCATCTGAATTAAATTCTCCCATTCCTGTCCATTTTAGTTCGCCGATTCCTAAGATGTCGATGTTCAGTCTTGTTATCTCTTGTTTGACCACGTCCAGCTTTCCTTGATTCATGGATCTTACATTCCAGGTTCCTATGGAGAATAGATCTTCACAGCATTGGACTTTCCTTTCACCACCAGATGCATCCACAGCTGAGTATCCTTTCAGCTTTGGCCCAGTTGCTTCACTCTTTCTGGTGCTACTGGTACTAGCCCTCTGCTCTTCCCCATTAGCACATTGGACACCTTCTGACCTGAGGGGCTCATCTTCCAGCGTCATATCTTTTTGCCTTTTGGTACTGTCCATGGGGTTTTCATGGCAAAGATACTGGAGTGGGTTGCCATTTCCTTTTCCCGTGGATCACATTTTGTCAGAACTCTATGCTATGACCTTTCCGTCTTGGGTGGCCCTGCATGGCATAGCTCATAGCTTCATTGAGTTACACAAGCCCCTTCACCACGACAATGCAGTAATCCATAAAGGGGACAATAAATATAACAACCAACTAATCTACAGTATAAAAATAGAATGTGAAAGACCTATAATTGAATATAGACATCATTAAAAGCAGTAAATTCTGTTTAGCATTGCTTCTGACATATGTGTGGAGATTCTCCATGAATAATAGCATTTGGAGTCTTGATTATATGTTTAAGTAAATGAAGGATGGTTAAAAGTCATATCTAGAAGTAATTCCACTCCTTTGTTTGAACAGAAGCCAGAATTGAAATATGTACAGAATCCTTTCTGTTTCCTATCCAAGTGCAAATCCTGCACTTTTATATTGATAACTTCCATAAAACCAAAATAGTATAGGTGGAGAATGAACTGTTTCTATAAAAGTTTTACAGACAGATTTCTTAGACCCTTCCTTTTTTGGTCTGTATGATGGCCAAACTCTCACTCACATTCTGCCCCTTCCTATACAGGTAGTCCTTGACTTGCGACCACAATTCAGCTCAAAATTTCTGTTGCTGAGCAAGACAGTTGTTAAGTTAGTTTTGCCCCATTTTACAATCTTTCTTGCTACACCTGTTAATTGAATCTGGCTTCCCCATTGACTTTGCTTGTCAGATGGTCACAAAAGGTGATCACATGACCCTGGGATACTGCAACTGTCATAAATATGAATCAGTTTCCAAGTGTCTGAATTTTGATCACATGACAATGCGGATGCTGCAACTGTCATAAGTATGAAAAACAGTCATAAGTCACTTTTTAAGTGCTGTTGTAACTTTGAATGGTCACTAAATGAACTTTGTAAATGAGAACTAGCTACAATGGATTTCCTTGCTTCTGTGGAAATCCTGAGTTCTGAGGTAATGAAGATTTTTCTTCTACTTATTAAGAAGCAAGTTCCAACATAGCCTGGAGGCAGTGGAAAGAAAGGTAAATATGCTTTCTATATTTACACTTGTATTTCCAACTTTGAAACACATAATGCCCTTATTAAGAATCTTGGCCATTGATACTTTTGAATGAATAGAAAAAATACTTTTAAAGGAAGCGAGACTGATAATTTTTATTTATTTCATCAGTAATGTGCTTTATTACAATGCACGCTGTTTGTTACCATAGGAACAGGTCCCCCCAGAAGATCCTTCTCAAATGAAAGTAAGCCTGGCAGATCCAAAGTCAATATCAATAACACAAATTAAAACTAAAAGGCCAGTGAGCCAGCAGTCTGTCCTAACTTTATCTATCTTTAATCACAGACAGATGCTCTCAGAATGAAGCCAAGCTATGCTGGCAAAGAGAAGAAGCCCTTGAATAGGAGGAGAGAAGATGAAACAAAGGCTTCTCTTGTCTGACCTTGGCTTGACAGCTTAAAGCAAGGCAGCTGAAGGGTTGAAGAAAGTTTCTGGGCAGGATGGCATTCACATCTAAATGCCAAAGTCCACAAGGAATCATCTAAGCAGATAAACTATAGAAAATTTTGAATGGAATTTAAGAACCCAGGGTCAACGTAGCCATGACGGGTAGTAAGCAGGTGTATTATTGCTATGCCCTCATCATCCATAAACAAAACTGAGGGGCAGATTACCTGAAAGAAAAATGTGGAAATGAGACATTAAAAAAATCCTTCTAGCAGTTTTTTCTCAGTCTGTCTCTTTCCTATGTTGAAATCAGACTCAGAGTAAATTGCTGAAAACAATGAAGGGCAGAGAAGCAGGCCGAGACCAGTGTTTATTTTTTGTTTGCATTTCCCCATTTTGCCTGTTCCCAACTATATCCTGAGTTGATCCTTCTATTTTGTATGGAAATAGGAGAAACACAAGGGACACTTAAAGCAATGCTGCATTGTTGTTACACAAGGTTGCATCCTTTGCACATGCATTCTGACATCACAAATATGTTTAAAAGGAATGGAGCTAGTTTTGTAAAAGTGTACCATGGCTTTTCTCAGTGACAGAAGCTTCCAGCTCTGTGGAAACCCCTGGGACCATCATAAGAATTGCTGCTTCATTACATTTGATGATGGGCTTTGTAATGTATTGGGATTTTTACTTGAACTGTTTCACGTGTATGTTTGAATGCTGCTTAAGGTTGCTCAATGGTGTGTCTGTGTAACAGTCACTGACTAAGCCAGACTTGTTGTCTCCAAGAAGATCATTGGATGATGTGGGGTGGGAAATGGGTTCCTTTAAATCTATTGGCTGCCACCTAGTGGCCAACCATATAAGTAGCTGTGCAGCAGCCTCTGTTTCAGTTCTGTTCCTGTTTGTCTCAATAAAGCATGTTCCTGTTTGCAACCTACTGTCTCGCTTATTGCCTGTAAAGAACCGGCTACATAACAGGCTTGCTTATGGCTTTTGACAAGTTATACTAAATTTTTTCTGTTAGTCATATGATTACAGCCTAACTGGTTGGGTTGGCAATATATAAGCCATGATTTGTAATGTATTGTATCCCTTTAAATGTGTAATGATTGGCCAATGCTGTGTTCTTTCAATGGCCATAAGAGGGAGCTAGAGACATAGCTTCTCTCTCTCTGTGTTAGTTACTCTGTTACATTGCTTGCTGATTATTGTTGATTGTGGTTTTGCTACTGTTTGCTAAACCTGAAGAACTGTGTTTTTGACTTTTGGACTGGTAAGACGACTTTGTATTGGATAACTCTTGAACTGTGATGTCATCTTCTCTGTACCCGTGTATGACCCGGACTGTTTATTCTTGACTTGTGCTACTTCTAAAAGTAAAGGTTTTTTTCCCTTTTTTACACACCTCAGTGTATCAGTGTAGTTGCTGTGTAAAACCTGACTACTTCCAGTACCACTTCTTGTGTGCATTCTCCTTGTTGGCTCAGGAGATATTCTGCACAAACCCTGTCATTGATTATGGGCACAGTGACGTTCTGAGAGCTAGCATACACAGTACCATATCATAATAGCTGAGTTTTTGTGTTACCTCTTTAACTGGAAAAATGGCACAAGAACAAGCAACAGGTATTTCCTGGATAACCCGGTTAGATGGGACAAACTATGTTTCCTGGTCCATGAAATGCTGCTTGCTTCTGCACAAGGAAGTGGGCTGTAGTTCATGACCCACCAGACGTGACCACTTGGGATCCAGAAGATGGGGATGATGCAAAGAAAATAGAGAAATTTAACCGAGACAACGAAAGAGCTCTTTGCCTAATTGGACTAACACTGGATGACCAGCAGCTTGTCCATATCTGTGGTGAGGAGTCTGCTGCTAGGTGTTGGGACATTTTGCGAAGAATTTATGTTCGTGATAGCATGGGTGCACATATACACCTTACGCGCAAACTGTTTAGGGCTCATCTTCAGAAGGATGGGGACATGTTAGCTCATCTGGCATTCATGAAGAAATGTTTGCAAGAGCTACATGAAAAGGAGCTGATTTTCTCGGAGCTGCATCAGGTGTATATCATTTTTTCATCTTTGGATGAGAGCTATGATTCGTTTGTTTCGTCTTTAGAAGTCCTGACCAGAGAGGAACTAACATTAACAAACATAACTGGAAGATTGCTGGAAGAGTCCAGAAGAAGGCAAGACAGAGACCAACTGAGAGAGACACAACCACAAGAGGAACAACAGTCTACTACTGCTTATACTGTTAAGAAATGTTATTCTTGTGGGGCTAAAGGGCATATTGCTAGATTTTGTAAGAAGGGCAAGAAACAGAATGCAGATAGCAATAGGAGAATAAGAAAAGATGTTGGTTTAGCTGTTTCTGGTTCTCCAACATCCTTAAACTATGATTTGTGGGTGGTTGACAGTGGGGCTTCTCAATGTATAACCAAGACTAAAGAGAGATTTGCCCATATGACTAAGAGTAAACAGTATGTGTCTTTAGCAAATGGCTGGAGAATGAAAGCCTCTGGTGAAGGTAGTGCATACTGTCCACATATTAATGAACGTTTACCAATGTTATATGTGCCTAAACTAAAGTTTAATTTGTTATCTGTGAAGGCATTGGTACAGGCTGGGTTTGTAGTGACCTTCAGGGGAGATGAATGTGTTATTGAAAAGGATGGTACTAGAGCTACCGCTAACCTGAAGAATGATTTATTTATTCTCACTGACAACCCAGGAATTATGGCTCATGCTGGTTCTGTCTATGAAAACAAAAAAACACATGATGATTGTATCCATCTGCTTCATAGATGTTTAGGGCATGTGAATTTCAATACGCTAAGGAAGACTGTTGAACTGGCTAAAGGGATAAAACTGAAACCATGTCAGAAGTATTTGGATTGTAATGCGTGTAGCCAGGAGAAAAGCAAGGTAACCCCTGCAAACAGGACTAATAGTTTTAAGACCACTGAACCTTTAGAGGGAGTGTTTGCAGATATCATTGGCCCTATGAAACCTATTATTGGTGGAGCATGCTGTATCATGGACCATTATTCACGGTATGGTTTTTGTTATTTAACGAAAACAAAAGCAGACACTTTTCAGAATTTCGCAAACTGGCTGAAGTTTGTTGAAAGAAAAATGAAAAAGAAGGATCAGTGTATTGTAACAGATAATGGTACTGAGTTTACCAATACACGTTTTGTAGCCATGTTACAGACAGCCGGCATTGAACATAAGCGTTCTGCCCCTTACAGACCCCAACACAATGCATTTGTTGAGCGACGAGGGCAAACGCTGCAAGCTATGATAAGAACATTGTTGTCCGATTCCGGATTACCCAAGAAACTGTGGGGAGAGGCAGCAATGTGTGCCTACCACATCTTAAACGTTGTGGTTCATTCCACAATTGGTGAACTACCATACACACGTAGGCATGGTAGAAAACCTGATCTAGGTTACTTACACACATTTGGAGCCCCAGCATGGGTTCATATTCTAGCACAACTGAGGCGAAAGGGACAGCATAGAGCAAGACAATTGTTTTTTGTAGGCTATGACTCTAACCACAGGTCTTTTAGGTTTTGGGAACAAGGTACAACTACTGTGTATTGTAGTGCTAGCACTAAGTTTCTAGAGCAGGTAGGTTGGAACAAGCTAGAGTAGGAAAGTGTTGGTGTTGATCCTATTGTGTTTAGTGACACCCCTGTTACTGTAAAAGGATGTAATGATAAACCTTCTGTAGCTGTGAAAGAGGAGGTATCGATAGGGGAGGTAGAGGAAGCAGATGAGGAGAGTCCAACACCAAGTCCTGTATTGCCTAGACGTTCGACATGCGATAGGCGTCCACCTGATAGATACCAGGCTGGTGTTGTATGTCAGGTGAATGTAGAACCATCTAATTTTGAAGAGATTAAATTGTATCCCGAAAAAGAACAAAGAGCATGGAAGGGAGCAATGGATAAGGAGTTACAATCCTTGCAGGAGTTAGAAGTATATGAAAATGTTAGACTCCCACCAGGTGAGAGTGCAATTGGTTGTAAGTGGGTCTATAAACTGAAGGAGGGTGTAGATGGGACTGTTACCCATAAGGCACGTTTAGTTGCTCAAGGGTTTGCTCAGTCAAATGAAGACTATGATGAAGTGTTTGCACCTAGTCTGAGGGCTACTACGTTGAGAGCAGCGTTAGTTTGGGCAGCTAGAAACAGGTATAAAATAAACCATGTAGACGTAGAAACAGCATATCTGCATGCTCCCTTACATCACACTATCTACCTATCAAAACCACCAGGGGTTAACAAAACTCAGAAGAATGACTGTTGGAAACTAAAAAAGAGTCTTTATGGCTTGAAACAATCAGGTTTTGAATGGAACAAGGGTATAGTAGACGAATTGGTTGAAATGGGCTTTGTTGCCAGTATCGCAGATCCATGTTTGTTTCGGAAGGAGAAGGATGATGTATTTTCTTTATTATTGCTATTCACCGATGACATAGCAATTGTTACTAAGACTGACCAAGAAGCAATAAACATTGTTTCACGTTTAAAAAAGAAATTCAGGATTAGGAATCTAGGAGAAATTACTCACTATTTAAGTCTGGATGTTGTGAAGACTGATACAGGTTATAAGATTTCACAGGTTTTGCTAATGTTTCCTAAACCCGAAGAACTGTGTTTTTGACTTTTGGACTGGTAAGATGACTTTGTATTGGATAACTCTTGAACTGTTGATATCTTCTCTGTACCCATGTATGACCTGGACTGCTTATTCTTGACTTGTGCTACTTCTAACAGTAAAGTTTTTTTTCCTTTTTTACACACCTCAGTGTATCAGTGTAGTTGCTGTGTAAAACCTGACTACTCTCAGTACCACTTCTTCTGTGCATTCTCCTTGTTGGCTCAGGAGATATTCTGCACAAACCCTGTCACTTTCTGTACACAATAAATGATAGTTGAAACAGTTCATAAACTAAAGATGGTATATGGGCCTCTTTATTGTTGGATCAACATCATTTTAAGGGAAGAAGAAAAGCTGCTATAGCAAGATTAGAAACTACTGCCCCTTGGTTTTCTGCAACAGGTAATTTCATAGATATGTCTGTGTCACTTTCTTGGCAACAATACAGAAGCAGGTTTCCATTGTCTTCTTTGAAGATATTTTTTAGCCTCAAGTTTAGTCAACAGCTCTGGTTTTACATGGAGGTCTTCCATATAAGTATTAACCAGAATTGAATCTGCTTAGGTTAGCTTATGAAGCAAAAATCAACCAAGAATTACCACACTGCTATTACCTTTTATTGGGCTTAAGAGAAGATTTAACTTCTCCAAGGTAGGCTAAAAAGTGGCCCAGAGATGGGCAGCAAATAAATAAAATAAATAAATAAATAAATGTAAAAGCTTCATAAATAATATTGGGATCATCTCAGGACATCCTATTAACTGTCTCTGTGAGATCAGTTGGCTATAATGTCTTCATAGTTAAGTGTATCACTCTTCCCAGTAATTGTAAAGAAGTTGATGTATGGGAGGAAAGGTTAACATAGTAAAAATCAATAAGCAATTTGTAGAATGCAGCAACAGAACCTCAAAGGTAGTGGCTAAAGTTTTGAGGGAGAGATTAGAAGCTATTCCTAGACCTGTTGGCTCAAGATTATCAGGTTAATAAGACTAACTCCAGCCCCTAAAGACCATGTAGGAAAAGAATGGATCTTTGTATAGGTTGTTCTCATTTACTTACTACCTCATTTAGAGAGAGAGAGAGAGAGAGAGAGAGAGAGAGAGAGAGAGAGAGAGAGAGAGAGAGAGAGAGAGAGAGAGATATGGATGGTTGTCATTTGGGAGTCAGGTGACATAGTAAGGCAGGACCTTCCATTTATGGACAGACAGGTTGGCCATTAACTCCAAAGAGCAGGCTGCAGCATTGCAAAGAATAAAACAGATTGGCTCCAGTCTACAAGTAAAATGCAACAGAATAAGAAAAAAATAATCTGCACTGCCAAAACTAGAGAACATATGAGTGCAGAGGTCCACAGCTGATTGAGAAGCAATGCAAAGCTGTCATGGAAGTACCTTTAGTCTGCTGAAAGAGAATTAGCTTTCAAAAATCCTTTAAAAAAGAGGCTTGCCACACTTCATTAAACCTCAAAGGAAGGCAGTATATGGGATTTCCTTCCATGAAGGTTTTTCAGATGGGAAATGCTAGCAACAAACAAGGTGCCAGAAGAAGGAAGAGACCTCCCTCAGGAAAAAAACAAAACACCAGCACCTTCACTTTGGGTAAAGTTTGCTAAAAGCATATCAATCAGAGAAATTTGAAAGAATTCTTGAGCAGCTTGAGAATAAGATAAAAAAACACAGAAGCCTCATTCTCAGGGGAACAAAACCTTTGAGAAATTGCAAGGCAAACTTTGGCACAGTATTAATTCAGACTTCTGGCAGTAATGTGTCATTCTCTGGAAGTCTTCAGGACAAGGAGAAATATATAGAGAAAAAGAAGGTGCCAGAAAATACACCCCCCCCCAAAAAAGGAGCATCAAAATAATGATCAAATTCAGTTCTGGCTTTGGCCATACCTACTGTTTGCTTTGGACCTTTCCTGATTGGCATGAAATGCATTTCTCAGTAGAACACACTTTTGGGAATAGAGTACTTATCAGAACCATAGTACAATAATAATTATAGTCTATATTGATATTTTGCCTTTGCTTTCTGTAGAATATTATCAGAGAGATCTTTTTAAACCCATGCTCCAACCCTATTCTTTCCATTATTTTACATCATTTAAAAACTGATTAAAATTCAAAATATGTGTCAGGGTCCTCTATAGGCAGGCTTGCCTGCAGTGTTACCATTCTTTTAAATAAGCATTTGGAAACAATTCCTATTTCACTTTCAGCATTGGCTCTTATTTAAGCAATTCTTAAATTGTACAAAAATAAGCATATTACAGGTGACAGAAAGCTCAACTTTAAATGCATTTGCCTCAGGGAAAAAGCAATCTGAGCAAAAAAAAAATTTACTAATACTTCACAAGCTCATATGCCATCAAGATAAGCATGAAGCCTAAGACTCAAGTGGCCCATTCTCTGAATAAAAAGAAAAAAATAGCCTAGAAGAGACTTTTCGGTAATTTCAATACTGAAGTACACGGAATTTAATGCCTGCAATTTTATTTTTTGGAATAACTGTTATAAGATTGGAGGATTTTTATATATCCCACCATCTTTGATGAAATAGCTTCTATTTTATTTTTCTTATTTTAGTTTGATTACTGATTCATTGAGGTATAGCAACAAGCTCAGCCAAACCCAATTTCTGGTTTCCAGTATTATGATTCATTTTGTGTATTTCATCAGATCATTGCCTTCAGTAATCCATCCCTTCATTTTTTCTGTTAGATTATTTAGGGTGAGAGGATTATTTGTATGAATACATGTTTCAATGGCTAAATCTTTGATTCCTAAATATGAAACAGAATTTGCACATTTAAGCAGCAAATTTAAATGGGTTTTCATAATAGTCCTCACTGTGAACTTATTTAAATTATTGGTTAGTGTCTTATATTTAAGAAGTGTCTCCATGTCATTATTTTGAATATCAGTTTTATTGGTTCTATGTCTATTATTTAAAACAACAAAGTCACCTGCAGACTAGATGCATGCAAAAATCAACAGTGACTAGACAAACATGGTAGAATCATGCTTGGCATGGTGGATTTCTACATGGTTCCTTCCCATTACACCACACTATTATTTTCACAGCTGAAAATTATGCTAATGTGTAGAGACTAATATTCCCCCCCCCTAAACAGATGTTAACATTATATAAAAGGATGAACAGGATCTTCCATATATATATTTGCTTTGCCAAACCTAGAAGGCTGTAGATTTCAGAATAATATTGTATTTCTCAAAATAATATGGGGAAAATATTTACAAAGTTGATAACAGAGAATAGATTCTCCTCTTATTTCTTCCTTCCCACCTTATATTGCCAGATGGTAAGGCAACAATTTAAATAGTGTGAAATGATGCACAAAAAACTTCTGATTATAGAATTCCACATGGAACAAAATTTGCTTAGGCTTCTTGAATAAGAAATAAATTTCAATTGCTTTCTTCCTTTTGTTTTGCAGACAAAAAGGTTAAAGAAATACTTACTTACCTTCTCCTCATTCTCCAGAACATTCTGGAAACAACCAATGAGAAGATTTTACGTACTGAGAGGACAACCACCTGATGCAAATAATTAAAAGCCAGGTTTTCTAGTCTGGAAATTGGCCCTCTTCTTTTCAGCTATATGGAGAGATAATAGAACTATATTTAATTGGAATTTGTGGCCGTCTAAATTAAAGATCTTCAATATTTTCAGAATCATCTCTAATACTCCAGCCAAAAAACTTTTTCAATAAAGTGTTTGTATACTGTACTGAACAATGCATCTCAAATCCAGCAGTAGTGATTTTTCTTAGCACTAAATGATCATAAAAGATCATACCGGTACATTAAGAATATATTTATGCTGAACACTAAGATAGTTCTCTTCCTTCAGTGTAGGTCTTAACTTCATTATCTCATTATTTTTGTAATCCAGGCCTGAACTATAAATTTAGTAAACAGTCCAGTTTTGAAATCTTTAAGGCTGAATTGTAGCCTTTACTTGGCCTGCATTAAAATTTTCTTTGACAAGCATGTAACTAAAGTAATCCTTCTCTCCATAAATCTGCTCTAGGTAACAATCCAGATGGTGTCAGAAATCATCCTTTTTTTGAATTCTTTAACCTTTGCTTATATTGTGTGAAACCCTGGAATCCAAAATCAAGCTAGTATTACTCAGGAAGTATTAAAGGTTTAGCATACTGGATGTTCAGATTAGTACTGTCCTCTGCTGGCTGAATATTTCAAGAATGTTAGAACAGGCTGTTAATATGTGTATTGCTATGTGTTGAGTTCTTTAACATGCAGGAAATACTGTCCTTATCAGAATATCTCCCATACAATTGGCAGGACAGCATGACTATCAAATGCTTACCTATGAACTCTTGCAAGACCCTTATGTGTTCTGTCCATAGTAGGGGCATATGTGGGAAGGATATTTAATACTGTAGGGGTCAGCAGCTGCCCAAAGAACTTGAGAGTCCAAGCAGGCAAATCAGGAGACTCAAATGGAGGCTTCCAGGTCAAGCAGAACTTTATTTGGCCAATTGAAGTGCTGCATGGAACAGTGTCTGAAACACTGGCAGTTGCATTCAGAAGTGCTACACAGTGATCAGTTAGGCACTTCTATTTATACACAGATAACAACCAATCACAATGTGACACTTGTAGGCACACAGAATGTGTACCAATCATCTATCAGTATTTTCCTGCTCTTTCCCTGCCTCTGGGTGATCTTTCTACTTCCACAAAATGGTGTCCCTAACAGAAGCACAGTGTACAGAAGCAAGATGGCAGTCATTATGCTAATAACAAGAATAACCTTTTGTACAATCCCTATATTTCCCCTCTTTCAATTTTGCAACCGAATGCTTTCTGTCATTAAGAAACCATAGAAGTGTATTTTCTTGGAAGCACTGTGAGTGTCATAACCTTTGCTGGTTTATTAGGTTTACCAACTCTTACAGAGGAAGCTATAAAGGTCATTCCCAAGATGGTGGAGGTGACCATTTTTTGTATAAGAGGGACCAAACAAGGCAATAAAAGAAGTCCTCCAAAAGCTAGGACCACGAGGAAAAGCACTCTTTTCCAATCGCTAAAAATATTAGAAAACCATCCCTTATCCACTGTTCCAGTCCAAGTTTTCTCATATGGTCAGTGATCTCCTCAATCACGTTCCCCTGGTCATCAATCTGGAGGCAACAGTTTGACAGATTGAATTTTCCACAAACACCTCCTTCCTTTGCTAGTAAATAGTCTAAAGCCAGACGGTTTTGGTATATTGCAGTACTTAACTGGGTGTGGGTTTTAGCAAGCATATTTAAAGCCAGAGGTGTCTCATTGGTAATGATCTCTAGTACAGCTTGTAATCTAATAATTCCATTGAGCATATAAATGGGAGTTCTATACCCATACCTTCCATCTTCTGCCCAAGTGGCAGGTCCATACACCTGTATAATCCTTTCTGGAGGCCATTCTTCATCACGCCATCACGTTGGACCTGAGACTTGTATTGATTGTTTTTCCCTGTGTCCAATTTCATCATAAACTGGTATTCCTAATCTTTCTCCTTGGATTATTGGAAGAAGGAAGAAGCTAGGTTTAATTGTGCCCAAGGCATATGCTCCATTCCATTTCTTGGGAAGTTTTAGATAGGCATATCTGCAACAAGAGAAATGTTTCCAGGCTGATTCCATATTTCTTTAAGGTTGGTTACATTTATAAAAGGGTTAGAGAGTTTAGCCATATTGCTGCCACTCCACCAGCAGTGAGCTGTGTCATTTATCTGAAATCCCTGCTCACAAAGCAATTGGCCTACTGTTTGCTTAAATTGGTTTGATTCTTCTCGAATAAAGCACATTTTACCTATTATGGAGATTTGTGTGGTCCACTGGGGTGGCCTATCTTGTGGTGGCCAAGTTAAATTCATCCTGGTTACACTATGAGATATAACTTTCGAGCTTCCCAGAGCCACTGCTTACCCATATTATTGTTGTGATTCAGGGTCAGCCTGTGGAGGAAAACAGAAAAAGATCTTTACTCAAAATAAATTGAGAAAAGAAAAAAAAAACTTTCACCTGCTATTTGCATTCTCCCACCTTTCTCTAATTTCCAAACAAATTCTCAGTTACGCACCAAAAGCGCTTATCTCTATTAATCTTAATAATCTCCAACCAAACTAAACTCATAGTCAAAAATAGTTCTTGCATATATCACGCCAAATGTCTCACAGTTCCAAATCATCCTTAAGTTCAAATAAAAGTTCAAATAAAAAGAGTATATATATAAAAAATATTAGGCAATCTCTAAGACAACTTGTTGTTAATTAGGAGTTTACATACCCACTCTTAGTTCAACACATACTTTAAGTCCATAACCCTAATATACATTTCTAGCAAGCAAATAACATCAATCTTAAATTGTATAAAATAAAAAAAAGAAAAAAAACTTTCTTTCTCCTCTATAATAATTTTACTCCATTGACATTCTAATCTAAAAATTTAATCAGCAATCTTAACGCCCCAAAACTTTTGGAGCACCTCTGTCATGACCCCCAAAACTTCTTTAGACCGCTCTCCTCCTACATCTTCATTGTAAGCACACTTTGAAGATTCCATAACTTTCCGCTGGTCTTGCTCTTGCTCTCGTCTCGCTCTTCTTAGGCATTTGGCTGCTTTTTGCCCAAAGAAGCGACAGCGGGCATCAGTGACCGAGTCTGCCCCAAGAAAGTCCCCTAGTTTTCTGTCGGGAAACGCCCTGAGCCTGATCTAGACGGTGTGATAGATCGGGCGTCCCACAAAAACACTGAGCGATGTCTTTCCGATGCTGCCTGTGGACCTCCACGGCATCTGATTTTGGAGGCACGTCTGATCCTTCCTGGAAAGCCAGAGGGGATTCCAGTCCATGTCTTAATTGACTCTGGGGCCACCACAAATTTTATGGACTCAGCATTTGTGGCCAAATGGGCTGTTCCCCAGTGCCCGGTGGATCCGCCCATGTTAGTGGAGACTATCGATGGTCGAGTGCTCCTGTCTGGGCCAATTACAGCCGCCACACAACCATTATGTATGGCCATCAGTTCCCATGTGGAGGCCATCCAGGTCTATATCACCTCAGATCTGCACTTCCCCGTGGTCTTGGGACTGGCTTGGCTCCGGGTGCATGACCCACAGATCTATTGGTCACAGAACTTGGTCACCTTCCCAAGCTTGCAGTGCGTGGACCACTCCCGCTATATCCATGCCGGCCAGGTGGAGGGTTCCCCAGGGGTTTCCTTGCCTCCCGAACTGTCCGACTTTGCTGATGTGTTCAGCGAGACAGAGGCGGATCAATTAACCCCACACAGGCCCTATGACTGCCCCATTGATTTAGTCCCTGATGCGCTTCTCCCAGTGGGGTGTTTGTACTCCATGTCGGACCCCGAGTTGACTGCATTGCAGGACTTTCTGGAGAAGAATTTGGCTCGCGGTTTTATCCGGCCCTCGTCCTCGCCAGTGTCTGCACCCGTGCTCTTCGTCAAAAAGAAGTCGGGCGAATTGCGGCTTTGCTGCGATTATAGGAAACTCAACGCCATCACGGTGCGCAATCGTTACCCGCTGCCCCTCATCCCCGAACTCTTGGACCGACTCCGGGAGGCTAAGATCTTCACAAAACTGGACCTGCGTGGAGCTTACAACCTTGTCAGGGTTCGGCCGGGTGATGAGTGGAAGACGGCATTTGGTACTCGCTATGGACATTTTGAGTACACGGTGATGCCGTTTGGCCTGACCAACGCCCCCGCTGTGTTTCAGCATTTCATGAATGACATTTTCCGGGATTTGTTGGATCAGTTTGTCGTGATCTACTTGGACGACATCCTGATCTACTCCCCATCGCGTGAGGTGCACCATCAGCATCTCCATCAGGTCCTGCAGCGACTCCGAGAACATCGGCTGTTTGCCAAGTTGGAGAAATGCCAGTTCTACCGGGTGACCATTGATTTCCTGGGTCACCGCATTTATCCTGAGGGCATCGCCTTGGAGCCGAGTAAGGTTGAGTCTTTGCAGAGTTGGCAACCCCCGTGTCGCGTGAAGGATGTTCAGCGACTTCTTGGGTTCGCCAACTATTACCGAACTTTCATCCCTGGGTTTGCTGCCTTGACAGACCCCCTCACCCGGCTCCTGCAGAAGAAGACTCAGTTCCAGTGGAACGCTCCAGAACAACGGGCTTTCCAGACTTTGAAGGAAGCCTTCATGAAGGAGCCCATCTTGAAGTATCCTGACCCGCAACGGCCATTTGTTGAGGAGGCAGACGCCTCCAACATTGCCATTGGGGCAGTGTTACTCCAGGCAACGACGCCCAGCGGTACCCTCTTCCCTTGCGCGTACCATTCACGAAAACTGAACCCTTCGGAGCACAATTATACAATCTGGGAGAAGGAGCTGCTGGCCATCAAAGCGGCGTTCGAGGCCTGGAGGCATCATCTGGAGGGAGCGCGGCATCAAATCGAGGTCCGGACGGACCATAAGAATTTGGAAACCCTGCAGACCGCTCGGAATTTGAACCAACGCCAGATCCGGTGGTCTCTTTTCTTTGCGAGGTTTGATTTCCGGGTTCAGTGCATACCTAGCGGGCACAATCAAAGAGCGGATGCTCTGTCCAGGAAGCCCGAATATTCCTGAGTGGAAGACAAGCTTCTGCCCAGGACAGTGATCCCCGTCGAGTCTTTTGCTGCGGTGCGGGAGCCGGTTGATATATGGGCTCGGATCCGGGAGGCACAGCAGCAGGAGGTGTGGGTGGCTCAGCCGAAGGAGGAGGTGGGGCCAGATTCTCCTTGGACGGTCACGGATGGACTCTTGTATTATCATGACCGGCTCTACGTTCCGGGAGGGCCACTCAGGGGACTCATCCTCAGCCAGTGTCACGATAACCCGGCGGCGGGGCATTTTGGCCTGTTCAAGACCCTGAACCTGGTCTCCCGTACCTTCTGGTGGCCCCGAGTCCGACACGACGTCCAGTCCTATGTTACCTCCTGCATCCCATGCAGGCAGGCCAAGTCAGCGACAGGGGCCCCACCTGGATTACTGCAGCCTTTGCCGACACCCAAAAGACCCTGGGGGGCTGTGTCCATGGACTTTCTGACGGATTTACCCCCATCCTCTGATTTTAAGACAGTGTATGTGGTGGTGGACATGCTGACCAAGATGGCGCACTTCATCCCCTGTCGCGGCTTACCGTCAGCCCGCGCTACTAGTCGTATGTTCATTCAGCAGGTGTTTCGGCTGCATGGCCTCCCTGATAGAGTCGTCTCTGATAGGGGGGCCCAGTTTACAGCCTGCTTCTGGCAGGAGTTGATGCATGCGTTGGATATCAAGATTTGCCTCTCATCCGCGCATCATCCTCAAACTGACAGGGGAACCGAGAAGGTCATCGGTATCCTGGAACAATATCTGCGCTGCTACGTCAATCTGCAGCAAAACAATTGGGTGGACTATCTGGCCATAGCTGAGTTTGCATTTAACAATTCGCAGCACACCTCCACACAGATGACACCGTTCTTGGCCAATGTGGGATATCACCCCTGGTTTTTTCCCCTTTCTCCTGTGGACTCACCGGAGCCGGCAGCGAACGACTTCATGGCAGAGTTACAGGCGATCCATCGATTGGTGCGACGTCAGTTAGAGAAGGCCAAGGCCGATTACAAAAGGTTTGCTGATCGGTCAAGATGGGATACGCCTCCACTATCGGTGGGAGATCGGGTCTGGTTGTCCACCAGGAACCTACCGTCAACACGGCCGGTGAGAAAGTTAGATCACCGATATTTAGGACCGTTCCCAGTCGAGGCTGTCATCAATCCGGTCGCCTATCGCTTAACTCTGCCACGTTCCCTGCGCGTGCACCCAGTCTTTCATTGGTCTCTGTTTGTCCCCGAGCAACCGGCCTGTCCACTCCGCCGAGCGGAACCTCCCCCATCAGGACCTCGTGATGGAGGCAGCACCCCCGAGTACGAGGTCACCAGCATCAGGGATTCCCGTTGGCTGAAAGGCCATTTCCATTACCTGATTGAATGGAAAGGTTACGGACCAGAGGACTTCACCTGGGAAGATGCGACCGCCGTTCATGCCCCTGCATTAGTGACCGCTTTTCATGAACAATTTCCATCCCGACCGCATCCGGATCGGCAGACCCGGGGGAAGGGCCCTGTGGTGTGGGATAGTGTTGTGATTCAGTGTCAGCCTGTGGGTTCGGCAGTTGGGTCGGACGACTCAGAGGAGGAGGGGGGTGTTGAAGACCTTGCTGAGGGGGTTGAAGATCTTGCTGATGATAGCCCTCAGCCAGGCCCCTCCCACTTGGTCACCACGGAGACCCAGCTGTGTGAGCCTGACAGTGTGGATGAAGATGACCCACAGCTGGCCCTGTTCAAGGACGCCCGACGCAGGAGGCAGTCAATTAGGAGTAAACAGAGGAAGGCAATGGGGCTTCTCGGAAGGAGGCAGAGAGAAGCCACGCCCTGAACTCTATATAAGGGGAATGTGTGGGGAGGGCTGGTTTGCTGAAGGCAACCGCTCGGATAGTGTTTCTTAAAGCTCCTGTTTCTTGGTTCGTGTCTTGTTTGTTTTTGTAGTAATAAATTTGGCAGGCGTAATTCCAGCCTCTTGCCGTTTGTAAAGGGGGTGCCTTTTCTGCAGAGCAGGTAGCAGGCTGGTACAGAACAATTATATCCTCCACACACATAGCAATTAGTTACATTCAGAGAATTACTATTCTTTCAGCCGATCAATGAACAAATTCTTAGCGATCGCTGGTATTTCAATCTTAGTCTCCAACTCTTCATAGAAGGAGTGAAAAAGTCTATGTTGAGTGGGAGTCAAGTTTTCTTGGATTACTTGAATATATATTGAAGTACTTGGGTCCCTACCAGTACCTTCTATTCCAAACCCATACACTTTACACTTGGCACTAGGATTATTGAATTTAAAGCAGACAGGATTGCAATCCTCATTGCTACAATCAGATTGACTTACTCCTTTGGTTAGATTGAACCAGCTCTTTCTAGTAGTGATTGACTCAGGTGGCCCAGTTTGGGAGGTATACCAATAGTTTTGAGTTGTACCTGAAAATCTCCCTGAGAAACTTCCTCAATGCAACCATGTGAATACATATTTCCTTTCTACCATATAGCCTTGTGTCCAATTTAGGGATCCGCACTTGGTCCCTACTTCCTTTTCTATGGCTCTGCAGGCATCAAAGCATATTTGTACCTTTTTAAACCTTGAAGTTGTTTGATTTGTTCCCAATAAGTATCCCTGTTGCTTATTATTGCTATATGCCCAGATTTTAATAACCTTTTGAAACTTTACCCCTTGAGGATCAAAGCAAGAATTTTTCCCCTCTCTATTGCATATCTGACACCTTATTTGATTGTGTTCACATGTACCTGTGATATTAATGCACTCAAGGAAAGAGTGGTAGACCAAGGTCCTGGTCACTTGCTTTCCAGTCCTAATATGCACCATATATTCTTGACAATCCTGCACATTTGCTCCCATCAGGGTTAATCCCAGAAGGAGGTAAAAAGTGATATACATATTTCTCATTTCTTTTACACTTAATAACTTTGGTAATTTTTAGCTTTAGCAGTTTTGTACCAGGTTCAACCCTTCACCACTTAGATGCTTGGGTAGTGGCTTTCATGCATGTATGGTGAGACCACTCCGTTATTCAGACAGCTGTTTCTGTGGTCAGCAGCACTTGGTATGGCCTTTCCCACTTAGGTTGCAGCTTCTCTTTTCTCCAGGTCCTTAGTAGGTCCTGGTTGGAACTGATGCACAGCAAATTCAGAGTGAGAATCAGGAATGCTTTCTTCCTAAGTGTAGACAAATATCTAGACAGATCAAGGACAACTTTTTCTAATTGTGTTATATTATTATTAGTTTTGCTATTTCATACTCAGTATTTTTTAGGAAAATCCTCTCATGCATGTCACAGGATTTGAAAATGAAACACTTTTATTGTACAGGCTGGTTGGAAATTCTTGAAGCTTCTCCTGTTCACTTGGAGGGCAATGCTCATTTAAATGTATATAATTTGACATCAATCTTTTGCTTTTAGACTTGTCCAGCCACTATTTCTTAGAATGAGGTCTTTATCTTGCTACCCAAAGACCCATCACTATTCTTGCCTCATGATGTACTCTGACTTAGCATTAAATCATGTCTTTATCAGGGATCATTACAGCAGCATTTATGCAATTATAATCACTAGCAAATATTTCATTCTACCTCTAGGTGGCAGTTCTGTATAATCTGTTTGAATATGGTTGAATGGTTTAGGCCTCTCACCTAAAGTGATTTTATTTTCTGGGGGCGATGCTTTGAATTTATGACTGGACAGATTTTTGGGGTTTCGTCCCTAAGGCCAGAAGTCTTTTGATTGTCCCTCTGAAGGGCCACACAGGTTGGTTAAACAGGTGCACAAAATTATTAAAGGTTACTTTTGCTGCCACAACCAATCTCAGTTCATTCCAATGGGCTAAAACGCAATCCAGAAGAGTGGTTTAACCTTCCTAAACTCAGGATCATTTGCTTATAGCAAACTACTTTTCCTGTTCCCCATGAGTCCAAAAAGATTTCTTGGGCCTTGACGGAAGAGATTTCTTGGACTGGTTCTTGTCTGTCCCAGAGGCGACGGGGTTCAGAGTTGACCAAAACCCTCTCTTATATAGGATAACTAGCTCAGCGTCTGGTCAAAAACCCTCTTTTATATGGGACTACTTACAGGGGTGACTTTAGAGGGGATCCTCCAAAAGCAGGCACTCTGGTTCAATCATTTCAAAAATCTTTCTTGACACCACACACTCATGTTCACACTGCAATATTCACATTCACATTGCAATCCCCAAACTTACCTCAGTTCTTATTTCTGTTGTGATTCAGCGTCAGCCTGTGGTTCTGGCAGCTGAGTCGGATGATTGTGAAGAGGAGGAGGAGGAGGAGGAGGAGGAGGGGTTTGGAGAGCCTTTGGTGTCAGAGGAAGGTTCTGATGCACTGCAGAACTCTCAGCCTGGCCCCTCCCATCTTGTTCCTCCTCAGACTCAGCTGTGTGAGCATGACGGATTGGAAGAAGACGATCCACAGCAGGCTCTGTTCAGGGATGCTAGGAGCAGGAGGCAATCTAGCAGAAGAGAACAGAGGAAAGCAATGAGGCAACTCAGGAGAAGGCAATGAGAAGCCATGCCTTGGGACTGCTGATAAAAGGGGAATGTGTGGGAGGTGATGGTTGCTGAAGGCAACCGTTTGAAGATCTTCTGCTAGAGTCCTGGTCTGTTATTCTTGTTTAACTCTTCTTTAACCTTTTGGTTTAAGTCTTGTTTGAACTTTTCGTTTAACTTTTGTTTGAACTCTTTGTAAATAAATTTGGTTAGGTTTTTTCCAGCCTGTTGATTATAAAAAGGGGTTGTCCCTGACATTCAAACAGGGCTGGTTGTAGGCTGAAACAGAGCAATTTCCAGGCCTTCCTCAATACCTATTTCCAAATATTCCTCAATTACTATTCCTAAACCTTCCTCAGTTCCTGTTCCCAAATATTCCTCAGTTCCTGTTCCCAAATATTTCTCAGTACCTATTCCAAAATATTCCTAATATCTGTAACAATTCTATGTACTTACACAGTCCTTCTTCTGATGTCCTCACTATGGACTAGAGCATTGGAAAGCCTCCTATAATGTTTGGGTTCAAGCAATCATGGATCTGCCAGGTGCTAGCTGGGCCATGGTTACAGGTCTAAAAGGGCCAGGAGCTCTCTTGACCTCATCCACAGTCTGCACCAGTTTTCCTGGACACTATGCCGAAGGTCAGCTCGAAGGAAAACCCGGGCCTTCGAGTCCCTGTTCAGTCACCAGTAAATATGTAGGGTTCAGCAGCTGCCTGAAGAACCTGAGAGTCCCAGCGGACTTATTAAGTTTGCAAATAAATTAAGGAAATGGTTGGCATATAAATTGGAAAAAGAAAAAGGAAATAAACTGATATTAAGTTACAAGGATGAAGTATTGTAATAACAGATAATGCAAAAATGCAAAAACTGTTTCATCAATATTATTCTACTTTATGTAAAGTTCAAGAAATTTCCTTGGAAAAGGTGGAGTAATATTTACATAAATAGAATTTACCAAGTATCATAGAGAATTGGAGACAAATTTTGAATGGACCTATAACAATAAAGGAAATGTAGGAAAAGGGAAAGCTATTAAAGAAACTAAAACAAGAAAGACACCTGGTCTATTTGAGCTGCTGGGATCATTATAAACGTTTTGAGGATCAATTTTTATAAGCTTTACAACAAACCATGAGTATTATTTTACAGAATGGAAACATTCCTGATAGCTGTAAGGAGGCTAATTTAGGATTAATACTTAAAGAGGATGAAGACTTGACTTTAACAAGTAATTTTTGACCAACGTTGAATAATTGCATAATGACTATAAATTGTTTACCATAATTTTGGCTGAAATGTTCAATGTAATTTTACAGGACTTTATTCATGCAGATCAATGTGGTTTTTTACCTAAAAGACGATTATGAGATTATATTAGAAATGTGTTGGATACTATTTGGTGCAACACAATTGGAAACAAGCTGCATTGATCTCGGTGTCACGGTTCCGATAGATGAAACCAGTTAAAAGAACTTCAAGGCAAGGATTTCTTCCTTAAAGAACATTTTTATTAGGAAACAAAGTATTGGCGCTTACATACTGTAGCTGAACCCAAGAATGAGATTCCCTCCTCCCAGACACAAAGTAACAAATTGCAATTCCCACCCCACAAGAGCTGTCATAAATCACATTCCCCAATTAGCACAGAATGCAGACTTTTCTCTCCAGCCTCACAGCCTGCCAAAAGCTTATTAGAACATGTCCTTGAGTTCCCACAGTTCTACATTGTTATGGCTAGCTAAATCTTCAGGTAAAAATTAGCATTTTGGTTCATATGGGAACGCACTTGATTGAGGAAGAAAATCAACTTTTCTGGGTCGCCATCAAAAGTGGCCTTAAGAGGTGGCACCATTATGGGTTGCTGTCTGCCTAATTGCTGTTGTCCCCCCAGCTGCGGTTGCACACCAAACTGCTGCTGGCCCCTCAGTGGCTGCTGTGTGCCTAGTGGTTGCTGTCTGTCCAACAAATCGTGCAGTTGCTCCAGCTGTTGAACCAAGTCACGCTGAAACCCCACATTCAGGTTGGCTCCTTGCACAGGCCCTGGGCTGGGGTGACGATGGTGGTGGTAATTGGGGCTGTGTGACCGATGGGAGGAACAGTCAGGGCTCTGACGGTATTGGTGATGGTCTGGGCTTCAGTAGCATGGGCATCTCTCAGGGCTGTCGTAACGATCCTGCCATCTGGAGCTTTCATGGCGGTTATATCTGTCAGGAGAGCATGATGAATGACACTGGTCAGGGCTTCTCCAAGGGCCAGGACTGTCATGAAGGCATCTCTTGGGGCTGTCGTAATGATCCTGCCATCTAGATCTCTTGCAGTGGTGATGCCTGTCTCAGACTATGACGAACAATGCTGATTGGGGCTTCTCTGATAGCCAAGGCGGTCACATTGAGGGTGGCGTTCTGGGCTTCTTGATGCTCAATGACTGCCCAGACTGTCACCCTGCAACAGATGGTCAGGACGCTTCCTTCCCTCTGGGCTTGAGGTCTATGCTGGTGGCTCTGAACATGGAGTTTCTGCCTGAGCTCCATCTGGGCTTCTTCTGGGCATAGATTGGTGCTGACCTTGCCGGTCATCATGCTCACTAGTGGGTAAAGTGCAAGTGACCTGTCCCTCGCTTCTCACCTCTAGCCTCTTGAACTTCTCCACCAACTTCTCCACCAATTGGCTACGGACTGCAGACAGGTACCTCCACTCATCTGAATCTTCTGCCGCCACCAACCTTTTCGTTCTTCTCCATTTGGGGGAGTGTGATTCCCATGTGGCACCTGCTTGCAACTCTGACTCAGCCATTCTTGAAGCACTCTTCTTTGATTGGGCTGCCTCGGAATGCTTAGGGTCTTCACTGGGCAGGGTCCACTGCGAGGACCACAATAGCTCCCCTGTTTTGGGCCTCACTCTCACTGTCAGGAGTTCCAAACTCACTTTCTCCAACGGCGCAAGGGCTTGCGCTCCCTCCACTTAGGCAGTTGCCATGGACGGGGTGCTGGCTGTGGGTGGATCTTTTTTCCCTATGTTGAGATCTTCTCTGAATCTTTGTTAACCTTCCCTCTGATTTGGGATGGTGACTGGAGCTCAGGACCCCAAGGATGATAGAGTAGAATTGATTCTTGGGTTAATGTCATGGTTCCGATAGATGAAACCAGTTAAAAGAACTTCAAGGCAAAGATTTCTTTCTTAAAGAACATTTTATTAGGAAACAAAGTATCAGCACTTACATAGTTGAACCCAAGAATGAGATTCCCTCCTTCCAGATACAAAGTAACAAATTGCAATTCCCACCCCACAAGAGCTGTCATAAATCACATTCCCCAATTAGCACAGAACTCTGGCTTTTCTCTCCAGCCTCACAGCCCACCAAAAGTTTATCAGAATATGTCCTTGAGTTCCCACATTTCTACATTGTTATGACTAGCTAAACCTTCAGGCATTTACCCCATTCCCCCTTCTACATCTGAACTCTAAAAGAATAGAAAGGCACATTAAAAGCAAGAGAAAAAATGGCTGCTGGTTTTTCAGTTGTCAGAGTGACGACATCCATTGTCACAGCGTTGACACTTGGATATAGAGAAGCCTTTTGACAATTTGAATTGGATTTCCTTGTTCAAATTCTGGAACATATGAATCCTGGAGATAATTTTATTAAATAGGTAACATAGATTTATACGTCACAAAAAGCACAAATAATTGTTAATGGAGAATTAATAAAAATTTGTGTAATTCGGAAAAAAGGAACAAGGCAAAGATGTCTTGCGAAAATGAACTCTTGTTTAGTTCTTGAGGTACTGAATAGAGGCATAAGCCAAGATGAGAGTTAAGATTAAAAAAGACATTAATACATTATACATTAAGGACATTTATGAATGACCTGGTGTTAGTTTTAGAAGACTCACTAGAGGGGTTATTTATTTATTTGTTAAATTTATTTGCTGCCTATCTTGCCATGTGGCTTAGAAACAGTAATAGGAAAATTAAATGACTTTAGTTTTCCAGCAGGTTTTAATGATCAGAAGATGATGTTAAGAAATATGAAATTAGAAGATCAAACAGAACTGATAGATAAAACTTAGTTTTAAGAAAAAACTAAGTACTTGGGTATTTATATGACAAATATGAACTGTATGTTATTTCAAATTAATTATATGTTAAAACATGGAATGAAGTTAAGATCATGTTAAAAAGGAAGAAATTAAAATTATCACTGTTAGGAAGAATGTTGCGATAAAAATAAATGTTTTCTCTAGAATGATGTTTTTGTTTCAGACAATACCAGTCACATAATGGCAGATAGATGTATATAAATATATATAGCAAGAGAAAATAGTTAAATATAACTTCATTTGACAACTATGATAAAAATTGTTGTAAAATCAGGTCTGATACAACTTATGACCTCAATGACTTTCACTGGAAATTCCAGTCCTAATTGTGCTAGTAAGTTGAAGACTAACTATAAAAACTACGAATGAGAGAAAGGGATATTAATTATCAGACTTAAGCAATCATTGTAAGGGGAGTTTCACTCTTCTCTCAGCAATCTTAATGAAAATTACTCCTCTGAAACTACTATTTATATTGTAGAAATTTCCTGTTGGGGTAAAAGAAAATGCTTCTCCTAATATAAAGATTGTTTTCAGAGTTGTTAACTACAACAGGAAAAGAAAAGACTAAATACCTCTAATTCCAAGAATATTTAGCATAAATATCATTTGTATGTTTTAAATGCTTCTGCTTTCGATAGGTTTGAAGCCCTGAGTAATCTATTGATTCCTGGAAGTTAAATGGATGTAAAATGGGAACAACACAATGAATAATCCCCTCAAGTGTTAAAGCTTTAGCATGCTGGCGGAGAATTCCAAAGAGTGATTTACTGTTCACACAAGCATTTTATTTTATTAAACTTGGCTTGGTGCCCAATCCTTTGGCATTTTAAATGTAAACTTAGACCAAAATATATTGCTTTATGTTGAATGTTTTTAACCTCTATTGATCATTTCAACTGGAAGCACAGAATTAAAGGTCTTTATTATTGAAGTGGAAAAGATTACTTCTCTACTGTTCTCAGCCTGTAGATATCCATCACAGTCCCCAAAGCACCCGTCATTAATTCTTCTTTTTAGGAGCTAAACCTATTTAAATTAATTAATTAAGTTTATTTAGGCTTCAAATAAAATCCTTACCCTTGCTTATATCCACATATTTTGGATATGATACGAACTTAATGGATTTGGAGGCTATTTGCTATGTCAGGGCTTTTCAACCTTTTCACCCATTGTACCACTTTTAGGATAAGGCAATGTCTGAGTACCACCAGTCCCCAGCAAGGTGTCAAAAACTTGACCAAAAAAAGGAAAAAAATGATAAAGTACAGTTAGTCCTTGACTTACAAGAATTCGCTTAGTGACTGTTCGAAGTTACGACAGCACTGAAAAAGTGACTTATGTCTTATGACTGTTGCAGCATCCCCAGGGTCATGTGATTTACATTCAGATGCTTGGCAACTGATTCATACTTATAACGGTCACAGTGTCCCTCCTTCTTTGTCCCTTCCTCCTTCCCTCCCTCCCATTGTCCCTCCCTCCCTCCCTCAGTTTGCAGGGTGCCTGTGTGTATGGGGGGGGGGAATCTATGGGCTACTATTGTGAATGGACAGGAGGGAAACCAAACTTTTCAATAGGCATGTTACTGTTTATACTCTGAAGGGCAAATATCCCTACCTTTCTTCTTTCCTTCCTTTCTTCCTTCCCTCCCTTTTTCCCTTCCTTCCCTCCCACTGTCCCTACCTTTCTTCTTTCGTTCCTTCCTTGTTTTTTTCTTTCTTTTAACTTGATTGTATTTGAAGAAGTTCTTTCTATTCCTCCACCAACCTCGCTTCATTCTCAGCAGTTCACAATTCTGGGCTTTTTTTGTCACCTTTTTGTTTTTCCAGTTCTTCCCTAAGATTTTTGGGTCACTTTTTCTCTTCTTTTCTCCTCCATTCTCTGAGCAATTGTGCTTTCAACGACTCCAACTCCCCTCCTCACCCCACCTCGTCTCCTTTCCCCATTAATTCCTCTTGCTACCAGGCACTTTCAGTTTAGGAAAACCACTTTCTGAAGTCCAAGATAGGGAGGTATCAGACACAGTCACACTTCCATTGCAGTTGCCCTTGAAGTCCCGAAATTGGGCTTATCGTTTTTTTCCATGTGGACTTTGGCTGCCTCAGAAGGTGTAAGGGGCCTTGTTCCTTATTGGAGATGCACAGAGGGAGGCTAGAAATCCACCCTCGGACAGCGGGGTTGGGTGGGGGCAGAGCCTGGAGGAAACTCTGAGGAGGGAACTCACTACCCACCCGCCCGCCCGCCTCCACGGCTCCTTCCCCAGGTGCTTCACGTCTAGCTCTACGGCAGGCCTACAAAGGGTGAAGGAAGAGGAGCGGGCACAGGGCCAATAAGGAGCCCTGCTAGAAGGCAATGCTGCATGAAGAGAGAGAGAGAGGGAGGGAGAGGGAGAGAGAGAAGGGAAGTGCAAGTGCCTCTCTGTCTCTCTGCAAATGGTGGAGGACTGGGAGCCGTAGTTGAAGGCTGAAATGCCTTCAGCTGTAACTGCTCACATGTGTTTGTGTGTGTGTGAGAGAGCAGGGATCAATGCTGCTTTCCAGGTGATAAGTGCTTCTTCAGGGCTCAGCAGACGTGCCGGGATCAGTGCTGCTTTCCAGGTGATTGGTGCTTATTCGGGGCTCAGCGGCTCCAGCTGGAGCCTGGTGCTGATCCTTGTGCTTCTGCTGAGCCCTGACTGCCCCGAAGAAGTGCCAATCAGCTGCAAAGCAGCACTGATCCTGGCGCTTGAGCCCTGGCAGCCCCGAAGAAGCACGGATCAGCTGCAAAGTGGCACTGATCTCGGCGCTTGAGCCCTGGCAGCTCCAACACCAGGCCACCCTCCAGCCTCCTCACTGGCCAGGGCTGCCACCGGGAAGCCATCGACCCGCTGGGAGCTCTTTATGGACTGGAGCCCATTGCCAGAGGTCAGGGCTGGCCGTATGGAGTCTCCAGCTGATTGGCACATACGGCCAGCCCTGACCTCTGCCTATGGGCTCCAGTCCATGGAGAGCTCCCGGCGAGTCGACACAGCAAGGCTGGTGCATGGGCGTGACACTGGGGGGGGGAGGAAGGCGACGCCGCATACCACCAACCTGGTGCTCACGTACCACCAGTGGTACGCATAGCACCGGTTGAAAAGCCCTGTGCTATGTTGTCAACCTCCCAGCTTTGATGGGGCCAATGTGCCGAGTTTACTGAACATCCAAGTAAAATACATACTTCAGATCAGGAAAGGTATCACAAGTCCAAGAAAATACTAGAGGGGTTAGCAGGAAGTATCAGAGATACTATTAAAAGCAAGAAGGTTTTAAAAATGGCAGATGAGAGAGAGAAAAAAAATCAAATTAAAAGAGTACTGGAAAATAGCCAACGTGACTGTTTTTTTAAAAAAAAGAATCAAAGGACAATGTGTTACTTTAGCATGTATTCAAGTAAAACCTATTCAAAGTATTATTAAAGCAAAAGTAATCACAAAGATAGAACAACTCTGTTGGGGTCTTGCCTGTGGCAGTGCAAGGCATTGTGTGCTGGCATAGCAAGAAATCGGCCAGCCTATGGTGCCAATCCCCTGTGACAATGCATTTCAGGGATGCCTTGGTTGGGTGAACCATGCGTTCTGCCTGCCCGTTCAACGATGGGTGAAAGGGAGCCGACGCGGCATGCCTTATGAGGTTGGCCCTGAAAAAGGCCTGGAATTCTGATGCAGAGAACTGGGTCCCATTGTAGGAGACTATGACGTCCGGAAGCCCATGTGTTGTAAACAGTGACCACAGCACCTGGATGGTACTAGCAGTAGTCATATTGGAAATTGGAACCACCTCCAACCATTTAGAGTGGCTATCGACCTCTATTAAAAACAGCTGTCCCTGAAAGGGCCCAGAAAAATCTATGTGGTTTCTTGACCATGGTGTGTGTGTTTCCTCCCATCGGTGGACAGGGGCCTGCAGCATCTCCAGTCTGGATTGTTGACACGTGTAACACTCATGTACTTGGGCCTTGATAGCTTTATCTAGCCCTGGCCACCAGAGGTAGCTCCTCGCCAGTGCCTTCATCTGGATGATTCCTGGATGGCCTTTGTGCAGAGACTGGAGAACCCTGGGCCTGAGTGAGCTGGGGACTATAACCCTACTGCCCCAAAAGACATAGCCCTTATGAGCTGACAGCTCATTTTTACGTATAAAAAAACTTTGGAACTCTGGTCCTGGGCTATTTTCAAGCCATCCTGTATGAATCCATGCCAAAATGCGACTGAGGGTTTTTCTGGCTGCTGTCTCTGCAGCGACAACTCCCGCATGTAGGGGGAACTCTGGCAAATCTTGTATGGCTAAAATGTGTGCAGCTGGAGCCAGATCTGGCTCACGTGCAGCAAGAGCAATCTGCTAAGGCCATCTGCGTGGCCCATTTCTTTGCCCGGTTTGTGGATCAGACTGTAGCTATAGGCCGAAAGGAATATAGATCACCTCAACATTTGTGATGACAGAATTTGAGGTGTCTGCTTGTTTGTCATGAACAATCCTAGCAAGGGCTTGTGGTCAGTAAAGACCGTGAAATGTCACCCGTACAAATAGTCATGGAACTTTTTAACCCCGGCCACAATGGGCAAGACTTCTTTGTCAATTTGCACATAATTGCACTCTGCAGAAGACAGTGTCCTTGAGTAATACACGATGGGAGATTGTTTTCCATTGGCTGACAAATGGCTCAACAAAGCCCCAACCCCATAAGGGGACACATCACATGCGATGCAAACTGGCAGCTTTTCATTAAAGTTTGTGAGCACCGAGTTTGAGGATAACAGTGCTTTGTCTGCCTGGAAACTTCTTTCGTGACCTTGGTCCAATGCCATTGAGTGTTTTTGTCTAAGAGCTGGTGTAATGGCTCTGCCACTGTGGCTTTATTTGGGAGGAATGCATGTTAAAAGTTTAGCAGGTCCAAGAAGGCTTGAAGTTCCCCCTTGGACCTAGGGCTTGGAGCCAGCTGAATTGGTTTCAGCTTTGCCTTTGCAGGATGGATGCCATCAGCATCAATACGAAACCCCAGAATTCAGTAGACTGAACCCCAACCTTGCATTTTTCCTTTTTTAATTTGAGTCCTGCTGTGCAGAACTGCTGAAGAACGGCTCAGAGCCGCTCAGCCAGAACTTCTGTGGACTCCCTGGCAATGAGTACATCATCAAAGTAGGGGCAGACCCCTGGAATATCCTTGAGCATATGTTCCATTACTCCTTGATAAGTCCCTGGGGCTACACTCACCCCAAATTGTAGACGGTTGACCTTGAAGGCCCTCCTATGTGTGACAATCATTTGGGCAGCTGCCGTGGCCTCGTCCACGAGCAGCTGTTGCTAGGCCTGTGCTAAATTTAATTTAGCAAACATGCGTCCTCCTTACAATGACGCCAGAGTATGGCTGATGACCGGGACAGGGTACACGTGCTGTTGTAGTGCCTGGTTAATGGTGCACTTGTAGTCAGCACATATTCGTACCTCTCCATTGGCCTTGAATAGCATTACAATGGGGGTTTTCCACTCCCCACTGTCTACAGGCTGCAAAACCCCCTGCCTGACAAGCTTGTCCAGCTCTGCATCGATTTTATGCTTTAACACAAAAGGCACTTGATGGGGCTTAACCCGGATTGGCGCTACCAGGGGATTAAGTTTAAAAGTTATCGGAAGGCCCTTGTACTCTCCCAAACCTGGGCCAAAAACATCTGCAAATTCCTTGCAGACTGAAGACAAGTCTGTCGTTTGTGTCCGGTGAATGCCGGTTACTTGGATACTCAATGCATCAAACCAATCGAGTTACAATGGCTTTCCACCACAATAACATCTAGTGGGCCTGAAAACCCCTTGAATTTCACTGCAAGTGTGGCTTCGGCTTTGACCTCCACTCTGGAGTTCTTGAAGTTGGTGAATAAAATGTTAGATGGTCGAAGTTTGACCCATCTGTTGCTACAGCTGCAAACATGCCGGAAGGTTCCGATTGAGATGATGGGCACAGCAGAGCCTGTATCTAGTTCCATTTTACATGGAACTCCCTGAAGTTTGACCTGCAGTCGCAACTTCTGCTTAAGAGGTTGGTGGGCACCAGTGTGGAACACGCTCCTATGACTGGAGCAGAACCCTACTCAGTGTTGCCCTGGGGCCCCAGTACCTCTCCTGAATGACTCGTCCAGTTGGCGGTTCCTCTGGTGACCTCAACAGATGATGGCAATGTGGCCTGGTTTTCCACACACCTGGCACGTGGCTGTTCTGAAATGGCAATCTGTGTGTTGTTGGCGGCCTCTGCAACCCATGCACCTGGGGAACAGAACTGCCTTGTCAGATGGCCTTGGTCCTTTCTCCTGGTGTCTTTGAATCTTGTCGACTTTGTGGTTTGAGTTGGTGTCTTCCACCCACTTGGCATCCTTGTGGTGGATGGTCTTTGTGTTTGGCACACTTTTGGAGGGCCACAGCACCTTCATGGCTCCTCTGGTGGCTTTGTCCACCATGACCTCCTTCAATGCCTCCTGAAGTGAGAGAGTCTCCTTAGCAAAGAGTTTTTGTTGGAGCTCTCAGTTCCTGAGTCCACAGACTAAGCGGTCCCTTAGTCTCCCTTCTAAGTCGGCAAAATTGCAAAGACGTGATGCTTGCCGAAGTGCTGTAATGAATTCCATCACCGACTCTCCATGTTGTTGTTCGTGTTGCTCGAAGGCATGCCTCCATGCTATCACATATAACTTCGGCTCGAAGTGGTCGCAGAGTTTCTTCTTTAGGTCACCATAGGTGACGGTCTCTAGTAACGCCAGGGTGACCAAGTTCTCAGCGATATTGAAGGTGGCTGGGCCGCACACGCAGAGGAGGGTTGCGGCCTTCAGCCCATCTTCACTGACTTGGTTGGTGCGGAGGTAGTTTTCCACACGGGATGTGTAGGATGACCATCTCTCCGGGTGCATCACGTCAAACTCTTCGAGCTTTCCAACCTTCGCCATGGTTAGTAATCTTTGTGGCTTGAGTCTCGCATTGCCTTGCATTATGAAGCATTCTAAAAACATATCTCAAAACTGGATGGACCTCAGTACAACAAATGCAGTTCAACATAAGTAAGTGTACATGTTAACACTAAAATTTACCTTGTTAATGGGATCTGAGCTGACACTGGCTTATCAGGGAAATGATCATAAACATATAGTTGACAATTCAATTATATCAACCAGTGATGCAACTGTTTTAAGAAAAGCAATTTTTTGCTTAAAATTATTAGGAAGGGAACTGAAAATGTAATTGCTAATATAATATTGCCCCAATGCAAACTTATGAGAATTTTGTACAGTTCTGGTCAGCACATAATAAGAAGGTTATTACAGAGCTGGATAAAAGGGCAATAGCAATGATTTGGAAGCATGAATCTGCTCCCCACTGTGAAAAGTAGTTGGTATAGTTTCAAACAAAGGAGACTAATGACAATTAAGTATATAATATTGAGATGGCATAAATAACAAGGAGAAAAAAGATGTAAAAAAATAGAAACTAAATGCAGGAAGATTTAGGACAAACAAGAAATTTTTTTATTACACAGCACATATTTAACCATGGAATTCACTCATTGTCAGCAATGTTTGAAAGGACAGGCAATCTGGATGATTTTAACAGGGAACTTTACAACTTTGTGGAGAATGAGACTAATAATAGAAGTTAAATATTGATGGGCATTTACAGGTTCCTGAATTATAGGCTGTAATACTGGCTGCTGGGCAGCAACAATATAAGGGAGGTATAGTCCTCCAGTCTAGCCTTATGAGCTTCCTAAATGCATTCAGTGCTATCTACTATGTGGTCTAGAATGTGTTGAGTTAGATGGGCGTAAAGCCAATTCCAGCAGGGCTAATTTTATGTTCTTTTATATGTTCTTTATTCTCTCAGTTTACTTTGTCTTTGGGAAGGCAGATGGACATGTTATTGGCAATGGGACTTCAATTTCACTGTCTTTTCTTCTTTTACAAACTACAAAGAGTAATTGGGTATACATAGAGTTGGGAATTTCCTTTGAGTTCCCTCTATCTCTGCTGTTTCTAATCTCATGCTTCCTTCCTGCCTTTGCTTTCCCAGTCAATTGCTCCCTGACCCTTTGTCTAGTTCTAGTAGGATTAGCTAGCTTGAAACCAGGTTTTGCCTGTTCTCCCCTTCCCCCAGATATTTCCTTCAATAACTCCTTTTTTTAAAGTTTAAAGCAGCTCTTTTATGAGTTCTTGCTCAGGTTAGATTCCTGCTCTACAAAAACACTCAGATTGCTTCCTCCAATAATGTTATGGGCCCAGAGCAATGAATAAAATGTTCTGTGAAATAAAAGATAAAGGTCATCTTAAGCCAGTGAAGAAAAAACTAGGATAAAAAGTGGACAACTTTCAGAATGAAGACAGAATGGAGAAGCTGAAAGGAGCAGAACCTAATAAAAATGCTTCTGAGACTTAACGGATTGTCTTTGTGCTAGAGAAATTGATTGATTATCTTTGGTCCCTCTTTAATCAAAGAAAGATGCAAAGATGCAGGGCAGCATCAGAACCTGAGATGCTGCAATTGGCATAGTAAGAATCAGCTGCTTGTGGGTGAGTGATGCTATATTTGTTCATCTATTAATTTTAGTTCAGGGAGAGGCAGTGCTTTCATTGTAATTGCCTTAGTTATTTGCCAGCTTATTGTCCTAAGAAATCTAAATCATAGAATCCAACTCAATAAAATTTCAGAGAGAATGAATCATCATATCACAAGGGAAAAATTGTATGTAAGTAAATAATGAAACTAAGAGAGATCAGTCTCAACCCTGCTTTTCTAGTTCAAAGATGAAATGCACATTGATTCTGGTCCTACAAATAAAAAAAGGAAAGATTTATTCAATTAGACACAGTAATCAGCATTTTATTTAGCAGATGCATAACTTATTTTAACGAGAATCATTAAGGTTTTCTTACATTATTTTGGATGTATTGAATGTGCCAAATTTAGAACAAACACAGTTAGCCTTCAATAAAAGAATGCAAAGTAACATTTAAAGACAATTGTTATGGGACTTAAAATCATCATCCTTCAAGAAATTGCAATGGTGTAAGGACCCACTTCAAAACCTCATCCCAAGAAAGCAGGGCTCTTGGAACACTTTCATTCCAAAAGGAACTTTTATTAGAAGAAGTTGACAGCAGGCATAGAAGGCAGGATCTGAGGGTTTCCCACTTAGATCAATAGGTTAAAGGAACATCAAGCAAACCCCACCCCAATAGTTCATCTGGTCAGTTCAAACGAGCCAATCTCTGGGTGTTAAGCCTGCCATGGGAACAGAGCTGATAACGGAGTCTATTCCCATGCTTGTGAAGACTTTGTTAGGTCTTCACACCTTTCTCTTCCACAGCGAGAGATAAGCCAGATGGCCAGAGGCACATTCCTTTCTCAACCCAGGTTGACATCAAGGGGAAACAGTTCAAAGAGCAAGCAGTTAGAAAAAGGCAAAGAGGATACAGTGTAGCTAAGCAAAGGAGAAATAATGCATTCCATAGGGCTTCTCCCCTCCCCCTCAGGAGAATGATAGAACCCACAGAAAGAAGCTGGAAAGGGACAGAACCAACCCCCCCCAAAAGAAATGGGTTCTCACATGCCGCCCCCCCTTAAAAAAAGAAAGATCCACCTGTAGAAACATTAAACAAAGAGAAAACAGAAATAAGGATTAGTCTGGTTTATCTGGATATGAGGCATGAAACTTACTAGGTAATTTAGGGGCTCTAATGTGACGTTTCTGAACCATTCATTCTGGGAAGGAGGCAGGTGTTTCCATGCTACCAGGTATTGGGTGGAACCATGATGTTTCCTAGAATCTAGAAACTCCTTGATTTCAAAATGCTGTTCACCTTCTACCATGATTGGAGGAGGGGCAGGGCTGCAGCCAGTCTCAAGGGTGATTGCAGTTTAAGTTTTAACAGACTGCAGTGAAAAATAGGGTGAACTTGTCTGAGCCTCTTAGGGAGCTCCAATTCTATTGTAATCAGATTGATTATTCTTTTAATGGGAAAAGGTCCCACAAATTTTGGCCCTAGCTTTTTTGAGGACTGCAGGGATTTTAGATATTTTGCTGACAGATATACTTTCTCCCTTACTTGAAACAGTTTGGGTTCAACTCATTTTTTGTCTGCCTGGAATCTATAAGCCTCCCTAGCTTCATCCAAAGCCTTCCTTACAACCAGCCAGGTGTTTTGTAATTGTGTGATCCATTCCTTTAGGGAAGGGATGATCGGTTTGCTAGAGGGTAATTGAAACTTTGTACTGTGGCAACCTGGAAAGGAGTGTAGTCTGTACTGGAATGCACTGCATTGTCGGTCCAATTGTCTTGCTGGTAATTAATGAAGCATCTTAAGTACTGTTTCAGTACAGAGTTCAAACATTCAGTCCCACCATATGTTTGCGGATGATGATTAGATGACAGCCCCTGAATGGTCCCCCAAAGTCCCAAGAATGCTTTCCAAAACTCTGATGTGAATTGCATTCCCCTATCTGATATGATTTGTTGTGGAGCCCCATGCAGCCGATAAATAAGCTGAACGAACAACTTTGCTGGTGTCTTTGCAATGGGGATTTTTGGGCATGGAATAAAATGCACTTGCTTAGAAAACAAATCCATTATGACCCAAATAACTGTGTTCGCCCCACTCTCTGATAATTCCACAATAAAGTACATAGAAATTTCTTTCCAAGGCACTGATAGGGTCGCTACTGTTTGCAATAAGCCTGGGGTCCTCCCTTGTCTCCTCTTAGCTGAAGCACATAACGGGCAACTAGCTACATAGCTTTCAATGCCCTTTTTTATTGATGGCCACCCTAGGTGTAGGGTTTTCACAAACCCGAAGTTCCAGCTGATTTTGAGTCATGGCAGAGCTGCATGAAAATCAGTCTCTGGCTTTTTGGAATGTACTGTTTCCCTCCAACCCATGGCAGTCCATCAGTCATTGTGCATAGGTTTTTGTGGTTTATGAACCATTCGTCGGTCTCTAGTGCTTTTTTGAATTCAATCCATGCTTGGCTTGCTAGTGGCTTCTGGATTTTGGCTTGCTCTTGGGTGATAACTTGCAGCACCAGCTGTTTTGATGGCATGAGTGGGTCTGTTATTTCTGCCTTATTACTGTTGTATTGTGGCAATCTAGTTCTTTTCTCCCAGAAAATGTTTTAAGGTGAAATTAAACCAGTGGAAATGCTGAGACCACCTTGCTTCTTTAGGAGTCAGTTTTTCTAGGCATTTTTAGGTCTTCAAGGTTCTTGTGGTCAGTCCATACCTGGAAGGTGATTTTGTTCCCTTCCAGAAAATGCCGCCAGGTTATGGGGGCCCATCGAATGGCATAAGCTTCCTTCTCCCAAACTGCCCACCTTTGCTCCATCTCCATGAGTTTCTTCGACATGTACGCAAAGGGCTGCAGCTTCCCTTCATTGTTCTCCTGCATTAACACTGCCCCCATGGCTACATCACTAGCATCAGCTTGGATCACAAATGGTTTATCAGTATCAGGGTATCTTAAAATTGGTTCTGCAGAAAATAACCTTGTCAGTCTTTCAAATGTGGTTTGACACTCTGCCGTCCATTTTAAAGGTTGGCTAGGCTTCAGTTTCTCCTCCCCTTTTGTCTTCAGTAAGTTAGTAAACAGCAATGCAATTTATGCAAAGGAAGGAATGAATTGGTGGTAAAAATTAGCAAATCCCAGGAAACTTTGCAATTGTTTCCTGGGATGGGGGTGGGGCCCATTGTAGAACAGCCCAGACCTTCTCATGATCCATCTCTATGCTGCTTGGTGAGATGCAATACCCAAGGTAGTCAATTTTTTCTTTTTGAAACTCACATTTAGATAATTTGGCATACAAGTGGGCTGCCACAGCTTTTTCAGTACTGCTCTGACTAGTTTAATGTGCTCCTCTTTTGTTTTGGTAAATATTAGGATATCGTCCAGGTAAACAAGCACCCCTTTATATAGGTGCTCCCAGAGCACATCATTTATTAATTGCATGAACGCCGCAGGGGCTCCTTGGAGTCTGAAAGGCAGAACTTTGAACTGAAAACACCCTAAGGGGCAGTTGAATGCCATTTTCCATTCATCCCCTTCCTTAATCCTGATTCTGTAATATGCCACAGTTAGAAAAAGGCAAAGAGGATATAGTGTGGCTAAGCAAAGGAGAAATAATGCATTCCATAGGGCCTCTCCCCTCCCCTTCAGGAGAATGACAGAACCCACAGAAGGAAGCTGGAAAGGGACAGAACCAATCCCCCCAACAAGGAAATGGGTTCTGGCAAATTGATTATGCAGTGAATAAGACCAGAGTTGGGGAAAATGCAGTCATAGAATTTATTTAAGACTATGGCACGGGAGGATGGATCATAGGAATCCAGATGCTGTTCATAAATTATAGAAAAAAAAGGATTAAGGTAAAAGCCATATGCAAATGAATCCTGATAATGAAAAGTTCCTTACTTCCTGTAAGAAAAGAGACAAAGCGGTCCCTAGAATTGTTCCATAGTAATATGTGTGGGTCAATGCAATGCTCCAAAGATGGCGGACGCGCTGGGGAGAGCTCCGTAGCCCCCAACGGTAAGGCGTCCCCCAGGAGCCCCCCAGGGATGTCAGCGGACCCCTGGGGTGGGGCCAGAAATTCAGGCAGATGAGCTGGGCAATTGTGCCGCCCGCTGCCTCCCGAATCAGCTGCAGGGGTGCCGGGACATCTCCGCCTCGCCGCCTGGGCCGTTGGCAACCGTTATAAATGGGGCCAGCGCCTCCGCCCTTCCTCTACCGCTTGTTCAAACTGCCGGGCAAGGGCGGCGTCTCCGCGGATCAGCTGTGCGGTGGAGGCGCCGACGGCGAGGACGACAGCGGCGGCGGCAACGACTCTCCAGCCCCAGTCTGGTCGTCTATTCAGGGAGCCGGCAGCGACGGTGGCAGTGGTGGCGGGGCGTCTCCAGGCCCGCCCCTGGACCACGACAGCCATCGCAGCCATCCAGGAGGGGCCGGAGGCTCTGCTCTGCCCCGGCCCCCTGATCGGCTCCCGGGCGGCGTCATCGTCTCCGGGCGATCGGCGAAGATGCCGCGGACCAGCTGGGTGGCGGAGGTGGCGGCATCTTCGGCGGCGTCAGCGGTGAGAGCTCCGCGGGCCCTGGTCTGCGGTCTCCCACGATCCCAATCACCGGGCAAGGGCGGCGGAGGCGCCGACGGCGAGGACGGCAGTGGCGGCGGCGACGACTCTCCAGCCCATCTGGTCGTCTATTCAGGGAGCCTGGCAGCGACGGTGGCAGTGGCGACAGGGCATCACCAGCCCGCCCCTAAGCCACCACAACCATTGCAGCCATCCAAGAGGGGCCAACATCTCTGCCCTGCCCCGACCCCCCCCTGTTCGACTCCCGGGCTGCAGCGGCATCTCCAAGCGATCAACGGAGGCGCCGTGGACCAGCTGGGTGGCGGAGGCAGCGGCATCATCGGCAACGACGATGGCGAGAACCCCGCGGGGCCCTAGTCTGTCATCTCCCCATGGGCCTGAACACCCGCCCCTGAGCCGCTGTAGCTGCTGCAGCCATCCGGAGTGGGGCCGGCGCTTCCACCCTCGGCTCCCTGTTATGCTTCCCTGGGCAACGGCGGCACCTGGGAAGATCAGGAAAGATCCCGCGGATCAAATGGATCAGCTAGGCGGCGGAAGAGGCAGCCACAGCAACCGCCCTGAGCAGGACCGGAGTCGTTACTCTGCCTCGACCTCCTGGCCTGCTCCTGGGATCAAGGAGACACCACAGACCGGCTATGCGGACCCGATCGACCACCACCGAGGGGCCTTTGACAGCGGCGCTAAGCTTCTCCAGGCCCCGGTCGACCAACTCACCAAAAACCCTCGACGGCAGCACTACTAGATGAGGCGTGGCGTCTCCGGCCCGCACCCTGGGTGCCGACGGTGTCTCCGTGCCGATCAACAACCTAAAGACGCCACGATGCAGCTGACCAGTGGAGATGACGGCGACTAGACGGCTCCGAACCCCCTGCCCTCCCTCGCCCCACAGGACATGATGGGCCTGGGTGCAAGCCACGGTGGCAGAGTGGCCTGTCCTACACCTGCAGCCCCATAGAGGTGAGAGCTCTATGGGGTATGCTTCACCCAGAGTGGGTCCTGGACCACCCCCAGAAGCAGAGTCACAACCCATCGTAAGAGGATGGGGAGTGGCCTGCTTCTGGGGTTCACCCAGCCAAGTGGCAGTGGTTGGATGACGGTCCAGATACCCACCTACCCGACTCGACCCTCCTTCCAATGCTCCACCCAGGGGACCGCCTTCCCAATGCTTCCCAATGCTCCCTATGCTTCTCCAATATTCAAGCATAGATCTACTCGCCCTCACGAGTTCCCCCCTCTCCTGGGTTCGTCCTGCCTTCAATACATCGAACCTTGATGACGGGCCCGACCATTGGGCCTCTGAGAGATGGCCAGGCAGGGTCAGGGGCTTTCATCACAAGACCAACAAGAGGCCCCTGGTTAAGTTTCTAGTCAAGTTTTTTGTCGGGTTAGGGAGGGGGGCGGGAAAAGACTATGGTTGCTCGGGAAAGGCTGGCCTTCCAGCTACCATTACGCAGGCCAGGCCTACGACCATTCACGATGGTGAAAAACGAGGACCAGTCGCCGACAAAACCCAGTGGCGAACTGACGAACAGCCTATTCCCAGGATGGTGGGGAACGGCAGAAGGTGCACAAACAGAGGGCCGTATCGTCACCGGGAGTGTCATCTCTGCTCTGTACAAGCGGTGAGACGCTCCAACCCTCTGTACTTCCCCGGAGGACCCGGGAGTGAAGGTGTGCAGCCTCCTATGCTAAGGCTGGTCTACCTGAATGCCAGGTCCGTAGCTAACAAGGCTCACCTCGTTCGTGACCTAGTGGAGAGCGAGCACGCGGACCTGGCCTGCATCACGGAAACCTGGCTGGGCCCAGAGGGTGGTGTCCCTCTGGTTGACCTCTGCCCGCCAGGTTTCCACGTGCTGCACCAGCCTCGGACCCATGGGAGGGGCAGGGGAGTGGCAGTTATCATCAGGGAATCCCTTAGCCCGTGAGAGACCACCGTCCCTCAAATGGTCGGGTGTGAGTCTCTCCTTCTGGGATATGGCCCGGGGGCGCAGTTGGGCCTGCTGCTGGCGTACCTACCACCTAATCGTGCAGCGGCAGCCCTGCCCGAGCTACTCGATGTCCTCTCAGGGTTGGTGGTTGAATTCCCAAAACTCATGGTCTTGGGCGACTTTAACCTACCGTCCCTGGGAGGATCGTCCGAACTGGCTCGGGAGTTCATGGCTTCCATGGTGGCCATGGACCTGTCACAAATAATTTCTGGACCGACTCATGAGGGAGGCCACACCCCAGACTTGGTGTTCTTGTCTGGACGGTGGCGTGATGATATCGGTGGGGGTGCCACGACTGTTACGCCCCTGTCATGGACTGATCATCACCTCCTACGGCTAGATTTCCCCTTTGCCACCCCCCGCCGTGGGTGCACGGTGCCAACCAGATGGTACCGCCCTAGGCGCCTAATGGACCCTGATAGGTTCCAGGCAGCGCTTGGGGACGCACATGCACTCCCTGCTCACAGCTCGGCGGATGCCTTAGTGGAAGCCTGGGAAAAGGCAGCCACGGAGGCTCTGGACCGAGTTGTACCCCTGCGGCCTCTGACCCGGCGCAGATCCCAGCGAGCCCCATGGTTCACCGCGGAGCTCCGGGAGATGAAGCGTCGGAGACGGGGCCTAGAGAGCCGTTGGAGATCCAGTCGATCCGAATCTGACCGATTGCGATTAAGAATCCTCACCAGGTCTTATCTCGCTGCGATAAGGGTGGCAAAATCCAACTACTTTTCCACCCTCATCGCGTCCGCAGATAATCGCCCGGCTGCCTTGTTCAGGGTGACTCGCTCCCTACTGAACCAAGAGGTGAGGGAGGAACCCTTGCAGGGTCGAGCCAAGGAATTCGGTCAATATCTGCTGGATAAAATTGCTTGGATTCGAACCGGCCTGGACTCCAACTGGGCTGAGTTGGAAGAACAAGACATGGACAGTCTTGTCGACGTCATCTGGGAGGAATTTGATCCTGTGACTCCTAAGGAAGTGGACAGGATTATGAGGAGGTTGAGCTCCTCCACATGCTTACTGGACCCGTGCCCTTCCTGGCTGGCTTATGCGGCTCAAGAGGGGACACGAGGCTGGTTCCTGGTGGTCATCTCTGCTTCTCTGAGTGAGGGTCACTTCCCCACCGCCTTGCAGGAGGCGGTGGTGAGACCTCTCCTCAAGAAGCCCACCTTGGACCCATCCTCATTGAATAACTTTCGTCCAGTCTCCAATCTTCGCTTCCTTGCGAAGGTTGTTGAGAGTGTGGTGGCGCACCAACTTCCTCAGGTTTTGGATGAAGCGGTTTATCTAGACCCGTACCAATCGGGCTTCAGGCCAGGCTACAGCACGGAGACGGCATTGGTCGCCCTGATGAATGATCTCTGGAGAGCCCGGGACAGGGGCCACTCCTCTGTCCTAGTCTTATTAGACCTTTCGGCGGCTTTCGATACCATCGACCATGGTATCTTGCTGCGGCGCCTCAGGGGACTGGGAGTGGGAGGCACGGTTCTGCGTTGGTTCTCCTCCTTTCTCCAGGGTCGCTCGCAGTCGGTGCTGCCAGGGGGACAGAGGTCGACCCCGAGGCCTCTCGTTTGCGGAGTCCCTCAGAGGTCAGTCCTCTCACCTTTCCTGTTCAACATCTACATGAAACCGCTGGGTGAGATCTTTCATAGCTTTGGAGTAGGGTACCATCAGTATGCTGATGACACCCAGCTTTTCATCTCAACTCCAAACAGCATCAGTGATGCCCTCGACGTGATGTCCCGCTGCCTGAAAGCGGTCCGGGAATGGATGGGGAGGAACAGGCTTCAACTGAACCCGGACAAGACTGAATGGCTGTACGTACCGGCAAGCCAGGATACTCAGAGCATCCCATCCCTTAACATCGGGGATGAGTTACTACCCCTGTGGATAGGGCCCGCAACCTGGGTGTCCTCCTAGACTCACAGCTCTCCCTGGAAGATCACATAGGAGCTGTGACCAAGGGGGCCTTCTCCCGGGTTCGACTGGTGCGCCAACTACGGCCTTATCTGGACCTGGATGCCTTACGTACAGTCACCCATGCCCTTGTGACCTCTCGCCTAGACTACTGTAACGCTCTCTACATGGGGCTGCCCTTGAGATCCACTCAGAAGCTTCAACTGGTGCGAAGTGCAGCGGCACGGACACTTTTGGGAGCCTCCCGATACTCCCATATCACACCTCTCCTCCGTGCACTGCACTGGCTTCCAGTTGCCTTCCGAGTGAAGTTCAAGGTGCTAACAATGACATACAAAGCCCTACATGGCATGGGTCCGGACTACCTACGGGAGCACCTTCTGCCAATGTCAACACCCCACCGCCCTGTGCGCTCCCACAGAGAGGGCCTCCTCAGGGTGCCACCGCTCAAGGAATGTCGGCTGGTGGCCCCCAGGCGGAGGGCATTCTCAGTGGGTGCGCCAGCCCTCTGGAACTGCTTACCAACTGAAATCCGGATGGCCCCCGACCTCCACACCTTCCGGCGCGACTTAAAGACTTACCTATTCCAGCAGTCCGGCCTGGCCTGATAGCTCTAATTGGGGTCCCAGTTTGTTTTGATTATTGTTTTTCAATACTGTTTCATTATGTTTGCCTATCTTACTCTGTACACCGCCCCGAGTCCCTCGGGAGAAGGGCGGTTTATAAAAACAAATAAATAAATAAATAAATAAACATCATGAACAGATAAATATTTATTGATTTTTATAAATGATTAGTTTAGATTTATGCCTTACTACTTGTTTAGCAAAGAGCCAAATACAAAAAAAGAATTTAAAAAAAAATTAAAGAAATAGGCAGTTTTGGTGAGGAACACATTTGTCAGAAGGTCCCACTTATGCATATATATATTGGCAATGAATGTATGACAGATAAAATGAAAAAGGACTTTAATGAGCATGACACTGTACTCAGATTAGAATACTCTATATCTCAGAAAAAGAATGATATAGAAGGGCAGAAAAATTACTAACAAAAATCATGAAGTGCATGCTGCAAGATGCCAAATTTATATATTCAAAAGAGAAATAGTCAACCTATTTTAGAAGTAACTGCCAGTATTATCAACCAAGATCCCATATGACATGTTATGAATTAGAGCAGCAAAGGATGCCTCAGGCTCATGAGAATGTTTGGTATTAAAGTTTATGCCTACCTTTCAGGAATAGAAGAGAATCTCAATTGAACATCTCAGTTGTGGATGTGAGGAAGAGGGCTTTTTAAATACATCTGATACAGCTAGTACTCAACTTGCAAGCATTTGTTTAGTGATGTTCAAAGTTAGAGTGGAACTGAAAAAGTGATGTATAACCAGTCCTTACACTTACAATCATTGCAGCATCCCCACAGTCACATGATCAAAATCCAGACACTTGGCAAAAGGTGTGTATTTACAACAGTTGCACATGTGATTACCATTTGCAACCTTCCCAACCATCTTCTTTCAAGCAAAGTCAATGATCATAAGTTGTACTGCAAAGTATGCCAAATTCTAGGATTCTTAAAATATGCAACATTGCTTGTTGTGATGACAAAAATAAAGAGAATAATCCGGAATTTCTAGTTATCCATGTCCAGATGAGCAATGAATTCAGTCAACAGCCTTCAATGGGGAGTTCATCATGGACCTGGAATTCAACAGCAAGCTAGACTCAGGGGGGAAAAATGCACTGCAGCTAAAGTGCCAAGAGAGATTCAATAACTGGATTCGATTCCATTTTTCCTATATTACCAAAAATAACAGTTTGAAAAGGCCTGGAAAGTTCATGAAACGACATTGAGAGAATGCCAGTTGTTGTATCTATGCAATGAGAAAAGCTGCAGAATAAGAAATTAAAGCAGTCCATAAAAATAGCACTTAGGAATTCATTAATCTATTCACAGAGAAGGCAACTATGGGATGTAAATGGGTTTTCAAGATCAAATAAGATGTGGAAGGGACTCTCCAGTGCTATGGAGTTAGAGTGGTAGCTATAGTGGTAGCATGCCTAGGATAAGAAGCAAGACAGCCTGGAATGAGAAACTAAAGCCAGTGCTTGTCCAGGAAAGGTTTCTGTATGGTTTTATTCCAGATTCAAAAGCAACAGATGGGCATGTATCCTTACTAGGTAGATAACATTGTAATCTTTCCGGACTTCCTGTTTGGCAGCTGATGAGACGACTGGGAAAAGCCAGCACCTCGGCTTTCCAGTCTGGTTTCTCTTTGCCTAGCGACCCTTAAAGGGTTGGAACGTTGCCCTGGAGGGGCAACAAAGAAGGAGGGATACTTCAGGAGCTCAGAACAGGTGGCAACTGTTTGGAGTGGACTGCAGAACCCTCTGAAAAAGTGGAGAAAAGGCTGCCGAGGGAGCCAGGGCAGGCCTACTCATCTCCAGCAGGAAGGGAAGCACTGCAGAACAGATGATTCCCAACTGCATGCTGAGGCTGGGTGAGCAGGAATTTTCTTTCCTTCTCGAGGATTATAAATTTTGAGCCCCTGATGGGAAACGGCTGAAAAGTAAAGATCCACAGAAGGATTAAAGTTAAAAGTGGCGAGTAATTACAAAGAAGGGGAAATGCTCTTTGTTAAGAATATCAGACATTCATAAATAAGCTAAAGAGGACATCTAGTGGCAAAAGAAGAAACAACACTTCTAATAAATAGTGAGAAATGGAAAAAATGTTTTTACAACAGTGACCTTGGAGGAAAAAGGTGCAAATAACAAAAGTTCCCTGTTGTGAGATTGTAAGGGAAAAGACTTCTTAAAGTTACTTTTGTCGAATTTGGCTAAACATAAACAGATGTTGTTTTGGCCTTAAACTGTAAGCTGTAAAATGAGTTCATGAAACATTACTAGACTTATGAAAAAACCTCTTCTGCACCCTCAGTAGGACAATCTAGTCCAGGGGTCGTCAACCTGAATGGGTTAAAGAGCCACTTGGAACCGGTTCTTTCACAAAATCAAAGAAATGGGAGCCATAAAAAGCACTCGCGCATGTGCGCGTGCTCGTGCATGCACAAAACAGGAGACTTAATTGAAGAGTGAAAGAAGCAAAGATTGGGAAAGGCTGCGCTTGCTGTCTTTGGTGGCAGGAGCAGCGGTGTGTCCAGGCAGCACTGCCTGCCTGCCGGGCAGTAACAACAGGAAGGTGGCAGCGGCGGCTACAGTTGGGGTGCCCTAGTGCCCTCATCGAGAGATGCTGCAGGTGCTCCAGGCCCGGTGTGGGAGCAGCTGCGCTTGCCATCTTTGGCAGCTGTGGCAGCAGGAGCAACGGTGTGGGACTGGTAGCGCCGTGCTTGCATGCTATTATGTCCAACTGCTAAGGGATCACAGAAAACAGTTCCCTGCGGGTCCGACACACACAAATGAGGGGAAAAAATGCCGGACTGCCACCTCCCTACCAGCCATTCCCCATGGGTCCGACACACACACACACACAAATGAGGGGGGGGGGAAATGCCAGACTGCTGCCTCCCTACCAGCCATTCCCCGCAGGTCCAATACACACACACACAAACACAAACAAACGAGGGTCGAAAAAAATATTGGAGTGCCGCCTCCCTACCAGCCGTTCCCCGTGGGTCTGACATGCACACACACACAAATGAGGGGGAGAAATAATGCCGGACTGCCGCCTCCCTACCAGCCGTTCCCCGTGGGTCTGACAGACACACACACACAAACACACAAAAACGAGGGAAGGGAAATGCCGGACTGCCGCCTCCCTACCTGCTGTTCCCTGCGGGTCCGACACACACACACACACACACACACACAAATGAGGGGTGAAAAAAATGCTGGACTGCCGCCTCCCTACCAGCCGTTCCCCACGGGTCACACACACACACACACACACAGACACAGAGAGAGAGAGAGAGAGAGAGAGAAAAGGGGAAAAAGAAGGAGGGGGTCTGGCAGCACCCAAAACTCCATATGCTGCTCAGAAACACCACCACCACACCCGTACGCCTCATCTGACCGACCCGCTCACCTTTCCAGCAGTCCTTCCATCTCTTCCTCTGCTGCCATCATGTGCAGTCCAAAGAAGAGAACTTCAACCAATCAATTCAAACTTCACAAGTTTTTTTCCCATGAGAAGTTTGAATTGATTGGTTGAACTTTTTTAGTCCCACTTTTTTTTTTGGACTGCACATGGCAGAGGACTGGGAGCCACAGGAGATGGTTGAAAGAGACGCATGCGGCTCCAGAGCCGCGGGTTGCCGACCCGTGATCTAGTCCAACAACACAGGGATCTATTGAAGCAATGTTGCAATGTGAAAAAATAAGCACTGCTCAAAGCCTTGGTGGAGCAGTGGGCTAATGCCTCCTTAAGTAATACCAGCTGCCTGCAATTAGTGCAGGTTTGCATCCCACCAGGCTCAAGGTTGACTCAGCCTTCCATCCTTCCGAGGTAGGTAAAATGAGGACCCAGATTGTTGGGGGCAATAAGCTGACTTTGTAATAATGCCGCTTGGGGGTGTGTGTGAAAGCCCTAACAAGCAGGCATATACATAGAATGAAGGCTACTGCTAAGCTTGTAAGCCGCCCTGAGTCTTCAGAGAAGGGCGGGATATAAATGTAATAAAAAAAAAGCGAAATACAGACTTCATTAAAACTGCTTCAAGAGATGATGCAACGTAACCAAGAGATGATGCAGAGGAATCATGAAGAAACACAGAAAAACCACAAAGAGATACAAAGTAAACTTGAGTAAGTAAGTGAAGAAATCTTGGATATAAAGGAAAAATTTGAAGCTCAAAATCAAATGATAATTAAAAATCAACAGAGAATACAGAAAATTGAAGAAAAGTCAGATGACAACGATAAAAAGATAGAAATGTTATTACAAGAAAATGAAAAATTAGAGAATGCAATTAAGATTTTAGAGATGGAAAAAGCGGAACATTATTTAAGATTTCGAAATATTCCTGAGGATAGAGAAGAAAACATAGCAGAGGTCATTATTGACATCTTGGAGGAGGCTTTAAAGGCAGATAGAGGAGAAATTCAATTAGAGGTCAATGAAATATTCTGCATGAACTCAAGCTATGCAAGAAGAAATAAACTGCCAAGAGAAGTACATGTATGGTTTATAAAGAAGACAACAAGAGATGAAGTACTATGGAAAGTTAGAGACGAGCCAATACAATATAAAAATAAAGAAATTGTGGTTTTAAAGCAGATACCTAAAAGAGTAAGAGACACTCGAAGATATTATCACTTCCTGACTACAAAGCTGATTGCCAATGGTATAAACTTTAGATGGCTGATGCTGGAAGGCATTTTAATAAATTGGAACAATACAAGATATCCATTGGACTCAGTCTGGAAAGCAGAAGATTTTGAAGTAAGGAATAGAGCAATTCTAGATGAAGGAGTGAAACAAAGACAAGGCGAGAGTAAGGAGCAGAAGCAAACAGAAGAGATGACTCAAGGAGCAACTGCACAAACAGGAGAAAGGAAAGAGAAAGACGATCAAGAGGGCGAAGGTGAAGGACCTGCCAGAGAACAGAGGACTACTAGATCCACTAGACCTAAATATAAATAAATGGAAATGGAGAAAGAAAATGGAATCTTTTCAGTAAATATAAATGGACTAAATTCCCCAATCAAAAGAAACAAGGTTTTTAGGAAGTTACAGAAATTGAATCTAGACATAATTTGTCTACAAGAAACACATATAAAAGAACATCATAAATTATTGGAATACTCAAAAATTGTGAAACGTTATTATGTATCAGCTCAGCAGAAAAAAAGAGGGGTCGCTATATATATTAAAGAGACAATAGATTCTAAATTGGTATACTCAGATAAAGAAGGAAGAATTCTAATAGTAGAAATACATTTGCGCCAAAAACAAATATTGTTAGTGGCAATTTACGCACCAAACAACAATCAAGAAAATTTTTATAAAAACCTACATAGAAAAATAATAGAAATGAAGTACCAAAATATCTGCTTACTAGGAGATTTCAACACAATAATAGATGGAAAAATTGATTATAAAAGTAATAAAACTGGAAAAACTGGAAGAAGAAGGTTACCTAAGACATTTTTTGATATGGTGGAGGAAATTGGAATCCAAGACGTCTGGAGGGAGATTAATCCACAAAAATTGCAATACACCTTTTATTCAAATAGTCAAAAATCTCGGTCAAGGATTGATATGATTTGGATGACTGCTGACGTGAGAATGAACATACAGAATATGGAGATAGAAATAGGCACATGGGCAGATCATAACCCTTTGAAAGTGACCTGGAAAGGAATACAAAAAAGACCAAGATGGACTTTAAATCAATCCATATTAAAAGAAAAAAGAACTCAAAAAAATCCACAAAAAGACTTTGAAAAGAGAAATGGACATAATAAAACATAAACTAAATCTGTTGGATTCAGAAAAAGTGGCAGAACAGATAAAGAGAGCGAAACAGAACTTTTTCAAAAATGCTAATAAGCCGGGAAGATGGCTAGTTTATAAAGTAAAAAAAAAAGTAAAAAAAGATACATAACTTACTAGATGGGAAAGGTCATTTACAATAAAAGAGCCTTGGTGGTGCAGTGGGCTAATGCCTCCTTAAGTAACACCAGCTGCCTGCAATTAGTGCAGGTTCGCATCCCACCAGGTTCAAGGTTGACTCAGCCTTCCATCCTTCCGAGGTAGGTAAAATGAGGACCCAGATTGTTGGGGGCAATAAGCTGACTTTGTAATAATGCCGCTTGGTGTGTGTGTGAAAGCCCTAATAAGCAGGCATATACATAGAATGAAGGCTACTGCTAAGCTTGTAAGCCGCCCTGAGTCTTCGGAGAAGGGCGGGATATAAATGGAATAAAAATAAATAAATAAAAAAATAAAATAAAATATAAAAATGAAGAAATAAAAAAGATAATCAAAGAATACTACAAGGAATTGTATGACAAGGAGTAAACTTCAAGAGAGAAAACTGTAAAATATCTGGAAGAAAATAACCTTCCAAAGATTTCAGACACATTTAAAATTATATTAGATGAAGGTGTTACAATGATGGAAATATCAGAGGCCATAAAAAGACAAAAAAAATGGAAAAACACCAGGTCCAGATGGGCTTCCAGCAGAACTATATAAGAACCTCCAAGAGATACTAAGTGAACCACTGAAAGACGTTTGCAATGGACTTTTATTAGAAGCTAGACTTCCAACTACATGGATGGAAGCAAATATTACTCTAATACCAAAAGAAAATTCTGATTTGACTCAGATTAAGAACTATAGACCGTTTTCACTGCTCAATGTGGATTATAAAATTTTTACTTCAATAATGGCTGAGAAACTGAAAAAATACTTAGTCAAATTTATACATCCAGATCAAAATGGCTTTTTACCAAAGAGACAAATTAAAACAATCTAAGAGTGATAACAGATGTATTAGAATATTATGAGCTACATCCAGGGAAACAAATGGCACTAATATTCTTAGCATTTGATAATCTTTCCTGGCAATTTATGATTCACCAACTACAAATAATGGACTTTGGACAGAATTTTATAAATATGATAAAAACAATATATAACAGACAGCCAAAGTGATTGTGAATAGAGATTGTACTGAGAGCTTTGAGACAAGAAAAGGCACAAGGCAAGGATGCCCATTAGCCCCTCTGTTATTCATCTTCACCTTGGAAATTTTAAATCAAAATATTAGACAAGATACATGTAATCTAGGGGCCAAGGTATAAATTGCTGCAGCTGCAGCCCTGTTCCCTAGTTTAGATCCTGCAAGAAATAAACCATGCTGTTTGCTGAACTCACTCACCTTGTCTTTATTCCTGTGCAATGAACCCAGTACACAACACTGGTGATGAAGGTGGGATCCTGCTTCTCCATCAAAGCTGAAAGTCACTAGGGGAGAGGCAGTGCACGCCTGGCGGGAAAGCAATTTTCCCCCCCCTACGGTCGGCTAGCTAAGCCACACTAGCGACCATGCACTCAGAGGACCAGTCCCTGGGCAATGGAGAGGCAGGAGCCGAAGATGCTGAGATCTAGCTGCGAAGACCAGCAGAATGCCCAAGGTCGGAAGGCTGTGAGAATTCGACATCAAGCAACCAGAAGGATGGCCCTCGTACCTGTCCCAGGTCGAGAACTACCTTCGGGTGAATCAGGTCACAGAGGATGGACTGAAGGCGGCCACACTGCTTTGTGTGTGCGGCCCAGCGACGTTCAATCTGGCCGGAAACCTGTTTGCACCCACACCATTGGAATCCATCTCCTACGCCGAACTGAAGAAGAAGCTTGAAGAACACTTCCAACCAAAGATGTTGGTGATTGCATGGCACTACGCCTTCGAACAATGAATACAGCAGCTGGGAGAGACCGCATCCAAGTACATTGCGGCCTTGAGGCAGGCCGCACGCCTGTGTCGATTTTCAGATGTCGAACAGCAACTTGAAGACCGGCTCGTCTGTGGCCTCTGCAACAGACAGCTGCAGCAGAAACTTTTTGCAAGAGAAGTCCTGTCATTCACCGATGCCCAGAACGAAGTCATGGCGGACGAAGCTGCCGGTGGAGCCGTCCGAATGATCCGGCCTGCCAGAACAACGCTATGCAAAGAAGCCGTCCACCACGAGGACGCAGAACTCACAGAGGACTCCAAAGAAGACGCCAAAGTCGACAAGTTGCACAGACAACCCAAACAACAGCCCCGCAGCAGCAAGCAGCAAGAGACTTCTTACAAGGCATATGTCCAGGTTGTGGCAGCTGCCACCAACGCTCGGACTGCAGGTTCTGGACAGCCACGTGCCGGGCCTGTGGAAAAACCGGCCACATTGCATCCGTTTGCAGAAGTTGCCAGAGGGACCGGCCATTGAATTGCCAATCAGAAGATTCGACCAGGAGAGATACCGGGGCCCCAGGGCCGTTCAGAGTGGGGTTTTGCTCAAGCCGTAGAAGTGTCTGCTGTACCGGGGTCCGACGCCCCCTTAATCCCAAGTATAGACTCCAGGTGGAGCTGCAAGGGGTCCCCTGTAAGATGGAGCTGGATACAGGCTCTGCCGTTTCCATTATTTCTCTGGACACATTTAATTCCATGTGCAGTCGCAGTAGGAGATGGGCCAAGCTGAGGCCCTCTGACATACTTTTAACAGATTTTCAGAATGCAAAAGTTGTAGTCAAGGGTGAAGCCACCTTGGCCAATAAATTTGAAGGGTTTTCAGGGCACCTGGATGTTGTTGTAGTAGGGGGCCAGAGAACAAGCCTAATTGGGCTCGATTGGTTTGATGCAGTAGGCATCCAAGTAACTGGTATCAACCAGACACAAGTCACGAGTCTAGCGTCAGTTTGTGAGGACTTCACAGATGTATTTGATTCAGCCTTAGGAACTTACACAGGCCTGCCAATAGCATTTAAATTAGACCCAAACGTGGTTCCCATCAGGATTAAGCCTCGTTGGGTCCTCTTTGCCCTCAAGCACAAAATAGACATGGAACTAGACAAGCTTGTGGAACAGGGTGTGTTGCAACCAGTAGATGGTGGGGAGTGGGAAACTCCTATTGTAACACCACTTAAAGCCAACGGGGAAGTCAGAATATGTGCAGACTACAAATGTACAATTAACCGGGCCCTTAAACAGCACGCATACCCAGTCCCAGTGGTGAGCCACATCCTGGCATCTTTGTAGGGTGGCACCACTTTTGCAAAATTAGATTTGGCGCAGGCCTATCAGCAACTACCTGTTGATGAGGCCACGGCCACAGCACAGAGAATTGTGACACACAGGGGGGCTTTCTGAGTAAAGCGCTTGCAATTTGGGATCAGTGTAGCCCCGGGCATTTTTCAGGGAATCATGGAACGCACACTCAAAGGCATCCCAGGGGTTTGCCTCTATTTTGATGACGTGCTTATTGCTGAAGAATCCACAGAAGTGCTAGCAAGGAGGCTCATAGCCTTCCTGCAGAGGCTGCATAAAGCAGGCCTCAAACTAAAAAAGAGCAAATGCAGTATTGGGGTTCTCTCGACTGAATTTTTGGGGTTTCGCATTGATGCTAATGGCATCCACCCAGCTGAGTCCAAAGTAAAGGCCATTCAGATGGCATCTAGCCCTAAAACAAAAGGACAACTGGAAGCATTCTTGGGCCTCCTCAACTTCTACCACACGTTCCTTCCTAACAAGGCTGCAGTGGCAGAGCCATTTCACAGGCTTTTAGATTAAAAAAAAGCTTCTTGGAAGTAAACTAGCATTCACAAAAAAAGTTTTCAGGACCTGAAGTCACTTCTGTCGGTCAGTTCCACTATCGCTCATTTCAGAGAGTCTAAACCAGTCTGTTTAGCATGTAATGCATCCCCATACAGGGTGGGGGCAGTCTTGAGTCACTTAGAGAAAGATGGAACCCAGGTTCCCATTGCATTTTATTCGAGGACACTGTCCTCTGCTGAGCGTAACTACACTCAAATTGACAAAGAGGCATTGGTCATTGTAGCTGGGGTTAAAAATTTCCATGACTACTTATATGGCAGGGACTTCACGGTCTTCACAGACCACAAACCATTATCGGGTTGTTCACCACAGAAAAACAGACACCCCACATATTATCCCCTAGAATGCTGAGGTGGTCTATTTTTTTATCAGCGTACGCGTTTAAGCTGATTCACAAACCCGGCAAAGTAATGGGCCATGCAGATGGCCCGAGTAGGCTTCCACTGCCACAGATTAAACCAGTTCCAGCCCCAGTGGCCCGCATATTATCCATTCAGGATTTGCCAGAGTTTCTGGTGACATAGCTGCAGAAACAACAGTTGATAAGACATTAAGTAGAGTGCTTTCTTGGGTGCACACAGGGTGGCTAGATAAGAGCCCAGGCCCTGAGTTTCAGAGTTATTTTACTAGAAGACACGAGCTATCAGCTCACAAGGGTTGTATCCTATGGGGGAACAGGGTCATAGTCCCCACCTCACTAAGTGACAGGGTCTTGCAATCACTGCATGAAGGTCATCCGGGTATTGTCCATATGAAAGCTTTAGCTAGAAGCTACTTATGGTGGCCAGGTTTAGACAAGGCCATTGAAGCCCATGTGCATGGATGTTGCACATGCCAGCAATCAAGGCCTGAAATGCTGCACGCTCCAATTCATAGGTGGGAGGAGACTCACACTCCCTTGTCTAGAATTCACATAGACTTCGCTGGGCCCTTTCAGGGACAGCTCTTCCTTATAGTGGTTGGCAGCCACTCTAAATGGCTTGAAGTAATTCCAGTTGCTAACATGACTACTGCTAGGACCATCCAGGTGCTTAGGAAACTCTTTGCCACACATGGGCTGCCGGACATCATAGTATCTGACAATGGAGCCCAATTTACAGCGGCAGAATTTCAGGCATTCCTGAGAGCAAACCTCACCAGGCACGCAATGTGGGCCCCATTTCACCCTTCTTCTAATGGTCAAGCCGAGCGGATGGTCTGGACCACAAAAAAGTCACTGAAGCGTATAGTGACTGGGGACTGGCATCACAGACTGGCAGATTTTTTACTTTGCCAGCATCCCACACCCTGCAGGGCTACAGGGAAAAGCCCAGCAGAGCTGCGCTGGGGGAGGCGACTGATCACAAAACTGGACAGGTTACATCCAGATAGGGTGGCAGCAGAAGCTTTGTGCCCAAAACCCCCGAGAGGGCTGCAAGTGGGCGATGGGGTGTGGACCAGGAACTATGGGCATAGGAATTTGTGGGTGCCTGGAAAAATTACTAAAACATCAGGCCCCCTCTCTTACAAAGTGGGGCTGGAGGGTGGGTCAGTTGTCCGGCACCACATCGATCAGCTTAGAAAGCTTTTCCCAGAATGGCCACAAAGCTTGGACTTCATCACAAGTCCTTACCAAGGTCCACAAACCGGCAGCCAAGCCAGCCCATGCATAGACTATGAAGGCTCACACAGCCCAAGCAACGAGGAGTTGGCCGTAGAGGAGGGGAGCCTGGATGGGCAACATGGGTCCCCTGACAGAGAAAGCCAACCTAATGGCTACTGTTGTGACTCAGGGCCAGCCTGTGGGTCCGACAGCCGGCTCCGACGTATCGGAGGACTCAGATGAGGGGGAGGAGGGAGACGAACCGGCTGATGATGGTTTGGAGGCTTTGCAGAGTCCTCAGCCGGGGACCTCTTCTCAGCTGCGTGAGCCCGAGAGTGCGGAGGATGATGACCCACAGCTGGCCCTGTTCAAGGACGCCCGACGCAGGAGGCAGTCGAGCAGGAACAAACAAAGAAAGGCTATGGGACTCCTCGGGAGGAGGCACAGGGAGACCACGCCCTGAGCTCTCTATAAAAGGAGTGTTTGGGGAGGGGCTGGTTGCTGAAAGCAACTTTTCCGCTTGAGAAGACAAGCTCTAGTGTTTTTGTTAACTGCGTAATTAAATCTTGGCAGAAGCCTTTTAGCCTTGGACGCTCTCCAGTCTCTTCTTTCTGATAAGGGGTTTGTTAGAAGAGGGCTGGTTCAGAACAGCTACAGCCGCTGTGCTAACTCTGCTGAACAAACTGACTCTGGGGTGGGCCAATCTGGAAAGGCCAGCCAGAGAGCATCAAGCCACTCAGAATCACTTGAACTAAGAGACACTGGTCTACCCAGCCCGGCGGGCAAGCTGGTAGGCCAGGACATGCCTGGGTCCCCCAGGTGTTCCACAAGGCCACGCAAACCTCCTGCTTATCTGAAAGATTTTGTTCGGTAATAATAAAGCTATAATGTTGTATGTACCTTGTATTTAATGCTGACCCACAAGATAGTAATAGACAATGGAGCTATAATGTTGTAAGTACTTTATTGTGCTGCTACGTGGAATCTATTCACACGAGTGTTAAGCCTTTGTAAGAGTAGTGCTGTAATTATTTTCTTTTATTGCTATAGTGTTGTTCGTTCTAAGGGGGGAGGGGTGTAATGTATTGGGCTTGCTGGTTAACACCACGTGGTAATGGCTGGTAGGTTGCTAGAGCAGGGAGCTAGCTAACGGCTCCCAGCATCTCAGACAACCCGTCTCCAGCACTGCTATTGGTTGCCCCTAGGTGGAAATAGGTTGCTTCAAACCTATTGGCTGCCGCCTAGGGGCCAAGGTATAAATTGCTGCAGCTGCAGCCCTGTTCCCTAGTTCAGATCCTGCAGGAAATAAACCATGCTCTTTGCTGAACTCACTTGCCTCATCTTCATTCCTGCGCAATGAACCCAGTACACAACAATACAGAAATTAAAGGGTTGGGGATAAAGGGTGAAACATATAAACTACAAGCATTTGCTGACGATTTAGTATTTATTTTGGAAGAACTCCTGGAGATGATTCCCAAATTGTGGGGAAAGATAGAACAGTATGGAAAAATAGCGGGATTAAAAATAAATAAAGTAAAAACTAAGATAATAGTAAAGAATCTTACAGATAAGCAAAAAAACAAAACATGATTGTCAGAATCAATAGAGGTATAGATAGTGAAAAAGGTTAAATATTTGGATATATATTTATCAACCAAATGCTCAACAATAAAAGAAGACAATTATATAAGGCTATTGAAACAAATAAAATTAGACTTGGAAAAGTGGAAGAATTTGCAACTGTTAATACTAGAAAGAATTGCTACAGTTAAAATGAATATATTGCCTAAGATTTTATTTTTATTTCAAACAATTCTGATAAAACTTGAGAAAAAAAATTCTTCCAAGATTTAAATTAATTAATTCTGAAGTTTGTTTGGCAAGGAAAGAACGCTAGAATAAAGAGGAAAATGTTGCAAGATGCTAAGGAAAATGGAGGTTTGGGGCTACCTGAGTGGGCTTTGTATTATCAAGCATCTGTATTAACATGGGTGAAAGAATGGATAACTCTCAGAAATAAAAGGTTGTTATATTTGGAGGGACATGACTTACAATTGGGGTGGCATGCTTTTTTGTGGTATGGGAAAATCAAAATTCATAAGTATTTCCAAAATCACTATATTAGAAATCTTTGATAACAGTATGGGGGAAAAATAAAATTAAAATATATGTAAAAATTCCAGGGTGGCTATCAACTACGGAAGCTTTCTCACATCCAAAGAGATATTTTAAATACTGATGGGACATTAAAATTGAAACAAGAATTGCAAAATCAGGGTATCAATCTGTCATGGTGGGCACAGCTACAAATGCAAAATAGATATGAAAAAGATGTGAAACTGTATGGGTTTTATAAAGAACAAACTGTATTTGATAAGATACAGTTTTGTTAACCTCTGATGAGAAACTAATTAAGAAAATGTATAATTTTTTGTTAATTTTGGAGATGGAAAGTGAACAAACTAAAGAAACTATGACAAGGTGGGTGAAAAACTTTGGTTATAATATAGAACTAGAAAAATGGCAAAAATTATGGGAGAGAAATTATAAATTGACAATGTCAATTGCATATAAAGAAAAACTATATAAAATGTTTTATAGATGGCACCTACCACCAGCAAGATTAGCAAAAATGTTAAAAATATGTCAGATAGATGTTGGGAATGTAAACATAATTCAGGCACATATTATCATATCTGGTGGACATGTGGTAAAGCAAAGGCTTATTGGAAAAAAATACATGCTTGGTTAGAAAAAATGTTGGGAGAACATGTAGTATTTAATCCTGAACTTTTTCTATTAGGTATAATACCAGAAAAGATTAATAAACAAAGTTTATATTTGCTTCTACATATTACAACAGCAGCAAGAATAACCTTCGCACAATAGTGGAAAGATGAAAGAATACTACCAGAGGAAGAAGTAACTAAAAAAATATTGGAATGCGCAGAGATGGACAGATTAACTATGAGATGGAAAGACAAAGAAGAAACAGAATACTACCAAACCTGGGAGTCATTCTACAAATGGCTAGAAGAAAGAACCAAAGTTTAGGACTTGAATATGTATTAGAGCTTTTGAACCCAGACTGCACACTAGTTGAAAATGTATGTAAGGAAAAAAGAACTAATAAAATCTTTAAAAAAAAAATATATTGTCATCTTTCCTCCCCACCCCACAAAAAAGAATAATCAAGAGGTTGTTTAAAAAAAGCTTTAACATAGAATTTGTGTCAGAATCCATTTATATTTCATTTCTAACTATCTCCTCTGAGCTAACCCCAAATGTCATCTCCCCCTGGATTCAGCCATTCCCAAGGAGGAGAGGGAACAGGCATGGAGCTTTATGGCTTTCACTTCCTCCCTTAAATGTAACCTTTGCTTATTCTGCCTGCCTGCTATTCATCACAATATAATCAATTGCTTTCTCGCTAGGCATTCCCTCTCATTTTAGGGGAAACTAGGAAAGGGGATGAAAAGGGAGGAATAAAACCCTCTGGAATCTGGTTTGTTTCTCTGAATGAAGTGTGAGGGGGGTGGAAATGATCCTGCTGCAAACAGACTGTTATCTCTCCTCTCCCACGATGGGCTTACCACCTGGAGCTTGGCTGATCCGGAACTGACCAAATGAACTGTGGGGTGGGGTTTGCTTGGGAACACTTTAAAAATATCGATCTGTGAGGGGATTCCTCAGATCCTGTCTATTATGCCTGTTATCTCCTATTTCTTAGTAAAAGTTCCTGCTTGGAAAATCTTGTCTCCATGAGTCCTTCTTTCTTAAGATGTGGGCTGAAGTGGGTTCTGACAAATGGAGATGAAAGAGCTGAGAAGCATGTCTTAAAGATTCAGATAGAAGGAAAATAAGATGGAAACCAACTTCTTGGCCTATCCAGAAGGCAAATGATCTTCTTCAGACTGGGAGCTGATTGAAGCCAACAAAAATAGTGTGCCAATAGAAACTGAAAGTTTTGGAACAAATGTCAATAAACTGCTAATACAAGCTAGAAAGTTCACATTGTGGGGTGACACTTTGCTGTACAGTACACTCTCTTCTCACTTGGAAGCAGTGTTTTCAAATCTGGTAACTTTAAGATGTGTGAACTTCAACTCCTAGAATTCCTGAGCCAGCATTCTGGGAATTGAAGTCCAGACTTCTTAAAGATGCCAAGTTTGAAAAACAGTGCTTTAGTGTAATATAATAATAATAATAATACATTATTTACATGCCAATTTACAGTTGCTACATTGCAATTCACAACACCTGCAAGGATAGGTAGCTTTTCTAGTTACAGCAACAAAAACTCTTATTATTTTTATTCCAGATAAGCATTTTAGCACCCTTGGTTGAGGCCAGCATTACTTCTGGCCAGAAAACAAATAACGCCTATCTGAAATATAATTAGCTTGTTCACTGTAGTTATCTGATATAACCAATCCTAAACTCAGCAGATATAGTGTAACATATTAATATACCCTGAAATTCAAGGCTATTCCACTAAAGAATTTAGTCTGGTTTGATCCCACTTAAATGAAAGTTATACCACCTGGAATAATATCTTCAGTCCTTGCTACACATTTCCTTGTAAAGTGTGAGATGAAAAAAATATACAGAGATCACTGAAGGAATCTGTAATGCTCAGAAGATGCTATAATGTCACATTCTTTTGGAAGTCTGAGGGTGAAGATGGGCTTATTCTTGATTAAAAGTTCTCACTTCAAGGGGATTGTAAAAATTACTGCTAAACTTGTGAAAAATGTGTACCATATGGTACTTTATAAAAGCACAGGACTTGACAGGGCTTACCCCACATGAAATGTTTGAAACAATCTGTAGACTAATATGCATAGGCAATATGTCCATATGGTGCAGCCATTTAATATAGCACAATAAATTAAATGCCATGAAAACTCCTTTAATCATCTTCAAGCCCTTGACTCATTTGATCAGACCCTCAAGTTCTCAGGTTCTTCTGGGAGAGGGGGCTGACATTTTTGTAACTGGCTCCCATAGTGCAACCTCCCAGTGCTGCGATTCTTTAGTAACAAATTATCTCAGGAATAACAATGTCAGTATTTCTTGCAAGAGAGAAATAATTTGATGCTGAACATCTGTCTGGCATTTATTTCCACTTCCTGGCTCCTCCTCCCTCCTCCTGAAGCAGAGGTCAAGGCACAGGTGCTATTGATGTGAAACCTCCTGCGTTAACATTATATGGCTCTTCTAAAGAACAGCTGGAGAAGAGCTGGGTTTAGACATGCTTGTGTCTAGATCTCTGGAGTTCACATTAGTGGTTTCCCAGTGATATCCAAAACCTGAGATTTTTGTGGAGAACATAACAGTTTTCTGGGCACATTTGGAATGTTTTCTCCCTCCTTTCCTAATAGTTAGAATCTTGTTTGCCTGAGTTGCTGAATGATTTCTGGGTTAAAATAAGATTTCTAGTACATATTTGTTTTTGTTTTTTTCTGTCATTTCATTTCTATTCTATTTCACCTCAACAGTCAGCTATTTAAAAAAATTACTGAAATTAATTAATCATAGGCTATCCTTCAAAGAACCTGTGTTCAAAAACGAAAAAAGTAGGTTGCATTCAGAAGTATGAAGTATATAATGAAGCAAATTAAATAAGCTATTAAATTAAACTAAACTATTAAAATGGCTCCTGGGTAGCAGAAATTAGATTAATTAAAATCATAATTAGTGCATAAAATAGTTAGGAAAGTTGCTCTGCCTTTTCAAAAACCTTTGACTTATTCAATTTGCTTATTTTATACATTTGGAATATGTTGCACTCCAGACAATCTCTTCATGACAAAATTTTCTGGCAGAGTAAGACAGTAGGATCAGATAAAGTTTGTCCTAAACTAGTAGGCTATTCAAGATCAAAGGCTTTTTATTTTATTTTGTATATACTGGTATAAATTTCTGGAGACCCTTTTAGCAGACAGCCACCAGATGGCAACATCTGCATTCAAATGATCAAGACTTGTCTATTAAGGCTATCATATTTGCAAAAGCTTAGCATGTTATATTATATCCCTTTGAACATATCAAACTATATGACTAAATGACTCAATGAGGCCTGGTTTGTCTAGACATTTTGGACCACAATGCCCCTAATTCCTAGGCAATATGTTCAACTCTAGATGGGGGGAAATAGCTAGACAAAGATGGGAAGATAAGAAGAATTGAAAAAACAGTTTCCCCTAGTTGGGAATAGTTAGATTTTAACAAAAAGTGAGTAGTACATATGCATGTAATGCAGGTAGTCCTCAGTTTACAATTGTTCATTTAGTGAGTGTTCAAAGTTGCAGTGGCACTAAAAAAAGTGGCTCACGATCATTCTTTGCAAATATAACTGTTGCAGTATTCCTACAATCATGTGATTAAAACTCAGACAACTCATGGACACTGCAACTGTTATAAATACATGACCATTGCCTGAATTTGTTTCTTCATTCACTTCCCAGCAAAAACATAAAATTCTGTAGCCACTAAAAATATGCAGGCTTCCTTGAACTATTTTGAAATTTGTTTTTCAATTAACTCCCTCACCCACCCACTTTACCACTTCTGTACAGATAGTGCTGTTTTGCCTATGGATACTCAGTGAATTAAGGTAGTGATTTAGTATATTGAAGTAAAATCATGCAAAATGCATTGGAATGCACTTCTGGTGTGTTCAGCTAACAATAGTACCGTAACAAAAAGAAATCCTATCTTGAATCTTGGCTTTTATTTATGTGTAAATGTTTTTAAAAATGAAAACATCAAATCAACAGAACACACATTTTTCATATGCAGCCAATTTAGAAGATCAAAGGAGGCACAGTAAAAGATTGGCATTCATTCAACTTGAGAGGCACGAGGAATTTTTGACATTGGCAATAGTGGCATGGATACTCTTGGGGCCAATCCTAGCTGTAACTAACCTTCTCTGTTGATAGCTAATGGGCATCTCTCCAATGTCCTAATGGCAGCCCAGTGAAAGCCTATAAATGACCATTCTGGACAATGACTGTTGTATTGTAGCTAGCTATTCAATTATTGTAAGACATTCAGTCGGCCTCTGCCATTATATTCTATTCACCACCAGCAGATTCCATTCTTTACCCTGTCAGCTTCCTCTGCTCCCTTGTTCCTTTTCCAATGACTCAATATTTTCTGTCTATTGTGTATGTGTTTTTCTGTGTAAAAAATCCAGAGTATGAAAATCATTTTTGCTTTCTAGGTATGCAGTGTCTCCAGTGTCCACCTTAAGCTGAATGTATTTCCTCACTCCTATTCCTTTCTGTGCTTGCTTGTGGAGTTCACAATTGCACAGATAAATCCATGATGTAGTCCTTGTTCAAGCATATTATCTATTGAGTATTTATATTTATTTATATGGAGAATGTCCAATCTACAGACGACTCTGGTTTGCTTACTTCTAAAAAACATTAAACAATAACATAAAAAAGAACTGTACATATTTCGGAATAGACACAGCACAGCAAAAAACCTAAAATAATTACATTTAGGAGCTCAGCAATCCCCCTAACCCCAGACCTGAGAATAAAACCTCATCTTCAAAGACTTCTAGTATAACTAAATGATGTAACATTTGATATATGATTACCAGAAAAATTATCTACAATGTCCTGAATAAAAGTGGTTCAAATCTATTTTGGAAATGTGAATAATAAGCAGGGTCATTTTTACTATGCTTGGTGGACATACAAAAAAGCTAGATTTTGGGTTCAAATCCATATACAGTACTCTTTCAGAGGATTTTGAAGATTGATATATAAGGGACTTTGAAAAAAGTCATGAACATTTATTTTTATATAGAAAAACAGCAGTTTTCTGTTTAGGCACAAAGTTGGAAAGATTTGGCAATATCTAAATAGAGGAATATTTAGTGAAGATGATAAAACCTGCTGATTAAAGAAAAGACCAATATCATGTTTATTGCTGAGTGAAAGCAATATATGGGCTTACTTGCTTTAAACAGAAAAAAAATAAACATGTTCTATGGTTTTGATGATTAAACAGGATAGATTATAGAAAGATGATAGTGACGACATAACTTTAGAGAAAGTGGTAAATCTACAATTAGACTTACTGTATAATTGCTGTGAAAAAGACTGGAAACCACATTTTATACTTTTTCTATTTTTCTTCTCCCCTTTTTCTTTTCTTTTAGGATTCTTTTTTCTTTTTTCCTTCATGTTTTGTTTTAGTTTATATTAATTTTACTTTTGTTTTTAAAACTTTCAATAATATATACAGTATATATAAGAGACTTTCAGTACAAATGAAAAGTGGAAGGCAAACAGATCTCCCGGGGGTGTGCTATTCTATTTCAGACCAGCTGTAGCTTCTGAGTGGCCTTCTAGGGCAACCCATGTAGATTGTATTACAGTAGTCCATTCGTAAGTTGATTAAGTCATAGTCAGTCATGGGTGACTGCCAGAAGGGCCTCCTACTGTAGAAAAGGGAATAATTGGTGCACTAGAGAGACATGTGCAAAGACTCATCTGGACACAGCTGCCACTTTCTTTTCAAGCAGGATCTGTGAGTCCAGGACAACCCCCGGATTGCCCACCTTTTTAAAAATAGGATAGCAAAACTCTATCTGAAAACAAATATGGACTGGTCAAATAGAAGGGCCAAACAGAGCCACTTGGTCTTGCCAAATACAGCCCATGTTTCTTTCTTCCCACCCAGATCTATAAAACTTTAAGATACTGAGTCAGGATGTTAACAATATCACCTGGACAGCCTAGGGTTAAGACATATTTTGGAGTATTCTTTGCACAATTCCAAAGTGACAGATGACCTCACTCTATAATTTCATGTAGATGGTAAATAGGAGGGAGGAGAACATTGAGCCCTAAGACATCCCATAAATGAAGGACTGCAGACACATGTTTCCTGTCAATGCCAACTGCAACTGGCCACAGAGGAATGAAAATCATTGTAAGATAATGACCTCCATCCCAAACCAAACCATTCCAGAAGTATATCATGGTTGGTGGTATTGAAAGCTGCAGAAAGGTCAAGGAACACAAAAATGTGTTCCACATACTTCTGCCACAGGTTAACAAGTGCAACCAATACTGTTTCTGTATTCAGTTTGAAACCCAACTGAATGAGTCCAGATAGTTCATTTCCTTCAAGTACTCTGTGGAGCAAGGCAGAGTATAACAGAAGTCAGGCAGAATTTTTTGAATACAGCAATAATTATTCAAGAAGGAACACTCCACATTCTCTAAATTCCAGATGTTTTGATCAGCTTCCCAAAATTGGGAAATTGAGCCACTGTCTTAAGTCATGATGTGGACTGGTTAGTTTTAGTATGAAATCAGCAATTGTGGTATGTTGAGTCCATCAGATAATTATGGCTTGAGTAAACCATAGCCAAATAGAACATGGCTTAGTGTAATGTGTGAACCTGGCCATTCTGCATCAAAGTGTGAACCCAATCAATCTGCATAGTTATTCAAACTTTGACAAACTATCATATGGGAGCTGCAGTGAACAGACTTAAATTTCTTGAAACTATCTGAAAACTTGTACTAAGTAGTTAGAACTTATTTTTAAAGAGAAGAGTGATTCAGACCAGTGTTTGTATTAAAACAGCTTTTATTGTGCAGATTGTAACCATGGCTATTGAACATGCAGAATAAAAAAATGCCAGTTACATCTTGTAAGCATATGTGAATATCTTGGATCAATAATGTTATCTGCTTTGGAATGCACTTTCTGAATATACCATTCTAGACAATATATTTCAAAGTGTTTTTTTAATTATATAAAATTAAAATATGTTTACATTCTCACCAAAAGTATGATGTTGCTGTATTACAACATACATAGATATATATCTAAATAATATATCTCCTTTATGTACATTATAAAAGTTAGGGCCAGACCAGTGTATGTTTTAAATGCAAAAGGAAAACATATAAAGTTATTTATATTTCAAAAACATGTGTTCGAAAGACAAAAAAGCACTTTTATAAAATGTCTACTATGGTAGTATTTAGAGTTACAGTACTGAAAGCTGACTGAAATTTTATAGGGAATTGCTCCTGAGTAAAACTGATATTTGTGGGTAATACTCTATAGCACTTGTAGCAATAGCACTTATATGCTGCACCATAGTGATTTACAGTACTCTCTGGGCAGTTTATGATGTCAACATATTGCCCCCAACAATCTGGGTCCTCATTTTACTGACCTTGGAAAGATGGAAGGCTGAGTCAACCTTGAGCTCTGTCAGGATTGAACTCTAGGCTGTGGGCAGAGTTTGCTTACAATACTGATATTTTAACAACTGCAGTACCAGGGCTCCTGTACTAATTTCTTGGGCAACAAAGCTTTTGCTACTTTACATTTATTGAGCAAACTGTATATACTGTAATTACATTCTCATTACTTCATGTGATTTCAAGCTGATCTTAATGGTCTGGACTACATATTCAACCACACCCTTTTTCTCTTTCATGAAATGAATACATTTTATATTAACAATTTTGAGCAAAATATACTGCTCAAAAAAATAAAGGGAACACTTAAACAACACAATGTACTTATTTAATAGTAGGATGTCTTATCTTGTGTTCCCTTTATTTTTTTGAGCAGTATATATGAATAAACACCACTGTTTCCATATTCCATATCAGTGTTACATAGGTTGATGTCCTCAACTCCTGAATTTCAGTTTCCATAATTCCTAACCAGCATTCTAGGGGCTGGAATTTATGGGAAGTAAGAATTTAAAACATGCAAAGTATAATAGTTTAGGAAAGATTATTTCACTCCCCACAAAGTTTAGTTGGGAGATAAACTTTGTTCAGTGTAGATTACATACTAGAAAGAACTGACTAAAGCCTTGGGAGATCAAGCCTAAATGAAATGATAAAACACTTTTTCTGGGAGAATGGAAAGTGAGTCTGCTGTGCTCACTATATTTTTCATTGACTAAATTACTGTTATCAATAGCTACTTCTAGTACATTAATGTGATTTCTGAATAGGTAATCCAAAATATGGCACAGACTTTTGACCCCTATGAAGCCAATAAATAAATGCCATCATTGGCACATTGCATTTTTCAAGCAATAAAATATTAGTCAAAATACAGTTGAATATACTGTATATCATATATTGTATAAATAAAGACATTCTGAAGTTCAGTTTCATATGTCCACACAGTTTTCTTGAAATAATGTATGTAATTGTTCTTTTCTGGATTTTTTCAGCCTGTACATTATTAGCTTAGGTAAAGGAGTGCCTGTGGATTTTACTCTGCTACTCGTTGCTGACTTTAGGGGGTGGTATTCATCTCCGATTCAAGGCCATTGAGCCAGCATTGTCTGAAGACATTTCCGTGGTCATGTGGCCAGCATGACCTCACAGAGCACTGTTACCTTCCAACTGAAGTGATACCTACTTGCATTTGTGTGTGTGTGTGTATACTGTTAGCATAGGAGAGTAATAAAAGAAAAAATGATGCTACACCTGTATCTACTGCAACAATTGCCTATTGTCAATAAAATGGTCATCATTTATTCAAAATAATGGGCTGCAATGATTCTGTATCAATGCACATGAAAGATAAATCTAATTAGCTAATTATCCAAAATAGTAGGAATGTAATTTAATGAAGGACACCAAGGTTACTCTTAGTAAAACCTGGATTTGCAAAAAGGAAGGCATATACAGGCTATCCAAGCAATTCTTATATAATGTTAGTTTCATGAAGAGGTCCTCTTCAGGACTGGTGCTATCATGAAGTGTCAAGGAGATATGAGTGGATTTTTATTTTTATTTTACAGGGGCAGCTGTGGGGGAGAAGAGAAGTGCCATTTGAGATCCAGTTCAGATAAGCAACATGTTTGGGATCAGCACTTGCCTCCTTCAGTTGATGGATACCAATCTCTTAGTGCATATGCTTAGGCTTGCATTATAAAAATAGACAGGCTGAAGCAATCAGTTTAAAAAAAACTAGCCAGGGCATTATTATTAATTATGCTAGGACTGTACCTGGAACCTATTCTAGATACTCAAGATCCAAGTAAGCCCTCCTTGTAACTAGTTTCTAACAAAAGCAGAACACATTTTGAAATTCCTCAGTTTATATTTAAGAAAGCTCATCCTGGTTAATAGCTATAAAAAACTAGCACATTCAAACAAAACCATTGAAGCTATTCTCTCACTTCATTGTCACTGTGGTGACAGTAATGATTCTACATCACAATATTAAATAATGCTATAAATGCTTTGTTTCTGATTTTTTCAGAGACTTTTATGCACCAGGAAGGTTTCTTGAATTATGTACAGCTCAGTTTAGAAGGGGGGAAAACAGTGAACCATAACATAGTGTGGCCCAAACCACTTGTATGGATGATTAGGGAAAAGTTAGCAATGTATAAACTGGACTAGCACACTGGGGACTTGCTTAGATTTAATGAATTTGGTTTAAAGAGTCTTAAAGCTGTCCTTCATAGAAAATGGTCAAATCACTCTTACAAACCCAGTTTATAGTTGGCATGATTCAAAACAATTTGTATCTACCTTGCTATTTACTTTTAAGAGAACAATTAGACCTTTTGTAGTAAGTTTTGTTTAAATTAATTAGAATGATGCTCAAAAATTAAATATAATAGTGTCCTTGTTATTTGAATCTAGGGATAAATTAACTTTCAATATGTGCATGCCATAAGGATTTTCTTGATGGAAACATTTTCAGAAAATAAATCCAACCATATTCCTATCTTGACTTTTGATTTATATACTGAAATTTTTAGAAGTCTTTGTTCAGAGATAAAATTGTGTAGTACTTCTAAAAAGCTCTTTGTTTAGATCCTGTCATTTCTAGTTAAGAAGATCTCAAGGAAAAGGGTCTGTTCTTTGCATGAAACTTCTCAAGCAAGTGTCATCAGGATTTCATAATTTCTTTGGTTAAAGAAAAGCACTAAGCTCACCCCTTACAATTTCTCTTAGTGACATATATTATATATTTATAATCCAAATAATCTGTCATGGGATTACAAGATAAGTCAGAAGCAGCACTAATAGCTTTTTGTCAATATGCCTAGTTGTTTGAATTGAAAGCTTTGTCTTTTTAAAGACACTTGATTTCTTTCTCTCAGCATATATGTTACAGTAGTCATTTCTTTAAATCTGTGTGTGGCAATTAGATATGGTCACTACAGTAAAGCGCTACAGTCATCTGACAATACATCTATAAAAGGAACATTCTGTTGACATCAGCCAGCTTGTTGCCATGTTCATTATGCTGCAGTAGCTTTTATACCGTTTTTACTCACAGTAAAATGAAGAGCAGTGTGATAGTGCTGGAAAGCGTATTTGCAGTTCTGCATTATAATCAATGTGAGTTTAACTTGCAACAAATGAATGGAAAGGGTAAGCAGAACAATTCAGGTCAGCAAAACAACAAGCAGGTAAAATGGACGAGCAGCTATTTAATTTGTTTGTGTTTGTTTAATGCAAATTCTTTCCTCCTGAAAAGAGTGAATAGCATAAATCCAGGAGGGATTAAGTAGCAAAGAACGTTAAAAAGGAATTATTTGCTGCATTCAAGTTGATTGTTTGGGGGTTTTTTTTGAGTGATGCTGTTAAGTGCCAGTCATTTTATTAATTTATGGCAGCCTTGAGACTGGCACCAAAATATGAAGGAAGGGGGAAAAAACCCCTCATTCTTCAGCTCCTTGAAATGTCATTTATGCTTCCTTTCGTACTGTTGCTCTGATAGAGCTAAGCATTTTGCCAACAGCCTCATAGAATGGGTCACAAAAAGTATGGATAAAGATAGTATAAACTCGGCCAATGCACTGGATCTCAATTAGGTAGCTTCTGATACAAGGCACCACAGCCCAGATGTGGAAGAATGACAAAATGGCAAAAAAAATTCCCCAGATAAGAGCCATGGGAATGCCAAAGATTGCAGACAATAAGCGATAAAACCAGTATTTTGTCACAGTGAAGGTGGTGAAACTGGCCTTCCAGATCCCATCGAAACTGTGGGTTCCTGCAGGTTCAGCAATCACATCTTCAAAATCAATCTATACACAAAAGATGACACAAGTTAGAATGAAATTCATAACAGATGCTTCAACACAGACACTTTTAAGTTACAATCAGAGGTATCCACAAGTGGAGTCCAAAAAGGTCAAGTTGGCAGCTCCTACCACGAGGTTGAAGTCCCACTCCTTTTTTATGAATGTTGATAATACAGACATTTTTCAACTCTGCTGAGGATGCCCCTGGCCACAAACTCAATAAACAGACAAACATTTCAATGGTACATATGAAAAAGAAAGCCATATTTCATATTCCCTTTCAAATCTTCTGTCTTCCACACCAGAATTTTTACTTACATGCTAAAAGCTAATTACATTTACATCTTTTGCAGCATGCAGATCAAAATAGCAATCATGAGTTATTCACCCTTTTTACACTTGAAATGCTAAAGGGATGGAACTATAGTAGAAAGATCAAACCAGTAAGTTCAATCATGCTTTTCAGCAAAATTTCTATTCATCAGCATTGAATAAGAGGATGAATGGAGTGCCATCCAGCTTAGATTTCTGCACTGACAACTCTAGGGAGAAAAACAGATCCTCTACTGACACCTTACCAAGCTCAAGCGAGCACGTGCTCTGTGCATTTTGGAGCTTTTAAAATGGTTCTGAAGGGGAAGACTTCCTGGATTTATGAAGGCATCTTGAATCTCAGTATCAGCAGGAGCCAAGAACATGCTTAGAGTAAAATTCTCTGAGCTCAGCAGGTCAACCAAAAAAATATAGGTTGTCCTCGACTTACAGCGTAATGAAGCTGGCTAATTATAGTCATAGGTCGTGACAACCATAAAGTTGTTCATCACATAACTGACCCAATTTTAAAATATTTTTTCAGCAGTTGTAAAGCAAATACAGCTAATTCTTGACTTACAACAGTTCATTTAGTGACCATTCAATGTTACAATGGCACTGAAAAAGGTGACATGACTGTTTTTCACATTTACAACCATGGCAGCATCTCCATGATCATATGATCAAAATTCAGATGCTTGGCAACTGGTTCATATTTATGATAGTTGCAGTGTCCTGGCATCATGTGTCCAGCTTTTGCAACCTTCTGACAAACCAAATCAATGGGGAAGACAGATTCACTTAACAACCGTGTTACTAACTTAACAAATGCAATGATTCACTTAACAACTGTGGTAAGAAAACTCATAAAATGGGTAAACTCACTTAACAAATGTCTCACTAATCAACATAAATTTTGGGCTCAATTATAGCTATATTTAATCATTAAATGAATTGTTCCCCATAGGGTGTTTTGCTGAAAACTGAAAGAAAATGCTGGTTTTTGGCAAAAACATTGCAAACTGTGGTCATGTGACTGCGGGATGGTGCAAAACAGTATAAAACTAGGGTGATTGCTGAATCCCCAAAGTATGGTCAGCTGACTGTGGTGGGGACAGTGAGTAGCCATCAGAACTTCTGCAAAGCCAGGAAAGATGGCAGAGCAGGTTTCTTCTACTAATTGGTAAAAGAGAACCTGGTTCGGGCACAATTTTGAAAACATTCCTCAAGAATTCCTTTAATAAATTCTCTTGGTATGAGAAACCATAAATGCCTTCTGAATTCAGAAAATTCTTTTCCTGAATCTGTATGGATACTGTGAATAGCTAAGAAAAAATAAGACTTCTTTATGGAGCTGGTACAAAGCACTTTACTACATTACTTCATAACTGAATGCTGCGCATGGAGCACACAATTTCCTCTGATAACTCTCACCTTACCCACTTGCTATACACACACACATACAGAAGCCAGGTTTTAATTTCATAGGCTGAAAACCACCCATCTTACACCACCTCTTTCTTATCTGTAATCAGTTTTAATTTCTGGACCCTAGGCAATACAGACTCCAGGCAGCTGTCAAAAAGCTACAGGTGGAGACAGAAGAGCTAAGGTCCATCAGTGTGCTAATAATTTTGAATTCCAAATTTCTAATGACCATCCAACCCCTTTTAGAAACTCTACTATTTTAGCTTTATTTGTGGAAGTAATGTCATGCATAAAAATAAACTAAATAACTTGTGTGATTCATGCTTTTATTATGGAAGTATTAATATATTCCTATATGAAATGCTGGGTCTTGTTTTGATAGGCAAACATATAATTTGACTATTAAGAAGAAATATCCAGGGTTTTTTTTAAAATTTGGGGAGTTTGAATTTTAGTATTCCATGAAATGTTTTCCAAGGAAGTACATATTCAAATGAAATGCCAAAATATCCCAGAAGTGTCATAACACTTCCAAATAGAAAATTAACAGAAACAACTTGAGACAAAACATAAACTCTATGTATCACATGACCATGTCTTTGATATAATCCACAGCACAGGATATTTATTGCAGCTAAAATAACCAAATAATAGAGGTATGTCAAGTCCACAGGAAAAACATAACACAGAATCTTGAATTTAATGAGCTATACACTAAACATGTGCACAATAGACTTTCTGAGAAACTCTTCACTCAAAGTTTCTCAGATTCCTGAGAAGGAGCTACAGATAGCTGGGAACCTACTGCAATTAAATAAGACAATATAGTAGTAGCTGTTTGAGGTCATAACAATTTTCATAATCTGTTATTCTTTGTTAAGCATCTGGAATTCACCAGTTTTATTGTTCTTTATAAGTGGTATAATCAGTGGTGGGGTTCAGCTGGTTTGCACCGGTTCGGCAGAACCATTACCTACTTTCTCTTGAGTTTGGCAAACCAGTTGTTAAAACTGTACTTGAAAAAAGCAGAGTTTATGCCTTGCACTCATTCCGCATACACCACGCTCTCCATGGTGCACTGCAGCTGACCCAAGGCAGCCGACCAGGCATTGAAGCACCACCAATAAGAGCGGAGTCTGTGTGCACACCTGCCTTGCCTGCATCAGTCATGGTCTCCACAGTGTACTGTAGCTAGCTGCCCAAGGCATGGAGAGCATGGCTGACAGGTGAGTGTGTAGCGGTGCTTTGGTGCCTGGCCAGCCGTCTTGGGTCAGCTACAGCATGGCATGGAGAGCATGGCAGATGCAGGGTGAGTGCGAGGAAGGCATGCACATGGACTCTGCTTTTTTTGGTGCCCTCCTGAGAGGTGGCATGGCAGTTGGTCAGCGGACACACCATGCATGGGGATTCACCATCCCCTAAACCCTGCTGCTGCGAAAGAAGCCATGGAGAGCACGGCTAATGCAGGGTGAGTATGTGGCAGGCAGGCACATGGACTCCTCTTCTTACTCGGCAGGGTTTGGGGAGTGGTAAATTCCCATTCGTGGTGTGTCTGCCAACCAATCACCATGCCGCTTCTCAGGAGGGCACCGAAAAAAAACCGGAGTCCATGTGCACACCTGCCTCGTGCTTGCCCTGTGTCTGTCATGTTCTCCACGGTGCACTGAAGCTGACTTGAACTGGCTGGCCAGGCACCGAAGTTCCACTGAAAACAACAGAGTCTGTGTGTGCGCCTGCTACACACTCACCCATCAGCTGTGCTCTCCATGCTTGGATCAGCTGCAGTGCCATGGAGAGCATGGTGGATGCAAGGCAGGCGTTCACACAGACTCCACTTTTTTTTTTAGTCCCCACAAACTTCTTTTGTTTGTGGGACTGCCCATGGCGGTGGAGGAGTGCATCAGAGCTGGAAAGGTTAGCAAAGAAATGCTTTGGGAAGGGAGGGCATCTGGGCAGTGGTGGATGAGGCAAGCTCTCCAGCTCCACAGTGGCAGAGAATTGTGATGCTTTCCAGCTCTGGCGCTCCACCTGGCACTTCAGTGGCTGTGTGGGCAAAGCTGCAAAGAGGACCTGGTGATCAAAAGTGCCAAGAGTCTGGCTCGGAAAGGGAGTGAAAGGGCAACCCCCCTAAGGGCACCAGGCCTGAAACACGTCCGTCTCTCTCTAGCAGCTGCCCAGGCCTGCCAGACGGAAGGCCGGCATTTACCAGTACCAGCACTTATGGTAAATACGATGGCATGCTGGCTTTGGCAGGGAAGGGGCAACCAGCATGGGTGCTACAGACAGGACACCAGCTTCCTTCAACACACTCCCTGACCCACCAGCGCTCTGCTAGTGCTCTGCCACCACTGGGTATAATGTGTTACATTTGTCTGAAACTTTCTATATCAGTGGTCCCCAACCTTTTTGGTTCAGAAACCGGGGGCAATTGTGGAGGGAGGAGATGGTTTCCTATACATGCCCACTGCTTTGTGTAAATGGAGCTTTGTGTACTCATTTGTCATTTGCATGTTCTGGTTCCCAACCACCTGAGGACCGGTGCAGGGCCATGAACCAGGGGTTAGGGGTCTCCTGTTCTATATTGCTTCATAGCAGATATACTCTTCCACATCATCAGAAAGCATTTTTAATACAGTGAACAGTAAAACTAACTCAGAGAAAGTGCAGAATTGAGGATATTGGATACACTGGCACTAGAATCATATGACATTTTCTCAAATCTTATGTGTCCATTGATGATATTTTAGTTTTCTTCAGGAAGATAGGGAGATTCAAAATGGATCCTGATATGTATTATTATAGTATTGAAAGCCCTTTTTCCAATACTCAAATAAGCTTCAATTAAATCTGTCAATATGATATGAATGTGTGCTAAACTATCTAAGCATTTCATAAAAAATTACCCTAAATGTCTTAAAAAACTGGAAGGAAGCAATAGTTCTGAAATTATTTACAGCCTCTGCTTTATTAATTTCTTTAAACAATCAATCCATGTATTACCTGATACTTAAGATATTTCTAACATCTATTTTTTTCTCAGAGAAATATTATTACAGAAGACAGATTAATCAATAGCAAGTTAAAATATTATATGAATTTGTAAAATTATTTTTATAACATTATAAAATAATATTTTATTTTATAGCAGAATAGAAGAGAAAGAACTGGGTAAAATCTCAAAATACAAAAACCTGCAAAGAGAAATAGAATGATTGTGGCAAAAAAAACCCAAAACCCACCAAATATAGTACCAATAGTAATAGGCTTCTTGGGTACAGTCCAAAAACTACTTGAGCAAAATCACCATCAGTCAATTGCAAAAGGCAGCTTTACTTGGAATAGCTTACGTACTGTGACAATACCTCTAACACCATCTAAACATCTGGCTGACTGTGCAACTAACCATAATAATGTAATATTATTTTACATTATTTTTATTAGTTTATGTTTCTTATTTCTTTACAAATTAGAATTGGTGAAAAAAATCTAGTTTTCAGAAACTCAGTTGAAAAGATGAATATTACTGAAAGAGAAATACTGCAACTAATTCGTATTCTACCGTATTTTCCGGCGTATAAGACGACTGGGCGTATAAGACGACCCCCTACATTTCCTGTTAAATTATAGGGTTTGGGCTATACTCACCGTATAAGACTACCCCTCTTCCAACGCACACAAAATAAAAATTAAAAAAACATGAGATTTGATTTTAATATGGTAATTTTAATTCAAATGCTTATGACATGCAGGTGCTTAGTAGGAAAACTGTCACTTATAAACATAAGGCTGTTTGTCATCAAACATGTAAACATAAAACAGTGCAAGTGGATTAAACAATAATAATAATAATAATAATAATAATAATAATAATAATAATAATAATAATAATAATAATAAGAAGAAGAAGAAGAAGAAGTAGTAGTAGTAGTAGTTGTTGGAGGGGACCTTGGAGGTCATCTAGTCCAACCCCCTGCTAAGGCAGGAAACCTTATACCATTTCAGACAAATGGCTGTCCAGTCTCTTCTTAAAAACTTCCAGTGTTGGAGCATTCACCACTTCTGGAGGCAGGTTGTTCCACTGGTTAATTGTTCTAACTGTCAGGAAATTTCTCCTTAGTTCTAGGTTGCTTCTCTCCTTGATTAGTTTCCATCCATTACTTCTTGTCCTGCTTTCAGGTGCTTTGGAGAATAGCTTGACTCCCTCTTCTTTGTGGCAGCCCCTGATTCCAGCAACCATTCCCTATTTTCCTAATTCACTTTTTCACTTTTCCTAATTCACTCTAAAGCTTTCCCTGCGCAGAGCCTTAAGTGACACAAGCTGCCTGCAATTAGTGCAGGTTCGCATCCCACCAGGCTCAAGGTTGACTCAGCTTTCCATCCTTCCAAGGTAGGTAAAATGAGGACCCAGATTGTTGGGGGCAATAAGCTGGCTTTGTAATAATGCTGCTTGGGGGGGGGTGAAAGCCCTAATAAACAGGCATATACACAGAATGAAGGCTATTGCTAAGCACATTGATTTGTACTTTAAATTGTAAGCCACCCTGAGTCTTCAGAGAAGGGCAGGATATAAATGGGATTTTAAAAAAAAAGACCAAATGGGAGATCCGCTCCAGGTTTTCCAGCCAGCCCGCCCAGTTCCTGAGTCAAATGTGTCCTTAGAACTAAGCCGCTGCTCTGGCTGCTGCCTTCCCCACCTGCCTTTCAAGTTGGGATAGACTACAGCTGCTCTTCAACTTTAGAAGAAAAGACACCCAGACCCCAGCCTGTAAAAAATCACAGACTGCAGCTTCTTCTCCAATTGGTCCCGCTTTCCCTGCACAGACTAAATGGGAGATCCGCTCCAGGTTTTCCAGCCAGCCCTGTCCTTAAATTTTCAGCACCCGGCGTATAAGACGACCCCTGACTTTTGAGAAGATTTCCATGGGTTAAAAAGTAGTCTTATACGCCGGAAACTACGGTATATCTCCACAAAACACTAGGGTAAAACACTTTGCTCATATCCTGGACAATAATTTCTACTCAAGATAGACATATTCTTAGACTAAGTACATTAATGAGTTAATTGCTGTAATTAAATTTCCTATGATTTATGTGAATTCAGTGATAATCCCTATCATTTTTAGTACACTTTTTCAGGATAACAATATTAAAATGGGAAACGTTAAACCAGTACAACTAATAAGAAGGGAATGAAACTTCTGGCTGTAAACTATGAGAAGCCTCCTGCCATCAACATGTTATATAATCACTGATAAAGAATAAGAGATGGCTTGATGCATAAGACTAAATTTGTTTTATTTATAGTAATTAAGATATTTTTTTGTATTCTGTGACCTTTTAGTACTGGCCATGTTCCTTAAAGGTCTTATAATTAGTTTGCTAATTACTTTTGTAATATTTCCTATAGGAATGCTGGGTGTTATGTTTCTAGTGCAGACATGTCAAACACAAGGCCCAGGGGCCGGATCCGGCCCGCGAAGTGGTTTCATGTGGCCCGCAAAGCCATCCTGTAAACAGTGAGGGAATGGCCCCCGCTGCCTTGGCCCCGGCCAGCCAGAAGCCAATGTGCAATTTCGTGGTAGTCATCTATGCTGAAATGCATTCAGTCTTAGCTCCACAAGGCCATCTGGAAACAGTGAGGGACCGGCCCATGCCACATCGGCACTGTCCCCTGGGAGCACGCTGGGAAGTTATCACCCTTTGTGAGGAATGAAGAAATACACCATCACCTGGAAGTGGCCAGCATATGACCCTGCCTACTTTGGGCAGGCTAGGGCCTGGGCAGCATTCCACTTCTTTTCAGATTCATGCCACTCGGCTCAGCCTCCCGGCGCTGTCAGGAAAGTGCCCCACTGCCTGCCAAAACCAGACAGGCTGGGGACTAGGCAGCATTGTGCAGGTAACATTGACTCTCATGCTGCTCATGGCATCCCCTCCCCCAGAGCCCACCAAGCTGGATATGTGAAGTAGGTGAGAGCCATGTGCTGGCCACTTCCAGGCGAAGGTGCATTTCTTCATTCCTCACGAAGGATGACACTTCCCCAGCTGCGTTTCTTGCCTATTTTTCTCCCTCCCTCATCTCAAATATTTTCCTACCACTCTGTTCTTGGAAGGAAGGAAGGAGAGGGAGGGTCTGAGGGAAGTCCTGCCTTAGTCCTGCCCTGCTGCCCTTTCACCATCCCCTTGCCCCCTCCTCCTGGCCTATCCTGGGGGGGGGTCTCCGATCCTATTGCTAAGGAAGCTTTGGATACAAAGCCAGGTCTCCTCATATGGAGAGGGAGTGGGCCTCCCTCTTGACTTTGCCCTCATACCCTTCATGAGCAACCTGGCTAAGGAGAGCAAGCACAGCAGCAGCAGCCTTGAGGAGGAGGTAGGTGCAGCTGGGCGCCACCTTGGGGAAGTGGAGCTGGGCTGGGCATTTGACCTCCACGCCACCGTCCAACCCCCCCCCCCCCGAAGGCCTGAGAGGAACAGTGAGGCTCCTCCAGTGGACCATGCCTTGGCACTTGCCCCGGTCCCACCTTCTTCTGCCAGAGACCCTCAGATCTGTCCCACTCCTGCCCAGGCCCCCATTGGCACCATTGGTGGGCCAAGGGCAACTGCAATGCTGATACGGCCCTCAATGAAATTGAGTTTGACACCCCTGTTCTAGTGAATCAGTAATTCTGGATAATGGCTTAGGAGACAAATACTGGACCTAGACCTGGCATGTCATAGGACAAAAGTAAAGAACATCCCTACTGCCAGAGAAACACTGTGTTGCTGGTATGAAGATATGGCTAGAGAAGACTTATTCAGATGCAGAGGTGCCAGTGTCATAAATTAGTTATTCGTGACATCTTGATGATACCTTTATAATCTCCCTTCCTATATATTTGTTCACTGGAAAGTTTGGGGTTCTTGCTACTTCTAGCTGGGGACCTGGTGATCACTGTATTTGCTTTGTACGCCATTAAAAAACCTTTGCTCAAGATTTCCAGCAGTTTCTTAAAGGTGGGCAATCTTATAACACTCTTGACATTTCTGAAAATTTTGAACTTTTGGAAACATTTTTTAAAAGCTAAAACTAATATAAGGTTGCTCAGTTGGCAAGAGTTTTATTCCTTCTGTGCTGAATATCCCAAAAAATGTACTCCAGCAAAGGATTTCCTCTGGCAATCTGTTAGTGATAAAAAGTTTATACTTTAAGATGAATCATAAATTAGAATGGATACTTTGATGTAGTACACAAGTTTATAAAACACTCTGATTAAATTAAAAGATATATCTTGAAACACAATCTCAATGGATTACCTTTTTTCAGTAAAAGTAGTCTTCTCTTAGGTTCAAGTGGACTATCAAACAGTGCTGAATTTGGTCAAAAATATGGTTTAGGGTTTCATTATGAAAAATCTGTTACTTGTGTGACTTTTTTGGTAAAAAAAATGACTTCACAAAGAAATCTACAATTTAAGTTCTTTAACTTTACATTAAGTTCTTTAATGTAATATACTATATATTGTATGAGATATATTGGGTAAATATTTTTGAGATATATTGTGTATTTTTATGGGTAATATCTATGTCAGGGGTCAGCAACTGAAACAGTAAAAGAGCCACTCGGAACCAGTTCCATCACAAAAAAAACCCTGGGAGCTGCAAAATGTGTGCGCACGTGCGCGCACGCACATGCATGCGCAGAACAACAGGCTTGATTAAAGAGTTTTTTAAAAAAATATTTTTTTCTGCAGATCTTAGCCCCTTCTACCCTATTTTTAGTTCTTTTGCTGGCTTTTCCCATCATAGCATATAGCCCTAGCCTGTTTTTTTCTCCCAAAATGCTATTCTGTAGATAGATAGATAGATAGATAGATAGATAGATAGATAGATAGATAGATAGATAGAGATAGAGTTCTGACTCTCTTTACATAGAATTTTTTTAAATTGTATTGTGTTGGAAAGAATAAAAAGGATTCACAAAGGATAGGGAATGGATGGATGGATGGCTGAATGAATGAATGCATACATGTAAGTCAGAATGTTGGATATGGGGTCAAAAAATTTGAAGTTTCCATATTTAGAAAATCTGGAAAAAAGCAAACGAATTTGCAATGAATGCAAGGTTAAAGACTAAATTACTGCTAATATCCAAATGTACTAAGCATAAAACATCAATGTGCTACTCAAGGCAAGAGAGAGTCTGCTTTAGAAAATTTTATGTTAAACATTGCATCTGTTATATGTACTACAAATTTTGTACCAGTTTTGTACCATCCTTGGTCTTGAGAATCTACAAAAGCCAATTATAGGCTAAGTATATTCCAGATTATAGGCTGACTTTAATAAATGTTGATCATTCTTGCTAAGAGATAGATCATGTCCTGCAAAATGCTTTGTCTAACAAATATTAATACAAATAGTGAGACCTATTTGTATTTCTACCCCCAAATTATAGTATCATAATAACATACTGTAATTCATTTTGAAGCCCAAGACCAAGAAGTAAAAAAAAATTCCATGTAATTGTCTGCATCACACTATTAGATTATATATTCTGATGCATTGATCCACAATGCATGTATGATAAAGTCTTTGGGGAATTACAAATTTTAAATAAATGGGAGAACACGGTCAGCAAAGACATTCTTTACTTCAATATTATCCAAACACTTTAGCAGAATAAATCATTTCTGATATAAACAGCTGGGTAAGACTTCCAAGACTTGACAGCACATTTTAAACTGGAAATCTCACTTATCTTTGATTTATATCAACAAAATAGCATTAGGTTGAAGGGATGTAATGCTAACTATGTGGCAATTCTATTATAACTATTCTATAATTTTAATTTGGTTATTAGGTTTTTATAGGGATACTTTTTTATACATTTAATTCTTCTTCCCTCTGAAAATTTCAAAGTAGTCTATGTGGTACTTTCCCACTCTTGAGGAGAATGAAGAGAAAGGCTTTGTTCACACATTGTGCCAACACAACTTATTTTACCAGAGGAAATTACTGGGCTAAACACACTAAGCAAAAATCAAACAACTACACTGTATTTTAGTCTTAAGTTTGATCTCAATTCATAAATAGCCTAAGATTACACAGAAAGCCCTGCAGTTCAATAAGGATTTAAACCAACACCTCCCTAGTTTACTGTGATAAACTCTTTAATTTGGAGTCTTCTAGTAGTTTAGTCTAGTGGTTAAGGCACCAGATTAGAAGACCACGAGTTCTCACCCCAACTCCACCTCACAGGGTTGTTGTTGTGGGGAAAATAGGAGGAGGAAGGTATGTTGGGTATGTTCACCGCCTTGAGTTATTTGTAAAAATAATAAAAGCATTACAAACAAACAAACAAATAAAATTAAAAATAAAATAGATGATCTATTCCACAGCCAGCATGAAGATGAAAATGGAGTGCAATAATCACTAGAAGATCTTCAGATTGAAGACGCTGTTTTAGCAACTTCATCACAGAAATACATTTTTCTCAACTCATCAGATTTGCCAATGTCTATTAATAACAGAAAAGGGACGCGGTGGCTCAGTGGGTTAGGACACTGAGCTTGTCGATCAGAAGGTCAGCAGTTTGGCAGGTCGAATCCCGAGTGCCGCGTAGCAGAGTAAGCGCCTGTTACTTGTCCCAGCTTCTGCCAACCTAGCAGTTTGAAAGCACGTAAAAATGCAAGTAGAAAAATAGGGACCACTACGGTGGGAAGGTAACAGCGTTCCGTGCGCCTTTGGTGTCTAGTCATGCCGGCCACATGACCACGGAGATGTCCTCGGACAAGCGCAGGCACTTCGGCTTTGAAACGGAGATGAGCACCGGCCCCTAGAGTTGGAAATGACTAGCACGCATGTGCGGGGGAACCTTTACCTTTACCTATTAATAACAGATTCCTATAATATATAAATTATATACAACCTGAATACGATACACCAACTATGTAAGTTATGTATAATTTTTGCAGTATCAATGCATATTATGAAATAACCTGGACATTTAAAATGCTAATCATACTATAAAATAAATTAAAATATATTAAAATGCTAATCATACTATAAGGGACGCGGTGGCTCAGTGGGTTAGGACACTGAGCTTGTCGATCGGAAGGTCGGCAGTTTGGCGGGTCGAATCCCGAGTGCCGCGTAACAGAGTGAGCGCCTGTTACTCGTCCCAGCTTCTGCCAACTTAGCAGTTTGAAAGCACGTAAAAATGCAAGTAGAAAAATAGGGACCATGACAGTGGGAAGGTAACAGCATTCCGTGTGCCTTTGGCATCCAGTCATGCCGGCCACATGACCATGGAGACGTCCTCGGACAAGCGCTGGCTCTTTGGCTTTGAAACGGAGATGAGCACCAGCCCCTAGAGTCAGAAATGACTAGCATGCATGTGCGGGGGAACCTTTACCTTACCTTTTACTATAATAAATTATAGGAAGTAAAAAAAAATACACTTTAACTAGAGCCAATAAACTTGTAAAAACCATTTGTTTGGGCAAAAGATTTTAAACTGCAGCAGCAGTTTTCATTTGCAGCCCACATCCTGATCTCAGTGCTTCTTTGTTTCCCACTATTGAATTGGGGCATGTTATTTTTACAGTGTCTTTTGTTCATTTTTGCTATAAAACACTAAAAGCTAGTGTTGCATTGGGGTCATGATTTACCTTTTTAAAAAATAGATGCAGTGAATTCTGGTATTTTAACGAGGGCAGTTTCAAACATGAGCATTCTTGCGTGAAAATTGAAGTTTAGACTCTCAGCCAAGAACTGTGGTAGAAAACAGGGTTTTGATGTAAAAGCATGTTTCTAGCTAAACAGATACCATACTGGTGGCAGTGCATATAACCAAATGGTTAGCAGAATATCTGCAGCTGTGCACAATTTTGTCATAAATATCATCACCTCACCCTGAAGAAAATCAATTAACAAGGCATTTTGATTGGCAGTATACAGTTTTAGTTATCACACTGCAGTGCACACTGCTAAATAAATGAGATTATTATCCCTCATGTACTGTAATATTATATGATGGACAGTTTATTTGTGAGCATGCAACTTACTTATTTATCAGGAGCATTTGTAGACTATCAACTCTGCATAGATTTCTGCATTCAAAAACCGAGAGTAAAAAGCCATAAAAACATAAAACAATTACTAATTTACAGCATGCAGCATCCATATGGGGCCATCACCTATTTAAATTCGGATAGATCTCAACTTACTGGCAATTGGGACTGGATTTTCTGTCACTACGTGATGTGGTCATAAAGTGCAACCACATTGATGGCAAATCCTGTAGTCCTGGTTACCTCCATTCTCTGAATCCTACAGTTGCTAGGGAGGCAACTTCCAGCTGGCTTCCCACAACCAAAGTCCCCAGTCTGCAGGCAAGTACATGGCTGCTGTGGATGGGAGACGGAGTCGGGAGAGTCAAGGAAAATGCATTCTTCTTATTATCTGATCTTTCCCATTTAATAATAATAATAATAATAATAATAATAATAATAATAATAATTGTTAAGGAATTTGTTTGTGCAGAGGTCTCCTTGTGCTATCAAAGAGTTGCACAGACAAGGAATGGTACTGAGAGTAGAAAAAGTCACACAAGAATACACTGAGTTATAAAAACAAAAAGTAGTTTACTTTTGAGGTGGTGTAAGAACAAAAATGCACAGTCAAAAATAAACAGTCCAGGTCATAAACAATAGCAACAGTCCAAAGAGTAATCCAAATACAAAGTCTTCTTACCGGTCCAGAGGTCAATACACAGTTCAGGTTACAACAGTAGTAAACCAACAGCAGAGCAAAAACAGTAACAGTAGAGATCAGTGAATTCAGAGAGAGAGAGAAGCTACGTTCCTAGCTTCCTCTTATGGCCATGAGAACACTTACACACCCATTGGCCAATTAGCATCTTAAAGACATAGCATTATGGTTAATATATTTTCAACCCAACATTGTAGGCTAACACCATATGCCTAACATTCTCCCCTTTGGGTAGAATAATATATAACTCTTACAATCTTATGCACATTCTTTCACAATTAGCATTGTGTTTCACAGCACTTTGTACCTTCGTAAAATGGTCTGCAATATTTACATCAGATGAACAATACTCTAGCTGTATTAATTTATCTTTGACACATTGTCTGACATTTAAATAACGAAGATCAGTATGTTTAGATCTTGTTCTTACTGCAGCATTATTAGCCATCTTTATTGCAGCTTGATTGTCCTCATACACAGTAAATGGATCATTTACATTTAAACCCATATCTAACAATAATTGTTTGTACACTAGCAGTTCTGTACATAACACTGACAGACATGAAAATTCAGCCTCCATTGTAGATAAGCTTATGTGCTTTTGTCTAATAGACTTCCATCCAATCAAAGAATCACCCAACATTATAGCCAACCCTGAAGTAGATTTACGAGTGTTTGTATCAGAGGCAAAACTCGCATCTGCATATGCTGTAAGGATTAACTCACGATTTGGCTCTAAATATAACGAGTAGTGAATAGTCTGTTTCAGATACCTTAATACTCGTTTAGCTGATTGCCAATGTCTAACAGTTGGATTATTGTTGTACCTGGCTAATTGATTTACACAGTAAGAAATATCAGGCCTAGTCCAATTACTCAGATACATAAGACTTCCTATCAAAGATTGGTACATAGTCTTATCAAATACAGGACTCTCAACATTAGTGTCCTTAAAATCCATAGCCATCGGAGTTTTTGCTGGTTTACACATTTCCATATTGTATCTCTTTAATAACTGAGATATTTTACTGGCTTGCGAAATCTTAAAACCCCTATTTGTTTTCACAATATCTAACCCCAAATAGTGGCTTATTTTCCCAAGATTTCTAATTGTGAATTTATTTTCCAATCTTGAAATGATAGTTTGTGCTTCTAACTCAGTTTTTGTTATTATTGCAATATCATCTGTGAATAATAAAAGAAAAGATAATGCTCCGTTGTGTTCTCTTCTAAACAAACAAGGATCAGCATTACTGGCTACAAAACCTAATGCACTTAACTCATTAACTATACATTTGTTCCATTCATAGCCTGATTGTTTCAATCCATAGAGGCTTTTCTTTAACTCCCAACAATCATGGTCTCTATCACTGGTCAATCCTGGTGGTATTCTTAAATAAATAGTATGTTGCAATGGAGCATGTAGATATGCAGTTTCAACATCTACATGGTTAACCATATATTGGTTTTTAGCCGCCCATACTAAAGCTGCTCTTAAAGTAGTTGACCTTAGACTGGGTGCAAATACTTCGTCATAATCCTCAGTAGTTTGGGCAAAACCTTGTGCAACCAAACGTGCCTTATGGGTTATAGTTCCATCTACTCCTTTCTTTATTTTATATATCCATTTACAACCTATAGCTTGCTCACCAGGTGGCAGTTTTGCTTTCACATAAACCTTAAGATCCCGCAAAGACTTCAACTCCCTGTTCATTGCAGCTTTCCATGATGCTTGTTCCTTTTCAGGATACATCCTGATCTCATCATAGTTAGATGGCTCTACACTAACTTGACATACTATACTAGCTTCATAGCGATCAGGTGGATGTCTAATGCGCGTTGAACGCCAAGGAATTACAGGGCTTTGAATTCCTGACTCCTCTCCTTCCTCTGATTCATCTTTAATCTCCCCTATCTCCTCTTCATCTTTTACAGGAGATGTATTATCATTACTAGTTACATTATCATGGGAGTCCTCAAACACTAGAGGATCAGTATTAACAGTTTCTTGCTCTAACCTATCCCAACCAACGTGCTCAAGGAATTTTGCACTCGCACTATTATATACATTAGTTGTGCCTCGTTCCCAGAAACGATAGGATCTGTGGTTAGCTTCATAACCTACGAAGTATAATTGCCTAGCCCTATGTTGGCCTTTACTCCTGAGTTGTGCAGGAATGTGGACCCAAGCTGGGGTGCCAAACGTGTGCAGGTAATCAAGGTTTGGTCTTCTACCATGCCATATAGTGTATGGTATTTTACCAGTAGAAGTATTAACAACTATATTCAGAACATGGTTTGCACATTTTGCTGCCTCCCCCCACAGTCTATCTGTTAAGCCAGAATCTCTTAACATGGTTCTCATCATGGCTTGTAACGTTTGCCCACGTCTCTCAACAAAAGCATTATGTTGAGGCCTATAAGGGGCTGAACGTTTATGCTCAATGCCAGCAGATTCTAACATATCAACAAAACGCTTATTTGTAAATTCAGTACCATTATCAGTAATTATGCACTGAACCTTTCTCTTTGTTTTTCTCTCGACGAACTTCAGCCAGTTTGCAAATTGTTGGTAAGTGTCTGCCTTTGACTTAAGCAGATAACAAAAACCATAACGAGAGTAATGATCAAGTATACTTAAAATATAACATGATCCTCCTAAACTTGGCTTCATGGGTCCAATTAAGTCAGCAAACACAACTTCCAAAGGTACAGTTGTTTTGAAGCTGTTTATCCTGTTTGCCGGACTTGCCTTACTCTTTTCCTGATTACAGGCATTGCAATTCAAATACTTACTACATGGCTTCAGTTTAATTCCCTCTACTAACTCAACTGTTTTACGTAGTGAGTTAAAGTTTATATGCCCTAACCGCCTATGCAATAAATGTATACATTCATCATGTGGCTTCTTGTTCTCACATATTGAGTTAGCTTTAACTGTACTAACCTGGTTACTTGTGAGAACGAATAAACCATTTTTCAAATTAGCAGTTACACAGGTTCCATTCCTCTCAATAGTGCATTGCTCCCCTCTGAATGTTACCACAAACCCAACCTTAACCAATTCCCTTACAGATAACAGGTTGAATCTTAGTTTAGGTATATATAACATAGGTAACTGTTCATCAATGCATGGACAATAGGAATTACCTTCACCAGAGGCCTTCATCCTCCAACCGTTGGCTAGTGAAACACATTGGTTGCTGTTTTTCATATTAATAAACCTAACCTTCACTTTAGTAATGCATTGTGAAGCCCCACTATCAACAACCCACAATTCATTGTTTCTGGATGTTGATTCATCAGAAATAGCCAAACCAATGCCCTTTTTAGCTTTTCCACTGCTATTTACATTCTGTTTTCTACCCTTTCTACAGAATTTGGCTATATGCCCTCTAGCCCCACAAGAATAACATTTCTTGACGTTGTAAGCAGTGGTGAATTGCTGCTCCTCTCGTGGCTGTGTCTCTCTCAGCTGGTCTCTGTCACGCCTTCTTCTGGACTCTTCCAGCAGTCTCCCAGTAATGTTAGTCAATGTCAGTTCCTCTCTGGTCAGGACTTCCAAAGAAGAAACATACTCATCATAACTCTCATCCAAAGATGACAGAATAATGTAGACCTGATGCAACTCTGAAAAAATCAGCTCCTTTTCATGAAGCTCTTGAAAAGTTGCCTTCATGTAATTTAAATGGGCCAGCATATCTCCATTCTTCTGCAGACGAGCCCTAAACAGCTTACGTGTAAGGTGTATATGTGCACCCACACTGTCTCGAACATAAAGCCTTCGCAAAACATCCCAACACCTAGCAGCAGACTCCTCACCACGAATATGGACAAGCTGCTGGTCATTCAGTGTTAGTCCAATAACGCAAAGAGCTTTCTCATTGCTTCGTTTAAAGTTGTCTAACTTCTTTGCATCCTCTTCATCATCTGGATCCCAAGCAGTAGTATCTGGTGGGTTATTTACAACAGTCCATAGTCCTTCCTTGCGCAAAAACAAGCAGCATTTTGTGGACCAGGAAACATAGTTTGTCCCATCCAACCGGGTTATCCAGGAGATGCCTGACAACAGTTCCTGTGCCATTTTACACCAAATAGCAAACTCAGCTAGGATACTGTGTGTACTAACTCTCAGTACAGGCCTGGGCCCATAACCAGTGTTAAGGAATTTGTTTGTGCAGAGGTCTCCTTGTGCTATCAAAGAGTTGCACAGACAAGGAATGGTACTGAGAGTAGAAAAAGTCACACAAGAATACACTGAGTTATAAAAACAAAAAGTAGTTTACTTTTGAGGTGGTGTAAGAACAAAAATGCACAGTCAAAAATAAACAGTCCAGGTCATAAACAATAGCAACAGTCCAAAGAGTAATCCAAATACAAAGTCTTCTTACCGGTCCAGAGGTCAATACACAGTTCAGGTTACAACAGTAGTAAACCAACAGCAGAGCAAAAACAGTAACAGTAGAGATCAGTGAATTCAGAGAGAGAGAGAAGCTACGTTCCTAGCTTCCTCTTATGGCCATGAGAACACTTACACACCCATTGGCCAATTAGCATCTTAAAGACATAGCATTATGGTTAATATATTTTCAACCCAACATTGTAGGCTAACACCATATGCCTAACAATAATAATAATAATAATAATAATAATAATAATAATAATAATAATAATAATAATAATAATAATAATAATAATAATAATAATAATTTGATTTCTATACCGCCCTTCTCCCAAAGGACTCAGGGCGGTGAACAGGGCAATACACAATAAAAATCGAATACAAAAATTAAAAAGTCATTAAACATCATGCCCATAAAATCAATACATATTAAGTTAAAACTAGTTTTAAAAACCCAACCCCATCCCGTCAGACCAGGCCAGATTGTTCGAAAAAGAATGTTTCTCGACATCATTCCCACATACCATTATAACCAATAGGGAAGGTTCCAATTGTCAATAACATGACCATGAGGTGCTTGGTAACTAGTTGTAAGAACAAACGGGTTGTCAACCACCCTGATCACAATCACATGGGTGGGGGTAAGGTACTGCAGTGGCTAGAACTCTGAGCACCAGTCCTAGCCACCATTCTTCCCTGTGACAGGGAACAGCTACAGAAAATCCTCAAACTACCATAAGTATGACCATGACAATATCTGATATTAACTAATGATAACATCATTAGGTCCATGGTTGCCATGGTGGCCGTGAATTCCTGAGCTACCTCTTCCTCTAGAGAAGACAAATTGGATTTCTACTGCCAAACAGTCACAGCATGAAGCACTCCAAGAAGGGAAGATGCTTTGCAGCAGGAAGGCTGATACAATAGCTCCTATGCCATCTGATCTGATCCTTGACCTAACTTCATAGTATCTCACATCTAATTCTTTGAAGAGCAATGCCTCTGAAAACCACTCTCATAAGAATATAGCCACATCCCACCCTTCCTGGGAATGCAGCTGGTGACATGTTCAAAACAAAGATGGCTCATTTCCAAGAGTGAAATTCGCTTTGTGTTTGACTAGGTCTTGATGATGTGCATCAAGTCAGCCCTCTTTTCTTTAGACTAGCTAAACTCAAGTCCTGCAGCCGTTCTTCATATATTTTAGTCTCCAGGCCTTTGATCATCTTAGTTGCTCTTCTCTGATTTTTTTCCAAACTCTCAAAATCTTTTTTGTGATATGGTGACCAAAATTGGCTGCATTATTCCAGGTGTGGTCTTACTAGGGTTTTATAAGTGGTACTTATACCTCACAGGAGCTTGATTCTATGCCTCTGTTTATACAACCCAGGTTTGTATTAGCTTTTTTGGCTGCTGCTGCACACTGCTGGCTCATGGTTAAGTGATTGTCCTCTAGGACAGGGCTTTTCAACTGGTGGTACACGGACCACCAGTGGTACTTTGCCATGTGGCAGGTGGTACATGACTGCTAGCCAAATGTAGCAGGGGAGGGGAATGAGCCAAAGCGACCCAAGCCTGAGGGAGAGGCAGCTGCAGGACTGTCTGGGCTGGCAGACACCCCAGGAGCTGGCAGGGCTCCAGATGATTGGCTCCAGCTGATGGTGCTTCTGGAAGCAGTGTGGAGCTGGAGGTGAAATGAAGAAAAGGGGGGGAGGAGAGAAGAGGCTATAAAAGGAGGTGGTTTGGGCAGGAAAGGGGGAAAAAAGACAACAGGGAAAGAGAAGGAGAGGTCAGCCAGCAGAGGAAAAAGGGACAGAGAGGAAACAGCAGCTGTTGCTGGAAGAAAAGGTCCTCTTGTTCGTTTTCTCCAGCCAGAAGAATGCGATCAGTGCTGATGAAATGAAAAGCTGGCATGTCGGAAAGGAGGTGGGTTTATTTAATTCTGGATCAGCTAGCAGCTTGATTGGGTTACCATAAGGATTTCTGTACAGTTTATACAGCGTTTTGTAATTCAGAGGCTCCTTCGTGTGCTTTGGTTATTGGAATATTTTAGTCTGTATTTTAGGCTAGCAATGAATCCAAAGCATTGACTTCCATAGGTTTAATCCCTTTAAACAAATGTAATTAGTTTTACCCCTTTATCTTGAGTCTCTCTATGGCTTTTAGAAAATTTTCTTTGAAGGTAAATAGGCTTAATTCAAAGCTAAAGCTTTTCTCAATTGCCGGAGCCTTTCAGTCTTGGATTGCAAAATTGTGATACGTGAACGCCTGTGGCAGCTTAAAGACCCCCCCCCTGAATTTATGTGTTTCTTATTTTGTGAGCCTATTTTGCTTTGCACTTGATTCCTGTGTCTTTAAGGGTACAGGGAAGGGATTGGGGGTGGGGTGGGGGTGCATTCTTACTACACTGTGGAAGGAGAGCTAAGAAAGGCCGACTAGCTAGCTCAGGGGTCCAGAAACTTAGCAATTTTAAAACCTGTGGACTTCAACTCCCAGAATTCCTCATCCAGCCATGATGACTGAGGAATTCTGGGAGTTGAAGTCCACAGGTCTTAAAAGGCCAAGTTTGAAGACCCTAAGCTAGCTGGTAGTTGTGCATATTAATAAACATGGATAAATTCATCATACATTTGTCAGTGCAAAGAGAAAGTGATTCAGCAGAGGAACAGCCACCAAAAATTTCTTTTCCTTTTTTTCTACAGTTTGTAATATTTCATTAGATTATAGAATAAAATACAAAAATACAAAAGCAAATAGTAGGACACTGGGGAGGAAAAAGGGGGGGAGTGAGGGGGAGAAGGGAAGAAGAACAGACTTTCTCTGTTGCAGTAGAAGGAAGCATTAACATTGAACCTCAACTTTTTACTTTTCCATAATATTACAAACTAGCCATTTCTATAACAACAAATGAATCTAATCAGTAAAATCCAAAATCCCCCCTCCCCTTTTTTTAGTCATCAAGTTTTTGACACCTTGCTAAGCACTGGTGGTACTCAAATATTGTCATGTCCTAAAAGTGTACAATCTGTGAAAAGGTGAAAAGCCGTGCTCTAGGACTCCAAGTTCCCTCTCATGGTTACTGTTTTTAAGCCAGGTCTTGCCCAAGCTGTACTTGTACCTTTGATTTTTCCTGCCTAAATGTTTGTCCTCTGGGGTATTGGCTACTCCTGTCAGTTTGGTGTCATCTGCAAATTTAATGAGTTCCTTTTCAGTTCCCTCATCTAAGTCATTGATGAAGATATTGAAGAGTACTGGGCCTAAGACAGAACCTTGTGGTACCCCACTGCTTACTTCTCTCCATGTAGATGTAGTGCCGTTGAGGACTACTCACTGAGTACAGTTTGCCAGCCAGCTACAGATCAATCTGATGATGCTGTTGTCTATTCCACCTTTTTCTAGCTTACCAAGGAGTAGGTTGTGGTTACTTTATCAAATGCCTTACTGAAGTCTAAGTATACTACGTCCACAGTATTTTGCTGTTCTATTAGTTTAGTCACTTTGTCAAAGAATGAAATAAGATTGGTTTGGCAGGATCTGTTTCTAACAAACCTGTGCTGGCTACTAGTTATAACTTTGTTTGCCTCTAGTTGTTCACAAATCTGTTTTTTGATTATCTTTTCTAGGATCTTCCCAGGTATTAATGTTAAACTGATTGGCTGTCATTTCCTGGGTTCTTGACTTGCAATCATTCATTTAATAACTGTCTGAAAAAAAGTCTGGTCCTTGCACTTATCAATGTCACACCATCCCATGGTTATGTGATTGCAATTTAGATGCTTGGCAACTAGGTCACATTTATGGCTGTTGCAGTGTCCTGCACTCACTTGATTGCCTTTTGTGACTTTTTTGCCAGTTTCCACAAAAACACCCTTTTTGAAGAATGGATCCACACTTACGACTGCAGATTAACAATGACCATCATAAAATGGTTGTATGATCAGGTCCAACTTGGTCCCAATTCTAATCATAAGTCAAGGATTACCTATATAACATAAAACTGCCACATGCTGCTACTTTCTATGAGAAAGATTTGAAAAATTTGAGTAAATCCCTAACATTTGGACAAAAATACATGGGTATTTCTCATTATAGAGTGCATGCTCTGTAATATCCATTTCCATCTAAATGAATGGCATTAAGAAATAATAATTGAGCTAGTTCCAAAGTATTAACGTGTTTATTTCAAAATAAGTATTTTTAGAAAGCACTTTTGATGTATTCTTGGAATTGGCTGAAGGAGCTTCTACAAAAGTGGAGTGGAATATTACCACTCATATTTTTTTTGCTCTCTCCCTACCAATATAACACTTACAGTTGCAAGAAAAAGTATGTGAACCCTTTGGGATTACGTGGAGTTTTGCATGAATTGGCCATAAAATGTGCTCTAAACGTCATGTAAGTCACAACAATAGAAAAACACAGTCTGCTTAAAATAATACTACACAAACATTGGCTGTTGTCATGTTTTAATTGAACATAAGATGGAAACTTTCACAGTGCAGGGTGGAAAAAGTATGTGAACCCCTAGCCTAATGACTTCTCCAAGAGCTAATTGGAGCCAGGAGTGAGCCAACCTTGACTCCAACCACTGTGATGATATTGGATGTGTTGCTGACAGCTGTCCTGCCCTTTAAAAACACACACCTGTTTTGGGTTTACTGGTCTCAAGAAGCACTGTCTGATGTGAACCATGCCTCGCAGAAAAGAGCTCTCAGAAGACCTACAATCAAGAATTGTTGACATGCATGAAGCTGGAAAGGGTTACAAAAGTATCTCCAAAAGCCTTGATGTTCATGTGTCCACGGTAAGACAGACTGTCTACAAATGGAGAAAGTTTAGTACTGTTGCTACTCTCCCTAGGCGTGGTCGTCCTGTAAAAATGACTGCGCATAATGCTGAATGAGGTAAAGAAGAATCCTAGAGTGTCAGCTAAAGACCTACAGAAATCTCTGGCACATGCTAACATTTTTGTTGACACATCTACAATAAGGAAAACATTAAACAAGAATGGAGTACATGGGAGGACACCACGGAGGAAGCCATTGCTGTTAAAAAAAAATATTGCAGCACGTTTGAAGTTTGCAAAAGAGCACCTGGATGTTCCACAGCACTACTGGCAAAATATACTGTGGACAGATGAAACCAAAATTGGGTTGTTTGGGAAAAACACACAACACTATGTGTGGAGAAAAAAAGGCACAGCACACCAACATCAAAACCTCATCCCCACTGTAAAACATGGCGGAGGGAGCATCATGGCTTGGAGCTGCTTTGCTGCCTCAGGGCCTGGATGGATTGTTGTCATTGATGGGAAAATGAATTCCAGAGTTTATCAGGACATTTTGCAGGAAAACGTACGACCATCTGTCCGCCAACTGAAGCTCCGCAGAGGATGGGTGATGCAACAGGACAATGACCCAAAGCGTACAAGTAATTCAACCAAACAATGGCTTCAACAGAACAGAATACGCCTTCTGGAGTGGCCCAGTCAGAGTCCTGACCTCAACCTGATTGAAATGCTGTGGCATGACCTTAAGAGAGCGATTCACAACAGACATCCCAAGAATATTGCTACACTGAAACAGTTTTGTGCAGAGGAGTGGTCCAAAATTACTCCAGATCATTGCGCAGGTCTGATCTGCAACTACAGGAAATGTTTGGTTGAGGTTATTGCTGCCAAAGGAGGGTCAACCAGTTATTAAGTCCAAAGGTTAACATACTTTTTCCACCCTGCACTGTGAATGTTTCCATCTTATGTTCAATTAAAACATGACAACAGCTAATGTTTGTGTAGTATTATTTTAAGCAGACTGTGTTTTTCTATTGTTGTGACTTACATGACGTTTAGAGTGCATTTTATGGCCAATTCATGCAAAACTCCATGTAATCCCAAAGGGTTCACATACTTTTTCTTGCAACTGTATATACAATGACATCATCAGATGAAGTGCACAAAAACAAAACTGACTATGCTGATAGTATAAAAAAATGAAAACCTTGGTTGTGGCCAGGGTTTGAGTGTGGAAGAGATCACGAAGCACTCATAAGCAAATCCCATCCTAAGCTAAAATAGAAGAACAAAGTCAATCAGTTTTCACAATATGATCTTAGGCATATTTCTTCTGCATCCCATTTTCAAGGAGAACATCAGGAATCACTCTGAGAACCAGAGGAACTTTACATTGAAATTAAAGATGCTGTCAAGGATAAATATGAAAAGACACTGTCAAAGACCCAGAAGAAATCAAACTGGATGTCAGAATAAATAGTGGAAATGGCCAAGATAAGGGAAGCTAAAAACCAAGAAAGACAAAGGAATTTAACAGAGACATCAGAGAGCTGCTAAAAGAGGCAAGAGGTAGTATTACAATTTATGTAAAGGCATCAAAGATAGAAACTAGTGTGAAAAAACAAGAACATTCTTCCAAAACATCTCTGAACTCAGGAAGAGGTTCCAATTTCAAATTGGTAGGTAAAAGATGCCAGTGGATAGATAACAACAGAAGTTCCAAGAAAGATTGAAGGGTTATATTAAATTTCCATTCAGTAGAGATGTCAACTTCCAAAATAACTTAAAAGATGTTCCATAGTTACAAGAACATTTTGTACTAGAAAAAGAAATTACATCAGCATTCTGTGATTACCAAGTCAGAGGTTTGTAGGAATGGATGGAATATCTCATAGTAATATGACAAGCAACAAAAGGCAGCAAATATGAAGAATGATTCAATGCCCTACAGAATGAAATCTATATACCAATGCCAAAGAAAGAAGGTTCACTAGTGAGCAAACTATCACACAGTAATTTTAATTTCATATGCTAGCCAAATAATACTTTGAATCATCCAACACAGATTGAACCCTACATGGAAAGATAGCTGCTAAATATTGAAGCTGGCTTCAGAGAAGGATAGGAAACAAAGAACGTTATTGCTGATACATCCTAGATAACTGTGAAAGTTTAAAAAAGAAGTCAATATGTGCTTCACTGATTATAGAAAGGTCTTTGAAAATGGGAATCCTCGAACTTCTTACTCTCCTCAAGGCACATTTATTGATTGGCAGTTTCTTCCATGTTAATCAGTCTTAAAGACAAGAGCTGTCTAAAACTGCACTCTCAAATCTAAGGCTAGGCTCTTTGCTGTACTAGTTGTCATTAATTGGGTCTTTTTTTGTATTAAACTTAGCCCGCTCCCCATCCATTTCCTTGTGTTGCTTTCCATTTAATACTGAATGGCCTCCTGTCCCAGCACGGCTTCATGAGAGTGGGAGGACAGCCAGGCAGAGCCCCCGCCTGGCAAGTGCAGGCACCTGGCAGTGCTGCCCAGCCCTACAGGAGGAATGGGGAGTTGGCCTGCTGAGGTCTCGTGGGACTTGTTGCTCCCAGACTGGCCCCCATTCCCATGTCTGGCTGGCAGTATGCAAGGAAGAGAAAGCACAAGCAGCCCCAAGCCAGACTGCCAGCCAATGCTACGGAGAGTGCAGATTTGGCATGCTGTTGCTGCCACCACCGCTGTTGCCATGGAGCAAACCCGACTCCTCCATGGAGTCAGGGGCCATAGAGTGGCTTGGCCTGCTAAACCTCACTTGGACAGAACTTCAGCATCCAGCATATACCAGGCTGAAGAGCCAATCATCAAACCAGGCTAAGCCCTCCAATAAGCCAAAAACCTCTCCTTTCAGAGTGGTGTGTGTGTGTTCTGCTGCTGAGAAAGTAAACAAGCAAAACTTTTGCAGCTCAGTGAACTCACAGCATTGAGATGCCACACCTGGCAACTGAAACTCAGGCAGCTGCTTCTTCAAAGTCAACTCCGCAAGAAAACAGTCCTGGAGAAGAACAAGCAATGAGAAAGAAAGACTGCCCTTCGTGGATGGAAATGAGGAGGTGGTAGCTGAAGGTAAGGGGTGGTGTTAGGCTTGCATGCTGGGAAGGCAGGGAGAGAACTGAATCACTGAGGCTTTGAGGCAGAATTGGAAAGAAGTGCAGGGAGCTTGGGCCGGGCTGAAGGAAAAGGGGAACAATTCCTGAATTAGACCCTTTCTAGTCAAGAGACAGTGTAAAAGCTAAAACCACATTCACTGGTCACTTTGAACTAAATGGCTGTGGTAACTGTATCTTCTACCTCTTTTGTAGAAGTGCAAAACTCTGTAGTTCCTGTCCCTCCCCTCGCCAGCCCCGCCTGGGCTCCCTCATGTCCCATGTGAGTGACATCAAGCTGGCCACGCCACCCCGCAGGCAACCACAATGCTAGGGCTTACTTTTGGGGTAGGGCTTATATTAGGCCCACCCCCAAAAATCAAGCTAGGTCTTATTTTTGGGGGTAGGGCTTATTTTTGGGAAAACAAGGTATATGAAGATCAGAATAGGGCTGACATTTTTCCCCCCATAAAGCTCTACAGAAATCAAAGTTGAACATTAAAGAAGTCTAATAGAAAAAAGTTGACTCTTTTGTACGTTGGTGGTGGAGAGAGACTTGATAATACCATAAATAGAAATAAAATGAATAAATGGATCATAAAACAAATCATTCTATACATCATTAAGGCCCAAATGAACTGGCTGATATTATATTTTGAATGTATCATGCAAAATTTTAGCTCCCTTGTGAAGTCCATATAGCTAGGAAATGCAAAGGGAAAGAGAATAGGATGGACTTGGTTATAATGGCAATGGGTAAACCTTTGGAAAACCTGAAGGGGCAGATTGGGAATCAAGAAATTGTGGAGAAGATCTATGTGGTCTCAAAGAAATCACGTTGAGTTGACAACATATAATTATCTTAGTCTATAGTAAATTTGACTAAGGGAAGTTAATCAGTCTTATGCCTCCACTCTTATATCTACTTATCTTGGAATAACACCATTTTACATTTTGGGACCTATCTTTGGGAAAACGCAAACGTTATCTAATGTTATATCGACATTATTAAAGAACTTAATAAGAAATGCTGCAGATTAAGAATTCATGTTCAGGGAACTGATATTGTTCATAAATGATTATCCAACTCTTTACTGACACAATCATCTATATTGTTTAAATATTTATTTTTGTGTGTGGATGAGAATCTATTTGAAGATTCGACACAAACTTGTTTACTGAAATCAAAGAAACCGGTCACATCAAGGCCAATGTTTTTGAATGTTTAATGTCCCAAACTATACAGTTGAAAACAGATTAGGTTTATCACACTAGAGAAAGATTGTTATTGTAGTCATGTTCTCATATAGCCTGATTTCCTTTTATAACAATTAAAAGGGGTCAAAATAGGCTTTGATCATAAAATAGTCGTGAGTAACTCCTACAAATCTACATTTGGGGAGGAGAAGAAGACACCAAATTTACAATTCTGCCAAACAATTAATTTTGCCAGATTAAAAGGGGTTCATCCATAAACTCTGAGATACTCTGAGATGATGATGATGATGACAACGACAACAACATTAAAATGTTTGGAGAACCTTGCAAGTTGGACCTAAATTTTCAAAAAGCTACAGAGGAATTTCCAAAAAAGTAATGGAACTAGCAAAAGTTTCTCTGACCAGCACTTTTCCACTTCCTTGAATATACATGTAACTCACAGACTTCCGGACATTCACTGCACTTATCAAAGAAACATTGCATTTGAAGAGGAAAACCATGATAGGTCACTGTCCACATGGCTGCAAGAGATAACGTTTAGGACAAATGTGTGGGTCTGATTGTGTCTAAAACATTTAGTGCTAAACTACCTAATGAAAATAATTTGCAGCTGGCAAATATTACTGAGCCTTGTAAATCTCTACACAAAACCCCTCACGTACCCCTCTCTCTCTCTCTGTATATGTATGCAAGTAGATGTGCTTGTGTACACACACACACACACACACACACACACACACATCTCTTCCTCTCCCTCTTCCAAGTTCTACCAAGTCAGCAATACTGCTCTATAGTTCAGTGGCTAACAAAAAAGACAAGAGTCTGTTTGAATTCCTTTATCTTTTAGAATTGGATGTAAAGTTGTACAGGCAACTCTCAGTATCAGGAAACTGAAGCAGCATCAGGAACTGATTCAAGGGATTAAGATAGAAAGAATAAACTGAAGCCATGAAAATCTTGCACAAGGAATCCTTGTGTATTCTTTCTGAGTGGATGAATCCAGTTGATTTAATATTAACCAACAGGAAGACATGCAATGGTGGCTGGGGAATTCTGGGAGTTAAAGTTCATCTATCTTAAAATTGTCAAGGTTGAGAAACAGTGTTCTAAGAGCTCAACACACTGAGCAGCCATATCTAAATATTCTTGATCCCAGTCATCGTGTGGCTCCTTGCAATGGTTTTGCTTAACTGATAAGGACACATTACATTGATGAGTAGGATTTTTAAACCAAGGTTTGAGTGATATAATTTGCATATAACACATTTAGCCTTATAGATTCAAGTATTGTACGCACATCACACTAAGCTAAAGGAACAAACCATAATATTAAATTGAATTTGGAAGGTCACAGCAGAGAAGATGGACTATCCTACATCCAAGATCCAATTTTACTCTCTAGTTTTCATTATGTGGACTTTTCTTTGCTGAGTAATGGTTTACTGTTAAAATGAAGGTTAGAGCACCAGCATAGACATCAACATCTCCCAAAAATGTTTTATAGACATCTTATTACATCACCAATCTTTTTCCAGTCCTTTAAATCCCATTTCTACGAACAAAGAGACTATGCTAGCTTCAGTTGATGGGCAGTGTTAAATCAGAAGCAAGCACAGCAGTCATAAACACATTAAACACGCACACTTGAGGATAGAGTTTGATTCAGGAGGTATATGTCAATGCTTTCTTTCACTTATTCTTCTGTAAATAAAGTAAGTAAATAAATTTCCTTGCAACTGAGTGTGATGCCTGGTGCATCTCATTTCTTAATGACAGTACAGAAACCACTGCCTTCTTCCAGGATAGTTTGTTTGACTTCTCAGTTTAGCCTAAAGCCCTGAAATTTGTAAGGACAGGTTCTTTTATTTTCTTTTTGTGATCAGCCAAAATTGCCTATATCAGGGGTCTTCAAACTTGGCCCTTTTATGACTTGTGGACTTCAACTCCCAGAAATCCTCAGCCAGCGTGACTGACTGAGGAATTCTGGGAGTTGAAGTCCACAAGTCATAAAAGGGCCAAGTTTGAAGACCCCTCGCCTATATGCTGTCATTTCAAGGATGCATCATCCAGAGCCTGCTGCAAATATATACTTTTGCCACAGAGTTTGCACAGAGAGAAAAAAGAACATGTCCTTTAAAAATCTTTGCTTATGTAGGAAGCAGGCTTACTAAAGAATGCAACAATTTCACCCTTAGCTGTGATGGAATCTTTCTCTTTCCTATTTGAGGAACTGACCTTATCAGCCCCACTTTGTTGAAAATAAAGCAAGTGCCTCAGATATAAACAGAACTCTGGATCATTTTCATCTCTCATGTAATTCTTACCAAACTCATGTAATTCTACATCCTGAGTGAATTTGGCCTTTACTCAAGCAAAGTCACAGTTTAAAGCTATGAACAGAAATGTTCTGAAAGGAAGAGCAAACTGAAGTATACCACTTTGCATACAGTCCTGTAACTTTTAAATTACTATGTTTATCTCTTTTTTCTCCGAATCAGAAAATGACGTGGTAATGGTTACAAAATCCCCTTCGTTCAGATATGTGTTCATATATTGTTTCCCTACCCTTCTGAAGAGTACCTATTTATATCTGTGAATTAGAAGGGAGTGGAATATATACTCATAATCTGTGCATTTTGAGGTCAGTTTAATGAAAAGAACAAATAGTGAAAAGTTAGTGAAAAGTTAATTTCATTAGTGAAGGACTAATGAAAAGAAGGACTTTTCATTAGACTCATCAGTCTCATGAAAAGAAGGACTAGAGGTGACATGATAGCACTGTTCCAATATTTGAGGGGCTCCTACAAAGATGAGGAGGTCAAACTATATTCCAAAGCACCAAAAGGAAGATGAGAAACAATGGGTGGAAAATAACCAAGGAGAGAAGCAACCTAGAACTAAGGAGAATTTTCCTAATTATAACAGCAATCAACCAATGGAACAGCATGCATTCAGAAGTTGTGGGTGCTCCCCACCACTGGACAGCCACTTATCTGGAATGGTATAAGGTCTTCTGCTCAAGCAGGGGGTTGGACTAGAAGACCTCCAAGGTCCCTTCCAACTCTATTATTCTATGTTGTATGTTCTATCATACCTATTTGGTCGGCCCTACACACATCCTATAGTCCCTGACTATGGCATCTTAAATGAGGTTGGTGAGCCTGTATTTCTGCAAGATGCCAAATAGAATGTAAAGAAAGAAAATGTAAATTTACTGTATGTATTCCTTCACTTCAGGGGTGAATAAAAGCACAGGCTCAGCTGTATATATTTTCATCTATACAATTCAGAATATCGTCTCTCGGAAATTACTGATTTCCCAGAGAAACAGAAGTGCACAGAGCTGCACAGCTTTCTTTTCTCTTACCACTATTTTACTGTAAGTCTAACAGTCATGCTAAGGCAAAGGATAGCGTAAACTAGGATAGGGTAAACTATTCTGTTTACAACTATTCTGTTGCAGTATCTTGGGGTCCTGTGATCCCTTTTGTAGCTTTCTTACTAGCAAAGTCAATGGGAACACAGATTCACTTAACAACAAGGTTACTAATTTAACAGCTGAAATGTTTCACTTAATAACAGTGGCAAGAAAGATGGTAAAATGGGGCAATATTCACTTAACAACTGTCTTGCTTAGCAACAGAAATTTTGGGCTTAATTATGGTTGTAAATAGAGGACTACCTGTAGTTCAATGTTGCTGGCTTAGATATACAGTATACAAGGGATGATGCATCTCTGAATTGTATCATTAAAACCAACATTTCAGAATATAAAACCTGACTGGAGGGGGAAGCCAGGTTCGGAACTATGTCTTTCACATACAGCAGGGGTGTCAAACTGCCGGCCCGCAGGCTGGTTGCATCATGCAGAGGCTGTGCCCATGATATGTCACGACACATCACGTGACACGGCAAGTTTGACAGTCATGACATAGAAGATTATACCTTATTTGCTGCAAGGTATGCCCCATCAATGATAGCGCAGCAGTATTCTAACACTGGTACAATGCAAGCAGCAAATAAAAAGCTTGTTCTATTATTATGGGAAGCTGAGTTTTCCCCCATCCTGTGCTGCTGTGTCAGATGGAATGCACATTCCAGCATGTTTCTCCAGTGTACTGTTTTTCATTGGAAACACTGCCTGCCTGCCACATCCATGCCTGCCCAGCTCATGATTCTTAGTTATTTATGTCATCTATGAATATAATTAAGATTTAATTTGATTTGATTGTCATGCAATCAGTGGCAGCAGGAGCCTGAAAGTTTTTGTGATGTGCTGTAGATGAGGAGAAAGGGAAGGAAAAGCAGGCTGGACTTATGGTGCATTGCAAAGGAGTTTGAAATTGAATGGGCTTTTGGTGCAGAAGATAAGTTTTATCAGCCCATTTGTAAAGCCAGAGCTACAGAAGTCCAACTAATGTATTATTTTCCAATAAATTATCTTGAGGAAATGCCCATCAGTTAAATGCAAAGGCTAACATTGAGGGTACCCCCATCAGTAATTCCAACAGTAATAATAAACCAATTTCACATTCCCAATGTATTTGAAACTGTAGTTCTAGGCATTATTTTAATGTGAATAATGCCTTCAGTTGAACCAGTCAACCTGACTTTACTCAACTTCAGCAGTTATTCTCTTAAAATGCATAACCCAACATTTCTGATCAGCACTGAAGTGTAACTAATATGATCGATTCCAGAAGCCAACATACCTAGTTGGGGCTGGCAAGAGTTTATTAATCTCCAAACTAAGTATCTGGACTATGTCTAATCCTGATGAGAGGTAATACCAGACTGCTGAAAGAGTTGATAAAGTGAATGACCTGAATAACAAAACTGCACTTGTGCAATGGCTTAATGTTGTTGATCTTTGCTCAGTAATACCAAGCCATTCCACAAATGTTTTTAATGGCTTGATTGCTTCTGATGAAAACAAATGTGTAAAGGGTCTAATAGCCAGATCCTCGTCTTCTTTCGAAGTTAATATTAACCAATCGGAAAGGCATTTATTTCCCAGTAAGCATGTACAGGATTATAATTTTAGTTTAAAAAGCAACTAAGAGAAACAAGTCATAGACAACCATGAGTAGGAGCTGGCAAAGGGCACACACATATACAAGGCCCCTTTCTCTCAGCTGCACCCTTTCGAGAGGCAGCATAATTTGACTGGCTGTGCTCAAGCAGGCTGAAAACAATAATCTATTGGTAAATCTATGGTAATATTTACAGATTCAGATAAAGGCCATATGTGGGTGTAAAGAGAGGATGTACTTGGGGAAGAAACAAAAAAGCATTGGAAAAAATTTTGAATGATTCCAACTAACATACAGAATTATGTACATAAGCGTCATAACCATTTTTTACATTGGACACATAGCCTCTGGACTCCGTGTAATGAGATTCTTCCAGCATCTCTCTCTCTCTCTCTCTCTCTCTCTCTCTCTCTCCTGTGTATTCTTTACATATTTAATGTTACAATTTTAATGTTTTTTCTCATTAGATTATGTCTGTTTTAGATTTTTTTATTTATTTTAAACAGTTTTCAACTATTCATGCTGGCATTGGATGCTAAAACGTTCAGACAAATATAAACAAATATACATTCTTTCCCATTCTAAAGCAGTTCTATGGGTTCTAGTGACTGTATATTATGATTGTGTAAGATACATTAAAAGTGAAGAGGCTATGCTGCTTTATAAGGAAAATAAACTTTCAACAGACTGCTTATGGGGAACTAACCATCTTATAACTGAGCAAGCTTTTAAAGAAGTTTAAAGAGAATTTAAACTTTAAAGTTCTCAGCATGAGCTACTTGGTGCTTTTTCCCCCCACATGTGAAGGGGGTGAAGATTCTGTTCAGTAACTGATCAAATACCTGCTTCCAACTCCATCAACCAGATTATTCCAGGGTTTCCAAAAATTGTTTAAAATTAACAGCCTTTCCTACCCTCTATCTCAAAATTCTGATTATTTACAAGTAGCTTCTTTGATCGTGGTTTCCATACTGAGCTATCACAGCCTAGTTGTGATAAGCCTCTCTTCTAAAGCAGTGTGTCTCAAAGAAACTGCAAAATATGTGAACTTCAACCCCCTAGAATTCTCCAGCCAGTTGGGGAATTCTACAAGTTGAAGTCCACATTTCTTAAAGCTGCTAAGGTTGAGAAACACCATCTAACTTTTTCAAACAGCCATCTTTAAATGTGAATTATTTAATATTCATTGGTAATATGGAAAAGTGATAAGGGAGAGGGAATATAGGAAAAAAATGGTTTAATTCATTGCCTTTTGATTTCTTTAAGTTGCTTTCTCCAATTATATTCATGCCTGTATAATTTGTTAAAGGCAAGTGTCCACAAAAAAAGGATTAAAAAATGCCAACTTGCTTTGACATATTGCTAAATGCAAATTACTGTAGAAATCAAATGGTTTCTTATTAAACTACATCTTAGTGCATATATGGAAATCCAAAATTTAAGGGCTGCCTGCAGCTCAAATTTCTCTTTACAGCCTTAGATCCCATGTTCCATTGCCAATTATCTATGCTAATATTTCTCAACCTTAGCAACTTTAAGAAATATGGACTTCAACTCCCAGAAATCCTCAGCCAATTTTGGGAATTGAAGTCCACAGTTCTTTAAGTGGACAAGGTTGAAAACACTGATTTACGTTACGGTTTCTACTATTTTGATATTGGGAACAAATATGATGGCATAAATCCATTAGCACAATTTTAAAAAGGGCTTCTAAAGTCTTCCAAACCGGAAAAAATAGAAGATAATGGAGTCACTCATTTTGAATTATCACCCCATCAACTTTTGCTCCAGAAATGCTAACCATGGCTTCTGGTCACTGAAATTTCCCAATTCGGGTTTAATGAGGTCTGTAAGAATCCAGATAACTGCTAGATGGTAAACAAGTGAAACAGAAAATTCTAACTCCACTGTCACTGAATGGATGTCTAGACTTTTATAGGTTAGATGTATAGATTAATACAATTCTTAGCCCAAGTCAGTGATTTTACCAAAAACTAGCTCAGAGCATCTTCTGACTTGCTTTTAAGTTTCTTATTACTTAGTTCACTGTAACAAAATCCTCTGTACTATTTATACAGAGGATACAAATAGTAAAATTATAAAAAAATCCACTGTTTCTCACAGATTGCAAAACAGTTTTGGAAACAATACTTAAGACATCTGAAGAATTCCTTACTTGTGTTATTTTGTGTGAATTATTCTTGTGTTATTCCGTCAGAGGGCCAAGGAGCTTAGGCAGTGTCAGCAACTCAACATTGTCCATGCAAATCAGCAACATTTATCCAGCAACATTAAATTTAGTTCCTTCTGAGACGTCCCTCTGCGTGTTTGTTACTTTCTGCCTTGTAAATGTCTCTCTCCCCTTTGGCATGAAGTTTATGCACTTGGCACATGACATATTAACACCCCCAAATAATGAACAAATACATAACTTTACGAAGCACTTTGTGAAACAATACTGAAGCCATGTAAAGAACTGTTTACAGAGCAGATTCCTTGGCCTTTGCTTAATCATCTGTCTGTGTTCGGCTGTGCTTCTATGTGCTTCTATGTAGGTGTTGGCATTAGGGAGCCTTGGTGGTGCAGTGGTTAGAATGCAGCACTGCAGGCTGACTCCTGGCTGCCACCAGTTTGGCAATTTGAGTCTCACCGGCTCAAGGTTGACTCAGCCTTCCATCTTGGTAAAATGAGGACCCAGGTTGGTAAAATGAGGACCCGGGTTGTTGGGGGCAACAGGCTGGCTCTGTAAACCATTTAGAGAGGGCTGTAAAGCACTGTGAAGTGGTATATAAGTCTAAGTGCTATTTCTATTAGGAAAACACAATGCAAAAATTCTAACAATGGCTACAATACACAGAATATAAAATAAACCAATTAACTGGAATAAATCAGGGATCCCATACATGCAAAAAAGTGACTTTGAAGAGTGTAAATCTATTAGCAATAGTTACATATTTATATCTTCCATTATTAATCTAATGTATTCTTCATAACTTGGTTTCTTATTTCTCCTGTAGGCATACAACAAAACCTGGAAACCCCTTTCCACTTTAACAAGCTTACTTACATGGCAAAAGACCTGGCACCCACACAGGCATCTTTGAGAAAATATTGGCTTATAAGCACCCAAGAGAACACATTATTGACACTAACCATGGGTCACTGGTAGCAGGCAGGTAAGTGTGGGACTGCTATTTTATAATTCTCACAATGCTGAGAATATATATAAATATAAAATCACCCAGCTGGTTTTCATGTTTCAAGCTGGACTAGAATTCACAGCTCCTGGTTTCTAGACTGGTGCATTAATCACTAGACCAAATTGCCTCCTTACTAGTCCAAGCTGGTTCTTTTGCTATTTATTTTATTTTTTATTTATTTATTAAATTTCTATACTGCCCTCTGGACTGATATGGTTTTGCTCTAGAGCAGGGGTGTCAAACTCAATTTCATTGAGGGCCGCATCAGCATTGTGGTTGCCCTCAAGGGGCCGGGTGGGTATGACCAGGGTGGGCGTGGCCTACTGGGTAGGCGTGGCTAGAGTGTGTATGCCCTACTGGGTGGGCGTGGCCAGCTCTACATCGTTCGCATCAAGGGTGCCTATGGGGGCCTGGGCAGGAGTAGAACAGATCTGAGGGTCTCTGGCAGAAGGAGGGTCTCTGGGCCAGGGCCAAGGCAGTGGGGGCCATTCCCTCACTGTTTCCAGGATGGCTTCGCGGGCCACATGAAACCACTTCACGGGCCGGATCTGGCCCCCGGGCCTTGTGTTTGACATGTCTGCTCTAGAGTATTATAGGAAATTGAGCAGGGTGGCCCAGGATACCTTATGAGATGGCGGGGGGGGGGGACAATCTTCAAAACAATAGATTCTAAATACAGACCTTAACAATTATTTTGTAATGACTCCAAAGCTGCTTCCATGAAATATATTTTCTGTTGCTACAGAAACTTGGGATCAGAAACAATAGGTATGAAATATGCTTTCTAAAATTTCATTTTAGTGTAATTAAGAAAATAAAATTATTTATGCCTAAATAACAATGGAACTGTGTACTGATGAAAACTGGATTCTCCATCTCTAGAGGTTTTTAGGAAGAGTCTTGATAGCTGCTTCTCAAGGAAGATCTAATTGGTTCTGTGGGCTGCAAAAGGTTGAACTAAGAGATCCTTGTAGTCTTTTCCAATTCTATGATTTATAGGAACACATAAACATTGGGCCAAATATTGTCACTACTTTTGCTCTACATTCTTTTAAATTCCAAACACTAGTTTCTAAGTTACTTATTTTCCCCGAAAATAAGACCAGGTCTTGTATTAATTTTTGCTCCAAAAGATGCATTAGGGCTTATTTTCCGATTAGGTCTTATTTTGGGAAAAATACGGTAATAAATGCCTCCATCTGGCTGGTGATCTTAACTGAGGCCTATTTTGGGGTAAGGGCTTATATTACGAGCATCCTGAAAAATCATGCTAGGGCATATTTTCTGGTTAGGTCTTATTTTCGGGGAAATGGGGGTATCACTTGCTGAATAAAGGAACTGAGGCATATGATGGTAGAAGAGCAGGGAGAGGAAATAATGTTACAATAATGCTGATGTCATCTTGCAAAAGAGGGAGAGGGAGAGGAAGAAGGGAGGGGCTAGAAACCAGGAGATTATGAGTTCTAATCCTGCCTTAGCCATGAAAGTCAGCTGTTGGACCTTGGACCAGTCAAACTCTCTTAGCCCAACTCACCTCACTGGGTGGTTGTTGTTATGAAAATAGGAGGAGAAAGGAGAATTAGATATGTTTGCCGCCTTGTTTATAAAAATCATAAAGGAAGGACTCAAATAAATAAATGGACTTGCATCATTTTTCATCATGGCATTATAATATGCATGCCACTATGTTAAACAACTTGTGGCTTATAATGGATGCCTATGAAAGAAACATGAAAAATGAAGTGACAGGAATACCTTCAAAAGCTGACGCTATAACTGGAATGAAAACGGAAAGCATATTTTTGGAGGGGTAATGCTGAATGATTATCACATCTGTAATTCAATAACCCTAAAATGGCTATGGTGGATCAAACATTCAAGTAAGTCAAGAACATCACAAGAAGACAAATAAGGGTCTACTCTGTGCCTTAAAGATCCTTGTTTATTTAAAACAAGTGTAGTTGCAAAAGAGAGAGACAAGTATATAAGCAGAAATTTCACACAAAAAGGGAATTGTGCCTTTCAAGTCAATGTTTTAAGTGACAGTTGCTAGAACTTTCTTTTTAAAACAAATTGGTATTTTATTATCATTTAGCTTAATTAACAATCCCATGCATGCTTATTTAAAACTGGAACTCAAGTCATTTTAAGGAAGCTTATTCCTAGATAAATGGATATATTTGCAGCAAGTTACACACATTCACCTACTTGGCTATGGACCACACCCTAACCTAGTCTGGGCTTGAAAGCTAAGCAGGATTGGCCTAGTCAGTTACAGAATGAGCTAAGCTGTTACAGGTGAATGTTTAAAGAGGGCATCTGCTGGTAGTATAGATAGGAGACAACCAGAACATACCCAAGCTGTAACTAGATTGAGAAATTGAGATTCAAGGTGTTGGTGATGACCTATAAAGCCCTAAATGGCATGGGTCCGGATTATCTTCGGGAGCACCTGCTGCCAGCATCAACTTCCTGTGCACTCCCACAGGGAGGGCCTCCTCAGGGTGCTGCCAGTCAGGGAGAGCCGGCTGGCGGCCCCCAGGGGTAGAGCATTCTCTGTGGGCGCGCCTGCCCTTTGGAATCAGCTGCTTGTGGAACTCCAGATGGTCCCCGACCTTCGCTCATTTCGCCGGGACCTAAAAACTTGGCTATTCGAGCTTGCCGGCCTGGACTGAGGGTTTTTGGGTTAAGGTTTTAATTTTTAATTATTTTGGGGCTATTTAATTTAATTTTATTTTAACCTGTATATATATTGTATTGTTTTAATTTGCCCTGTAAACTGCCCTGAGTCCCTCGGGAAAAAGGCGGTATATAAATCGAAATAAATAAATAAATAAAATTGAAATACATTTGAAAAGGCAGTAAATTTGCCCTGTTATTTGTTCCAGACATTGGTAGGAGAACTTTTTCTCTGTCCTTTACTCAGGGACTGAAAGTATTTACCAGGGTTCCAAACAATTGCAGTTCAAAAGTAACATTTACTTCAAGATCCCTATTAGACTGGGCAGAAAGTAAGTCTGCAACCACTTGTAGATAGAATAGAATAGAGCTGGAAGGGACCTTGGAGGTCTTCTAGTCCAGCCCCCTGCTCAAGCAGGAGAACCTCTAACATCTCAGACAAGTTACTGTCTAGTCTCTTCTTGAAAATCTCCAGTGATGAAGTGCTCACGATTTCTGGAGGCAAGCTGTTCCACGGGTTAATTGTCCTCACTGCCAGGAAGTTTCTCCTTAATTCCAGGTTGTTTCTATCTTTTATCAGTTTCCAACCACTGTTTCTCATTTTCCCTCTGGTGCTTTGGAGAATAATGTGACCTCCTCTTCTTTGTGGCAGCCCCTCAAATACTGGAATACTGCTAACATGTCTCCCCTATTTCTTCTTTTCTTTAGACTAGCTAAACCCAAGTCCTGCAGCTGTTCTTTGTATGTTTTAGTCTCCAGGCCTTTGATCATCATAGTTGCTCTTCTCTGAATTTTTAAAAAGATGCTAGACAGTCATTTGTCTGAGATGGTATATAGGTTCTCCTGCTTGAGCAAGGGGCTGGACTAGAAGACCTCCAAGGTTCTGTTCTACTCTACTCTACTCTACTCTACTCTACTCTACTCTACTCTACTCTACTCTACTCTACTCTACTCTACTCTATTGATTTTGAAGTTTCCCCTGCCCCGATGCAATTACATAGAATAGCAACTTTCAATTTGGATGCAAAACTTTACCAAAAATTAGGTCTGTCCCCTAGTCACTGCAATCTGAAATAAGCTTTACATAACATCACCCAGTTCATATTTGTAACTTGGGTCTGGTTCTAAAGTATTCTTAAAGGTGATGAAAAGTTGGCTGCTGTTTTATCTAAATGAAAGAAGAATTATCTTCAAAAGAAAATGCTGCAAACCTCCATCCCCCAAAATGAGTTTTTTTTAAAAAGCAGCAGATGAGTCTATACTTTTGAAATGCCTCACCAGTAGCATGTGAGTACAAGGAGATGGGAGAGGAAAATCTTTTGTATTTAATGGGTTCATAATTTGAACCTGTTTGTAGCATTCCCATTTTTCTTTAAGACATTGGATGTAACTGACATATCTGATTTCCCTCTAGAGGAAAGTTTGCAAACATTTCCCCTAAAATATGCATTTTTGCTCTTATTTTTCTTTCGTGTGAGCTGCCTTTTATTCCCAGTAGTATCCATCTATTTCTGTTTGGATATGTTGTTAGAGACCAATGTAGATTCCATCCTGCCTTCCTTATATCACTAAGCCTTGTAAGATGTTCTTGCTTTGTAACCTTCAGCTGCTCTGAAGAACAAGCTAGGCTAGGAAGTATGTTTTCTGAATTCCCGAAATGCTCCTTTCTTTCTAAGCCTATTTTCTCTTCCAACTTAAAAAAGCTACGTTGCAGTATTAATCTACTTTCTCATGCACTGATCTGCAAGAAATATTAACTATTTAGACAATGTTGTCTTTTGGTGAAAAACCCAAATCTAATTCAGTGTGTTGTTCTCTAAATTTTGATTTGTAATGGCTGAAATCAGAATATTTGACTTGTGTGGAAATTCTGCTGGATGATTTTGGGTTTAGAAGAGGAACCTACATTGTAGTGACTGGTGGAAGGGTATAGATTAGAAGGCCCTTTGGCTAATCATAACAAGGATTCTTTGATGGACAAAGTGAAAGTTTCCCATCCTTTTCATAAATATTAAGAATTAATGGAAACCCAGAGGAGAAATGAGACAAGGCTCACTTCAGTGTACTACTATAGAATACAGATATAGTAGACAGTGATAATTGCTCATTTGGCAATCAATTAAAAGAAAATCCTTGAAAGAATCTCAGAAGTGAGTTCTAGCATTAGGAAACATATAACATGCAGAAATGTCCAAATATACAATCTCTTAAGTAATATATGTTCTTAACCAGTTCACTGAACCACTTGTGCTATGCAAACTTCTGAATTAACTTTGAGACAAAATAAATGTAATAATGCAAGCAAGACATTGTGAGCAAAACCATTGTAAACAAAACACTGTGAAAATGATATAATTTCCTATCAAGATACGAACTAGCTTAAAAACTACTTCAAGCCTATGAAATATGAACATACTAGTTTTTTAATCTCAGTTGAAAAATATCTACTTTGATATTTTATGTAGCATCTGTTTATTCAATTGTAATGGATGCTCCATATATATACAGGGACCAGGGGTGTTTGCAGAATAAGTCAAAGAAGTCAAGATGGAGGTCATAACTCTGCAATCAAAGCCCTGAGGCTTTTGGTATATGTGTTGATGTGACATGCATGTCAAATGTGGTGGAGCTTCAGTCATGTAGACATAACCACCATCTGATTATTTGACTTCCTCACAGATGTCACTATTTATATACTCTTGTTCTACTACAAATTACCTACAATTTTATAAAGTTAACTAAAACAAAAATAACCAGAATCAACTTGAGTCTCTTTCAATTTCATAAAAGTCCTTCATAGAAATTTGGAAAATTAAATTCCAGAAGTACAAATTCAGTTGCTTGTTGGCCTAAAAAAACCTTTTAGTTTATTTATTTGTCAAATTTACATAGCTGCCTATTTCACAAAAAAGTGACTCTGGGCAGTATTCAACAAAGCTTTCTCATGTATATCAACCTTCCTCAGAAATATTAGAAAAATCTTGCCTACTCCAATATTCTAACAATAGTGTAAACTCAGTTTTTCCCCTTACATAACATCCATTAGGGAACACTACTGTGTAACTCTTATAAATAGGTTTCAGCCCTGATAGTACTGTACAGCCTTAACTAAGATTTCGAAGTTCTTCCCAAATTTGTCACCAAATGGCAATTTCTCGTATGGAAAAACATTAAAATGATACAATACACTGACAGGAATCACTTTAACTGTATTTAAATAGTTTCAATGGGTTTTAATTAATTACATTAAATAAAAACCAAACCATTTTCCTTCTAGCTTTTCCCACTTTGGGTCCTGTTCCTCAGCATACAGTCTCTGGCACTCCATCAAAAAGCCAAGTGAAACTTTCAGCTGTTGCATGTCTTGGTTTTAAGTCAAGTACACTGCAGAAGGAAAGGCTTTCTAAACCAAGAAGACTTCAATTATATCCCCTTCACCCTCAACAGTCATATCTCCAAATGCAAATATCCAGAATTATCTTTGATAATCCACCCCGCCCCCCAGTAATTTCTATTGACCCAGATTTGTTGAAATGGACCAAGTTTGACTACCAAAGCAACAAGAGATTCAAAAGAGTCCTTCTGCCCAATCATTTCTTGTAATGTTTCTTTTTTGGTGGTGGTGGTGGGGGAAATGACACATTTTTAACAGGGAAAGGTGTCTCCAGGTGCAGTCTGGACTGGTGAAGCTGGAAATGATTCTTTTGCAAAACATCTTGCAATCCAGATCAATATAATAGAAGCAGTACAGATCAGATGGAACTCCAGCACAATGTGACAGTATAGAATCCAGCCAGACCCTTTTCAGCCATCTCTAATGCACGGTCCCAGGGATGACCTGGACATTATTGTAGACATATGGTACATTGGCTGCTTCAGGTATCAGAAGAGAAAAAGCGCAGAAGAAGGGCAGATTGAACCTTATCCTTATTCTTCTTCCTATCTATCTGCCCCCACCCCACCCCGGCACCACAATATTGGTTGATTCTTCCATAGACCATGCAGCCGTTGCAGTGGCACCATTCCTCTGACTCATTCTATTGAGTGCAAATGTCTGCTGCTGCCACTTTTAATGGGCATTAGTATAGAGCTGCCTTTTGGCAAACCCTGTTTCTCTCTCATTGTTTTTACCCTCCTTCCACTATTTTGGTTTGGTTTGTCCTTTTCTATACTTCCACAAATTCTAATTCTGCCACCCCACACTATCCCATCTGTGATCTGTGATGCCACAGTGTCTGCATAGGCAGAAATACTGACCCTTGAATCTAGGAAATAGAGTGCTTTCATCAACCATAAATACGTGTCATATAAATTTTCAGATCTTTCTTTCAGTTAAAGAAATCTGGACCATCCTTTAATGATTTAGAGCATGGGTTTGCATTTTTTTTTCAAACTGTACAACCTGTTAATCAGCAACAAACTTACTGAAATCTCTGAGCAACAAAATGGAGACCATGGCATTTTTTTTGTGGGAATACAAGTCCCACAAAAATATGGTTGTTGTTAACTGCATTTGAGTGAGGTTTTTAAAGAAAACCCTTTGAAAACTGAATCAGGGTTTAATACTGTGCATCCAGAATTCGTGAGATTTATTCTAAGACCAATCTGCATACAATCACATTCTAAATTTACTTGTACTGGGCAATGGTTAAGAACAAAATGTCACCACTGCTATATTTATGGCTTTTAATGTGAGGCCATATGTAATCCCCCCAAAATTTATATGAGACTTCTAGACCATCTCCAGAAGGATGAAGAAGTGAAAGATGTCCTAAGAATTAACTTAATTCAAATTTTATTTTGTTTTGGCAGGCTCTGCCTACTTTATGTGTGACCTCCAATACACATCTCAAAGTATGCCTTTCAACTTTGCAATTGTTGTTTTTAACTCCTGTTTTTAACTTTGTTTTTGACTATGGCTTTTAATTTTATTTTATTTGTAAACTGCCTAGAGTCATTCACGCAAATGTGATGGACATTACAGGAATTTCAAAAATAAATAAATAAATGTCTAAATACACTTCCTGACATCCTTACTTTCCTTTTGTCCTTTCTACCCCTTTAATAAATATCATCTTATTGCTGGCATTTCCATCGGTGACATAGAAAAAGTGGAATAGGTTTCTAAGCAGCACTCCCTATTTACAGTTGTTGAAAATACCTATTTTTTTAAAAAAAAGCAATTTGCCTAATTTCATCATTTTAGAATTAAATAATCCAAAAGTGATTAAATACTGCAGATCTACTCTTTTCCATTAGTTTAGCTTACCAATGAATTCACGGTTCTCCTCTCCGCCCCCCCTTTAATTATTCCAATCTTCTGACGTCAGGATCTTGTGAATAATGTTATGTTTAATGAGAAAATATTCAAATGCATGTTTCTTCTTAATCATACAACCTCCCAAATTTATTTTAGGCAGCAACTTGTTTTCTGTTCAATGAGCAAATGTTGCAAAATAATGCAATGGTTATTCAACAATAAGCCCTGAGAGGTGAGTGTAGAAGTAAAATTACCCGGTATTTAAAAAAAATGAATTACATGCATCCTAAACACTAACCCATGCAGAATACCAAAAACTTTATGGAGGATATCCATAACCCCCCCCTCCAAAACCAAAACACTTTTCTACAAGATTGACTGTTCTTTTTTATGTATCTTGTGATACTTTACTTTTTCATAGCTTTAGCACTCTTGTCACTGGCATTGTTTCCATTTTACAGGTGATCAACAAGTCATTCAAATATTAATTTGCTGGAAAACAGAGACCCACATTCAGTTGCATGCAGCTTTTCTGGATGATTATTTGTGGAATAAGTCACATTTCTAAAAGGTAATAATATACTCAAAGCATCCATTAGGATGGTAAACATTTAAAAGCTTCAAGCCTGCAGTAGAGTGCTTTTCTCGTTCTAAACATGTTAACTGATTCCTTCTGCCATCAAAATTGTTTAACCGTAATAAAGGTGTACATCCTGCAACTCTCTGCTGGCTCGTGCGTCAGATTTTATCCATCGCCCTTAAAAAAGTGAGTCCTGAGCGACATTATGCAAACTTCTAACCTTGTATGAAAGCCCGAGCTTAAGAAAGAAACCGTCATCACTTTCCCCGAGGGAATGCCTGCGCACCTTCCGTGGATTTCCCATCTCCCTCCGTCCACTCCAACACGGGGGTGGGGGGGGAGGGCGGGCGCAGAAACGGATTTGCATCTCCTACCTTCACTACCTCGTCGTTGAGATGCTTGGGGTCCCGGTTAACCAAGTCGATTTCTTTGGTGTGGACGTCCTGGAACTCCTTCTCGCTAAGTTCGTCAGCCATGACCTTGTTGTTGGGCTTGTAGATGTTGCCTTGCTCCCGGATAGGCCCCGTGTAGAGAAAACCCTAGAGAGGGAAGTGGGGATGGGTGGGAAAACGATCAGTCCGCCGCGCTGCCTGAACTGAGCGTCCCTGGGAAAGGAAAGGAAAGAAAAGGGGAGGGGTGGGAAAAAATAATTCCCGCTACGATTCAGAGCTGCTGACTGAATTGGGGAGCTGATCATCCGGCCACTGTCCTCAAGACTGTGTTTATAAAAAAGTACCTTCACCACACCCCTCCGCGAACCTGCCTGAGCTGCAATTCCTCCTCGAGCCACCAGGGGGCCTCTAGAGGCAGAAGCAGGGCGAGGCGAGCTCCGCGGGGCAGGGAGCGGCTACCTCGCCCTTGAATTCCGGCGCTTCCAGGCTTCGGGCGCCGAAATCGCCGATAAATGCAAAAATTACCCGCCCACCACTCCTTGGGAGAAAACCAGATACAACTTCACAGATCCTTTGGTTAGACGGAGGTTCTTGACTTCAGTGCCCACGATATTTTGCGTATTGCACGAACTCCCCTTTGATCAAGTTACTCTCGAGGAAACGCGAGTGCATCGCCTAAAGTCTCCTTTTATTTCGTTCTACAGTCTGCTACAAACATGGCTCCTTGGACTACCTAGGCAGGATTTGAGGTTGGCATCAGTTGAGCATTCTAAGGAATTAGGGTAGGTGACAAATATACCACGCAGCAATCATTATAAGGGCAACTTAGGACAGTTTTGGTCCGATTTTCCCGCAGGCAGATTTGGGCGGAAGAGAGCGATAGCTAACTATTCATTACATCGCGGAATGATGAATGAGACTTCAAAATATTTAATTTGAAGTAAACTGACAATGAAAAGTGAAGTTTCAAGCCTTCTCCAACTTTGAGCCTTTCAAAAGTCTTGGCACTCTAATATCCAGCACCCAGCCAGCGTGGTCACTGAATCTAGACTGGACCACGTCGGAAAGGCTGCCTGGTTGATGGTGCCCAGGGAAAAGAATTGCAGAATTCTGGGGAGACGTTCCTAAAATAGAAGAGGAAATCGGCCTTTCCTATGCCCAGTCGGTTTTACTTCAAAGGATAAACAAAACAAAACAAAAAAGCCCCCAAACCTCAGTAGTCAGAAGTGAAAACTCCCTGGCGGAGGCCCAACCCGAGGCATTCTGTTAAGGCAATCCCAAACTCGCGCTTCCCTCTTTTGGATGGGGTGCAACAGATCTGCTCCACCTAAGAGCGAAAGACCCCTCTACAGACGTGTGGCCGCTGGACTTGGGGATTGCGTTCTCCAAAAATCCTCTCTCCCACCTTAATTAATAACCACAACGCGGTGTGTGTGTGTCTGTCTGTCTGTCTGTCTCTCTTTCTCTGTGTGTGTGTGTGTGGGGGGTCTTGCATGCGAGAGATTTTGCAGAGCAGCAGAGCCTCCCCCCCCACTGCACTTACGAGCCGAGAGCCGTTTGCCTTCTGGCCTCAGGGTGGAGACGCCCTAGCTGGTGCGATCTTTAGACTGCTGCGGGGCGAAAGAAACTGAGCAACCCAGCTCCGGGGGTGGGGGGGGGAGGGGGAAGGAAAGAGAAGTACCCAGCCAAGGAGATCGAGTTACCGGCCACCACCGACACGAATAACCTCCCCTTGCCCAGAAAAGTCCGGGCTTCCTCCCCTCTCGGGAAGGGGCTCCGAGGTGGAAAGAATGAGATAAGAGGCGAGCCAAGAGGGCTCGCGAGACAGCTGGTGCAGGTACCGGCTGCCAGGAATGTCAAGCAGTTTTTAAAAATGCAAAGCAGCTCCTACCTCTGAATCTACGTATTTGCTCCCAGACATGCTGTCTTGGGCTGGCTCGAGGCGCTGCAGAAATGTTTCTGATGGATAAATTGCAGGATCCGAAGAGGGACGGGACCTGACGCTGGCAACACACACGATTCCCCCCGCCCCGCACCCGCACGCACACACAGAGGCGGCTGCCGAGTGGGAAGCATCTCCAAGTGACCGGGTTGGCCGTCCGCCAGAGTTTGCTTCTGCTGCTACCTCTGGGGAAGAGCTGAGAGGTCTCGAGCCACATCCCTAAGGATGCGGGGGCACGCGGGGCGGGGGAATGCCACCCACTACAGGACAGCCTAACCACGTTCAACAGACCTCCCCCCGCCACTTTATTCCCCAGTTGGAAGCCAGAGGCGATGCTTGTTTTTTGTTCAGTCCCAGCAACCCTGAATGTCCCCGGGCCCACGCGCCGGCTCTACCTCTTGAGCGGTCCTGCTGCTCCGGCTAAAGGAAAAAAAAAAGCAAAAGAACACGGTCGCCTTGTTTGCAATTGCTCGTCGCTGGGGTTGCGGTCTTTTCTTAACGGTTAAATAAATAAGAGAGAGAGAGAGAGTCCTCTACTGTTCTGCCTCTCTCCTGCTGTCAAAGCTGTGATGCAAAAGTCACGGGCTGCCTTGGGGCTTCTGCCCCAAGAGGAGGAATCATGCGGAACGATTGAAAGAGTTGGTCATCCAGCTGGATCAAAGCTGATGGTCATTACAAGCTTCTGCGCGAAAAACCTCTGTTTGAAAACTTGGGCTTCCCTCTGAGCGACATAGGGACCTTCGTTCATCGCTGCTACATTTCAAAATATTTTTATTTGTTTGGTTCTTTCTCCCCCTCCCAGCCCAAAAAACCCTGCCTCCATAGTTAGTATAGTATGCATATGAATATATTAAAGAACTGGTTTGTTCTTCATGGTGTTTTACTAAACATAAACTATTGATGATACCATAAATAGCAAATGTGTTGCCTTACAAAGGTTTTACCACCTGGATTGCATTGGTATTGGAAATGATCATTTAAAGGGCATATGGGGTTGGATGGTAATGCATAAGTATTTTAAAGGGCATTAATGCCAGAGAAGAGGAGAGAGACTCCAAACTGTTTTGCTCATACTGAAAGCATGGAATTCAGGGTGTGGTTGCTGGCAGCAAAATAAGAAAGTGTAAGGAGCTTCAAGAAAGCAAAATAGAAAGTCAAAGTAGATAGAGACTTAGCACGGGACAGTTGGGGCACTGGGTCCAATCCTTCAGCAAAATCCTGGAAATTTAATCAAACATCTGGTTGTCCAGTATGGGAAGAATCCAGAGAAAGAAATATTTTGTGGGATATTAAAAAGGCAGGATATATTTTACCAAAGGAATAATGGAGAAGATCCTTAAAAAGGCAGAAACATCTCCCACCCCACAGCCAGACAACTCAGCAGAAACCAGCTTTTAGAAATGCAAATGTAATAATCCATTCACCAGGAAGCTAGAAATTAGGAAGAAAAAGACACCTAAAAACTACATCCCCCTCACCCAAATTCTAAGGACAGGAGACATAATAGGATTAACCCACCAATACCAAAAGGGCACACAAAGACAGGTCAAAGTACATGAGACAGGAAATACAAAGCCTCAAACAGGAACAAGAAACAACCTCAAGAGCCCCAGAATGTATAAAAGCCCACCACTCTGCTCCATGTGGTCAGTTTTTCCAGAGCCATCTTTCTGACTGGCTCTGCTATTCAATAAACTACAACCTTCTTTCTAAAGCAGTCTCCATGTTGTTTATTCCCAGTTTGGACTAGACCCTGATGAAGATTTTTCTTTCTACACCAGCAGTGATTTGGTCTTGCTTAAAATAAACAAGCTGCTAAGGATTCAGTCATTCTACTGGCTGCAATGAGAGCCAAGTTGGTGCATTGGGCTAAAACTGTGAATTCTAGTCCTCCATGGAGAAGCCAGCTGGGTCATTTGGGGGCCAGTCCCTTCTCTTTCAGTTCCAGGAAAAAGGTAATGTCTGAAAATGTTGCCAAGAAAACTACTGTACATGGATACCCTTGTAGTCACCAGGAGTCAAAACTGAATAGAAATCATACAAAACAACACATGCACAAACTTGACTTCAATAATAAGATAGATCACACTAATTATTTTGCATATCTATTTCATTAGTTCAATGTATTCGAGAATTCTCATTCTTTAGGAGACCACTCCCTTTCATATGTTCCAGTGTTGGTATTTTGGATTCACTGCTGCCGTTTTTTATGTGTCAAGATTGAATCCAGTGTGTCGATACAAAAGGATTGTGAATTTCAGTATTTCCACAGTAGCCAACCTCAACTGCATCCAGTCCTGCTATGCTCATCCTTCCCACCAACCCCCAAAAGGATAAAGCTGCATAAATCATGAGAGCAGAGAAAAATATTGGGTTTGCAGACCCTTTCTGGGAATCATTAAATAACGTCTAAAGGGAGGTTCATACTTGAAGACTTTTAGCCCAAAAGTTATTGGAATTGTCAAGAGGACAGGTTATGATAACTTGATCACTTCCAGCTCCTAAGCAGGAGAATTTTGCCACATCTCAGATGCAAATATTCAGTAATAAATACTGAAAAATCATTTATCATAAGCATTTCAAGCCCTGTGGTTCATGAGCAAGGGAATATCTGAAGCAGTGCTTTCCCTGAAGACTTGATGGGTCACTGGAAAAACATGATCCAGGCATACCTTCATTCATCCTAATTTCAAGTCATTGAATTTCTGAGTTTTAAGACCTTCCTTCCTTCCTTCCTTCCTTCCTTCCTTCCTTCCTTCCTTCCTTCCTTCCTTCCTTCCTATTTACTTATTTGCACTAGGCATAACAATGCCATCTGTCTCTTCAGTAAACAATATTTGTCAGAACTTTAAAATCCTATGTAACTTTTTCGTTTGGTGTTCTTTTGTAATAACCATGCAACATTGCAAGACACAGTTCATGGAATGTTACATACATGCTGGCACAGTTTATATTTGGTCAGATGAATTTCAGAACAGGTTAGGAGGAATTGTGATGTCTGGTAAAGTGGTCAAATGTAGCTACTTAAACTCAGTTGTGAAATATGAATATATAAGAAATGCAGATATTTGAAACAACTTGTGATAAATGAAACACATCACTAAGCTCTAGAAAGGCAGTTGCAGTTATAGTTCCGTTAACCAACATTTTCATATCTAGAATGCCTCTGAACTGGCAGCCTGTAAAGCCACTTTTATGAAAATGCCTCCATTCTTTTCTACCAATTATTTACTGAAGGAAAAATAAGATACATAACACATCCTTGAAAATAGAATAAGATATGATTAAGGGTATGGATTGTCCTTTCTTCAATAAACTGAGTGTCAGCTTCTTTGGATCCAACAAAGTCAAACAATTGCTACAATGTAGTAAATCCATTTCTGGGGCCCCTTTGCTATATATTGCACAGAGTTGTGAGATGCAGTTAACAGAATGGTTTTATCTACTAGATCAGAGGTCCCCAACCTTTTGGGCAACAGGGACCAGTTCCATGGAGAGAGGTTTTTCTGTGGACTGGAGGGGGCGTGGTTTCATGTAGTGCCTGTGTCCTGAGGATGGGGCTTTGCTTGTTTGCGCATACCAGTTTCTGGCATGGCACGGACTGGTGTCAGTACAGACCCCTGTACTAATAACACAGTAGAGTCATGAGGTGTCACATTTGTGTGTTTGTTTATCACATTTCTACATCACCATTCACTATAAGATAGTCCAATAACAGTGATGTGGGCCTAGAATCTTTTAGAGGAGGTGCAGCAAGCATCTTTGGTCAGGATCTTAATTGAAGTCCTAACAGCACTGACTACTAGATAGAGCTGCAACATGTATTAGATTCTAGATGATCCTGTCTGGACTTTGGAGATAGCAGAATTAGCACTGGTTATGTCTGATGGGAGAGCAATATCAGGAGAATAAGATAGACTGGAGGTCAAAAAACTTCCTAGAAGTTCTTCCCTCCAAACTTTTTTCTTCTCTGATGAATACCATTCTTTCAGTAGACAGTTATGCCTAATAAGATAATACTAAATTAAAATAGAGAAATACTGGATCCAGCCAGAAATTAAAACATAAACAACACTTTAAAGAAATTCAAATAAGAAAAAAAAACCTATGAAGGCAACAGTGGCAAGGATGCAGCCACCCTTCCTTTCCATTCTGGAGGGTGCTTCCATAACTAATCTAGTTATTCTATTTGGAGCAACTAAATAAATAAACAAATAAACTTCACTTTTGCTCTATATTGTTAAAGTATACCTAACTGGGAATCAGAAACTCTGTCAAGTCAACTGGTTGCATAGTGGATTTGGAAGGAAGCTACAATATCAGGTTCCTTGTGTGGCATGTTGGCAAGTGCATCAATAGACGGTGGAAAAGGAAGGGGCCAGTAACGTTGGCTAAGTGAAAGTGTCCGACTGCTTCAGCTAAATGATACCCAACCGGTGCAACCTGTCAGTGTTGTTGCTAGAGAAAATTTACACTGATAGTTTGTACTCCTCATGGCCTAGAAGACAACAAGTTAAACCAGATGCCCATATTTCTCCCGATCTCTTTACATTGTCACTATGCTGTAGGAAAGGGTCACTCTCAGTGATGTTTTAGTTAGGGCCCCAAAGGATTGGAGAATGTATATCTGTCCAGGTTTTGCTGAACTTCATCTCCCACCATTCCCTACTGTAGTCTCTGCTAGCTGGGGTTGCTGGAATTGTAGTTCAGCAACATTCAGAGGGCCACAAGTAGAAATGATACCAACATTTGATTTTTTAAAAATATTTTTTTTTCTGTTTGGCTTTCCTTAAAGGGCTGACATCTCACTTTATATCATTCTGTCAGTGATTAATTTGACAGAAAAGGATGATTCTGAAGACATGCCGCCAATTCCCAAATTATTATCCCAGAAACCAAAGGTGATATGCATTATTCAAACATATGGAAAGCATGTGTAGTATACAAATGTTCTATGTTAAAAATTTAACTTCAGTTGGTGTCTGCTTTGTTGAATATATAAATAAAACCTTCAACTGCAGTTAATGAGAACTTTATATTCTCATTAAAAGAATTTTGAAAATACAATTTACTCCATATTTCACATCTATATTAGACCTGGAGGTCATATCCAATCTGATTTTCTAAAGCCTTTTAAAACATTCTGCGTATTTTTTGCAGCATATGAATACAGTGTATAGTGATATTCACACAAATTGCTTTTTCTAGAATCAGTCATTTTGCCCATTTACTCTTGCTCAAGCACCAATTTGATGTGCCATGAAAGGCAGGGATAAATTACTTAATGTGTCATTGTATTCTTGGTACTTGGGATTCAGGTGCTAAAAGAAATTAACATGACTTGGGTGCCAAGAGTTTGATTTGTAAATGTGAGCATTTGCAAAACAAGGTGCCTTTGCAACACTTGCAAAGTAGATGTCAAGTGAAAATAAGAGGAATATTATAACATAGGACTGGACAAGATTGTCCAGGACATTGAACTGCCTAAAAGAAAGAACAATCCATGTTGCTAGCATGAAACCTGACTGCCTGGGCATCAAGATTCTTGTGCTAATATATGCTAAACACGGCATACACTGGCCTGTCATAACATATCTGACTGTCTTTTTCTCCCAACCATTCACGGTTTTGTTTTCTTTTAAGTCAGGTGTAAAAGGGATCCTAGCAGGTGCCCAACATTCCATTGACACTTTGGTAAAGGTGCTCACGGGCATTATATTGCTTATTGATGTCAGTCCACTTGGCAATTGAATTGACATACTTATTTCTGCAATTTTTGTCTATGACTATAATAAACTTTAAATAAATGTTTTTTTTGCAAGAGAACATCCTTCTAACTCTGTCAGTAATATACTTATTATGAGAAGTACAGTATTTATATTCAACCATAAAGACAGAAAAAAATGAATGTTATATTAGTCACTTTAATAAAAATAATTTTTAAGATACATACTATAGAATTGTTTGCCAGATTGTTTGCAGCATTAAAGGGAAATTATAAGAGGACTTGTGTATGTTTTTAATTGCACCTGTGCATTTCAATTGAAGTTTTATATAACTTAATCAAAGCTGTATTAATCTTTGATTAATACAGCTAATTGAACATTTGTGTGTTTAAAATGGATATAGATATTGCACAAAGTAAGAGCATAGCTTGTAGTTTAAGTATGTGCACATCCTAGGATAGAAAGGATATCTACAAATTTCTTAGTTCTATGTGAGATGCTTAGTTCACCATGTACATAAGTGCTGTGCTTGATTCTTTTATAGAATTCAACTTCATTGGATCCCCTACTCTTTCTATCTTGCATGCATGAAATTGTCTTTCCATGCAAGGCAGATCTCTAGAGCAGACCACTGGCTGAAGCAGTGCATGTTTTTAGAATAACCATTAGGCAAGATTATAAGAATAATGCTTCAAGATAACTTTTACTTTGTCATTTACATACAAAACACAATATATACAAAAAAGTCAAGTTTAATTAAATATAGCATAAAGATTTTCTCTCCTCTCAGATAAACATCTCATTTTAAAGAGTGAATTTGGAAGGTTTTTTCTTCTGATACTTAAGAATATACACAGTGGACGATACGAAAAGTATTCAGCCAGTATCCTTTATCTGTTCAGCTTTGTGTCTACTTGCTATACAACTCTTTACAGAATTTTGGAAACCCTCAAATCCTGTTAAAAGATATCCCTTATAACCTCCCTCCTTCCATAAGGCATATGCTTGTTTACCCAGCTTGGAGAATTTACATGTTAGTCTAATTCACAGAAATCCTGCAAGAGCTTTCCTATAGTTGTTGTTGTTGTTAGCTGCGAAGTCGTGTCTGACCCATCACGACCCTGTGGACAACGTTCCTCCAGGCCTTCCTGTCCTCTACCATCGTCTGGAGTCCATTTAAGTTCACGCCTACTGCTTCAGTGACTCCATCCAGCCACCTCATTCTCTGTCGTCCCCTTCTTCTCTTGCCCTCAATCTTTCCCAGCATTAGGCTCTTCTCCTATACACATTCATGCAAATGAAGAAAAATGGTTGCATGAATGCCTCTGTTATTAGGAAACGGCACTTGGAGCACATTTTTACCCAAGGATATGTGTATATATGTTCCAAAACATTTTAAAGCATAAAAACAGGGAAAAGAGCCCCAGTGGCTTGCAGGCAATACTGAACTTAGCTTCTCAAATGGCTGTGTCCATGTAAGCATTTACCTGGTTTTTGCTTGTGTTGTACTATAAACATTTCTGACTTGCTGTGCTCTAAACAATCATCGAAATTTCACTTTTACTATTCACTGAAGAGTTCAAATATAGCTGTGCATAGATTCTACCAGGTTTTAAGATCCTATTGTGTTGGAAATCCATGGGTTTGGGAAACTGTCAGTACTTGAAATATGAAGTACAGATAGTCCTTGACTTACAACAGTTTATTTACTGATAGTTCAGTTACAACAGCACTGAAAAAAGTGACTTATGACCACTTTTCACACTTACAACTGTTGCAGCATCCCCAGTCATATGGTCAAAATTCAGATTCTTAGCAACTGACTCATATTTATGATGGCTGCAGCATCCTGGGGTCATGTGATCACCTTTTGTGACCTTCTGACAAGCAAAGTCAATGGGAAAGCCAGATTCAATTAACAACCATGTCACTAATTTAGCAACTGCAGTGATTCACTAAGCAACTGTGGCAAAAAGATCATAAAATAGGGCAAAATTAACAAATGTATTACTTAGCAGCAGAAATTTTGGGCTCAGTTGTGGTCGTAAGTCGAGGACTACCTGTATACTAAGAGGTTATATAGTTCAAGAAGCTGATAGATTATAGAATCTATATACAAACACAGCTAGCTGTTTATGTGGCTAGAAAAGTTGACCAGCAGAATTCAGATAAGAAAACTCTTCAAAAGTAATCTTTTATATTCTGTTCTTATTTCTAAGAGCTGTATAGCCTAACATCAATAAATAGGCCTAATTTATTGGTAGCATGATGTCCAGGAAATTTGAGTGATACAATAGATGAACATTTGATTGATATACCTCATTATGACCTCTCTTAGTTATCCACAACACATTTATGGAAACCAAGCATTAGAAGTACCATTACCTTAACATTGTTAAGTGTCACTTGTTATCTCTTAGTTACAATATAAGCTAGTATCTTTTCTGTCCCCAAATAAAGCTTTTCCCCCCATAAAAAGTGCAACCCAGCTGAAGGCGGGAAAGGTCAGCCCTTTAAACAGCAGTAGCTTTGGAATGAATGCTTATGTCTCTATATTATACCAATAAGGAGACTTTAATAGAACTTAAGACTAAAATAGCATTGGATCCAAAGTGTTCACTCTTGGTCAAGACGTATGTTGATTCCTGAAAAGCAACGTCCCATGCTGTGACACACTGGTGCAATGAAAACATCTGTCAAGCTCTTCCATACAGCTTGCACGGACGGCAAGATCAAAAGGCAAGACCTTGTGAATGGCACCACAACCCTAGACAAAAAAGAGACACTTATTAGCAATCATTTCTTAAACTTCATTACCTTTGTAATGAAGATGGCTAGATCTGAAACATCCTGAATAACACCTAATTTTAGTACAGCACCAGCAAGATAGAATTGGTCTTACTGTAGGTTATAGATGGCTACAAAATCTTTTAATTCACTTAGAATCACCTGTTGCAAAAATGACTGTGAAACATGGTTTACCATGTAGTATGATATGCAGATCTAGTAACTATATGTTTTATTCAGTAAGTCATGAATTAAAATCACAATGGCATGATCAATAAACCTGGATATTGTTTCATTTTAGCCTACAATCACACTAACACATAATTTGAATGAACACCATAGAACATTTTGGGTCTCGATTTTAGTAAATATGTGCAGGGCTCTGTTAACTTCCTTCATTGTTGAGTACTATTTATTATTTTGTCATTTGCTCTTTGGTTGTATGAAAATGAAATAATGCTTTCTAATCACATTAAAAAGGAAAAAAAATGTTCTCCTGGGTTCAGTTCTCCTGTAGTGATGTTGCAAAAATCTGATAATCACTAAATGGTAGAAAAGAGTTTCTGTATTTTTTCCTCCCAGTTCATAGTTATCTAAATTTTTTTAGCCCTAATTTGATAGGTCAACATTTATTCCCAATTCCAGTTAGGTCTCAATTAACAGGATTACACTTAGCTATTTGTAGAACTAATAAAGAAATACCCACCCCCTTTTTTCTACCTAAAGAACATGTGCTCAATGCCCAAGAGAAAGTTTTTTCTGCTCCCAGTTTGCCTGTTTGCAAGCTAGTTATTCTGACATTTGAGCAGATGCTAGATATCATCTTGCTATGATCTTTCATACAACTTTCTTGCAACTATTAAAAACTTGGATATGCTCAAATGCAACCCTTATTCTACTCAACAAAAGCAGCACTGATGCTATCAGGGTTTGGGAGTTGATAGGTTAAGTTTGTATTTGGGGGAACCTCTAGCCTTTTCTCTTGGTTTTCACTCTACCTTTCTCATCCATGCCACTGTGTTGTTTTTTTTTAAGTTAATTATCTTTACTGTCTTACCTCTTCTTCCCAGCTGCACTGTACTACATGCTGATCTGTTAAGGGTAAGCGGTATGAAGACCTGCATCATGTTATGATTAATGTATTTCACCAATTTATCAGAATCCAATCACTTCTGCTTAGAAATGCACTCCGGTGATGGCATTGGCATAGCATGACCCTCTATCAATTTAATGGCTTTATTAGCTTGGGCGCTCCTGCAACACCTGACAGGTTGCTGTTATATTACAAGGGTATGTTGATGACTTATATTTCAAGCAGCTATTTGATACTCTATATGAACAAAGTATGTTCTGACTGTCTGTCTGGCCTTCTCCCGGGTTCGACTGGTGCGCCAACTACGGCCTTATCTGGACCTGGATGCCTTACGTACAGTCACCCATGCCCTTGTGACCTCTCGCCTAGACTACTGTAACGCTCTCTACATGGGGCTGCCCTTGAGATCCACTCGGAAGCTTCAACTGGTGCAAAGTGCAGCGGCACGGACACTTTTGGGAGCCTCCCGATACTCCCATATCACACCTCTCCTCCGTGCGCTGCACTGGCTTCCGGTTGCCTTCCGAGTGAAGTTCAAGGTGCTAACAATGACATACAAAGCCCTACATGGCATGGGTCCGGACTACCTACGGGAGCACCTTCTGCCAATGTCAACACCCCACCGCCCTGTGCGCTCCCACAGAGAGGGCCTCCTCAGGGTGCCACCGCTCAAGGAATGTCGGCTGGTGGCCCCCAGGGGGAGGGCATTCTCAGTGGGTGCGCCAGCCCTCTGGAACTGCTTACCAACTGAAATCCGGATGGCCCCCGACCTCCGCACCTTCCGGCGCGACTTAAAGACTTACCTATTCCAGCAGTCCGGCCTGGCCTGATAGCTCTATTTGGGGTCCCAGTTTGTTTTGATTATTGTTTTTCAGTACTGTTTCATTATGCTTGCCTACCTTACTCTGTACACCGCCCCGAGTCCCTCGGGAGAAGGGCGGTTTATAAAAACAAATAAATAAATAAAATAAATAAATAATCTTAAGATTTCTGATAACTTTTTTTAAACAAGCAAGTATCACATTAAGCCATTTGACGATTCAAAATTTAGTAGCAACAAAATGTTGTTAATATTCTATCTTGTATTGTCTAATAATTCCTGACAAACTGAAAACAACCCTGTCCTCTTTTCTTCCTTCTTTCTGCTGGAACTATAGAATGATCTCCTCATCCTTTTCAGAAAACAAATAGGAAAGTTCAGTCTGCATTTTGAAGGTAGATATTTTTTTCAAGGGGTACAATGGGTAATTCTGCAATTCTTAGGATTTTCTGTTTTTCCCCTTTAATTTCTGTCAAAACTTTAGTTCTCTTGATTTTGCACCCACAATTGGGACCTCAAGCCTGCTTGGCCCCACCCACTCTTGTTCTAAACTATATCTATAAACAAATAAATTTTTGCTAATATTGGAGTTTTCCACAGAGTATTATGAGATGCTAGTAGTACTTTTAATGCCCTATTTTCATTTATATATTGATGTTAGTTGGAGCTTTTCATCTAAAAACAGAAGTTGTGTTTTTAATTGCTGCTGAGGTTCTTTGATAGTTTTGGAATCCAAACAGGCAAGCAATTAATCACAAATTTGATTTACCTTTGCCAGGGTTACAATAGCAATCCATACAAGTGAGGAAGATCTAGGACATTTCTTTCAATCCTCCCAGGAAACAAGAATAAAATAATAAATCTGCAGTGAATTGCATGTATTAAAATTCTTGTTTTCATTTTAGGAGTTTGGTTTTCCATCTTATTCCTATAATTACAGACAGAATTTGGCATCTTTTACTGGAGACATTGATAGTAAATCAATAGATCACATAATTACCGCAAAGCATATACCACAAGGATCTATTTTAAAAGATATGTAAATATTCATACAGCACTTGCAATGTACTTCTTGACATTTCTTCCTAAATTTAAGTCTGCAGCCAAAGAAAAGGAGAAAGATCTATTTAGGCAACAGAAGAATGCAGAGCAGCAACTTTTCTAGAACATGCTTGCAAACAGCTTATTCAGAGTGCTTGGCATTGGCACAGGTTCAGATTATTCTTTTATGTCTAACAGATAATGTAACTATGGCCACCAGTATAACAAAACCTACAAAAGGTACAATAAGTTAAAGGTCCAAATTAAATTAAAATAGCAACCATAGCTTTTAAAAAACAAATTACTGTATTGTCATTATTGTGATTTCATTAAAAACATTTGTCCACCAAGCCTGATGAAATTATTTTTTTGAGCATACTCTTAATTCATGGAGAGGTGAAACTCTCTGTCCTCCAATGTGGGTGTGCAATTGTTTCTCCACTCAGGGTGCATTCTGGGTGTAGAAGGAATGTGAGGTCAAGTTTTTCTGTGAATTTTTGGCAGGCTAACAGTGTAACAACTCCTTTCTGTTGGCACGTCAGCAGTGCTTCCCTACCCATGGTGGTGGTATTCAACCTTCAACAGGTTTTGTCTTAAAGCATGTTAATAATAAAGTCCCTGTTTTGAAGATGAAGAAACAAAACATGGCACTAGAATTGCACTCGCTTATGAAACTGCATGAAGCAAGGCGTGTGTACATGTCTGTGTATGCGTCTCTGTGTGTGTTGTGCATCTGCGAATGTAATCTAACTATCCACAAACTGGAGTTACTTTGGCTCTTTCCCAAAGGACATTGGGAGCATTTGAGAAGAATTCACTACCCTGCCCTCAAAACAAGCAACGGTTGCACACTCCTTAACCAAAGGGATTCCACAGGAAGACAGAACAATGGTCTCACGTGTCCATTCACCTGACTCAGCCTTCAGATTTTTGGGCAAGCATTACTGGAATGGGAAATCACCCTTTGGGGAGTCCTAAAATGAAATGACCTTAAATGCTCTGTTTCTATGGGTAAGGGCTATAAAACCAGACTTATTTGATACAGCATTTTCACTTTCCCAGGGGAATTCAGTTATGAAACATGCATTGGATTCTCATAAGAGCCTTGGTGGAGCAGTGGGCTAATGCCTCCTTAAGTAACACCAGCTGCCTGCAATTAGTGCAGGTTTGCATCCCACCAGGCTCAAGGTTGACTCAGCTTTCCATCCTTCTAAGGCAGTTCCATCTGTTTTTAGGTTCCATAAAACAACTATAATCAAGAACTTGATAACCATGGGATAGACTACTGTTTGGCCAAGGACTTATAAAATGTGCCAAGTATCACTTTTCTTCAGTGATCATAGAATTTTTGAAATTATCAACTACAGCAAATCAACTTGCTTGACAGCTTACAATCTATAAATGAATTCTAGTTAAATCATAGCACAAAAAGCCCTAAATAAGCTTGGAGATAGTTTTTTCTGGATGTTAAAAACCTCATTAATGAAAATATTTTCACTTCCTGATTTACTGAACACATCCCTTCTGAAAAAGTTAATATCTTGAATGCAGTTTTGTAAGGGTTTATGCTCACAAATGCTCATAATATAGAAAATCACTTTCATATATTTGTGCCATAGTAATGCCTTATAGGGAGATACATCTTCAGTGAGATAATTTACAGTCGTGGTTGAAATGCAGGGATTCAATACTCACTAAAAGCACTTCTCAATAGCTCCTTTTGACAGTGTTGTTATTATTTTGCATGTTGCAACAAATAACATGCACACACTTTCTGTATCTTTCACGTACATACAGACTGAAAGGTTTGAGGCTCATAGTTGACAAACTCATGTCACAATCAGCTTATTTTATGCATTCTGGCAAGATATCTCTTTACCTCTTAAACCAGGGGCGTCAAACTGCCAGCCCATGGGATGGTTGCATCATACGGATGCCACATCCACCCCAGCTCCGACAATGCAAAAAAAGTTGCAATATGTCATGACACGTCATGTGACATGGTGAGTTTGATACCCGTGTCTTAAACATATCTGAATGTGAGAATAATGGTGACATTCTTTAAGGGGGTGGGGTGTTCTACACATATTGTTAGGTAAATATGTAAGTACATAAATAAATAATAAATAAGGGGTGCTTGGGAGTTAGGGTTTAGTTAAACTTTCTGGGAAAGAATGGCCCAATTTTGTTTAAAAACAATGTCTGCTTCAGATGTGTGTTTATCACCTGATAACTGTTGTTGAAAGAATATTATTATTATTATTATTATTATTATTATTATTATTAAATTGGATTTATATACTGCCCTTCTCCCGAAGGACTCGGGGTGGTGTACAGGGCAATTAAAACACAATATACAATATACACTATACAAAGTTAAAATAAATTAAATTAAATTAGCCCTAATAAGTAAAAATTAAAACCTTAACCCAAAAACCCTCAGTCCAGGCCGGCAAGCTCGAATAGCCAAGTTTTTAGGGCATGGGTATGAACTTGGTCTAATTTAAAACTACAGCTACAATAATGTCATAAAGCATTCAAAGCATTTTGCAAATCAATGCTGCACTGGTCCTGAAGCAACATCTAAGATACTGCAGAACTGATCTGAAAACCTCTCCATAGTGAAAAAAAGAGCGCCAACCATTTTGCTGGAGAAAAAATTCAATATGGGATCATGTCCCATATTTAGATTTACTGCAGATTTTTATTTTATTTTCATTTGTTGAGTCATTTAAATTTTTGAGGTTGGGAAATCCCATCTTCAAAAAAAATCTCCTCAAAGGATATGGTTGGGAATTAGGCAACCTTGCCGTTTTTCCATATGTCTTGCCAGAAAATGGTATGAGACCTGTTCTAAATATATTCTTACTGTAAGCAAAGGAAGATAAAGATATCTTTGTTTTAAGGAGAAAAGGAAACCAACCAATCAGTCAGCCAGGAAATAGATGCAACCTCTCTCCGCCACCCTCCAATATCTCTAGGTTTTCGTTTTTGGCCTTCTAATCTGCAGCCAGCTGAGCACAGGGTAAGTTGGCACCCTGTGATGCTAAACTCCATCTAATTGGCATTCATTATACATATTAAGCATATCAACTCAGTAGATTTTATTTGCAGCAAATGTAATGCAATTAGACTGTAAGCCTGCTACCTTCCAAATAAATCACTCTAACATACTCTTTGCAATCTTTGGGATCACTTGACATGACTGATTACATTTTTCACATTACTTGCACAGGGAAATTAACATTTCAGTAGAAATTCTTACCAGATGTGCAGGCAACTGAGCACAGCAAAGAGAATCCCTGCAACCAGTGCCAAGGGAATGGCAAGGACAAGTGTGAGGAGCTTATATATCAGATACTTGCTGAACTCAAAGAGAGCATGGCTGCAGACCCAGACTTTATCGAAGGAGTGAGTGGATGTAGGCTCCGCTATCACATCCTCAAACCCCAGCTGGAACAGAGGGAAACAAGCATGAGCACCGCAAACACAGTTTCTCTTTTGAAATGCAGAGTGGGGTCTTCGCGGGGAGGGAAAGCGCCAGGCAGCAGGCAGCAGGAATAACCTGTTGCTTTTGTTACTGTTCTGAAAGAATCTGGTTGACTAGCATGGAAGGATTTAGACGTTTATGGATTCAAAAAATAGGTACAACCGAGAACTCAGAAACTACCTCTGAGCCTAAATAAACGGGCTTTCCTTTCCTTTTCTGAAGAGCAAGGGAGCGAGCGAGGAAACCGGCCCCCCAAATAACAGACCAGAGGAATTCTCACAGGCTGGGATCGGGAGGGGGGAATATCCCACGCGCTAAATTCACCTTAAATGGCATAAAGAGAAAACGCTCCACTTCCTCAAAGGGGGTTCGAAGGCGACATTGAAAGGTGTGAGGACAGGGACGCCAGAGTCTGCGCGGGGATCAGGACGCCCTCACCTTCAGGTGGCTGTTAAGCCCGTGCGGGTCCCGGTCGGGCGCTTTCTCCAGATTTTTGTCAGTCTCCGACGGCGCGGAGCTGTTGCTCCGATTGAAGCCGTCCTCATCCATGAAGATTTTGGTGTCCATTTTCTCTTTCTCCAGCCCCATGATCGCTCGCCTGGGCAGCCTGAGTCTGGCGGCGCAATTCCTGGGCTGTGCCCGGGGACGCCTTCCCTTCCCCCACCTGTCGGTGGCCCCCTCCTTTGCCCTGGGCTCTGCACTAGAGTGCTGCTGGGCAGAGGAGGCCAAGCCCAGACCACGCTCCAGAGGACCCCCCACGAGCGACGCCCTCCCGGCGCGCGTTCTGCGGCTGCCGCTGCCGCAAACCAGTTGCGCGGCCCAGGAACGGCAGAGCTCCATAGAAGTTGCAGACGCACCCACTTCGCAGCCGCGCATGCTCAGAAAGGCAGCGTCTTTGACAGCTAAGTTTTGGAGACTTAACTTTATCCGAAGAGTCCTATCCAGGGCTTTTTTTCTCATAGAATGGATGGAAACTTGTAGGGTAGGCAAGGCGGGTTGTATGACATGTGTGAGTTCCAGCACCTTTTTCTTTTACAAAAAAAAAAGCACTGGTCCTATCTATAAGTAATATATAAGGTAGACTCTCTCTCTCTGTGTGTGTGTGTGTGTGTCTCTCTCTCTCCCCACTTCATTCTTGATTTTATTAATTTTATTTTTAGGATTGCTTTGTTGATCTATGTGTTTGGGACTTTGCTTATTTATTTATTTATTTATTTATTTATTTATTTATTTATTTATTTATTTATTTATTTATTTATTTAAATTTCTATACCGCCCTATTCCCAAAGGACTCAGGGCGGTTTACAGGGCAGCATAAAATACAATATAAAAGATAATATAAATTAAAATAAATTAAATTAATTAAGCCCAACAATTAAAACAATGTTTAAAAAGCTAAAACCCCTTCAGTCCAGGCCAGATAGATTGAAAAGCCAGGTTTTCAGGTCCCGGCGAAATGAACGCAGATCGGGGGCGGTCCGGAGTTCCGCAGGTAAATCATTCCAAAGGGCAGGCGCGCCCACAGAGAACGCTCTTCCCCTGGGAATAACCCGCCGGCATTCCTTAACCGGCGGTATCCTGAGAAGGCCCTCCCTGTGGGAGCGCACGGGACGAAGGGAGCTTGATGCCGGCAGCAGGTGTTCCCTCAGATAACCCGGACCCAAGCCATTAAGGGCTTTATAGGTCATCACCAGCACCTTGAATCTCATCCGAAGGGCAACCGGAAGCCAATGCAGCTCGCGGAGTAGAGGTGTTACATGGGAGTATCGGGAAGCCCCCATCACAACTCGCGCGGCCGCATTCTGCACCAGTTGAAGCCTTCGAGTGGTCCTCAAGGGCAGGCCCATGTAGAGAGTGTTGCAGCTTATATTCTATAGCTTTTAAAAATAAAGAATAAAAAAACACAACATGGACAAAACAAGCCACAACACAATCGCTACTGATTATTCAAGGCCATGCCTTTGCTTGTAGAAGGGCAGTTTCAGTTTTAACTTCTGCAAATAATGGAGTAGAAAGACTACTATGAGAAAGTAGTTTTAAAGACTATGAAAAAAAGAAAATCCATATGTGGTCAGAGGCATTGTTATGATTGACAAGTTCCAGGGCCATCTTGTACTATATAAGAGCCAAAAATAAGGGGCAAAGGCTGTTTTGTACAAACATGTGCAATAAGTACTCTGCTCACAATAATTCAGTATCATTTCTTATGTATGTCAGGGGGGGTACAATGGAAAATTATTATTTCACTACTATAATTTCAGAAATGGCATCATGGGCCAGACAAGGAGGGAGGAGGTGTTTGCCTTTCTCTCTCTGTGTGTGTTATTTAACACACTGTTAAATAACAGTTATTTAACTATTGCCCAGTGACTCCAAGACATACATCCTCCCCACTTTTGATATAAATAAAATGAACACTTTTTTTAGTAGATTCAAATAGAGAGTGGACTCAAATGGACTGCAAAGATTTCAAAAGTGGCCCTTTTTGTTTTAAATGTTTATGTCTCTGATCTTTTTTTCATTGTCATTTCAAGTATATTCTTCTCCATAATCACTAATTTTGTAGGTTTGCAATAGGTACGCAACAGTTACATGTCTTGATTTTTCTTGCTCATAGAAGAATACTGCTTATTATGTAGTGTGTGAACCAGATGCAACACTAAAAATATTTACCATATTGTAAGTTGCAGTGGCAAGTTTAGGCAAGATTATTTTACATTTCAGTGAAACACTGTTTAGAATATTTAAAACAATGGCTGTAAATGTAGATCATTGAGAAAGAAGGACAGGCAGAAGAGAGAAGTTTCAAACTGGATGAGTTGGCATAAAATTGGCACCATACAAATTTGATAAACAAATGCATAGAGTTCTAGAGACTGCAACAAGTAATTCCTGGGTCAAATAGAGTTTCAGGTAATGATCCAGAAGTAAACATTCATGTATGTAATGTTTGATGAACTAGAATGTGATTGGACTTAGCAAGGTTGAAGGAAATAGAAGAAAGGAAATACAAAGTAGGTGGAATTAAAAAAAACAACAATCCATGGAAGAGTTTATGATGAAGATGATCCAGACTATGAATATTAACTACCTAGCTAAATTCAACTGAACTCTGCAAAGTTTCTTACTGAGTATTAAGAATTTTGCTTTAGTAGAGTGTAAACAATATACTTTATTTCTGTATAACTTCTACTGAATTTTATGTGAGAGTTATCTTAAGTGATTGATTGATTATGTGCTATAAAATCAGTGTTGACTCTTAGCAACCACATAACCTTCTCAAAGGATGATTGGTTCCCAATCTGGCACCCATTGCTGTTGTGACTGAATCAACCACCTTATTGCTGGTTGTCTTCTTCTGTTTATTTCCACATTTCTCAGCATTAAAACTTCTCAAGAGAGTTGGATCTTCACATAATGTGTTCAAAATATCACAATTTGAGTCTGGTCATTTGAGCCTTGAGTGGCAACTCTGAATAGATTTGCTCTATAATCCACTCATTTCTTTTCTTGGCTTCTCCAATTCATTCATTGCTATCCTACCAAATGCTAGTCTGTGGTATAGATCTTGTTTATTGGTAACTGTACTGTTGAAAAGTAAAAGGTAGAAACTACCCATTACTTCAATATCTTCATTGATAGTTCAATGTTGTTTGCTTTTATCTGTTGTCATTAGTTTGGCCTTCTTTATGTTTACTCTTAATCACATTTTTTATGCGCTTCATGATTATCATTATGAAAGCTTGCAAATCATTTGCATTTTCGGCTACTTTAAGTAAATAGTGCATGCACATTTTTTGCTTGCTTCACTAGGAAAGAAGGAAAAACAAGTAGCTTCTTTCTTGTTTCTTGAAGTGTCTAATGTGTATTAGTGTGGGAAGCCCCTCCCCTATTTTCAGAGAATGTAATATTTTGGGGAATATTAAAAGAAGCAGAATATTATATTTCCTAAAGGAGAAGAGGAGAGACATCTTCTTAAAGGCAGAATTCACCCCCCAATCTTCCTACTGTTGCAGGGCAGCCTGAAATCTTTGGGAATGTAGATTTTGTAATCCATTCATACACAAAACTCCTTCAGACACAGCTCCCACAGAAGGCCAAAGCTGATGGGATTAGAAAAAGTAGAAAAATATAGACTCTTACAATCTGCATTCACCTATCTAAATCCAAATATTAGGAGTTGACCTTTCAGGCACAATAAGAATCACCTAACACCTTTATAATAGCAAAAGACACAAAACCCAACACATTGCACAACTCACCTGGAACATCTCAACTTCAAAGCGCCATAACCCCATAAAAATCCATCCACTTAACCAACTATTTTGCCAACTGTCCTAGAATTGTATGTTGTTGGTTTTGCTCATCAATACTGTAAACCTTCTTTCCTAAGCAGCCTCCATTTTATTTCTAGCGTCTCTCTCCCAGCTTGGAACTGGACCTGAGTTTTCTTCTAACATTAGAAAGAAAGGTATTACATACACTGGCAATATCAATATGAACTCAGTTTGTGGCAATTCCTACAATTGCACCAAATTGTGTTCTCACCTATGGTTCTCAGTATTTCTTTCTCTTTGATCTCACTTGATTGGAAGTAAGATATGCAGGTCTTTTTTTAAAAAAAAATTAGCAACCCTATTTGTCTTGTAGGTTGTATAGAGGTGAAAAAGAGACAAGTCAACACTAGTCAAAAGTTAAACAATGGGAACTGCACATTCATTTATCTTTTGATCCACAAATAGAGGATATTCCTGTTTAATCTGCATGACACAGACTTCTGTTTTTCATACAAAATAGCTATCTTCCCTAAACATAAAAAGGATTCTTCATATTCCTAAGTTGCTAAAAGTTTAGGGCTAATTTTTTTTTGTAGGAAGGATTTCCCTAACAGAAACTGGTCATATTGTTCTGCTAGACAGCTACTGAATCATGATTTCTTCAACCAAAAAATAAGCACCCTTCTTTTTGGAAATCATAGCAATCTGTGTTATGTGCAATCATTTCTGACCAGCTCATAATTATTATATCAATGAAGGTGTCTTTTAGTCATGAATAATACTCTTACTTAGACAAAACATTTTCATGTACCAATTGAACCACTTAGGCAGTTTATGAATGGGAAGTTCCACTTCTCTGTAATAGCCCACCACCTGCTCTCAAGATGTTAAAGGTGCTGACTATCCTCAAAGGTCTGAGGGCCCCTACATTATTATACACATTCATTACAGAAAAGCACTCCTTGTTTATTGAGATTAGATCAGTGATGGTGAGCATATGACATGAGTGCCAAAGAAAACCATGTTTTGAGTGACATGCCAGCATTCAGCAGCATCCAAGGGCAAAAGCCTGCCCTATTCATGGGTGGTTTTCAGAAGCTGTGGAAACTGTGCAAGAATGGGGTGTATTCTTGCAAAGTCTCTGGCCTCTGAAAAATCACAACAGAATGGGGCATGCTTTTGCATAGTTTTGGAGGCTTCAGTGGCCACAGAAAAGCATTCTCTGAAGCTGCTTCAAGGGTGAAGTCTTCATGCAGCCTAGAGCAGCCTTGAGTAGGCCACAGGGGCCTCTCAACAGAAAGAGAACACCGCCTGAAGTTAAGTGGCATGCGGCAGATCCTGGGGAGTTCTGGCCCACAGAAGCAATCACATGTTTCCCAAGGCTTGCACATCTTGGAGAAGAGCATGAGGTGACCTATTTGAAGGGCAGTGGTGGCACTAGGGCTGAAGTCAAGGATGAGGCTTAACTTCACGCCCAGGTTCAGTGCTGTCATTCAGTGCTGCTATTCAGATTGGTCTAGATTGTGTGTGTGTGTGTGTGGTGATAGTTGTTTCTCTTTTGTTCAGGGCGTATATGTTTGTGACACGCTAGCAGAGTCAAATTAGACATTTTCCAAATTTTTGACACGCCAAGCCCAAAAGATTTGTTATTTGGATTAGACTGTCAGCCTGCAGACAAGGATTTTTTTTCATTAATTATACATCAACTGCTTTGGGATTCTGTTTGGTGAAGAGCAAAAAAAGTGCTTCAAACAAACAAGTAAATGGGTTACTATATTAATAAAAGACAATGTACCACACAACTGTGGACTCTGCAAGATTTTCTAAACTACAGTTCTAGTGTCTAATGGGTAAGCAATTATATTATGTCATTAAATTGGGATTAGGTTAGTCTGATGTTAAAAGTGAAGCAGTGAGCCTGGCAATTTATTTCAAGAACTGTAGTTTGTTTCTATCAACCTTCTGGCTGCTGAATTCAACATTAAAGAAACTCTGTGGTCTTGAGATGCCATAAGAGCTAATTTTTTATTGAATATACATCCTGGCACTGAAGAAGTAAAATCAACTCTATGTCATGATTCGATAGATGAAACCAGTAAAAGAACTTCAAGGTAAGAATTCTTCCTTAAAGAACATTTTATCAGGAAACAAAGTATTGGCACTTACATAGTTGAACCCCAAACTGAGATTCCTTCCCCTCAGATACAAAGTAACAAGTTTGCAATTCCCACCGCACAAACACTATCATAAATCACATTCCCAAATTAATGCAAGACGTGGGCTTTTCTCACCAGCCCCTCAGCCTGCCAAAACCTTATCAGAACATGTCCTTGAGTTCCCACACTTCTACATTGTTGTGGCTAGCTAAACCCTCAAGCATTTACTCAATCCCCTTTTCTACATCTGAACTCTTAAAAGAATAGAAAAGGCACATTAGAAGCAAAAGTAAAAAATGGCTGCTGATTCTTAGTTGTCAGAGCGACAACATCCATTGTCACAGCATTGACATCTGGTCCCCCTTAACAGAAAGGAGTTGTTGTTGTTGTTAGTTGCGAAGTCGTGTCCGACCCATCGCGACCCTATGGACAATGTTCATCCAGGCCTTCCTGTCCTCTACCACCTTCTGGAGTCCATCTAGGCTCACGCCTACTGCTTCAGTGACTCCATCCAGCCACCTCATTCTCTGTCGTCCCCTTCTTCTCTTGCCCTCAATCTTTCCCAGCATTAGGCTCTTCTCCTTCTCATTAGGTGGCCAAAGTATTTGAGTTTTAGCTTCAGGATCTGGCCTTCTAAAGAGCAGTCAGGGTTGATCTCCTCTAGGACTGACCGGTTTGATCGCCTTGCAGTCCAAGGAACTCGCAGGAGTCTTCTCCAGCACCATAGTTCAAAGGCTTCAATTCTTTGGCGCTCAGCCTTTCTTATGGTCCAGCTTTCACTGCCATACATTGCAACTGGGAAGACCATAGTCTTGACTATACGCACTTTTGTTGACAGGGTGATGTCTCTGCTTTTTAGTGTGCTGTCTAGATTTGCCATGGCTTTCCTCCCAAGGAGCAAGCGTCTTTTAATTTCTTGGCTACAGTCCCCATCTGCAGTGATCTTGGAGCCCAGGAAAATAAAATCTGTCACTACCTCCATTTCTTCCCCATCTATTTGCCAGGAATTGAGAGGGCCAGATGCCATGAGCTTGGTTTTCTTAATGTTTAGTTTCAACCCAACTTTTGCACTCTCCTTCTTCACCCGCAACAAGAGGCTCTTTAGTTCTTCTTCACTTTCTGCCATTAGAGTGGTATCATCTGCATATCTTAGGTTGTTGATGTTTCTTCCGGCAATCTTAATTCCAACTTTTGATTCATCTAGCCCTGCCTTTCTCATGATGTGCTCTGCATATAAGTTAAATAGGCAAGGCGACAGTATACAGCCTTGCCGGACTCCTTTCCCAATTTTGAACCAATCAGTGGTTCTGTGTCCAGTTCTCACTGTTGCTTCTTGGCCCGCATATAGATTTCTCAAGAGACAAATAAGATGGTCTGGTATGCCCATCTCTTTAAGGACTTGCCAGAGTTTGTTATGATCCACACAATCAAAGGCTTTAGCATAGTCAATGAAGCAGAAGTAGATGTTTTTCTGGAACTCTCTAGCTTTCTCCATGATCCAGCGTATGTTAGCAATTTGATCTCTAGTTCCTCTGCCTCTTCGAAATCCTGCCTGTACTTCTGGTAGTTCTCAATCCACATACTGCTGGAGTCTAGCTTGTAGAATTTTAAGCATAACTTTACTAGCATGAGAAATGAGTGCAATGGTGCGATAGTTTGAACATTCTTTGGCACTGCCTTTCTTTGGAATTGGAATGTAAACTGATCTTTTCCAATCCTGTGGCCACTGTTGAGTTTTCCAAATTTGCTGGCAAATTGAGTGTAGCACTTTTACTGCATCGTCTTTTAAGATTTTGAATAGCTCAGCTGGAATACTGTCACCTCCACTAGCTTTGTTGTTGCTCAGCTTTTCTAAGGCCCACTTCACTTCACATTCTAGGATGTCTGGCTCGAGGTCAGTGACCACCTCATTGTGATTATCAGGGACGTTAAGCTCATTCTTGTATAGTTCTTCTGTGTAATTTTGCCACCTCTTCTTAATCCCTTCTGCCTCTGTTAGGTCCCTGCCATTTTGGTCCTTTATTATGCCCATTTTTGCATTAAACGTTCCTTTCATCTCTCCAATTTTCTTGAAAAGATCTCTGGTCCTCCCTATTCTATTGTTTTCTTCTATTTCTTTGCATTGTTCATTTAAGAAGGCATTCTTATCTCTTCTAGCAATTCTTTGGAATTCTGCATTTAATTGGGCATATCTTTCTTTTTCTCCCTTGCCTTTCGCTTCTCTCCTTTCCTCAGCTATTTGCAAAGCTTCCTCAGACAGCCATTTTGCTTTCTTGCATTTCTTTTTCTTTGGGATGGTTTTGGTTGCTACCTCTTGTATAATGTTGCAAACTTCTGTCCATAGTTCTTCAGGCACTCTGTCTATCAGATCTAATTCCTTAAATCTATTTGTCACCTCTACTGTGTATTCAACAGGGATATGATTTAGTTCATACCTGACTGGCCTAGCGCTTTTCCCTACTTTCTTTAATTTAAGCCTAAACTTTGCAACAAGAAGCTCATGGTCTGAGCCACAGTCAGCTCCTGGTCTTGTTTATACTGACTGTATAGAGCTTCTCCATCTTTGGCTGCAGAGCATATAGTCAATCTGATTTCTGTGTTGACCGTCTGGTGATGTCCATGTGTAAAGCCGTCTCTTGGGTTGTTGGAAAAGAGTGTTTGCTATGACCATCGTATTCTCTTGACAAAATTCTATCAGCCTGTGCCCTGCTTCATTTTGTACTCCAAGGCCAAACTTGCCTGTTATTCCAGTTATCTTTTGGCTTCCTACTTTAGCATTCCAATCCCCCATGATGATAAGGACATCATTTTGGGGTTAACAGAAAGGAGTAATCCTGTGATTTAAACAAAAGCATAGGTTAAGGGTTGCCCCTTGGCTTGTTGGGGTGTTTGTCATAGAATTTACGGATGAGCCTCTTAGCTTTCACATCATTGGATTTTACCCGTGTGGTCTCTGATAATGGATATCCCTTCCACTGTACTAAATATTGCAATTTCCCTTTAAAAATCCTAGAATCAAGAATATGTTTTACTTCATAATGTGTTTGTCCAGCTATCACTAGGGGACCAGGTGCTTTCCTGGGAGGAGGTTGTAAAGTAGAACCCCTGAATGGTTTTAATAAACTGCAATGAAATACAGGGTGAATTTCCCTAAAAGTCATGGGAGTTTCAACTCCACCATAACTAGATTTATAATTCTGACAATAGGGAAGGGATTAGGTATTTCAGTCCCAACCTCTTACTAGGCAACTTAAGTCGTAGATATTTTGTGGATAAATAAACCTTTTCCCCAACATGGAAAGATCTCTGAGGAGATTGCTTTTTATCAGCTTGTTTTTTATGTTTCTGAGGATTTTTTCAGTGCTGTTTTTGTTTTAAACTTCTCCCCATTTTGACATCCATTGGTCAAGAGTCTGGAAGGTAGAGGGCCCTCGAGGACACTCAGGTATTGGGTTGAATTCTTTTCCTGTGGCAATCTTAAAAGGAGTGAAAGCAATGCTGCTATGAACAATATTATTATAAGCCACCTCAGCAAAAGGGAGGAGGTCAGTCCAGTTCATTTGTTGGTAGTCCACATAGCACCTAAGGTACTGCTCCACCATTGAGTTTGCTTTTTCAGCCGCCCCATTCGTAGACAGATGAAAAGCTGATGACAATCCTTGTGACGAGCCAATTATTTTCAGGAAACCCCTCCAAACCTTGGCTGTGAATTGCACCCCCCTTTCATAGATTATCCATTTTGGTGCAGTGTGCAACCTGTAGATGTGCTTAAGGAACATTTTGGCTATATTCTGGGCTGACGGGACTCCCTTGCAGGCGATGAAATGAGCCTGCTTTGAAAAAAAATCAGTCACAGTCCATATTACCATATTTTCTCTGCTTTCAGGTAACTCAACTATAAAATGCATGGTGTTCTCTTCCCATGGCTGGGAAGGGTCCACAACTGGCTGTAATAGTCCACGGGCCTTCCCCAGAATTCTTTTCATGGTGGCACACACTGCACAGCTCTTGAGATAGTTTTCCATGTCCTTCTTCAAACATGGCCACCAAAACTGCTGATGAATTAAATGTAGTGTTTTCAAATAGCCAAAGTGTCTGGTTTGTTTTACATCATGGCTGTGTTGAAGTGCAAGGAGGTGAAGGGTTTCAGGCAAATATAATTTTCTCCCCTTGTAAGCTAGTACATCTCTACAGGTTAAGGTGGTTTGATGGTCTTTAAAACATTGATCATGGAGGAGTTTGTGCTTCAGCTTTCTCGTCATGGGGTCACCTGGTTTCAGATCTGCTATAGATGGGGTTTTCTGCAGTGTTAATTGAGAAACAATCTGTGCTGTGGGCATGATTGAATCATTGACTTGTTCCTGCCAGCTTTTATACTGAGGCAATATGGACAGAGCATCAGCCAAAGAGTTTTTCACACCCGGTATGCACTTTAGGGTGAAGTTAAATCGGTTATTGTGCCCATCATACTTGTTTGGGGGAAAGTTTGTGAGGAGTTTTCAGTGCCTCTAGGTATTTGTGATCAGTCCATACTTTGAAAGGCACCTTGCTCCCTTCCAGGTAGTGCCGCCAGGTTAATAAAGCCCAATGAATTGCAAAAGCTTCTTTCTCCCAAACTGCCCACCACCTCTCACAATCAGTGAATTTTTTTGATGTGTAGGTGCAGGGTTGTAAGACCCCCTTATTATTCTTTTGCAACAGTACCACTCTGACTGCTACATCACTAGCATAGGCTTGAATCACAAATGGTTCCCCGGGCAGGGGTGCTTTAAGCTCGGTTCATCCACAAAAAGTCTTTTTAAATTCTCAAAAGCGGTTTGACAGCTCATAGTCCATATTAGTGGTTGGCCTGGTTATGGCTTTCCCCCATCTTTACCCGTTTTTAAAAACTTGGTTAGAGATAAAGTAATTTCAGCAAAAGAAGGAATGAATTGACGATAGAAGTTTGCAAATCCCAGAAAGCTTTGAAGCTGCTTCCGAGTCATTGGGGGTTGCCATTTAATTATGGGTTTCACTTTGCCAGGATCCATCTCTATGCCCTCACTGGAGATCTGGTAGCCCAAATAATCTAGTCAGGTTTGGTGGAATTCACACTTTGATAATTTAACAGTTTAGCATCTAGTAGTTTCATTAGCACCTCTCATGCTAAATTCACATGGTCAGCCATATTCTTGCTATAGATTAGGATGCCATCAAGATACACCAAAAACCCCTTGTAAAGATGGTCATGCAGCACCTGGTTAATCACCTGCATGAAAACAGCTGGAGCTCCTTTTAGTGCAAATGGCATAACTTTGAATTGATAGCTGCCCATAGGACTGTTAAAAGCAGTTTTCCATTCATCTCCTTTTTTATTCTTACTCGGTAGTACGCTTCTCTTAGATCTAACTCGGTGAAGATATGGTCCTGTGCTAGATGGATTAGTAGGTCCTTTGGGGGGGGGAGGGGGTACTTATTCTCCACACTCACAGCATTTAATCCCTTATAATCCATGCAGAGCCTCAGCAACCCATCTTTTTTCCCCTTGAATAACACCAGAGCCCCCACCAGGGATTTAGCCGGCTCAATGAAGCCTCTGGCTAGGTTTTTATTCACATACTGCTGTAGCTCCTCCATCTCGAGGGGGGGACATAGCGTACATTTTTGGTTTAGGCAGCACTGGCTCCTGGTAATATTTTAATGGTGCAGTCATTGGGCCGGTGTGGTAGGATTTCACATTCCTTCCCACTAAATGTTTCCGCTAAATCTCGGTATTCCCTGGGGATGAGTGGCTCCCCTGGCAGGGGAATGGTGGCTACTTTCACTGTTTCTGCTGGTGGACTAGGCTCTCTGCTAATGTCAAAAGAGTCACGAGGGGGGTTGGGTCCTACCAGCAATCTTACAGTCCTCATCCCGTTTTCCCACCAAATAAAGGGTTTAAACTTGTCTAGCCATGCTAGACCTAAAATTACAGCTTCAGTCATTTTGGGCCCACCACAAAATGGATGAGTCCCAATGTTCACCTATTTCTAAATGTACTGGTTCAGTTAAGAGATCCATCCACTTGTTTAAATCTCATGGGTTTGGAGAGTAACCTTGCTTGTATGCCCAGTTTAAGGGCAATTGGCAAGCTGATAATGCATGGGGAACACCCTGAGTCCACTTGCAGCTTCAAATCCATTTGTACCCCTGTCTTAGGGACTATGAGTTTGGCAGCGAGTGAAAAAGGTGGAATGGGTTGACCCACCATCAGGTCGTTTTCCCCCTCATCATCACTGTCGTATGAAGCCAGAGTGGTGGTGGATCCAGCTGGAGTTTCCACTCTCTCCTGTGTAGGCGATGCGACCTGGGTGACGGGCTCCTGGGCAACCCAGTTTGTCTTTTCTTTGGTCGGCTGCTGAGCGGGTTTCTTTTTTTCTGGTGGTCAATACTGCTGATTCTCTTTTTTCTCTCTGTATTTTTAGGCTGCCTTTAAAATCATCTTCAGGGTAATTTAAACATAAAGGATAAAATCAACCTCATAAGTATTATCAATTAACACTATAATGCAGAATCAAATGTTGAAGTCTAATGGATTATGATGCTTGGCTCATATTACAGGTAAACTCTTCATCATGTCTGAAATATTTTTCATGGTATTTCAGTTATCACAGGGAGAGCAGTACAGCTCCCATCTTTTCTAAGATGCCTTGAAGTGAAACAGGTGAAATCACTTGATTTTTAAAAGAAAGAATTTTTAGTGATGTTTAAGTATCAGGCAATTTGTAGCATGATCCTTATTTAAGCATCAAGGATTGAGAGTTTTGAAGTGTGATTCATGATTAGAAACCAGAGGCCACACCAAGAATGCCAGAGGCCACACCAAGAATGTTAGAGTAGGGTTGTTATCTCTGTAATTAAGAAGTCCAGCAAGGTTGAGAATAAGAAAGGCAGGAATCCAAACAAAGAAGAATTTGACCAGCATAAAGAAACACTAATGTTCGAATTATGTTTTGAATTTGTTTGCAGAAATGCATGGGTCTTTTATGAAAAGTATATATTGTGAGTATGCATGGGTTGGGCTTTGTGGGTTAATTCTCTTATAACCACAGATGGCAGAAACAAGATGTGGCATGCAATATTTAGCAGCAATATTTATGTAAGTTGGAGGACAAAATACTTTTGAGGCAACCCTCTTTTGAAAAATGGTGCCATGCAAACTTGCCTCAATGTGCTGAGGGAAACAATGGTTTCTAAATAAAGGCTGTTTGTTTCTTCCATGTAGCTTTGCAGTTAGTAAGACAGTGAGAATTATGGGAGGGAGGGAGGGAGGGAGAGAGAGCAATGTTTCAGAAGTGAAAGGTTGCAAAAACTGTACAGAGGGCACATACTAATTCACCCTAATACAATACTGCAACTCAGGGAGAAAGGATACAGCCAACTCCCTACTTTTAGAGTTCTTGCAAGCAGCTAATAGCACAGGAAATTACATACAGAGTACTGAATCTTTGGGCTGATCCTGTTTATTAACAGTTCAGAGCTTCCACACATTTACTTGAAAGTAAGCCCCACTTATTTCAGTTGAACAACTGCCAAGTAGCTGAGCTTCAATACCAACAGTTTAAGAAAAGTTCCACTTGTGCTCCAGGAAATGGCAGATTCAGGGCTTCTTTGAATATTTCATACCATATACAGTATATGCCTGATCATATGGGACAATAATCCATAATGTAATTTGTTGTTAGTTTTGGGTTAACATCTTATGTGAAGCTGTCTATTACAGTTTCTAAACCATCATTTATAGTTTAGCCTACTTGTAAACTCAATAATTATAACTTCTTCAGCAACTATAGTTTAGCACATTATGAAAGCTAAAACCAATTGTATTCAGCTTCACAAGCAGCACCTCAAGTATCTACCATAGCTGGTATTGTTTATGATATTAAAACTTGTCAATAGAGTTTTCAAACAAAGCTAAAAGCAAATCAAACAACCTGTCGGAATCCATTTATATTTCATTTCTAACTATCTCCTCTGTGCAAAACCCAAATCTCATCTTCCCCTGGATTCTGCCATTCCCAAGGTGGAGATGGAACAAGCATGGGGCTTTGTTGCTTTCACTTCTTTCATTGAATGTAACCTTTTGTTTGTTCCGCCTGTCTGCTATCTATTACAATGTAAACCAAATTGCTTTCTTACTAGGCATTCTCTCTGAACTCACCGGGCAACTAGAAAAGGGGATGGGGGGAAGAAATACAACCCTCCAGGATCTGGGTTGTTTCTCCAAGGGAAGTGTGAGGAGCTGTGGAAATGATCGTGCTGCAAACAGATTTTTATCTTTCTTTTCCCATGATGGACTTACCACATGGAGATTGGCTGATCTGGAACTGACCAAATGAACTGTGGGGGGAGTTTGCTTGGGGGCACTTTAAAATTGTTGACATGTAAGAGAATGCCTCAGATCCTGTCTATTATGCCTGCTATCTCCTATTTCTTAGTAAAAGATCCTGCTTGGAAAACCCTGTCTCCAAGAGTGCTGCTTTCTTAAGAAGTGGGAAGAGGTGGGTGCTAACACAACCCTTCTCAAACAACATCAAGTAGATCTACAAGGTTAATTGTATTGGTCACAAATAAAGAACCTTAACAAATTTACATAAAACAATTCATAGAACACTATATATGTGTATGCATGTGTGTGTTTGATAACAAACACAATATAATTTGCTATCATTTAACTATTTGTGACTAGTGTGAAAGCAGCAGCAGTTCATATTTAACCATGTGAACAAATGCTACCTTGTCAAAACCTGAAGAGTAATTTGTACTTAAAATAATCACAGTTCAATGTTGAAATCTTTGAGTTGAACACTCTGACTTCTACATGTATATCTCTCAATGTGACTGTAGATGGATTTTGGACCTGTTGAACTTCTGCATGCACAATTGCCTAACTAGGTAAGGTTGCATCACTACTTTCATTGGAACATGCATCAGATGGTTGGGAAAGCAGCACTTAATGAATCTCCTTCTCCGACATGGGGTTGATTTGACAGACCCAGGCACACTGAGCTTCTTTGAACCCTGATATGTAAAGCCATAAGAGTGCATGAGACTTTGCAAAGTATTTGCATCTTACAGTATAATGCCCTGGTCCTAATGCTTGATTGATTTCCTTTTTGCACATTAAAGCAGACGGAAAGCTTGAGGCTTCCAGCTCTTGTTGGACCTCCTTATCTAGACTGGATTCACATATTTTGTTCATGCTTGGTTTATTTTAATCACCCAGTCTATTGAATAACTCATGATTGATTTAGTGCAGAAAACTATAAATTATACTCTACAACTATAGTAGCTGGATTCTCATGCATTATGGCTTAAAGAGGTATCTTTATTCAGAATAGAGCTGGAAGGGACCTTGGATGTCTTCTAGTCCAATCCCCTGCTCAAGTAGGAGAAATAGAATAGAATAGAATAGAATAGAATAGAATAGAATAGAATAGAATAGAATAGAATAGAATAGAATCTGCAAGTGACCTTGGAGCTCTTTTAGTTCAGCCCCCTGCTCAAGCAGGAGAACCTATACCATTTCAGAAAAGTGACTGTCTAGCCTCTTCTTGAAAATCTCCAGTGATGGAGCGCCCATGATTTTTGGATGCAAGCTGTTCCACTGGTTAATTGTCCTCACTTTCAGGAAGTTTCTCCTTAATTCCAGATTGCTTCTGTCCTTGATTAGTTTCTATCCTTTGTTTCTTGTTTTGCCTTCTGTTGCTTTGGAAAATAAGTTGACCCCTTTTTCTATGTGACAGCCCTTCAAATACTGGAATACTGCTATCATGTCACCCATAGTTCTTCTTTTCTCTAGGCTGGCCATACCCAATTCCTGCAACCGTTCTTCGTATCTTTTAGTCTCCAGGCCCTTACTCATCTTTGTTGCTCTTTGCACTTTTACCAAAGTCTCAACATCTTTTTTTGTAATGTGGTGACCAAAACTGAATACAGTATTCCAGGTGTGGTCATACTAATACTAATGCCTATGTTTATACAACCAAAGATTGTATTAGCTTTTTTGGCTGCTGTCACACACTGCTGGCTCATGTTTAAGTGATTGTCCACTAGGAGTCCAAGATCCCTCTCACAGTTAGTGTTTTGAGCCAGATTTCACCTAATCTGCACTTATACCTTTGGTTTTTCCTGCCTAGGTGCAAAACCTTGCTTTTCTCCACGTCAACTTTCATTTTGTTGGATAGGGCCCATTGTACAAGTCTGTCAAGATCTTTTTGATCATGAGCTTGTCTTCTGGGATGTTGGCTATTCTTACCAGCTTAGTGTCATCTGCAAATTTGATGAATTACCCTTCTATTTCCTCATCCAAATCATTTATGAAGATATTGAAGAGTAAGATGGAACCTTGTGGTACCCCACTGCATATTTCTCTCCATGTAGATGTAGTACCATTAAAGACTACTTGTTGAGTACAATTTGTCAACCAGTTACAAATCCATCTGTTGATGATGCTGTCTATCCCACATTTTTCTAGTTTACCAAGAAGCAGGTTATGGTCAACTTTGTCAAATGCCTTGCTGAAGTCTAAGAATACAGTATAAACAGCATTTTGCTGGTCTACTGATTTAGTCACTCTGTCAGAATGAAAAGAATAAAATAAGATTGGTTTGACATGATCTGTTTTTAACAAACCCGTGCTGGCTACTAGTTATAACTTTGTTTCTAGATGTTTACAGATCTGTTTTTTGATCTAAAAATTATTATTTTTAGATTAAAGTGATATGTGAACCCAAATTTCACTCCCTGATCACAGTCATTTGCTCAAACAACGGGGAGCTAAAGAGTTTAGGGCTTTCAGGGTAATACCCACTGGGATTATATTTTGAAATCACTTCCAGTTCTGTTTTTGTTGCTGCCCACTAAGCATCATGTGTTTCCTCCTTTGGTCAGCCTAGGAATACTAATTTCTTTGTGTTCAATTGCTAAGTGACGTATGTATGCAGAAATTAAACTGCTAAAGTTCTTGCATATTTGCATTATCTACCAAAACTTCACCAGTTAATCCTTACTGAGGATTCATATTTGTTATCAGCACAAGAACAATGCCAGAAAAGAATAGTATTTCAGCAATCCCATTGCAGAGGTCTTCCATTTCAACCACAACAATCAGGAACTTTTCTGGCTTTTTGCTTACAACTTGGTCCCATGATTGAGCTACATTGTTCATCCAGATGCAGCAACTGGTGGCTTCCCAGAGATGCAATTCTCCAATATATTCTTCTAGTTTTCTTCTAGAGCCTCTTCCCCATCATCTGTTTTCGTGGTACACAGGGTCAAGTCTTTGAAGTTTCTTAGTCTTCGTCATGCAGTCAGCACAATTACAGCCCTGCCCTTATTTCCAGGCCTGTACAAAAGTCCTCCTTATTGCCTTTCCCTCGACCACCCTGAATGAATGGATCTCTTCCAGAATTTGCTTTTCTCCATTAGTAATATGAATGAGTTGCTGCTTCCTGTGTTAAAAAAAATTAAGCCTCCCAAACAATGTAGACAAAGCAAAAATTAAGCTGCTACTTCCGGCAAGTCCATTGTCTTCTGAATCCTGTGTGCAGGTGCAGATTGTATGGATATTCATTTATGAAGCACACAAGAAATCAAGAACTAAAACATATGCCTGATATTATCAAAATATTTTTGTCATAACAATAATGGGGTTAGCCTTTGGAATCCCTTTATATATTTAGGCAGTTTGTTTTGAGTAAAAAATGTAAAATTGTATACAATATAAGGACTTTAATCCCATGCCAAATATCATGGATCCAGTTTGCACTGAAATAAAAGCTGACTTCTTGTGGTATAAGATACAGTTGTTAAAAACTGTTATGAATATTACAAAACCGGCCTGGACTCCAACTGGGCTGAGCTGGAAGAACAAGGCATGGACAGTCTTGTCAACGTCATCTGGGAGGAATTTGATCCTGTGACTCCTAAGGAAGTGGACAGGATTATGAGGAGGTTGAGCTCCTCCACATGCTTACTGGACCCGTGCCCTTCCTGGCTGGCATATGCAGCTCGAGAGGGGACACGAGGCTGGTTCCTGGCGGTCATCTCCGCTTCTCTGAGTGAGGGTCACTTCCCCACCGCCTTGAAGGAGGCGGTGGTGAGACCTCTCCTCAAGAAGCCCACCTTGGACCCATCCTCATTGAATAACTTTCGTCCAGTCTCCAATCTTCGCTTCCTTGCGAAGGTTGTTGAGAGCGTGGTGGCGCACCAACTCCCTCAGATCCTCGATGAAGCGGTTTATCTAGACCCGTACCAATCGGGCTTCAGGCCGGGCTACAGCACGGAGACGGCATTGGTCGCTCTGATAAATGATCTCTGGAGAGCCCGGGACAGGGGCCATTCCTCTGTCCTAGTCTTATTAGACCTCTCGGCGGCTTTCGATACCATCGACCATGGTATCTTGCTGCGACGCCTCAGGGGACTGGGAGTGGGAGGCACGGTTCTGCGTTGGTTCTCCTCCTTTCTCCAGGGTCGCTCGCAGTCGGTGTTGGCAGGGGGACAGAGGTCGACCCCGAGGCCTCTCGCTTGCGGAGTCCCTCAGGGGTCGGTCCTCTCGCCTCTCCTGTTCAACATCTACATGAAACCGCTGGGCGAGATCATTCGCAGCTTTGGAGTAGGGTACCATCAGTATGCTGATGACACCCAGCTTTTCATCTCAACTCCAAACAACATCAGTGATGCCCTCGACGTGATGTCCCGCTGCCTGAAAGCGGTCCGGGAATGGATGGGGAGGAACAGGCTTCAACTGAACCCGGACAAGACTGAATGGCTGTACATACCGGCAAGCCAGGATACTCAGAACATCCCATCCCTTAACATCGGGGACAAGTTACTACCCCCTGTTGATAGGGCCCGCAACCTGGGTGTCCTCCTTGACTCGCAGCTCTCCCTGGAAGATCACATAGGAGCTGTGACCAAGGGGGCCTTCTCCCGGGTTCGACTAGTTCGCCAATTACGGCCTTATCTGGACCTGGATGCCTTACGTACAGTCACCCATGCTCTTGTGACCTCTCGCCTAGACTACTGTAACGCTCTCTACATGGGGCTGCCCTTGAGATCCACTCGGAAGCTTCAACTGGTGCAAAGTGCAGCGGCACGGACACTCTTGGGAGCCTCCCGATACTCCCATATCACACCTCTCCTCCGTGCGCTGCACTGGCTTCCAGTTGCCTTCCGTGTGAAGTTCAAGGTGCTAACAATGACATACAAAGCCCTACATGGCATGGGTCCGGACAACCTACGGGAGCACCTTCTGCCAATGTCAGCACCCCACCGTCCTGTGCGCTCCCACAGAGAGGGCCTCCTCAGGGTGCCACCGCTCAAGGAATGTCGGCTGGTGGCCCCCAGGGGGAGGGCATTCTCAGTGGGTGCGCCAGCCCTCTGGAACTGCTTACCAACCGAAATCCGGATGGCCCCCGACCTCCGCACCTTCCGGCGCGAATTAAAAACTTACCTGTTCCAGCAGTCCGGCCTGGCCTGATAGCTCTAATTGGGGTCCCAGTTTGTATTTTACTATTGTTTTTTTCCACTATTGTTCATTCTGTATGCCTACCTTATTCTGTACACCGCCCCGAGTCCCTCGGGAGAAGGGCGGTTTATAAAAACAAACAAACAAACAAATAAATAAATAAATAAATAAATAAATAAATAAATAAATAAATAAATAAAAAATAATAAAAGTTTACTTGTATTTTAAATTGTATCTTAAAATGCTGTAAATACCTAAATATGGTATTTGATCTTCAGCAGCTCTAGCTAGTCATAAAATGGAAAGCAATGTTAAGGTGGATCTCTTTGTCATGAATTCACTATCTAGTTTCTAGATTGCTTAGTTATTGATTATCTTGATATACGTAAATCTTATGCATGTAAAGCTCCTATTATACAAATAATATTCTGGGGAAGTTAGATTATCTGCACTGTGGAAGAACTCTTGTAGATATTGATGCTGAAATCAAGGTGAAATGAAGGCACAGTCAACTGCCTTCATAGAATGAAGTTAATAGTCAATGTTTATGAGATAATGATAACAAGGCCTTTGTTGTGTTTCACAAACCTGTTATGAAGTCATTCCTAACTTCTAAAAGCACACTTGATATGATCTTCAGCAAGGGTCAAAAATCCTAGTGTGATTGGGCTACATGGCTTTTATCCTTATCTGTTTTTCTGTAAGGAGAATAGCAGAAATGATATCCAGAGGGGGATGGTCAAAATCAACAACATGATGGCTGGATGGAAACCACACCTCTTTTTGAAAGTGCACCTTCAATGTGGGCAGAGCTTGTGGCACAATGATGTTCCTATCTTGCTGATTTTGATCAACCACATTAGCAAATGCTGCTGAAAAGCAGCACAAGGAAGGTTTTTAGTCAAAGAAATAATGGGTCTGTGTTCATCGTGCACATCTTCCATTTCAGAGTGCAACTTCTGTACAATGCACTATATTATATATTATTTTCAATAGGACAACAAGCTTTCTAAATGACACCTATGGATATCAACTGGACAAAAAGGAGGAACTTTCCTGTCCAATTGGAGTAGTTGCTGGTATTAGGTTTACAACTGTTTCCTAATAATTGCATCTAGGTGACATTATCAGAAACATGCTTTTGCCCTGGGAAGGTTTATCCCAAACAAGGTATTCTGATTGTATTATGGGTTATTAATAGCTAGTGAAACAGAAATATTTGGGAACATGGAAAATTACTAAGAAAGCATGTTGCTTTTAAAAGTAGAATTTTAACTTTGGATTGTCTTTTGGGGTCACAAACCTATGATGTAGGATAAGAATAAGGAATGTACTTTTTTGTGAGACTTTTCTGAGAAGTAAGAACTAGTTTTATGTTCTAAATATAAGAGAGATCTGAAGCAAGCCAGAAGATCATGTAAACATACATTCCTGTTTATTCAACCAATGTTCTGTTAGCTTTCTCTTCTCTTAACAATAACAAATCTTGACAAAGCTAACCATCAGAAGATGATTCCGGCAGCAGTTAGGTCACAATTCAGTTTTAAATAAAATGTATTGTTAAAACTGCCTTGGCCACCAAAACATATGGAGACCTGTAAATTGCTGTAGCTATCTCTTATGCTATTGTAGACATGGAGTCAGCATGAAGCTTTGACCATGTGACTCCTGCACTGCCAGAGGACCATTGAGTTGTGTTCAGTGCTGACAGATTGACATAGAAGCACAAAATGGGTTGTCTGAAACATTTTGATATTCTACCATGGAGACAAAGTTATAAGGCCTGGTTAGTAGATACATTGCAAGGTAGGATAAATGAGATACCAAATAATCATTAATACTCTACTGGGATCAAATGGAAAATTAATAATTCAGATAAAAGTCCAAGAGGTTGCAGGCTGCTCTGCTGTTGGTGGTTGAAGTAAATTCTGTTCCAACTGTTGTCTGGATTGCATGGTAGCATTTTGCTACACATTATTTACAAATTAGTTATTGGTTTTGCAAAAAAAAAGCTGCACCAAGGTATTTTGTAAACAGTGGAATGTCCTGAGGTCGGAGACCTTTTCCACTAACAAACGTGAGATCTTCAGCTTCTCTTTTAAAAAAAGAGAAACTGTAAACCTATAAACCTGACCAGAAAATCAATTGCACAGGAAAACTTGAACAATACCTAAGGTTGGATATAATAACTGAATTTCACAAGTCTAATTATACTTTTGCTTCCTCACCATTATATATCAGCGAATCAGGGAAGTGTTTGCCTGAGCCACTTCTGAATATTATGTTGCCTCTCAGGACTTAAATAATACTTCAGCCCTATTTACCTGAGCAAGACAATCTCCCTTACTTTCTCAGACACAGCTATGGAAAATGCTCACTTCCTAGTTTTTGCCAGATAAGACTTGGATCTGAAATTAGCTCACCATATCCAATCTAATGTAATGGATAGATATTCTCAGAGAGAGGTGCTCCCTCAAATAATCTGGCCTCTTGCCATATAGAGATTTAATGGGGATAACCAGTATCTTGAATTGCATCTGGAAAGAAAGTGGAATTCAATGCTAACATAGCAGTGATGTGATATGAAGTGCAAGGTCCCCCAGTTTCTGAGTGGTTTATATGTTCAGTTTTGTATGAATACAGCCATTGTAAATTGTAAACCACAGATTATGACTTGGTATTATGTGTGAATGGCTTTTTTTAAAAAAAGAAAGAAATCACATTGAATATGATTTGGTATCTTTTAAACCATTTCTGTCTGTATTTTTGCTTCTACATTGAATGTGTATATTTAGAGGACTTATCTTGAGAGCATACAGATGATATATTTATTTGATAGAGCACCTAAAAACAGTGTTATTATAAAAATGTTTCAGCAAACATGTTAATTCGGTCATTAGTGACTCATTCCAAAAAGAGCCATATTTAAACTTTTATATAACAATTCTAAAATGGGAATTATTCTTTTGTTCAAGGGTGAAAAGTTTGCTTGTAAGGTCCAGCTCTACTGAGAAGGTAAGCCTCGCACTTACTCCTATTAATGCTAGCTGGAATGACAAAGAATATAAAGGTTGCAGTCCAACATCTAAAGTCCACCATTTATTTGTACCTATTGTAGGATGATTTCCAAAATTCTATTAATAAAGGCTATGATTGAATGGAAGCTCCAAATCATGACAGAAAGTTTATATTTAGATTCCTGGAGCAATACTTTCATACTGCTAATGTAATTATTTTCCACATTTCAACAATGACTGAAATAATAGACATTCATATTCTTCAACAATAAGTATTAATTATGGAGTAAGAGATGATATTTTTAAAAGTGAGTCATTTGTGGGAGCATTGTCATCAGGCCAGAGCAACTGGATAATACACTGGTGCTTTGTGATGTCACTGCTACCATAGAAACGATTAGTCTACACTGGGCATACACTAGATATGAGCAGGAGAGCTTAGAAAGCTGAGAGAAGAGACAACATCTTGAGTCTGGCAGGGTCATCAGAAAAGCTCAGCTTCGAAACAGCAAAATGTATACCCGTAGTAATGGACAGGAAAAAAGAAATCGACAAGCAGAGCCTCATCCATGTGGAAGCAAAAGTTTAGAACAAATAATTTCAATGGATGACTGTGCCAAACTTATTATTGACAGTGCATTACTGAAGATTCAGCAGCAGCTAATGAAAAAAGCAAAGCAAGGTGGACCTTGTATGTCAAATAATCCTTCACTTGACTACAAACGTCAGGAATCCAATTATGAGAGGACAGGGATGACCATGGGTGTCACTATCCCTAACTTTAACCCTTCAAAACGAGGGGGGTGGCAGGAAGCTCAGTACCAAGAATCAAGAAAAGAAGATATTTCAAGCATCCTCACATCAACCATCCAGAAGGTCATGCGTGAAGCTGTTTCTAATGTAGACAACAATAGCAACAACATGAATAGAAGTCTTCGGCAAGCCCCTCCTCCTGAAAGCAAACCTCAGAGAATAAAGGCTACCTCAAAACTACCCAGTGGTTCACTGGATATGTATAGCAACATGGACCGTATGAACATGCTAGATATTGACCAGCTAGTGAAATCTATGACTAAACTGTGTCTTTTAGATACTGGAGGCAATGGCTCAAATTTAGGCAGTGGAGACACATCACATAAACAATATAATGGTTCATCTCAAAATTCAGGAGGACCAAGAACAGCTGCTTTAGTCAGATCTAATATGAGACAAGATGGCACAAATGGAGTTATAGTAACTAATCAGAATGGTGAAAATGGTTCTTTGAACAAAGAACTGCAGGCTGTCCTCCAGTGGATGGTGGCTTCTCATTTCAATGTGCCCAACCTGACATTCTTAAATGACAGAGAAGGAGAACTGGCTGACCTTCCACAACTGGCTCAGAAAGCAACCCAAAAGGGCTACAGTGTGGGAGAAATTCTTCAGAAAGTAATGAGGTACCTTGAAAGAACAGAGATGGAGGAGGCAGTGGGGAAAAGGCCTCAGTGTGGACTGATCCGCTGGCTACATGCCAACTTGTAAAAGCCAACTCTTCCCTCTCACAATGATACAATACAGTACAGGCACCTTCAACCACATTTACCTAGTGGATCTGATAACCACAGTATGGCTGCCAGCAACAACATATTGACTTCAACAGTTCAGTCACATGGCAGCTCAGCAAGATCACCAATAAAAAACTTTTTTTTAAATGTGAATTTAGGAGAAAGAGTCTTATTTTATTATTAGTCCAACATCATTAAGAAATAAGAACCTGGAAATGTATATTTGTGAAGTTGTATATGCTCTTTTGATTTATTACTTTGATCTCTCTGATTATAGACTAATACAGCAGAAGCCAATAATTTCATGTTTACTCACTATAGCATGTAAGTGCAATATAGCAACCTAAAATAATTTGGTAAATTTATGCTAAGAAAAGCTGCAGTGCATACATCAAGTGACATTGTAGGAGGTTAAAAAAGTCAAAAGTGGCAGCTATATCTAGAGTTCCCACTCTTTTTATGGGTGTTGTAATGTATTGGGCTTGCTTTGTTAAGGGAACACCACATGGTAAATGCTGGAAGGCTCTTTGAGCAGAGAAGCTGGCTAACGGCTCCCAGCTCCTCAGACAACCTGTCTCCAGCACTGCTATTGGTTGTCTCTAGAGTGGCAATGGGTTGCTTCAAACCTATTGGCCGCCACCTAGAGGCCAGGGTATAAATTGCTGCATCTGCATCCCTGTTCCTTAGTTCAGATCCTGCAAGCAATAAACCATGGTCTTTGCTGAACTCACTCGCCTCGTCTTCATTCCTGTGCAATGAACCCAGTACACAACACTGGCGATGAAGGTGGGAGGGATCCTGCTTCTCCTTCGCAGCTGAAAGTCACTAGGGGAGAGGCAGTGCATGCCTGGCGGGAAAGCAATCCCCCCCTATGGTCGGCTAGCTCAGCCATGCTAGAGACCACACACTCAGAGGACCAGTCCCTGGGCAACGGAGGAGCAGGATTCAAAGACACTGAAAACCAGCTGTGAAGACCAGCAGAATGCCCAAGGTCAGAAAGCTGAAAGAATTCAACATCAAGCAGCCAGAAGAGTGGCCCTCGTACCTGTCCCAGGTTGAGAACTACCTTCGAGTGAACCAGGTCGCTGAGGATGGACTGAAGGCTGCCATGCTACTCTTTGTGTGCGGCCCAGCAACATTTGATTTAGCCAAGAACCTGTTCGTGCCAATGCCGTTGGAGTCCGTATCCTTCGTAGAGTTGAAAAAGAAGCTCGGAAAACATTTTCAGCCAAAGATGTCGGTGATCGCTTGGCATTATGCCTTCGAGCAAAGAATACAGCAACTGGGAAAAACCGCATCTGAGTACATTGCGGCCTTGAGGCAGACCACACGCCTGTGCCAGTTCTCTGACATTGAGGAGAGACTATGAGACTGGCTTGTCTGTGGCCTCCGCAACCGAGAAGCTTTTCACCAGAGCAGAAGCTATTCGCCAGAGAGGTCCTATCATTTTTGGATGCACAGAAGGAAGTCATGGCAGATGAAGCCGCTGGCGGAGCCGTATGAGCTATTTGGCCCACCAAAACTGCACAATGCAAAGAAGCCGTCCACCACGAGGACGCCGAACACACAGAAGGCCCCAAAGAAGACACAGAAGTCAACAAGTTACACAAACAACCCGACCAACAGCGTCGCAGCAACAAGCAACAAGAGACTATTTACAAGGCAGATCCTTTCCTTAGATGTCCAGGTTGTGGCGGCCACCACCAACACTTGGACTGTAGGTTCCAGACAGCCACGTGCCGGGCCTGGGGGAAGACCAGCCACATCATGTCCATCTGCAGAGGTTGCCAGAGGGACCGGCCTGTGAATCGCCAGTTGGAAGATCTGACCAGGAGAAGTACTGGGGCCCCAGGGCCGTACAGCATGGGGTTTTGCTCCAGCCACAGAAGCGTTTGCCGTACCGGGGCCTGCCGCCCGATTAAGCTCAAGTATAGACTTCAGGTGGAGGTGCAAGGGGTCCCCTGTAAGATGGAGCTGGACACAGGCTCCGCCGTTTCTATTATTTCCCTTGAAACATTTAATTTTGTTTGTAGCCACAGTAAGAGATGGGCAAAGCTGAGGCATTCTGACATAGTACTAACTGATTTCCAGAATGCCAGAGTTGCAGTCAAGGGTGAGACCACTCTAGCCATTAAATTTAAGGGGTTTTCAGGGCACCTGGATGTTGTTGTAGTAGGGGGCCAGAGAACGAGCCTAATTGGGCTTGATTGGTTTGATGTGCTAGGCATCCAAGTAACCAGAATCAACCGGACACAAGTCGCGAGTCTAGCGACAGTATGCGTGGAATTCGCAGATGTATTTGATTCAGCTCTGGTAACATACAGGGGCCCGCCAATAGCATTCAAACTAGACCCGAATGTAGTGCTAGTCAGGATTAAGCCTTGTAGGGTCCCATTTGCCCTCAAGCACAAAATAGACACTGAATTAGATAAACTTGTTGAACAGGGCGTTTTGCAACCAGTAGATGGTGGGGAGTGGGAAACTCCTATTGTAACACTACTAAAAGCCAATGGGGAAGTCAGAATCTGTGCAGATTATAAATGCACAATTAACCGGGCCCTCAAAGAACACACATACCCAGTTCCAGTAGTAAGCCACATCCTTGCGTCCTTGCAGGGTGGCACCATTTTTGTGAAATTAGATTTGGCTCAGGCCTATCAGCAACTGCCTGTTGATGAGGCCACGGCCGCAGCACAGACAATTGTAACCCACAGGGGGGCATTTAAAGTAAAGCGCCTGCAATTTGAGGTCAGTGTAGCCCCGGGCATTTTTCAGGGCATCATGGAACGTACACTCAAGGGCATTCTGGGGGTTTGCCCCTATTTTGATGATGTGCTTATTGCCGGAGAATCCACTGAGGTGCTAGCAAGGAGGCTCAGAGCCATCCTGCAAAGGCTGCGAGAAGCAGGCCTCAAACTTAAAAAAGAATAAGTGCAGTATTGGGGTTCCTTCAACTGAATTCTTGGGGTTTTGCATTGATGCTGATGGCATCCACCCTGCTGAGTCGAAAGTAAAAGCCATTCAGATGGCACCTAGCCCTAAAATAAAAGGAGAGCTGCAGGCATTCCTGGGCCTCCTCAATTTTTACCATGCATTCCTTCCTAACAAGGCCGCAGTGGCGGAGCCACTTCACAGACTGTTAGATAAAAATGCTCCATGGAAGTGGTATAGCATTCACGAAAAAAGTTTTCAGGAATTGAAAGCACTTCTGTCGGTCAGTTCCACCATCACCCATTTCAAGGAGTCTAAAACAGTTTGCTTAGCGTGTGACACATCCCCATACGGGGTGGGTGCAGTCTTAAGTCACTTAGAAAAAGATGGAACTCAAGTTCCAATTGCTTTTTATTCAAGGACACTGTCCTCTGCTGAGCATAATTACATTCAAATTGACAAAGAGGCATTGGCCATTGTAGCTGGAGTTAAAAAATTCCACGACTACTTATACGGCAGGGACTTCATGGTCTTCACAGACCATAAACCGCTTTTGGGGTTATTCACTACAGACAGACAGACACCCCACATATTATCTCCTAGAATGTTGAGATGGTCCATTTTTTTTATCAGCTTATACGTTTAAGCTGATTCTCAAACCCGGCAAGGGTATGGGCCATGCAGATGGCCTGAGCAGGCTTCCACTGCCACAAATTGAACCAGATCTGGCCCCAGTGGCCCGCATTCAGGACTTGCCAGAGTTTCCCCTCCATGCAGGGGACATAGCCACAGAAACGGCAGCAGAGAAGACACTAAGTAGAGTGCTTTCTTGGGTACACACAGGTTGGCTAGATAAAAGCCCAGGCCCTGAGTTTCAGAGCTATTTTACAAAAAGACATGAGCTATCAGCTCACAAGGGTTGTATTCTTTGGGGGAACAGGGTCATAGTTCCTATCTCACTAAGAGACAGGGTTTTGTAATCACTGCATGAAGGCCATCCAGGTATTGTTCGCATGAAAGCGTTGGCTAGAAGCTATTTATGGTGACCAGGATTAGATAAAGCCATTGAGGCCCAGGTGCATGGTTGTTATACATGCCAGCAATCAAGGCCTGAAATGCCGCACGCTCCAGTTCACAGGTGGGAGGAGACTCACACTCCCTGGTCTAAGATTCACATAGACTTCGCCAAGCCCTTTCAGGGACAGGTCTTTCTTATAGTGGTTGACAGCCACTCTAAATGGTTAGAAGTTATACCAATTGCAAATATTTATTTATTTATTTTATTTATTAAATTTTTATACCGCCCTTCTCCCGAAGGACTCAGGGCGGTGTACAGGGCAATAAATATCAAAATATAAATACAAAAGTTAAAAAAGAGATTAAAAAGAATTAACTAATTATGCCCAATAATACAATACTAAAAGTGTGTTAAAACTAAATCCAACCCCAAACCCATCAGACCAGGCCAGATTGTTCAAATAAATAAGTTTTTAAATCACGCCGGAAGGAGCCTAGGTCGGGAGCCATCCGGAGCTCAACCGGCAAGTAGTTCCACAGGTCTGGCGCGCCCACAGAGAACGCCCTCCCCCTGGGGGCCACCAATCGACATTCTTTGATTGGAGGCACCCTGAGGAGGCCCTCTCTGTGGGAACGCACTGGACGGAGGGAAGTTGATGCCGGCAGCAGGTGATGCCATAGGTAATCCGGACCCATGCCATGTAGGGCTTTGTAGGTCATAACCAGCACCTTGAATCTCACCCAGAGGGCAACCGGCATATGACTACTGCTAGGACCATCCAGGTGCTTAGGAAACTCTTTGTCACACCTGGGCTGCTGGACGTCGTAGTGTCCGATAACGGGGCCCAATTTAATGCAGCAGAATTTCAGGCATTCCTGAGAGCAAACCTCATTAGGCATGTGACATCGGCTCTGTTTCACCCATCTACTAATGGTCAAGCCAAACGTATGGTGCGCACCACAAAAGAGTCGCTGAAGCGTATAGTGACTGGGGACTGGCACCACAGAGTGGCCAATTTTTTGCTTTGCCAACATTCCACAACATGCACAGCTACTGGGAAAAGCCCAGCAGAACTGCGCTTGGGGAGGCGACTGATCATGAAACTGGACAGGTTGCACCCAGACCGGGTAGCAGCAGAAGCCTCTTGCCCCAAACCCCCGAGGGGGCGATGGGGTGTGGGCCAGAAACTATGGGCATGGGAACTTGTGGGTGCCAGGAAAAATCACTAAAATGTCAGGCCCTCTCTCATATGAAGTGGGCCTAGAGGGCGGGCGAGTTGTCCAGTTGATCAGCTTAGGAAGCGTATTCCAGAACGGCCACAAAGCGAGGACTTCATCATAAGTCCTTACCAAGGGGTGCAAACCGGCAGCCAGGCCGATCCATGCATAGACTGTGAAGGCTCAAACAGCCAAAGCAACAGGGAGTTGGCCGTAGGGGAGGAAAGCCCGGAAGTGCAAAATGACGAAGAAACCCAACCTGAGTTCTACAGCCGCTGTGCTAAGTCTGCTGAACAAACTGACTCTGGGGTGGGCCAACCTGAAAAGGCCAGCCAGAGATCACCGAGCCATCCTGAATTGCTTGAACTGAGAGACACTGGTCTACCCAGCCCGGCAGGCAAGCTGGTAGGCCAAGAAGTGCCTGGGTCCCCCAGGTGTTCCACAAGGGCTCGCAAACCTCCTGCTTATCTGCAAGATTTTGTCCCAAAATAATAAAGCTATAATGTTGTATGTACCATATTGTACTGCCTGCTTATCTACAAGATTGTTCTGAATAATGAAACTATACGTAAGTACCTTATTGAGCTGCTAGCTAGGAAACACCTGTATTAGCTAAGAGGAAACCTGTTTTCTCACACCATTGTTATACCTTTTGTAAAATTGTATTGCTGTAATTACTTTCTGTTGTTGCTATAATGTTTGTTCATTCTAGGGGGGAAGGGTGTAATGTATTGGGCTTGCTTTGTTAAGGGAACACCACGTGGTAAATGCTGGAAGGCTGTTTGAGCAGGGAAGCTGGCTAATGGCTCCCAGCTCTTCAGACAACCTGTCTCCAGGGCTACTATTGGTTGTCTCTAGGACAGCAATGGGTTGCTTCAAACCTATTGGCCACTGCCTAGAGGCCAGGGTATAAATTGCTGCATCTGCATTCCTGTTCCTTAGTTCAGATCCTGCAAGCAATAAACCATGATCTTTGCTTAACTTACTCGCCTCGTCTTCATTCCTGCGCAATGAACGCAGTACACAACAGGTATCACACATACGGGTCATATAAAAAAGAGGTGGAGTTTTGATTGTGCCCTTGCAGGTCCCATTTTGCCTTTTTTGGTCCCCTCTGTAGAAGCCCTTGTAGACATTTTTCTGAAGAAAACATAAGAGAGCTATTTTTTCAAAGTCCCAATCTTTTTTAGAGAGTCAACATAGGTGCAGGTTGTACAATTCATTCCAAATTGAATAATATCTACCCAAATAATCAAGATTACATGCATGTAAAAAAAAAACCAGGCACAGATTAAATTCCCAAGAATTTAGTTGGACTTCCTAACCTAACCTTATTCATGCATGAAGCAGCTCTAAATAAATAATAGGGTCATTGTGAATGTTAGAGAAGCTAGACATCTGTGTCATTGGCATCATTGAAACTTATGGATGTGTTTGTTAAAAACACACTTATAATCTATTTATAGTCATCAAATGCTCTAACACTCTGTTTTTCAACCTTAATAGCTTGAAGTTGCATGGATTTCAATTCCAGCCAGCATGTCTACCCATCTTCAAGTTGCCAAGATTTAGAAACATAATGGCATGGAAAGACAAAATCATACAATCTACAAATTCTAAAGTTTCTGATTATGAGATTTAAGTTTAAGCACAAATGGAACCTGGCTGTGTGTGCAAGAGAAAGACTATATCTGGAATATCACTCTGAGCCAGATTGGAAAATAAATCTACAGTAGAGTATGTAGTGAGGCAATATTAGCAATAGTGCTCAAAAATGTTCTGGAATCTTACATAGCTTAGCCCCCATCAGTTTTGTCATCCTAATATCATAAATTAGAAGTAAATACATTTTACATTTAAAAAATAAAACTGAACTCATTTCTTTTTTCAAAAACAGCAGTGCAGTCACTTTTGGGACTGAATATAGCTGTAGTAAGAAACAGAGAGTGATTAACATTTTCCAATTCATTCTTCCTCCATTCCTACTTGCTCTGAAGAAGGAAAAGGATACTTTTTCTATCTTCTATTCATCTGTTGTTTTTTTTTATTGAAAAGTTTTAAAGTACAGTTTTCCTTTAAAAAAACCCCTTCCCCCTCCCTCCTCCCCTCCCTACCTCCCCCCTTCCTCCCCCCTCCCCCCTCCCTCCTCCCCCCCTCCCTCCCCCCAACCCCCCTCCCCCCCCCGACTTCCCAGAGCTAAATACAAGGTATATATATATAAAAAAGCAATCATAAACAACCATATACTAACAACTATAAATTCTAAAATCCATCACTCTCTAACTTATATAGGATCAAACAAAACTTAGCATTATTAAATATATATAGAAGACTAAAATAGAAAAAAAAGAAAAAAAACACGAAAGAAGACTTATTCGAATGCTACATAAAACTTCTTAACCCTATACTTGTTCTGGATAAACTCAATCCATTTTCTCCATTCCATAATATAATGTTCTTGCGAGTAATCTTTCAAATAGGCCGAAATCTTCGCCATCTCCGCCAGGTCGGAAACCTTTAAAATCCACTCTTGTATAGTCGGCAATTCCTCTTTCTTCCAATATTGACCTATCAAAAGTCTTGCTGCCGTAACTAAATTCAACATCAACTTGGAGTCCACAACTGTAGCGTCCACAATTATTCCCAACAAAAAAAATTGCGGACAAAACTTTATCCTCCATTTAAAAATCTTCTGCATGTTCCACCAGACTTTTATCCAAAAAGCCTTGACCTTTTTACATGTCCACCATATGTGAAAATATGTTGCATCTTCATCACCACACCTCCAACACTTAGGCTGGTAATTCGGATACATACTTGCAAGCTTTTTAGGATCTAGATGCCATCTATAAAACATTTTATAAAAGTTCTCTCTTAGATTTTGAGCTTGAGTGAATTTTACATTCCTCACCCAGATCTTTTCCCACGTGTCCATTGTAATAACTTCCTGAATGTTTTGGGCCCATTTTATCATACAATCCTTAACAAGCTCTGTTTCTGAATCGATCTCTATCAATGCAAGATATATCCGTTTAATATGTGCTGGTCCCTGATTTCTAATTTGCTTTATCAAATTTTCATCAGTCATTGCAAATCCATTTTTCTGGTCTTCTTTCCACCTGGCCCGTAACTGAATATATTGAAACCAAGTCTGAACAACCTTCTCTTCTCGCAAGAAGCTATATGATTTCAAGCACCAAACATTCCTTTCCAAACTTAAAATTTCCTTATAAGTAGTCTCATCGTGTTTGAAACCAGCATGTATATTTTCTATTGCGTGTTTTGGGATTGCCCACAATGGTATCTTGCTGCTTAACTTATGTCTATACTTCTTCCAGACTCTCAGCAGTGCCTGTCTTAAAATATGCATCCTAAACACAGTATCTACCTTCTTATCATACAACAGATATGCATGCCAGCCAAACAACAAATCATGGCCCTCAAGATTTAATAACCTCGGTTGTGTCAAATTAATCCAATCACTTATTCCTACTAGTGCAGCAGCTTCATAATATAATTTAAAATTAGGCATTTTAAGGCCACCTCTCTCACGAGTATCCTGCATAATCTTAAGTTTAACTTGTGGCTTTTTCCCTGCCCACACAAATTTATTAATACCACGCTGCCATTCCTCCAAGTTAGAATCTTTCTTAAGAATCGGTATCATTTGAAATAAGAATAAAAATTTGGGCAGGACATTCATTTTCACTGCTGCAATCCGTCCCAACAAAGACAATTGCAATTTTTCCCAACTCTCCATTTCTTTTTGAATTTTCCCCCATAATTTTTCATAATTATTTTTATATAGCTTTGTATTAGAGGGCGACAAAATCACCCCCAAATATTTAACCCTTTTAACAATCTCAAATCCAGTTAATCCTTCTAGGAGAGCCTTCTGCGAAACTGTCATATTTCTAGCCAAAATTTTTGTTTTCTGTATATTTACTTTAAATCCAGAAACCTTCCCATATTGTGTTATTATCTCCATCAGGTCCACAACAGAGTTCTCTGGCTGGGTCACTGTAACAACCAGATCATCTGCAAATGCTCTCAATCTATAATCCTGATCTCCAACTTGTATCCCCTTAATTTTTTCCGAATTCCGAATCTTAACCAATAATATCTCTAATGTTAACACAAATAACAAGGGCGATAGCGGACACCCTTGCCTTGTGCCCTTCTCAATATTACATGCTATTGTCAAACTATTGTTAACTATGATTCGGGCAGTTTGTTTTTGGTATAATGCCCTAATCGGTTGTAAAATTTTTTCCCCAAAATCCATTTTGTCTAAAACTTTCAACAAGAATTGCCAGTTCAATTGATCAAAAGCCTTTTCAGCATCTAAAAAGATTAGCGCAGCAGAGATCTGGTTGTGCCTTTCCAAAAACTCTAACAGATCAACTATATGTCTCACATTATTTTTCATTTGTCTTCCACTAATAAACCCCGTTTGGTCCCCATGAATCACCTGTTGCAGAACCCTCATCAGTCTATTAGCCAAAACCTTAGCAAATATCTTATAATCTGTATTTAAAAGCGATATTGGTCTGTAATTTTTAACTAAAGTAGCATCCTGGTCTTCCTTCGGAATCAAAGAGATAAAAGCTGTTCTCCAAGACGGTGGCACCTTTCCCCCCCTCTGGATTGTCTGGAACAGTTCCTTTAACGGTTTTATCATCTCTAATTGTAAGTTTTTATAATAGGCCGCAGTCAAGCCATCCGTGCCTGGTGCTTTATCCACCTTCAGTTCCCTAATAGCTGTAAAAATTTCTTCTTCTGTAATCAGTTGATTAATCCCCTCTTTTTGTACTTGCGTAAGAACCGGGATGCTAGCATTCTCCAAATATGTATCAATATCTTTTGCATTAATGTCCTCTTTAATATATAATTTCGAGTAAAAATCCACAAAGGCATCCTTAATAAGATTCTGTTGATACACAACCCTTCCTTTATACTCAATCTTATCTATATTAGATGCCCTTTGTTTTTTCCTCAATCTATAAGCTAACCATCTGCCTGGTTTATTAGCGTTGCAAAAAATATTATGCCTAGCAAACCGCAGATTGGTCGCCACTTGATCAGCCATTAATTTATCAAATTGTCCTCTTAACAGTCTAATAGCCTCCTTGATCTTCACATCCTCTGGGTTCAAAATCAAAGCCTTTTCTTTTTCCTTTATTTCATTCTCCAGTTCTTTCCTTCTAGTTTCCACTGCACGTCTATGTCTATTATTCATATATATCAACACCCCTCTCATATAGGCCTTGCTAGCATCCCAAACCATATCCATAGAGGTACCCTTATTCATATTAATCTCAAAAAAATCCTTCATCCGCTGTTTGCATTCTTCCACATTTCTCTGATTTCTAAACAGATTCTCATTTACGCGCCATGAGCGCCTATCTCCTTTTTCCTTATCAATCTCCAACCACACTGGACTGTGATCAGAGATAATTCTTGCGCAGATCTTCACCTTTTTAGTTCTCAAAAGAAAATCATTAGTCAACAAAATAAAATCAATCCTCGAAAAAGATTGGTGTCTATCAGAATAAAAAGTATAATCCTTCTCCTGCAGATGTCTCTCACGCCAAATATCTCGCAATTCCAGGTCATCCTTCATTTCAAAAAAAGATTTAGGCAGTCTAGCGTGACTTGGAATGCGCTTGAAGGCTCCAGCCTTATCCAACTGTACATCCATAACTCCATTCCAGTCCCCCATAAAAATAAAAGATTTATAATCCAACTGGGTAAGCTTTGTATGAAGTAAAGTAAAAAAGTCAGCTTGTTGTTGATTTGGTGCATATAATCCAACTAAAAGCGTCTTTTTACCTTCTAACAACAGCTCGATCATAACATATCTTCCATGCTTATCTGCTTCAATTAAATCCGCTGTTAAGGCACTTTTAACATAAACAACCACTCCATTTTTCTTATTCTCTGCAGAAGCAACAAATTGCGTACCCAGCCTCGAGTTCAATAAGTACTTTTGATCCAAAACTCTAATATGCGTTTCTTGCAGGCATATAACATCTATCTTAAATTGTTTTAAATATTGAAAAACTTTCTTCCTCTTCTGCGGTGAGTTTAGTCCATTAACATTCCAGGTTAAAAATTTAGTTGCCATGTATATCCTCGAAAAGCTCTTGGACCACAGCTTTGATAGGACTAGCTTCCTTAGGCCGTGCTCCTCCCACAGCTTGGCTATGAATGCGTTGTGAAGAATCTGAAGACTTTTGCTGATCTTGTTCTTTTATTTTCTTTGCTCGTTTTAAAGCAGCACGCGTCACTCTTTGCTCTCTAGGATCATCCAAAGAAGTTGTAGCTTGATCTCATCCAGCACCATTTTCCTCTGTTTCCTCCTCTTGTTGTTCTTCTTCTCCAGATCCCTTTCCAGCTTCCAGAAGCGTTAATGGGGTTGCTTTTAAGACATTATTGTAGAAATCACGCGCTTGTTTCACAGTAATCAGCCTGTACCTTTTACCTTCATACATCACCATCAGCCCATCTGGAATCTCCCATCTGAACCTTATATCTCTTTGCTTAAGCTCTTGCACAAGAAATGTATAGTCCTTTCTTCCCCTTAAAATCCTTGGAGGAATTTCTTTTAAAACCAAAACTTCTTGTTCAGCAATCACAACCTTAGCATCATAGGCAGCTTGTATAACTTGATCTCTAATTTCTCTTTTTGCAAAGTAAACCACCACATCTCTTGGCAACTTTCTCTGTCTAGCAATCCATGAATTCACCCGAAACACTTTATCCATAGCTGCTCTTATTTCAGATGCTGGCTGATTCAATACCCCTTCGAGAGCCTCAGAGATGAGCTGCTTTAAATCTTCTTTAACATTCTCTTTTAAACCTCTGATTCTGACAGCAAACTGCATCTGGTAATATTGGGCAAGGCTTAACTCCCTTTCCAATTTGCCTCTTACATTTTCATTCTCCCGTGCTTTTACTTCTAATATAGCATTCCTTTGATCCAAATCATCCATTTTTTCATCTAAATCTTCCACACATTCCGCCACTTTATGCACTGAAGTCAAAATGTCTACCCTCATCACGCTGTACTTCTGTTCCATCCTCTCTTCCATTCTTTCCTCGAATTTCTCCAATTTCTCCTCCATCTGTGCAAATTTATCAGCAATTGATTGATTAATTGATTCCAAAATTACCTGGGCATGTTTATCCAGAGCATCTCGCAAATCCTTCGATGTCAGCACTTCAGGAGGGTGCAACGCCTGTAGTTATGATTGTTGCACCGGCGAGGATCCTCCACTCCGAAGAGTTTTAGAGGGAGGTTTAGCCGCCATCTTTTAATCCTCAATTATGACGCACTTTCAATTAAAGTTTAAAAAGTCCAACAAGTTCGAGAGTATAGTAAAATAATCCTCTTCACCTTTTCCTCTTGTACCGCTCTGCCTGCTCCTTTAAATCATAGTCCTTTCTTCAGGCAGGGATGGTTCGCAGATGCCTGGCTCTGCTCCAAGAAGTTCGGAGGAGAGACGACGGCCAGCTGGGAGCAACCCAGGCTTCGGGGGAGTTCAATCCTTCAGCCGCCCAAGCTCCAAGCTCAGGCGGCCTCGGAGAACTCTACCCCTACCTGGGGCCTCACCCCCTCCTCTTCTCCCGAGGAGGGGGCTTCAATTTCGCCCGAACAGCTGATCGGCGCTGTTTCGGGCGAAAAAACAAACAGCTGAGCCGCGGGCAGCCAGGGAAGGCTGTCTTCGGCGCCGTGCCGCCACCGGAAGTCTATTCATCTGTTTTTTTGTATTCTTCCCCCACTAGCCACACTTCATCAATAGTTTTGTTTTTCTTCTTCCCAAAACCTTGTTCTAAAATTAGCATCAAAATAATTTTAGCTCAGGTAAAAAAGTTTGCTGATGACATATGATTATTTCCTCAAATGGATACAAAGGAAGAGCAGCTTTTTTTCCTTCTAAAGGAGTAGAACTGCCAAAGAAATTCATGAGAATTCTCTGGGTGGCTGCCATCCTCCTTTCACAGCATTTGAAGTGATTGTCCCACAGTGCTTAAACTAAGCCCTGGCCTTTGCTTAGTTAGTGTTAAAGATAAGGTTCTCCCAAATATTCAAGGGGATCTTCAACTTTACTCATACTTTAGATCAGACATGTCAAACACAAGGCCCGGGGGCCGGATATGGCCCGCGAAGTGGTTTCATGTGGCCCGCGAAGCCATCCTGGAAACAGTGAGGGAACGGCCCCCACTGCCATGGCCCTGGCCCAGAGACCCTCCTTCTGCCAGAGACCCTCAGATCTGTCCCACTCCTGCCCAGGCACCCTTGATGCGTAGAGCTGGCCACGCCCACCCAGTAGGCCATACGCACTCTAGCCACGCCCACCCAGTAGGCCACGCCCACCCTGGCCATACCCACCCGGCCCCCTGAGGGCAACCACAATGCTGATGTAGCCTTCAATGAAATTGAGTTTGACACCCCTGCTTTAGATGATCCTGCCATTTGTAATAATTGCTATACCTCAGTCATCAAAGGTACAGTACTAGCAATGAAAAATTATGAGAAATGTATGGATGTGAGAAAAAGCATGTATTGTATCTTTGTTCATTTAGAGAAAGATAAACTGAATGGGCTTGAATTATGGATCACCTGGCATGAATAAGGAGTTGATGGTTTGTGTTAAATATGGTAAGAATGGTATATGATGGAAGTAAGGCACGTGTGAGAATAAATGGAATATAGTTAGTTCTCATTGACCATAATTCACAGCAGCAACATGGCCTTTAAACATGACATCACAGGTCCACACTGACTTATGTAAGATGCAAGCAAATCACAGCAGGCTGTTAAGTGCAATGCCATGACTTGCAACTTCCTGCCAGCTTCCCCATTGACCCTGCTTGTCAAAAGCCAACAGAGAAGGTTGCAAGTAGTGATCATGTGAGCACATGATGCTGTAACTGCTGTAAATGTGCACCAGTTGCCAAGTACCTGACTTGTGATCACACGACCATAGGGACACTATGATGGCTGCAACTTTGAGGACTGTTCCTAAATCTAATTTTTTAGTGCCATTGTACTTTGAACAGTCCCTGAATGAATGGTTGGTAAGCTTGTAATGATAAATGTTTCAACAAATTGAACAGAGAATAATACAGAGAATGTGATATCCCTTGGTTATTTTATATGCTTATACATACGTTTATGTATAAATGTTGATTTTGAGGTGTGTTTGCTGGAGATGGACTTATAATTTCATATAAAATGATACTGTGTATAGAAATCAAATTTTTCACATAGAATACAATGAGAAATATTGATCTGAAAATTAATGCATAAAAGACCAAAATACTTGTGTCAGAGAAAGCAGTTGGAGTGAATCGTTACAAGCTATGCATTTTCTAGAAGAAGGAGATTGGTTGGTATGCTTTAATATAGCATCTTGGCTGGGGAATCCTGGGAACCTACATATCTTTAAGTTGCCAAGGTTGACAAACACTGCCTTAAAATAGAATGCTTACCAAAGATGGGAAAATGAATGAAGAAATTTTAAGATGTGAAAATGTTCTGTGAGGGCAAAGTCAGAAGCACAGGGCCTGAGACCAGACTGATCCATTATAAAAACAATGCATCACTGTCAACTGTTTCTCCCACCCAAGAACAAATGGCCCTCAGCCTGTCATGACAAATGGACAGGATAAAGAAATGTCAGAGTTGAAAATTGGTTCTGTATATATAAAGCTTGGGTCTCAGAGTCTGCTATTGTTGCCTTTCTTTATACAATCTCAGACTTTCCTAGAAATAAAATTAACTTATCAAGAACTGGGTGTCTTCTATTTCCACATTGGACTGGGTGAAGTCTGACATGCTAATGGAAAGGTTGTAATATATGGTCTATTGCAAGGAATTAATGTTTATTAAAGGAAGCAAAAATAGTTATGTAAGAGGTTTCATGCCTACTTTTTAATATGAAAGTAAGAGCCAGGTGTCAAGCTACAAACTTTACTGCCTTTAGGACCGCAGCGTGCTTCTAACTTGCCAACAGAGGGGGGAGGAAGGGAAGAGAGATTTGAATCTACAGGTGTTCTTTAACAGTATGAGACACAAAGCTGCTGAAGAATTGTGTTGACAAAACTAAAGTATGTTCTCATAATAATTACTAGAAGATGTATTGGACAATATGATCTGTACTGTCAGAGAGGAGTGGGAAAAGTTTCATTCTTTTAATTAACTGCTTCCCTTTGACCCCACAGATTTGATTCTGCTCAATAAAAGTAATCATTAGAAGTTTACAATGGCTCTGATGTTTTGCTTGGTTGGGCTTTTCAGCCAAGGGTTAACACTAAGCTAGCTGTCTAAACAAATTAAATTCTGTTGAGAGGTCCAGAGCCCCTTTGCCCTGCTGGAAGCCTCCAGGGAGGTGGTGAAGACTCAGGGGAAGATGCCTGAAATGGAGAAGCCAGCTGGAGCTACTTGGGATTGATCAATGGAACTCCATCTGGAGCTGAGGGAGGCTTTGTAACCCCACCAGCCTCAACCCAATCCAAGCAGCAAGTTGAATGGAGGGAGCCAACCCTGGAGTGAATGGGTGGAGTGGCAGCATTCAACTGGCCTGAGTTGGAGAGGTGGAGAGAAGAGTTGTGGAGAACTGTTGAAGGTGAGTTCTGATCGTATTGCCCCAGCCCAAAGGAGCCAAGGGGATGGAGCAGTGGGGAGATGTGAAGACTCAGAGGGAATGGCATCCAGGGGCCAAGGTGTGGCAGTCAGTCACTGGAGCACCTGAGGCAGCAGTTCAGCAGCCTGGAGGTCCGTGGAGGAGGGTTGGTCCCATAGCTGGATACCAGACACCAAGGAGGTTCAGCCCCGACCCTGAGGCTGACATCGATCCCTTCACCCCAGCACTTAGTGGGAGCAGCAGCTGTGATGACGGGGGGAGGGGACAGTTAGCTTGCTGTCTGGGCTACCTTCCACTCTGAGACCCAGTCTGGGGTTGAGAGCCTACAGCCTGCTGTCACCACCTGCTCCACAGCTTGGGGAAGTGGGTTGGCAACTCCCACTGAATCACAGGTACAGAGCACAGCCAGGGAGGTATCCAGACCGCAGGGCATGGCTGTAGCAGCTTCAGCTGGAAACAGCACCCAGGCCACCTCCACCCCCAACTGCTGAGAGCAATGTTCAATGGGAGCTCAAAAAAGCTGGTGTTTTGCCTAAATCAAGTCTGAACCCACCTAGATTGGCATGGAGATGATTACCTTGATGATGTGGCCCGGGTGGATATCGTCGTGGCTAATCTCAAAGGGGAAGCAGCAGAATGGGTGACCATCCTCCATGACAAAGGTGCCCCTAAGCTGCTGGATCCAGATGCTTTCCTCTGTGGCCTCAGAGCTTAGTTTGGGGACCCTGCAGACCCAGTGGGCAGAGCTGGAAGTCTGGAGGGTCAAGCAGGGGACAAGTCCCGTAGTTGAGTACATCCGAGACTTCAGGTAGATCAAGGGGAGGCTGAGGCACTGGCCAGAACAGGTCCTGACCCAGTACTTTCAAAAGGAGCTGAGCTGCAACCTATTCCATCTGTGTCTAGCCTGAGGGATCCCAAATTGGCTTGAGGTCTGGTACCAACTAGTCACCACTGTGGACCTGGATCTGGCAGTATACAAGGGTGGTGGGGGTATCAGCCCATTCCTGAAGAAACTCCAGGAGAAGTGTGTCTTGGGGAGAAAGCAATTGGCAGCAGTGGCCCTGAGACCTGCAAGGCTGGCCAAGTGTGTGCCTGTTGTGTGCTTCTGCTGCAGCCAGGAGGGCCACCAAGCTGCAATGTGCCTGGCGCTGATGCCCCAGATGGCTCCTGTGCCCCTGACTCCCTTAAAGCCAAAGAAGCCACCCAAGAAAGGAAAGGAGGTCACAGGTGGCAACTTAGGTCGTTGAGGACTTTCATCCTGAGAGTGAAGGGGACGGAACTCCAATCAAAGAGGAACCGCTGATAGTCCTTTATGATAGCAAAATGAGGGAGAAGATGACCTGATGGTGAGTGATGATGACCCATGAGGTTAGCGTGGGCATCAAGGCATCCCCCTCAGGGGTGAGGGGATGGTTAAAGCCCTTGTGGACTCATGTTGCTCCCGTTGCCTAATTAGTCAGGTGATGGTGTAGAAGTTGAGCTTGCACATGAGGAAACTTAAAAAACCCATGTTCAAACAGGTTGATGGCTCACTGATAATGAGCAGCTTCCCATTCGACTGAGCCAGTTCAACTGGAATTAGGGGAGCACCAGGAGACCATTCGCTTCATGGTCATCCCAAAGATGGCAGAGCACATGATCCTGGGTCTGGCTTGGCTAGAAAGAAGGGAGGAGCAGCCCAAGAAGGTAGTGGTGAAGAGAACTCCTGAGTGCAGCAAGAGAGCATCAGAGGAAGAGGAGAGACTGCAATCCATTGCAAGGGAGTACTGAGACCTTTTGGAAGCATTCAGTGAGAAGGAATGATGTCCTGTCCCCCCCAATGCCCCGTGGACTGTGCCATAGAGATCCTGCCCAGAGCAAAACTCCCCAAACCAAAGATGTATTCCATGACTCCAAAGGAAATGAAAGACCTGAGGAAGTACCAGGGGGTTTATTCAAGCCATGAAATCTCGAGCCATGGCCCCAGTATTCTTTAAAGAAAAAAAAAGATGGGACACTTAGATTGTGCATGGATTTTTGTGGAATTAACAGAGTGTGCATGGAAAACATGTACCCCTCCCCCTCATTAAGGACATGCTTGGCCACTTAGCCAAAGGGAAGATATTCACGAAACTAGACCTGAGGGAGGTGTACTACTGAGTGAGAATTAAAGAAGGCGATGAGTGGAAGACAGCCTTCAATTGCCCCCTGGGGAGTTACCAGATTAAAGTAATACCATTTGGACTATAGGGCCCCCTGCATTGTTTATGCAACTCATAAATGAGGTGCTGCATGAGTATCTTTACAAGGTGTCTTAGTGAACCTTGACAATGTCTTCATTTACACTGAAACCATGGACAAACATGTGAAGCATGTGTGGCAAGTACTAAAAAAGCTATTAGACACTAAGCTGTATGCCAAGCTGTCTAAATGTGAATTTCACAAATATAAACTGGACTACTTGGGCTACCATGTGTTATGCAATGGAATAGAGATGGACCCAGGGAAGGTGAAATCCATCTTGGAGTGATAATCCCTTTACACTTGCAAGCAACTGCAAAATTTTCTGGGGTTTACAAACTTCTACAGGCAATTCATCCTCTCTTTTGCCAACATTGTTCTGCCAATCACTGAGCTGTTAAATATTAGGAAGAGGGGAATAGAAGCCTCAGCCAAATCAGCCCTTGAACTAGACAATGGAATGTCAAGCAGCATTTGAAAAGTTGAAGGGGCTATTCACCACTGAGCCAGTGCTAAGTCACCCTAACCCAGAGGACCCTTTCGTGAGTCAGGCAGATGCCAGTGATGTGGCTGTAGAAGCTGTCCTCCTCCATCACAACAAGGGGGATGGACCTGCAGCCGTGCACATACACATCTCGAAAGCTGAACAAAAAGGAAGAGAGATGGGCAGTGTGGGAGAAAGAGGCTTTTGCAGTTTGGTGGGCATTGCTAACCTGGAGGCAATTCCTGGAGGGGAACAAAATCCTCTTTGAAGTGTGGACTGACCATAAAAACTTAGAAGCCTTAAAAACTCCCCACAAACTTTCTCCCAAAGAGGTCAGATGGGAGCAGTATTTCAAAAGATTTGACTTGGAGCTAAAATACATCCCAGGGGGAAGAACTTCCTGGCTGATGCCCTGTCCTGCATGCCCCAATACAAAAGCACTCAGCAGGAGGTGGTGAGTCTGGTCATTCCCGATAGACAGCAAATGGAGCTGCCTAAGAGTGGGGGAAATACCGTGATCTGTACCGTAATACAGGGCTTTTCAACTTTTTCACCCACTGTACCACTTTTAGGATATGGCAACACCAGTCGCCCAGCAAGCTGTCAAAAACTTGATGACAAAAAAAAGAGAAAAGAGGAAAAAAGGGATGAAGTACAAGTAGTCCTCAACTTACAACAGTTCACTTAGTGACTTCGAAATTACAATGGCATTGAAAAAAGTGCCCCCCAAGCCACAGCCGAGCAAGACACCTGCTTGCCTGCCCAGCAGCACTCTTCCTCCTGTCCAAGGTTTTCACTGTTGTGAGCATTTCTTTTGAGGATTGGCAGTGGGGGTGGGGTGGGGGGGTGTTTGATTTTTATCCCCCCCCCATCTGCTGGGTGGTTGCAGCAGGTTTTGCTCTCTTCGCATGACCCTGGGACACTGTGACCATCATAAGTATGAATCAGTTGCCAAGCATCTGAATGTAAATCACAAGACCCTGGAGATGCTGCAACATTCCAGCTGATTGGCACTTCTTCTGGGCTCAGAAGCACCAGGATCAGCACCGAGCTCCAGCTGAAGCCTGGTGCTGATCCTGGCACTTCCACTGAGCCCTGATAGCCCTGCAGCTCCAGCCGTCTCGCTTAGGCTTGTGCAGTGCTGCCACCGGTTCAGCTCCTTCCCCTCCCCCACTACCACTTTTCTAGGATGGTGGTGTACCACCTGCCAAGTGCCAATGTACCACAGGTGGTACCTGTACCACTGGTTGAAAAGCCCTGCCATAATAGACTTGTTTTCCAAGCAAACCCACTTCATCACCTGTGCTGGTCTGCCCTCAGCCCAGAAGCTAGCAAAGATCTTTTTGCAGCAAATCTATCAGCTGCATGGAGTGCCTAAGTATAGCATCTCAGATCGGGGGATCCAATTCACTGCTACGTTCTGGAGGGAGTTTGTGAGGATGATTGGATCCTCCCAGGGGTTCTCTTCTGCTTTCCATCTAAGTATGAATGGATTTGCGGACCGTAGTGCCATAGTGAAGCAGTACCCATTTTGCTATGTCAACTACCAGCAAATGAACTGGGCAGAGTTGGTGCCATTTGCAGAGGTGACACAGTAGCACTGGTTTCACTCCATTTAAGTTGGCCACAGGGGTGGAGTTTGTGCCAATGCCAGAATGCCCCCCAAAGCTCCCATTTTCGATCACCCTGGGAGATTGAGTGAGTTCGTTCCAATGAATTTAGAGAAATGCAAAGAAGGCTCTAGTTAAGGCAGCTGAGAGTCAGAAAAAGCAGGGAGAAAAGAAATGGGCTCCACAGGAAGCATTCCATGTAGGGAAGAAAGTGTATCTGTCCACTAAGTATCTTAAGGTGAAACAAAGTTGCAAGAAGTTAGGGCCAAAATACATAGGCCCTTTCCTGATAGTGAAAGTAATCAACCCAGTAACTGTAGAGTTAAAACTACCAAGGTTATTGGATAAAGTGCATCCAGTACTCCATTGCAGCTTATTAAAGCCCAGGGCTTTTTTTCTCATAGAACGCTCAGAACGGAGTTCCGGCACCTTTTTTGGATGGAACCTTGTAGGGTAGACAAGGCGGGTTGTATGACATGTGTGAGTTCCGGCACCTTTTTCTTTTACAAAAAAAGCACTGTTAAAGCCATACAAGAAATCCATGCTGAGAGAAGTAGGGACGGTGGCTCCTGGAAGGGGAAACACAGCTTCTCCTGGCCCCATAGAGGGGAAGGGGAACCAGCTTCCCCTTGAGCTTCGGATGGCCCCGGACCTCCGGTCCTTTCGCCGCGACCTCAAAACTTTTCTCTTCCATCAGGCTGACCTGGATTGATGATGGGTTTTTAAATATGTTTTAATCTTTAATTGCAGTTAATTGATTTTGGGGCTGTTATTTAATTCGTTTTTTAATTTTTGTATTGTTGTTTTTATTGTTGTAAGCCGCCCTGAGTCCCTTGGGAGATAGGGCGGCATATAAGTCCCAAAAATAAATAAATAAATAAATAAATAAATTATGAAGCTAAGTGAATCCTCAACTCCAGAATCCACAAAGAGAAGTTGCAGTACTTAATTCAGTGGGAGGGTTACCTAATGTCATAATCTAGATGGCTAAAGGTCTATTGCAAGGAATTAATGTTTATTGAAGGAAGCACAAATAGCTATGAGCCAGGTGTCAAGCTACAAACCTTACTGCCTTTAGGACCGCAGCGTGCTTCTAACTTGCCAACAGAGGGGGGAGGAAGGGAAGAGAGATTTGAATCTACAGGTGTTCTTTAACAACGTGAGACACAAAGCTGCTGAAGAATTGTCTTGGCGAAACTAAAGTCTGTTCTCATAATAATTACTAGAAGATGTATTGGACAATATGATCTGTACTTTCAGAGAGGAGTGGGAAAAGTTTTATTCTTTTAATTAACTGCTTCCCACCATTTCCTTAGAGCTAGGTTCCCTTTGACTTGTGCTCATGTGCGAAGCTCCACATGCACAAGCAGAGGGCGCTTAAGTGGAGAATGCTTGTGCTCATGCACAAAGCTCCCCTCATGCAAGCTTTGTGTGCAAGTGCAAAGACCCACCGATCGTGCAAGTGGAGACCCGCCGATCGTGCAAGTGGAGCTTTGCATGTGTGTGCTTGCCCATCTCTCATGTAGCCCAATTTCAAACAGACTGTGGCACGGTAGTGGGTCATGGCCCAGGGGTTCGGGACCCCTGCTTTAAGGAATTGACTTGCCTTGAAGAGTATAGAAGGCTATGGAATGGCTAGTCAGGTGGTATGCAACTGCCTGTTTTGTAGAATGAGAGAGTTGGAATATCAGTTCTAAGCTCCATCAATTTCAAATGACGCAGACAGATGGTTGTCTAGTTTCTCTCTGGGTAATTGATACCACTGTCAAATCACTTTAACAACAACAACAACAACAACAACAACAACAACAACAACAACAACAACAATAATAATAATAATAATAATAATAATAATAATAATAATAATAATAATAATAATAATCCCATGGGTGGGCCTGGACGGCTATCAGGTGTGGTCCCTATGGTTATGGAATTACCAATTTTTGGATTGGTAGTGGCTTAGCCACTGTGAACCAACCCAGGCACCTCCCATCCCCAATGATGAGAAGAAATTAAAAAAATCCCATACCGGATCGGTTGTCGCCCGCGTCAACAAGGACCACGTCAGATGCTATGGCTCCTGGACATCTGTCAAAAAATGGGCCACAGGGCTCAGTTGTTACTGCTGGGGAACCAGAGTGTACAACTGTAAAGTGACTGGAACAAAAGTGCAAAACCTGGACAACCAAAGAAAATCGAGAAATCATCCAATGCTACTACCAGGCAGAACCAACAGCCAGGGGATTTCAAAAAAGAATGATGCAACTGTGGAAGGAAAAGCATCCTGAAAGTGATGTAACCAAACAACGATTAATGGATCAAAGACGTTTCATCATCCGTAATAAAGTTTTTACAGATGTGGAAATTCAACATCTAAGAACATTGGCTAAAAAGAAAACAACAAGCAATGATGATGAACAGGCTGAAGAAATTGTTCCAATACCTGAACAAACTGACCAACTGACCAACCAGCGGAAGAAGCCGCCACACAGGATGAAGATTCCCCTGTGCAACAACTCGAAAGTACAGAGCTAAGTAATCTAGCAAAAATGCTGAAAACCACATCAAAGAAAACACAGAAAGAAAGACTGCCTGCCATCCGTGAAGTGCATAGCAAATGAGTGAAAGATCTACTAAATGTTGTGAACAACATTTTAACTTCCATCCCATCCAGCACACTGTATGAAACAAACCAACTAATGTACAGTACAGCCGCCATTATAACTGCAGAATTGGGTTATAAAATGCCAAAAAAGAAACCCACTGGAACACCAAAGTGGAAAATTCGACTTGAAAATAAAACAAAAAAACTACGAGATGTCAGCAAATTGAAATACTTGAAAGAAGGAAAACTAAAGAACGAAAAGCTTAAAAATAGTTTATACAAAAAATATAACCTGGAGGAAAAAACAATAACAGAAATCATGGAAAACCTAAAACAGTGTGTTAACAGCAACAGCAAAGAAAATTGAAAGATATGAAGGATGAATAAAACAATATTGTGAAAATGTCCAGTTCAGAAAAAACCAGCACCTCTTCTATCAGTCACTTGATGAAAATAGAGTCCAAACTACTGTTCTACCACGTAAAGCAAAAACCTTAAACTTTTGGAAAGAACTGTGGGAAAACCCAGTGGAACATAATAAAACTGCCTCCTGGACCAAAGATATCCAAAAACAAGCAACACAAAACAAAATGGAGAATACTGTAATAACCACTGATATGGTTGCAAAACAAGTAAAGAAGGTCAAGAACTGGAGTGCACCTGGCCTGGACGAGCTACATGGATAATGGTTGAAACACCTCACCAGCCTCCATCACCACATGGCCACTCAGTTTGATGAAATGCTTCAAAATGCCACAAGTGAAGAATGGTTAACGGCTGGTCGAACATACTTGATAATGAAAGACCCTGAAAAGAGCACAGAACCAAGCAACTACCGCCCAATTACTTGTCTGCCAACAACATTCAAACTTTTTACAAGAATACTGGCAAATTCAGTATTCAATCATCTGATGGAAAACAATTTGTATCCAGCAGAACAAAAAGGAAATTATAAAAAATTAAGAGGAACAAAAAATCAGCTACTCATTGACAACTTAAAAATGCAAAATGATGAAAAACAAATTTAAATATGGCATAGATTGATTACAAGAAAGCATTTGACTCATTACCCCACAGTTGGATTAATGCGTGTTTGGAAAACTTTGGAATCAGCAAAAACATCTGTACATTTTTGAAAGCAAATATGCAAAAATGGAAAACAGTTCTAACAGCAAATGGGGAGAACATTGGTGAAATCAACATCAGACGAGGAATCTTCCAAGGGGACTCACTTTCACCACTACTGTTCAACATTGCATTAATTCCATTGACAATAATATTATGAAACACAAAAACTGGGATACCACATCTCAAGCCAGCATGGCAAGATAAACCATCTACTAAAAATGGATGACTTAAGACTGTATGCGAAAAGCGACAATGCACTTGAATCAATACTCAACGCAGTTTAACTGTTTAGCAGCAACATCAGAATGGACTTTGGACTTGGAAAATGTGCTATATTATCCATGCAATGAGGAAAAATGGGAAAAATAGAAGAAATAGAACTGGGAAATAGAAGTATTATGAAAGCAGTAGCAAAGGATGACGGTTACAAATACCTAGGCATATTGGAAGCAGATAACATCTTGAATGGAAAAGTCAAAGAGTCAACACAAAAGGAATACATCAGAAGAGTCCGCAAAATACTAAAATCAAAGCTGAATGGTGGAAATATAATTAAAGCCATTAATACATGTGCAGTCCCAGTGATACGCTACCCAGCTGGAATTATTAACTGGACATTGGCCAAATTGGAACACCTAGACCGGAAAACATGTAAACCTTTGAACATGTTGGAGCTGAGGACTGCCCCCGACCTCCGATCATTCCGCCGGGGCCTGAAGACCTGGCTCTTCGAGCTCTCAGGCCCAGGCTGAGGAGAAATTTTTAACTGGGGTTTTAAGTATACAGGGTCAATTTAATATTTTTTAATTTGGTTTTTTAACTTTTGTATGGTGGATTTTTTAATTCCCTGTAAACCGCCCTGAGTCCTCAGGGAATAGGGCGGTATATAAATGTAACTAAATAAATAAATAAATAAATGTACCATGCTCTACATCCACGAAGTGACATCGACAGATTGTACCTGCCAAGAAGAATAGGGGGCAGAGGGCTACTGCAAATCCACCAAACTGTAGAAGAAGAAAAACGAAGTTTGAATGACTATGTGAATCAAAGTACAGAATAATTGCTGCAGGCTGTGAAACCAGAGAGTATTATAAAAATAACAGAAACAAAGGCAGAATATAAGGAAAAACGGCTGGATGATAAATAGATGGAAAACCAAAGCTTTTCATGGACATTTGAAAAACATTGAAGGAAAATGTGATAACAACTTGACACGGGAATGGCTTAAGATGGGAACCATCAAGAAAGAAACAGAAGGGTTAATACTGGCTGCTCAAGAACAAGCACTACAAACTAATGCCACGAAAGCGAAGATACAAAAATCTACTGACAATCCAAATTGCCGACTTTGCAACAACAAAGCTGAAACTGTTTCACATTTAATATATGAGTGCAGCAAAATCATGTAAACTGATTACAAAACTAGACATGACCGAGTTGCTAAACTAATCCACTGGGCATTCTGTAAAAAAAATACAACTTGCCTGTGTCCGAAAAGTCGTGGGAACATAGGGTGGAAAAAGTTGTCGCGAATGAGAGGGTGAAGATCTTGTGGGACTTCCAAATACAGACAGATCGCCATTTGGAACACAACATGCCAGATATCACAGTTGTAGAGAACTGAAGCATACAGCTGATTGATATCGCTGTACCAGGAGATGCCAGAGTCGAAGAAAAAGAACTGGAAAAAATTACGAAATGCCACGACCTGGCCATTGAACCTGTGCAATTGTGGATGAGACATGTAACAGTGATACCCATTGTCATCGGGGCACTGGGAACTATGTCCAAAAACTTTACAAAATACATCAAGAAATCGCAGCTTCCTGCAATTACTCCAGCAGCTACAAAAAACTGCGCTACTTGGAACATCTTACATTTTAAGGAGATACCTGGTTGATACCTAGGATGCTGGCAGCAACCCGTGTCGACCATTAGTGCCAGTCAATTTGAGTGTTCAGTTGACTGAGTTTCATGTTTTATGAATAAAAGTTTTATAATAATAATAATAATAATAATAAAAATAAAAATTGGAAGGGACCTTGGAAGTCATCTAGTCCAACCCCCTGCTTAGGCAGAAAACCCTATACCATTTCAGACAAATGGCTGTCCAGTCTCTTCTTAAAAATTTCCAGTGTTGGAGCATTCACCACTTGGAGGCAGGTTGTTCCACTGGTTAATTGTTCTAACTGTCAGGAAATTTCTCCTTAGTTCTAGGTTGTTTGTCTTCTTGACTAGTTTCCATCCATTGCTTCTTGTCCTGCCTTCAGGTGCTTTGGAAAATAGCTTGACTCCCTTTTCTTTGTGGCAGCCCCTGAGATATTGGAACACTGCTATCATGTCACCCCTCATTCTTCTTTTCGTTAAAGTAGATATACCCAATTCCAGCCACTGTTCCTTATATGTTTTAGCCTCCAGTCCCCTATTCATCTTTGTTGCTCTTCTCTGTACACTTTCTAGAGTCTCAACATCTTTTTTGCATCGTGGTGACCAAAACTGGATGCAGTATTCCAGGTGTGGCCTTACCAAGGCATTGTAAAGTGGTATTAGTACTTCACGTGATCTTGATTCTATCCCTCTGTTAATGCAGAGTAGCACTGTGTTGGCTTTTTTGGCAGCTGCAGCACACTGCTGGCTCATATTTAAGTGATTGTCCACTAGGACTCCGAGATCTCTCTCACAGTTACTACTATCGAGCAAGGTACCACCTATACTATACCTATTCATTTGATTTTTCCTGCCTAAATGTAGAACCTTACTTTTTTCACAATTGAATTTCATTTTGCCCAGTGTTCGAGTCTGTCCAGATCCTTCTGTATCTTAAGCCTATCTTCTGGAGTATTGGCTATTCCTGCCAGCTTGGTGTCGTCTGCAAATTTGATGAGTTCCCCATCTATTCCCTCATCCAAATTGTTGATGAAGATGTTGAAGAGCACTAGGCCCAGAACAGAGCCCTGGGAAACCCCACTACACACTTCCTTCCATGTAGATGCAGTTCCATTGAGGACCACACGCTGAGTACGGCCTGTCAGCCAGCTACGAATCCATCTGGTGGTGATGCTATCTAACCCACATTTTTCTATCTTATCAAGTAGTAGGTTATGATCTACTTTATCAAATGCCTTATTGAAGTCCAAGTAAATTATATCCACAGTATTCCTCTGGTCCACTAATTTTGTCACTTGGTCAAATAATGCAATAAGATTTGTCTGGCATGATCTGTTTTTGACAAATCCATGTTGGCTTTTAGTAGTGACTTTGTTTGCATCTAGGTGTTCGCTGATTTGTTGTTTGATTATCTTTTCCAGAATCCTCCCAGGTATTGAGGTCAGGCTGATAGGTCTATTTTTTCCCTTTTTTGAAGATGGAAACTACATCAGCTCTTTTCCTGTCCTCTGGTAGTTCCCCAGTGCTCCAGAATCTTTGAAAAATATTGTTCAGTGGTTCTGAGATCACATCTGCCAGTTCCTTGAGAACCTTGGGGTGTAATCCATCTGGTCCTGGTTATTTGAACTCATCTAGGCTGGACAGGTACTCACTTACCATTTTCTTGCCTATCTTAACTTGTGTTTCTATTCTGGTTTTTATGGCACTGTTTTTGATAGGTTGGACTGTTTTTTCTCTTTGTGTAAAAACAGATGCAAAAAACGAGTAAAATAGTTCTGCTTTCTCCCTGTTGCTTGTCACCTTCTTGCCACTTTCCCCCACTAATGGACCAATCATTTCCTTAACTTTTTTTCTTGTTTTTTACATGTTGAAAGAAGCTCTTTTTTTGTTGTTTTTGACTTTCGTCGCAAGCCTTAGTTCATTTTGAGCCTTAGCTTTCCTCACTTCATCTTTGCAGGCACGGGGTATTTGCTGATATTTTGCCTTAGTTATGTGCCCCTCTTTCCACTTTTTATACTTGTCCTTTTTACCTTTCAATTTATCAGAGAGTTCTTTATGCAGCCATGCTGGTTTCTTTTGAGAGCTGCTATTTTTCTTCTTTGTTGGTATTGTGCTATACTGGGCTTTTATTATCTCACTTTTCAAAATTTCCCAAGCTTCTTGAGTTGTTTTCCCTTTTAGGATTCTCATCCATGGAATTCTTCCCAAGGTCTCTCTAGGTTTATTGAAATTAGCTCTTTTAAAGTCCAAGATTCTAGTTTGACTGTGTTCTATTGCTTGTGCTTCCAGAATGTTGAATTCCATTATTGCATGATCACTTCCCCCCAAGGTTCCTATGGCTTCAACACTTTCTATCTTTTCATCTCTGTTAGTGAGGATTAGATCCAATATGGCTAATCCCCTAGTTCCCTTCTCTACTTTTTGGGAGACAAAGTTGTCTGCTAGGTTTGTCAGGAATCTGTTTGATCTAGTAAAGTAAGTTTCTCCCCCCTCCCCCAATTTAGAATCTACATCCCTGTAATGTCCTATACTTTGGAACAATTAATTGAATGAACACGGTGTTTTTTATATCCCTTTCAAGGTATGTCTACATAATGGTAAGGCTTCAAAGTAGCAAATGTTTCTTGGATTATAGTGCAAATAACACATCTCCAGCAATATCTCACTATTCTTATGGCTGTCATAGCAATCAACATTCTGTATTTTTCAGGAGCAATCAAAACAGGAAATATTTGCATTTGATATTCTTTGCATCCTTCCAAAGAAATAAATAACTTTGAACAATGGGCCGTATCCAACAAAATGAATTTCAATGTGGAGAAAAGCAAAGTCTTACATTTAGGCAGTAAAAACCAAAGGCACAAATACAGATTGGGTGAGACATGGCTTAAAAAACAGTAACTGTGAAATTATTATAATTATAATTATTATAATTTGTCACCTTTTTTTAACTTACACCTCTGTACAGAATTTTAAATCATGTCCTGTTAGCTTCCTGCATTCCCAACATATTCTTGTGAAGTAGCATCTGCAAATGTAATTAACATTCTGTTTACTCTGTTCTCTTAATATACTACTGCAGATTAGCAATCATGTAATGAAGCTCACCCAAATTTAATACTTTTCACATTTTTTTCATATTGCCCTTTCATTATGGAATAGTTGTGGTTCCTATGCAAATATAGAGACTTTACATTGTTTCACTGTGCATTTAAAACATAGAAATGGAACACACCCAGAATTTAAAAACATCTGACTGATTTCATGTCTGTGCAAGCTCCATTTTATTTCTGAGACTTCCATCAATAAGAGTATCATGTGCTGAATCAAAACATATTTTCCCTAGTAATAATACATTTCTTCTTGTTCTCTACAGAGCTCAGAGTGTTATTCTGACACTAATTTAGAATTTTGGAAGACCAGAGTTGTTTAGAATTAATGAAAGGAGGTTGATAATCTCTTCCTGCATCTGATCCAAATGTACACAGATAATATGTACCTAGTATGAATTCCAGAAAGGAATCTCATCTACAATAGCAACTATGACACACCCTAACTTAAAATTTAGCAAGGAACTATCCCCCATTTTAAAGACTTTTGGGGAAGTAATGGAAAACCACAATAAAATGCCAGCTTTCTATCACATTCTAGTCCATTCTGAGCAAACAGAACTAAAGCCTGCTTTCCAGCAAACACAAAAAGACTGTTTTGGAACAAAAAGTAAGTGTAGTTCATAGTTTAGCATACACATTCTGAACAGCATATTCTTTCATGTAACAATTCAAATATTTCATTATTAGCATTGTCCATCTATTGGATGAAAGAATTCTTTTTTTGACATGGGTTTTATCATAAGTTGTTTATTCAATTTGGAAAAAGCTTGAGTGCGTACTTTATTTTATTCATTTCATTTCTATGCAGCCCTTTCCCAAAGGCTAAGATACTTTAACAGAAGAAAGGTCAAGGAAGGAAAATGCTTCTATGTCTTCATTTTCAGATCTTTGGATCCAATGGAAAAAGTTCTCATATATGTCTTAAGAGCCTTCTGAACAATACCACAGAGAAATATGTGTAATATTTTACAAAACTATATGCAATTATTTTATTTTTAAGAATTGAACTGGATCTGTGCTAAATGCTTTACAATATTAGTCACAAATGTTTGTACTTATTTACATAATCCATAGTCCTATGATTAGTGGGAGAAACAACACAGTGGAAAAAAAAGGCAGATAAGAACCCAATAGGAAATAATTGATCATAATCTGAGGAAATGTCTTTTTCCAAGGATTTTTATCCACCCTATTTGATCCAGCAGATTGGGCATGCTGCAGATCCCATCAACTAAAGATTGTTGACTGGCAGGAACTAGAAGACAGCCTTCTCTCTTGTAGCCCCTGCTTTGTACAATACAGTATTTTCTCCTCAGATTAGAATGGCTCCAATCCTGCTGGCCTTTTGCAAGTCTAAGAATTTGGCTATGTACTCAAGCCTGAGGCTCGGAATGTGTTAAGGGCCGTTTGTTGACTAAAGTGATAGTTGGCTAACTATCTTGCCTACTGTATATATTTATTTTTGGATGTTTTATTGTTTTGAAATAACTGTTTTATAGTTTTATAATTATAAACAGCCGAGATAGGTGGCTATAAAAATTGACTGAATTAATAAATAAAATTATTTCAGTATGCAGAGTTCAATTTTGCCTGGCTTTAAATTTGAAAAAAAAGAGGCTCAGTTGTTGTTTTTAACAAGCAGAGGCTATCTTGAAAATCTGTAAAGCTCATCATGTTTAAAAATAGGATAGTGGTCAAAGTATTCTAGTTTCTAAACTATCCACAAAAATGAAACTCCATTCAATGCATTTTACTATCTGAAACAAAGCAGTTAATAAATAATGGATACATTTCTATTCCATATTTTCTGTGTTAGCTCAAAGCAAGATAGAAGGGATCTTTCCAAATGTTACTTATACAGCCAAAGGTATTTAGTATGTCTCAAGCTGGCAGTTACAACTAAGACCCCATTCTTTTGTATTTGCATATGATACTGCACAAGGGGCTGGACTTGTATTCCAAGGCCACACTTGGAATACTGCATCCAGTTTTGGTCACCACATTGTAAAAAGATGTTGAGACTCTAGAAAGAGTACAGAGAAGAGCAACAAAGATGATTAGAGGAGTGGAAGCTAAAATATATAAGGAAAAGTTGCTGGAATTGGGTATATCTAGTTTAATGAAGAGAAGGACAAAGGGTGACATGATAGCAGTGTTCCAATATCTCAGTGGCTGCCACATAGAAGAGGGAGCCAAGCTATTCTCCAAAGCACCTGAAGGCAGGACAAGAATCAATGGATGGAAACTCACCAAAGAAAGAAGCAACCTAGAACTAAGGAGAAATTTCCTGACAGTTAGAACAATTAATCAGTGGAACAACCTGCCTCCAGAAGCTGTGAATGCTCCAACACTGGACAATTTTAAGGAGAGACTGGACAGCCATTTGTCTGAATGGTATAGGGTTTCCTGCCTGAGCAGAGGGTTGGACTACATGACCTCCAAGGTCCCTTCAAACTTTATTATTATTATTATTATTATTATTATTATTATTATTATTATTATTATTATTATTATTATTATTATTATTCATCGCAGAGTCAGCTAGATGTTCAGACTGGATTTTGCATTTTTGTCTACCTATCGAGTCCTTAACAAGGACCTGGGATAGGCAGATGTTTGATGGTATTATAGATATCATCGCAGGATGGAAGCAGTTCCTAGTAAGGCTACCTTTGCAATTGACTAATGGTGAATTTGTCAATGCCAATGGTGTTCAAGTGGTGCTTCAGTTGTTTTGGGATTGCACCCAAGGCACCTATTACTATTGGTACTACCCTTGCTTGCCTTTGCCCACAGTCTTTCTATTTCTATTTGTAGAAGGGCCAGATGATCATGGCATCTGGCCCTCTCAATTCCTGGCAAATAGACGGGGAAGAAATGGAGGTAGTGACAGATTTTATTTTCCTGGGCTCCAAGATCATCGTAGATGGGGACTGCAGCCAAGAAATTAAAAGACGCTCCTGGGGAGGAAAGCTATGGCAAATCTGGACAGCATACTAAAAAGCAGTGATGTCACCCTGCCAACAAAAGTGCATATAGTCAAGGCTATGATTTTCCCAGTTGCAATGTATGGCTGTGAAAGTTGGACCATAAGAAAGGCTGAGCACCAAAGAGTTGAAGCCTTTGAACTATGGTGCTGGAGAAGACTCCTGCGAGTCCCCTGGACAGCAAGGCGTTCAAACCACTCAGTCCTAGAGGAGATCAACCCTGACTGCTCTTTAGAAGGCCAGATCCTGAAGTTGAAACTCAAATACTTTGGCCACCTAATGAGAAGGAAGGACTCACTGGAGAACAGCCTAATGGTGGGAAAGATTGAGGGCAATAGAAGAAGGGGACGACAGAGAATGAGGTGGCTGGATAGAGTCACTGAAGTAGTAGGTGTGAGCTTAAATGGACTCCGGAAGATAGTAGAGGATAGGAAGGCCTGGAGGAATGTTGTCCATGGGGTCGTGAGGGGTCAGACACAATTTCGCAACTAACAACAACATTGCAGGTCAGTGACCACAGCAAACATAGTCAAACTACTATCCTCAGATAGCCAAAAACAGCTCCCCAAACCAAAAGATTTGTGATGGGTCCCACAGATTAATATTTGTTGTGACGACTGTACAATTTCTCCATCTCTGCTATCCAAAGTGTCATTTACTTTGTTTAATGATAAGGCTGAAATAGTGCTTAACCCTGCTATTCAAATATTTCCCCAGTTTTATCTTTACAAGCTATCATTTGTCTTTCAGGTCAAAACATACAACTAAGTATAAGTTAAATAACAGCTTTATGGGAAAGGGAGAGGGAGGTAGGGGTTAATCAAGAAAACTACAGAAGGACAAGGTTAGAAAATCCAATTAATTTTTAAAAGCCTACTCCTGATGATTCAGGCTCTGTTTTTATCAGTGCTTTGCAGCTGCTATTAAAGCATAGCGACTGGGAAGATCTGTTTCACAATCTCTTTAGTCAGAGAAGAAATCACTTTAGTTAGAGAAGAAATATATAGTTACCAAAGAAACAATCTTCTTATGGCTGAGAATAATTAATGTATCTGTTAAATCATTGTTTCCTTGTCAAAAAAAGGAGCTATTTCAGTATGTATATGTAGTGTGCATGCATGTGGGGAACAGGCTCGTGCAATTTGTGTTTGGGCATCTATGATAAATTGTGAGGGTTTGTTATTGTCTCTAGTCTATATTCTCTCCTGTTGCTGCCGTGTTGACGCTGGGCTTAAAGAGGAGTGGGGAGGCAGATGAAAATAGCATGGGTGCTAGCAATTGTCTGGGCAGCCTGCTCTCCCACATAAGTATCAAGAGTATCATTGGAATTAGTTCCAACTTGCAGCTGGCAACTACTTTGGCTGGCAACTCAGTTTTTATTTGTTGAGCAGTTCTGTGGGTGATTGGGTCTCTTTTGATCAGATGGGAATGTTGCTGTTTGCACCAAGAAAACAATGTACTCTAGGAAAACAGGCAGAGTACAGCTTCTTGAATTTTCCCTACTCTTTTATTAGCAGTGGTCATATGAAGCATTTGTATTTTCTTCTTGTAACAAAGGTATATGTTGTGCATGCATGTAAGTTGAATACTGTGTTTGTACATGCACAATACAATGCAAAGTACAGTCTGGGCAAGATATGGTCTTTTTGATGCCATTTGTAAGCATGTCACCAAGTTTCGTTAATTGAATCTGGCTTCCCTTATTGATTTTGCTTGTCAGAAATCCCCTGAGAAATTAGTGATCACATGACCCTGGAATGCTGCAACCATTGTAAATACATGCCAATTGCCAAGCGCCAAATTTTAACATATAACACATGACGGGGACACTGCAACAGTTGTGAATTACTTGTAAATCACTTTTTTCAGCACTGTCATAATTTTGAAAGATCGTTAAACAAATGGTTGTAAGTTGAGGACTACCTGTACTACACCATCAAGACACAGGCTCCACTTCTTTTATATATGATTATCTGCTGTAGGACAACGTTGAATGTATTGTATGGCTTTTCTGGACTCCCTTTATCATGCTGCTTTGAAATGTCTTTGGTCAATACTATTAAATTAAAATATAATTCAGAAGATTTTGCTAATTCAGAAAAGGGAACCCATTTTCAATATCCTGTTCTACCCTGAAGATAACACACATTTGGCTAATACACGATATAGGGTGATGTCAGAGAAAAAGGAGAGCAGAGATGACTTAGCTCGTTTCTAAGTGATACTTTGAAAATAAGTCACATAATGGTTGGAGAGAGTTTTAAATTAATGTAAGCAAATGCCATGAGAAATTTTGATTTTTGGCTCCAGTCAGTAGGGCAGTGATAAGAGGTTGTGTGAGTTCTAGTCTAAAACACACTAAGAACACCCATTTGTGAGTCTCTCCCCCCCCCCCCATTTTAAACAAATTCACACCAATGCATGGGCATAAGTTCTGATATAAATCTGTTCCCAAATGAAACAAAACAGGAAAATAAACTGCACCGCACAAAACCTCTACCTTATTAATACCTAGGATTAAGGTATCTGGGCTGTAAAAACCCAAACTGCAATAGATGACAGCAAGGAGTTAAGAGTTTGGGGTATTACTTTTTAATGGTTGCTGGGCACATAACTGAAATGTTTGCAAATGACTTTTTTCTCCTGTGACTTCCACAGCATACTTTTACCAGGTAGTAGCAATGTGCTCTTGCTGCTTATTCAGCATGGGAGTGATCATAATAGGTTGATCAGCTGACAGTGCATCTTCTATTCTATTTCATTTGGCCATGGTGATTCCCCCTGGGTAACTTTGGGCCAGTCACTCAGTCTCAGCCCTTGATGAGAAGGCTGAAAAATATTTACTTAGTAACCCACAATTGACTGATGTATTGATTATGGCCCCTAACTTTAACTAAAGAGATCTTCAACTTGCAGTGGTTTAATCAGGGAACATCATCATCATCTCTTAGTTTATAGTTCTACTGGTTTCGTTTGAACTGCCAAGAATTATTGAGACTCAGGCAGTATACAATTATTTAATTAAATCAAATAATCTACTATTGCAAATGGAGTTCAGTACAGAAGGGAGTGACCAAAGAAGCAGTGGGTTTCAAAATTATTTCCTGAATGCTGATTGCATTGATTGTGAAAGTAATTTGATGTGGAATCACTTACATAGAAAGAAGATTAATTCTGATACTATATGTTTAAGGAAAGGCTTAATTCATAATAAAGTTTGGAGATCTCTGAGGGCAATACCTAAAACTTTTTGAGAGTGGATGCTGCCTTCTAATAAGGTTATGCGATCCTACTTAGTTTAAAGTGTGAGTTATGTTAGTGACTTGACTCTTTAGTAAAGGTAAAGGTAAAGGTAAAGGTAAAGGTTCCCCCGCACATGCGTGCTAGTCGTTTCTGACTCTAGGGGCCGGTGCTCATCTCCGTTTCAAAGCCAAAGAGCCAGCGTTTGTCCAAGGACGACTCCGTGGTCATGTGGCCGGCATGACTAGACGCCAAAGGTGCACGGAACGCTGTTACCTTCCCACCGTAGTGGTCCCTATTTTTCTACTTGCATTTTTATGTGCTTTCGAACTGCTAGGTTGGCAGAAGCTGGGACGAGTAACAGGCGCTCACTCTGCTACGCGGCACTCGGGATTCGACCCGCCAAACTGCCGACCTTGTGATCGACAAGCTCAGCGTCCTAACCCACTGAACCACCGCGTCCCTTGACTCTTTAGTAACAGGTATTTAAAATGTTTGCTGTGTGAAAATTTTACTAAGCCAAATCTGATTAATAGATAAGCAATAAAATTGTCAATATCTGTAGCATCTGGAAGAAAGGACAAATGGCAAAGACATGCCACTTAGTTGTAATCTTCATCTCTTGGGGGTATTGCGTTTCTATTTATATTGCAGTAATTATTTCTAAATTTGCATGTATTCATATAGGCAAATTTGCCTCAGCACATTTTGTGGAAATCAGTGCTGACTTTTGCCCCCTTTTTAATAATGATGCTCTCAATTTAAATCTTAACTAATATTGATTAAAAGTGGCCTTGAGTTCTGCTTGTGCTATATTGACAAAATCACTACAGATGGAGGCACTCAAGGTTCCCTCTTTCTCTTAAAATTTTTAACCTCCAGGGACCTCGGAGAGGCAGACTCTCACCAACATCCACCCACCCTCTCCTCACGATTGGATGGCTTGCCTGGGAGGTTGAGGCAGGCTGGATAAAAAGACAGGTCGGGCTGTAATTTGAGGACTCTTGAGCTACAGTTTTGGTGGCTCTGTAGGCAGAACTGCAAAGTTCTCTTCTCTGACAGAGCCACCGAAGCAGCAGGTGGAGCGCCAGAGGCTCGGAGAGGGAGGGTGCTGAAGTGGGTGGTCGGGCCATTGGCAAGAGCAACGCGTCTGAGCGGAAAGCGGCCTTAGAACAAGTGGGGCAGGTAAGGAAAGAAATCCTTGCTCCCCCCAGAAATTGCCTTTCTTTCCTTACCTGACTCCCAGCCCCGTGCCATTTCTCCTTCATGATCTGCCGCCGCTGCTATGTGAAGGAAAAAGATCAGAAAAAAAGGTCAGTCAATCAATTCTAACTTCACGATCTTTCATGAGAAGTTGGAATTGATTGACTGATCTTTTTCCCCCCCAAAAAACTTCCTTTGTTTCCTTGCATGTGGCAGCAGTAGCGGATCATGAAGGAGAAAGGGCATGGGCTGTGAGTCAGGTAAGGAAAGAAAGGCAATTTCTGGGAGGAGCAAGGATTTCTTTCCTTACTTGCCCCACTTGTCCTGAGGCTGCTTTCCGCTCAGACACATTGCTCTTGCCAATGGCCCGACCACCCACTTCAGCACCCTCCCTCCCCGAGCTTCTGCGCTCCACCTGCTGGTTTGGTCGGCCTACCAGCCCCCACCTCAACCACTGCCCAGCACAGCTGCTCCAGGGCTGCAGGGGCTGGCCTGGCACAGGACGGGCACACGACCCACCCTCCTGCCAGCATGCAGGGTAATGTTGCTGCGCCCGCCCCTGCCCAGATGCCCTCACCTCCCTCAAGCGTTTTTTTTTACTAACCTGCCTTTCATCTGCATTTTGTTTCTCTGTTCACTTCTCAGCCTTCACTGTTTGTTTGTGGGACTATCGGTAAAAAAAAAGTGCTATCAGACTTTCTAACTTCTTGAGATCTCACATGGCAACCTTACCCTGCGCAGGTATTGATGCAGGTTGCTCATGGATGGGACTGAAGGCCTAGGACTGGGGCGATGGCACACGTGCCCACAAAGAACGCTCTGTGTACCACCTGTGGCACATGTGCCATAGGTTCACTACCATGGTACTAGGGTTTTATAAAATGGTACTAATACTTTGCATGATCTATACAACCCAGGATTGTATTAGCCTATTTGGCTGCTGCCACACACTGCTGGCTCATGTTTAAGTGATTATTCACTATGACTCCAAGGTCCCTTTCACAGTTACTGTTTTTGAGCCAGGTGTCACCTAATCTGTACTTATACCTTTGATTTTTCCTGCCTAAATGTAAAACTTTGCTTTTCTCCACATTAAAATTCAGTTTATTGGATAGGGCCCATTGTTCAAGTTTGTCAAGATCTTTTTGGATCCTGAGCTTGTCTTCTGGGGTGTTGGTTATTCCTGCCAGTTTAGTGTCATCCACAAATTTGATGAGTTCCCCTTCTATTCCCTCATCTAAGTCATTGATGAAGGTATTGAAAAGGTATTGAAGAGTACTGGGACTAAGATGGAGTCTTGTGGTACCTCACTGCTTACTTCTCTCCATGTGGATGTAGTACCATTGAGGACTACTCATTGAGTACGGTTTGTCAGTCAGCTACAAATACACTCTTGAATATCTCCATAAATGGCTTACACCAGGAAAGGGAGCCATCCACCTGCTCAAACTGTACTGGCCTGGCCATTTGCTTCACTCTGATCCCCACCTCAGTCACCATGGCCTTGCTGATGAGGCAATGGGTGCAACCAGAATCGATGAGGGCCGTATACTCCCCACAGTGTCCTATTTGCGGACTTGTCAAAATGATGGGGATGACAAAAGGTCGTATGGGTTCGCTTACCATTGGATCCTCCGCTGCTTCATCCTTGCTGTCATAGGCCACCAGCTGATATATTGTGGTGGCTGTTGTCTCCTCCTCCTCTGGGACCCCTCCTCAAGGGGTGGGACTTTCTGTCTGGTGTGCCACCCTTGACTTCTCTGGGGTTTTCTTGGGTGTGGCTCAGGCTTTCCCAGGGATCCCTAGAGTCACCCATGGAACCAGATCCAGACACTCTGCCACCTGATGTCCTGGCTGGTTGCAGCTGAAGCATCTAAAGGATGACCATGGAGTACCCACAGTGGAACCCAGACCTGGATCCTCCACCCTTCATCACTTGGTTTCTCCATGGCCCTGCCTGGCACTGATGTGCCATCCCTGTTTGACTGGAATTCCTGCAGCCTGCATCCAGGTCCACCAACACACAAAACCAGTCTTGTAACCTACTTGGGACACCATAGTAGACACATGCCTGGTGCAGGTCCCAGTTCAAACCTGCCTGGAATTGGTGAACCAGCAGGTGTTCTGGCCAAGACCACAGCTGGCTGGCCACCTGCTGGAACTCATGTACATAATCGGCTGCGGACCGGCCTCGTTGCTTCAGCGCTAGCAGCTCCCCCTCTGCCTGTTGGACTCATGATGCATCCTCAAACTGGGATTGCAGGACCTCCAGAAACAAGCCAGAGTTAATTCCCTGGCATGGTTGCTGTATAAATCTGCCACCCATTTTGTGGCTTCACCTTGCAACCCTGTAGTTACCACCACCACCATTGCCCACGGGGATGGATAAAAGCGGGCATATTGATCCAAATGGCTAATGACCTGGCTTAGGAACATCACCAAATGGTCCGGGTTCCCATCAAACATCACTTTTAATGGTGAAGGACCCCAGGCCATCACCTGGGCCCATGGTCCCAGGGACCCTCCCGGACCTTGTAGAGTAACAACTGCAGGTGAAGAGCGCTGTTCCCCAGTCCCTACTCCCTGCCAGGCCAATGATCCTGCTGCTGGAACTGGATGCCTGGTGGGGGCTCTGCCTGGATCCATCAGCGACCTTCTTTCCTATGCAGTCTGTGGTTGTCCTGTTGGGATGGGCATGAACACACCCTGCTTAGGGCCTCTCACCAGCAGGGTGTCAGGAGCATGGCCGGCACCTAGCTTCAACTTCAGGCTGGTCAAACAAAACTGGACTGGCCTGGACTGGGTTGGCTGGGTCCCCATTTGTGGCCATGAAGCCATCTCAGGGCCCACCTCCCAACTCAGCCATGAGGGGGGATCCTGGAACCCAGCCTCTTCAAACCTCTCCCTCAGAATGTCCATTGTGTGTCACCCTGGTGCCGTGGAATGGCTCCAGTCCCCATCATCGTCATCCATCAGATGTCTCTCTCTCCACTCCATCATGGGGTGGCCTGAAGCACCTGGTGTGTGTACTTGGCCGATTACCAAGCTGGTGACAGCTGAACTATGCCACTATTCTCCTGATGCTCCTGAATCCTGCGTCACCCCTGGAACTGCCTGTGTATCGTCTCACTGGACCTGCAGGCCGGGCCTCAAGCACTTTGGGCCGCACTACTGGCTGGGCCTCTTCATTCCTCGCATCCAGAGTTGGTGCTGCCACTTCAGCTGGCTCTCCCCCTTCAGCCACAGGTGCTATCTCCTGGGTACCCTCAGCCATTCCCTGAGCAGAACACAAGGGTAATGGGTAGGGACAAAACAAAAAGCAGCACTAACTTTCTGTCAGCATCCTTACCAACCCCTGGTCCCCACAGAAAACAAGCTGCAGATGTCAAGGTGGCTGGCAAAAATCTGGAATGGCCTGACAAGCGTTTATTCATGGCAAACAAAGTTAGTGCTGGGAGTGATTTCCTCCCAGTGCCTTACATGTTTTTCTCCCCTCCAGCTCCACCCCCCACCCACCTAACCAGGATCCGGTGGCTAGTCTTAAGAACAGCCTCTGGCTGTTTTCATTGCTTTGCTGGGTGATGCTCCTGTGCCGATCAGCTGCTCGTTGGATGCGCGGCAGCTCAGCTGTTCAGCGGCTCCACAGTCAGGTATGGCCGCTCCTAGCCTCTTCCAGGGCTTTGTCCCTGCTGCTGGCCTCCGCTGGCCTCCTCCCTCATGCCTCCCTGCTGGCTTCCTCCCAGTGGTCTTCCCTGTCTCCATTTTCCTGCTGAATGCCTTCCCACACTGAACAGCTGTTTGGCGGGCCAGCTGAGCTGCTCAGCTGTTCAGCGGGGTCTTGGGCCTCCCCCCCTTCCATTAATGTCAAACCCACGGGGCTTGACAATCAGCCTTAGTTATGTGTCCCTCTTTCCATTTTTTGTACTTTTCCTTTTTATCATTCAGTTTGTCAGAGAAATCTTTATGCAGCCATTCTGGCTTCTTCCTGAATTTTTTGTCTTTTTTTTCAGTGGTATTGTGCTGGACTAGGCTTTTATGATTGCATTTTTCAGAGTTTCACACATTTCTTGAGTTGTTTTTCCCTTTAGGATTTTCATCCATGGAATCTTTCCTAGGTTCTCTCTGAGTTTGTTAAAATCAGCTCTTTTGAAGTTTAAGACATTGGTAGGATTATTTTCTATTGCCTGTGTTTGCATTATATTGAATTCCAGTATGACGTGGTCCCTTTCATCCATGATTTCGGCAACTTCAACTCCCTCTATCACTTTTCTATTAGTAAGAATTAGGTCCAGTATAGCTTTACTTTTAGTTCCCTCCTCTACCTTTTGGATGACAAAGTTGTCGGCTAGGTTGGTTAGGAATCTGCTTGATCTCCCACTTGCTGCAGAGTTGGTCTCCCAGTTGATATCTGGATAGTTGAAATCTCTCATTACTACTGTGGTATGCTTCCTACACACATTTGTTAACTGGTTGGCAAAGAGTTCATCTATTCCTTTTGATTGTTTGGGTGGCCTGTAATACACAGCTATGACAATGTCACTTTTTTCCCTTTTATATTGACCCATACACATTCTGGAGGGATTTTATCTTTGATCATGTGCGTTTCTAATTTGTCCCAATGTGAAGGAGGAGGAAAGGGTAGTAATCCATGGGCCTAATTATTTTGGTTAGTTTCTCAGCCACATCTTTGATTTTTGCTCCAGGGAGACAACATACATCCCAGGATTGTATGTCTAGTCTGCAGATGGCTGATTTTGTTCATTTGAGAATAGAATCTCCTATCACCAACACTCAGGTTTCTTTTTTGGGGGGGGATGCAGTCTGGGGTACCTTTCTGTTTATCTCAGGTGTTTTTGTTGATGTGACTTTTTAAGGGATATTTGATGTTTCTGTTCTAGGTGTCCACGTGTTTTCTTTGGGGGGGAGGTTGTGGGTCTGCATATTTCCATCTAGAGGGAGAAAGTGATTGGTCAGTTTTAATGGGGCTGCTTCTGGTTGGGTTACATTGGGCAGTAGGGGTTTGTTAGATCTATGCTGCTTCTTTCTTTGATTATTGTGTTTCCTTCTATGTGTGACATACCTCCATTTGTCTTCCTCCAAGCGTTTATCAGTAGGGTCAAATACTCTGGGAGTTCTCTGTTCATTATTTGGTTCAGTTTGGGAATAGCTTTCTTGTGTAGGTTGGAGTTTGGCTAGAGTTGCCTCTAAGTCCCTTACTTTTTCCTCTAGTAGTTCACATAGTTTGCATTTAATATATGTGTAATTTGGGTGTTCTTTGGGCATAAGCACATACATGGAACATGTATTGCATACCACAATAGTATCAGTCACCTGTTCCATGAGTTTGTTGTTTGAAAATCCCTCTTTTTGGTTGATGGATGTGCTTTGCTGTTAGCCTTGTTTCTTCCTTTTCTGTTCTAGGTAATTATGCCTATTTTTAATCCTTTTTCTGCCTGTTTGTGCTCATTTTTCTACCTTGTTATTTATTTAACTTTCTTACTATTATGTTTCATTTATCCTTTTCTTCCCTCTGTTTTTTTTTAAGTTTTTGAGCTCCAATTCCTCCCTACATTATTTAAGATTTTCCTCTTTATTAATCCTATTCTTCCTTGAGGTCTAATATTCCATTCTTTTCCTTATTATTTACCTATTTATTTAGCTTTTATTTCAGTCCTGTATTGATTTTTATTCTCTAGTGGGGTCTTCCCTCCCTTCCTATTGGGACCTCAAACTTAATTGTTGCCTTCACTTCTGTTGCTCACTGCTCCGGCCTCTTGTTGTCTCTGCTCTGGTCAGGCCTGCTGTTCAGCTTTCCGTTCGGCTCAACTCCGCTTTCTGGTCTGCTCCACTCAGTCATCCACTCAGCTTTAGAGGTCAGAGCTCTCTCACTCGATGTGCCTCTGCTGCTGCATTTCATCCCTCCATAGATTTTGCCACCACCAATTTCTCACAGCCACTGGTTCCCTTTGTTGTTGCTCCAGGCCCTTTGTCCTCTGCTGGATGGGCTGCCAGGCTAGTAGGAGGCGGGGGTGGGGTGGGGTGGGGAAGCTGCTGATCTTTCTGGAGAGGGAATGTTGATCAAGTCCTCCATCTGGGGCTGCAGGGCTGGAATGATGCAGGGAGAGGGCTGTGGTAGACGGGCTGCTTCTAGTTTGCTGGGCCCTGGGTTGGGATGCCTGGCTGCCTAGATTGGAGTATCAGTCTACGCTATTCCTGAATATACTGTGACCCACCAATTCACTGCCTCCAACAGTCTCCCTTCTTGTCTGCTGTTCAGCCACCAGTTCACTGCTCTCAGTTGCCTCTTTTCCAGTGTTGGGCTGCTTCCTTGGGCTCCTGAGCTGGATCATTTTCTGCTGCCTGGTGCCTCCAAGTCCACATGTAGCCATTCATTCACTGTGCTCCTGTTTGCTCATGTTTTCCTCCTTACTCCAATTTCTTCTTTTCCTTTATCCTTTCTATCTTCCTTATCTAACTTTTCCTCCCTTCCCCCCCTCTCTTTGTACCTTCCTACTTAGTTTAGTAACTTCTCTCCCGGTGATCTGATACTGCTTCCTATGCTGCCACCATCTTGAAACTCAGTTATAAATTTAATAAAGGGTTTTTAATTTTCATTAAATATTATATTTGAGGGGCAAAATGTGTGCTATAAATTTGCCATGGAAGCAATTAATCATCCTCCAAGACTAGACACCTGCTTAAATGTTATCTTATAGATATATTTAGTAGTTTTATTGCTTTTAGTATACATGTTATCAGAGAACTCAGCAGTAGAAGAATGAACTGGACTTTTTAAAGGATACCAATGCATTATAATTCATCTGTTAATTCTAATGACACAGAAAAGGAGGAGGAGGAGGAGGAGGAGGAGGAGGAGGAGGAGGAGGAGGAGGAGGAGGAGGAAGAGGAAGAGGAGGAGGAGATTTTGCCATTCTTTTAAACCATTTGCATAAACCTAAATTACTAGGACTGGATGCAATAGCTCTGCAGTTAAAGATGTATGCTATGCTTACTTCGTTGGATTCGGCAGTCAGAACCTAGACAGCTTATCAGCTGGAAAACTGACAGCCCAGTTCAAGATCCAAGCCCCATGCAACAGGGTAAGCTCCTGTTACTGCCCCAGCTCCTGCCCACCTAGTAGTTTGAAAGCATGCAAATGTGAGTGGATTAGTGGGAAGGTAATAGCATTCTGTGCAACTTTGGCATGTAGTCATGCTGGCTACGGAAAATGTCATGGACAATGTTGGCTGCCTTGGCCAAAAAACAGAGATGAACACTGAAACCTCAGACATGACTGGACAGGGAAACCATTACCTTTACCAAATTACAGGGAAAACATTTCATATATTATTTCTGGTATTTCTGTTTTGTTAAAACATCTGTTATTATTGTTATTATTATTATTATCATTGACATCATCATCATCATCATCATCTTCATTTTGATTCACAGTCTGGGATTGGTAAAAACTTAACAGTTCAAGTCCTAACCAAGGACTTGGTCTGCAAGGCTTGTGCTTGGGCAGTCAAAATGAAGCCTTCAATTTCTTTCTTCAACACCCCTGATCTCAACCATCTCCATATTAGCTTTGTATCTACCTTTCCTTCAATATCCTTCAGATCTTGACTGTCCGTAGGTTTATTTTTCCAGTTAGAAACTTGATGCTCAATTGTTTCCTTTCGATATTCTGCTTTCAATCTTGTTGTTTTCAAGAGATTTCCTTTGTTCATCTCCTTCAGCAAAGGCTCTTTTCCTTTTTTATGTAGTAATTTAAGCTGTATTTTTCCTCTTCCACAGTTTGTTTCACCTGTAAGAGTCTTCTGCCACCCTAGGCAGGTACAATCGATTATTTTATTATTATTATTATTATTATTATTATTATTATTATTATTATTATTATTATTATTATTATTATTATTGTTGTTGTTGTTGTTGTTGTTGTTGTTGTTGTTGTTGTTGTTGTTGTTTGTTATTAGTATTAGTATTGGGCCCTTGGCAACTTGTCTTTAGAGCCAGTTGCAGCACTTCCTGGTCGCATGATGCAATTCAGATTTTTTTTGTACTTTTGGTTGTAAGTCAAGGACTTACCTATAGTTATGAGTAAACCTTTTTGTTTGTTGGAATCTTTTTTCTAATTCTCCTTCCTTCTTTGTAAAGTGTAAGAAACTTACTTTCAAACTTGAGCACTGCTATGCTACTTAAAAACTGATGTTGGTAATCTGAGCAATGTGAGCCAGATTTGGGATTTGCAATATAGTAGAAGTCGGTAGAGAGTCAGACTGAAAGAGTGCATGCTAATTGGAACAAAAAGCTTACACATTAATTTAAAAATGCAACATAGAGTTCAAAGGTCCATTTTAACAATTGTTTCCTGGATAGTCATTTATATAACTGAGGTTTATAAAGTTATACATGCAATGCAGCATGGTTAATTTCCCTAGTAATTTGGAATCTAATGTCCTTGAGTCTCCATAAGCATGGCCAAGATTTTGTTTCCTTAGCAGAGGAAGTTGAATTTTAAAACATTGATTTGCTTATATCTGTAGTAGAAAAAATTCTTTTTTCTTCCTTTTTCAGTCTAGAATCTTGAACCATTCCATTAGGTTGAGTGGCAGGGCAGTCAAGGCAGATAAAGGAGATGCTTCACACTCAACTCATTCCATTAAAAAATTATGGAATTAGAGAGGTTGATAGCAGAAGATAAAGTGTATTAGCATAAATGAAACATTCCCCCTTAAAGAAAATCAACCATGTCCACCAGAAAGCTTGGCTAGCTGTTTTGCTGGCAGTTTCTGTGGAAGTTAATCTGTGGATGGAAACAACTAGGGAAATCCTTCAAAGCAGTTATGAAAAGTGTATGGGAGAACATAGCTATTTAATGCTTTGAAAAAGTGCATTTTGCACAGACTAGTGAAGCACTCATTTAAAGTATTTTGTACAGCCCTAGAATTTGCTACCACAAATTTGGACAATTTGATTTGAAATGCAATTTTATAAACTCATAATGCATGAAGGTATATTGGTTTGCAGACATACTAGGTTGAAACACTACTTCCATGATAGAGGCAGCAAAATTTGATTTCCAGTGTTGGGAAGTAGAACTGAAAGATATGATTTTTCCCATGACCCTGCTTCTGATCCACCCCTAGTAACTAGATGGCCAATATGGAAAACTTGATGCTGGACTCAATGTACCTTTTGCCTAATTCATCAACATATTTTTGGAGTGGAATACTAGATAACAAATATAATAACAACAATCATAGAAACAATATAATTCTTACTATCAACTTTAGAATGAGCATGGTTGCAGCCATCTTTTTCCTTCTCATTCTTAGTTGCCACATAGCACAGAGGGAGGGGGTTTGCCAGGTGTTGCGCTAGACAAAACAGACTTTCTATCTTGGACTTTCTCTCATGGGAACCAAGGTCACTGGCTGCTCCTGAGGTTGCAGGCTGGGTGTTTCATGAAAAGCCTGCCAACAAACTGAGTGGGGAAACGTTGTTGCTTGCATAGTTTTTGGGGTGAGATTTCTTAACTTTGTATTGGGGAATTGTTATGCATCTTTTCAGACCTGGTTTCACTTTTGAAGTACTGATATTCTGTATCAATAAACATATTCTTTGAGGAATTTGCAAGCCTCAGAGTTCTGCTTTATTTATCTCTGTCAATCGGAACCTTGACATTAAACCAAATCACATAAAACTTTGTTTCTTGGAGTGCTGGGCCCTGGCTACCTAACCACTCACTTTTGGGAGAGTGCTAAAGACCCGGTGAAAACCTGAGATGGAGGAGAAAGTTGAAACCATTGCTAGTGGCAATGGGACTCAGGCTGTTGGAGTGCAGGCTGGCGCTCCAGCCACCGAAGAGGTGTCAGTGGCAGGGGCTCAGCCAAAAACCAGGTTAATACAGCCTGGGAAACTGGTACTGCTGGAAGGAGCTACAGCCTTAGTGGACCTCTTCCAAGTCAAAGCTGCCCCTCAGTGCAGGAGCACTCCTATAACCATTGGAGAGGAGATATTATTGCTACTGTCCCAGGGTTCTTCGTCTGTGGATGGAAAGAAAGGAATGGGCTCAGTGGGATGGGATGACTCTGGAGAATGGAGATTTCAGTCAGCAGTCCACAGCCCTTTGCTCAAACAGCTGAAGGACAAGTTCGGCCAGCTGGAGGTAAAGGATACAATTCCTATTGCCCAGGAAATGGGAGCCATGGGGAGAAATGCCCCAAACTATCACTCTCTCCCTCCCCCTCGCTGGAGTTCCAGCTCAACTGCCGGAGCCCGTGCTGCTTCACCCATCCCCCCACCAGCTACAATACCGAGCCCTGTATCCTGGCCAAGCCCACATCCATGGCCTCAGGATGCCAGCCCCGAAGCCCAGCCAAGAAAAGTCCAGAGAGTGATTCGGCCATTTCCCCAAGACCAGCAAGTCGCCCAGGATAAACAGCAGGCACAGGTGGCCCCACCAAGATTTGAGCCACCTCCCATCAAGCACACTTTAAATGAGGATCCTGAAAAGCTAACCTTCTTACTAAATCAGGTGTGGGTTCATTTGGATTGCTACATTTATGCTTACCTGTATGGGGCTATGATGGTGAATGCTGTGGCAACAAATTTGGAGGGGGAAGCTGCTGACTGGGTGACCAACCTCCATGATGAGAGGGCTCCTGAATTGAATGACATTAATCTATTCATGGAGCAACTGAGGGGTCAGTTTGAAGATGAGTCCCGAGTCCTGATGTCTGAGAAAGTAATCCACCACCTGAGGTAGAGAGAACGCCCTGCAAAGGAGTATGTCTGTGAATTCAGGAAAATTGCTAATTGATTGGGGCAGTGGCCTGAGTGATCACTAATCAGTTACTTCAACCAACAGCTAGATTGTGACTTACTTCAAGCCTGCATCATTCGAGGCTTCCCTATCAGTTACGTATGGCAGTGATGCTAGACATTGAATTGGATTGTCCCCAAAAGTCAAACACCAATGAAGTCATGCCAGTGTGTGGAAAAAGGAAACGCCTCTATGGCCGATGTCCCCAAGCCTCTGCAGCCACCAACATCTCCTGAGTATCAGCCAGGGCTCCCATCAAGTGCTACCGGTGTGGTCAGATGGTCATCAAGCTAGGAAGTGCTCCCAGAGGAGGGAGAGAAAGAACCAACTGGGTGCACCAAAGTCCAGACATCAAAAACTCCCCTCCCACTGAGCTTGAAGCCAAGCCCCAAGCTGAGGTGCAACAGATGCCAGAACCATATGACAGTGACAAAGAAGGCAAGGAAGACCCCATAGTTAGTTGATCCATTGCCCTCTTTGCCATTCCCACCAAAACGGGAGCTCACATGAACTTGAGCGTCCTAATAGACTTGGGGTGCTCTCGATGCCTAATAAATCTTTCCACTGTACTGAAACTGGGCATCTGAGCCAAGCTATTGCCTCATCTCATGGGTTTTGCAGGCCAATGGGTCTCTCATTGGAGGTGCTCTTGCTGCAGACCTAACTGAGCCTGTACAGTTACAAATGGGTCGGCATTGGAAAATCATCCATTTTGTAGCAGTCCCAAAGATGACTGAAGCAGTAATTTTGGGGCTAGCGTGGCTTGAGAAATGGCATCCTCACATCTGGTGGGAGGAAGGAATGCATAAGTTGAGACTAGGCACTGGACCCTCCCCACTTGAAACTGATGATAAAAAGACACTGGCAATCTGCAAAACTCATGGGAAGTCCCATGAGGTCCTAAAAACTGTAGCCCAAAAATTGCCAGGAATTCAACTGGTCCCTGCTGAGTACTGAGATTTGGCAGAAGCCTTTAGCGAAAAGGAATGTAACATTCTCCCCCAACACCTGGCTACAGACTGTGCTATTGAAATTCTGCCTGGTGCCAAACTCCCCAAACCAAGGATTTACTCAATGACACCCAAAGAAATGAAAGATCTAAGAGAGTACATTGATAAAAACTTAGCTAGGGGTTTCATTGAGCCAGCCAAATCACCCGTGGCTGCTCCTGTGCTTTTCAAGGAAAAGAAAGATGGCTCTCTTAGATTATGCATTGATTATAAATCTCTCAATGCTGTCATTGAGAGATTGATGAAAGACATGTTAGCCCACCTGGCAAAAGTAATTTTTTTTTACTAAGCTGAATTTAAGAGAAGCTTATTATTGGATCTGGATTAGGGAGGGGGATGAATGGAAAACCACCTTTAATTGCCCTTTGGGGAGTTTCCAATTTAAAGTGATGCCTTTTGAACTGCAAGGGGCCCCCTTCTATATTTGTGCAATTGATAAATCAAGTGCTACATGATCATTTATACAAAGGGGTTCTAGTTTATCTTGATGACATACTTATCTACACTGAAACCATAGATGAGCACATCAAATTAGTCCATGATGCATTGAAAAAAAACTGTTGAAAGCCAAACTGTATGCAAAACTGTCAAAATGCAAATTTCACCAGGCATGCATCGACTACCTGAGATATTGGATTTTGAATGAGGGAGTAGAAATACATCCTGACAAAGTCAAAGCAGTTTTGGAATGGCCACCCCCATGCACCCGTAAGCAGCTTCAAAGTTTTCTATAGTTTGTCAACTTTTATCATCAATTTATTTCTTCTTTTGCAAGGATAGCCATGCCAATCACTGACATTAAAAACAGGCAAAAGGGGGGAAAACCTGCGACCCTGTCAGCCGTTGCAATGGTCATTAGAATGCCAGATGGCATTCAAAAACCTAAAAAGACTTTGCAGCTGAACCGATCCTTAAACACCCTGACTCTGGGCAGCAATTCACCATTCAAGCTGATGCAAGCGACGTGGCCGTGGGTGCTGTTCTGTTACAAAAAAGTCACAGGGGAAAATTACAACCTTGCGCTTACACTTCCCAGAAATAATCTGAGACTGAGAGGAGGTGGGCGGTTTGGGAGAAAGAGGCTTTTGCAGTGCATTGGGTGTTGCTGACATGGCATCATTTCTTAGAAGGGGGGAATTACCTTTTGAGGTGTGGACTGATCACAAAACCTTGGAAGCTCTTAAAACCCCTCATAAATTATCCCCCCAGGCAATTTCAATGGGCTTAATACTTCAACCATTTTAATTTCACCTTAAAATATATTCCTGGGGGAAAGAACTTTCTGGTGGATGCCTTGTCCAGAATGCCCCAGTTCAAAAGCAACAGAGAAGAAGTGATTAACTCCATTATTCCTTTGTCACAGTCTGCATCCTATCATCCTGATGATCGATGGTTAAAGGAACTAAAGGAGAAGTTAGAGACTGATGCCTGGTTCAAAGATAACAGGTCTATATTGACTTTAAAAAGGGGATTACCTTGGAAAGGTTCTAAGTTATACCTCCCAGAAAACCTCAGACTCCAGGTATTGCAACGGAGCCATGATGCTAAGCAAGCAGGTCACTTTGGATTTTTAAAAACATTGCATCTAGTGCGCAGGCTGAAAATGAAAAAAGACACTGAGAGGTATGTAAAAAGTTGTGCCACTTTGGTTACCATGAAGAAACATCCTGGAAAACCATCAGGTTTATTGAAGCAAGTGGCTGACCCCCTCAGCCTTGGGAGGCGATAGCCATGGATTTTATAGTACAGTTACCTGAGAGTAAGGGCAACAGTGTGATATGGACTGTGATTGATTTATTTTCCAAACAGGCACATTTCATCACTTGCTGGAGACTTCCTTCTGCCCAGAAACTAACAAACTGTTTTTGTAGCATATATACCAGCTCCATGATGCCCCAAAGTGGATTATCCCTGACAGGGGGGTACAATTTACTGCAAAATTTTGGAGGGAATTTGTTAAACTGATTGGATCCTCCCAAGGGCTTTCATCTACTTTTCATCTGAATACTAATGGTGTCACTGAAAAAGCTAATGCAATGGTGGAGCAGTATCTCAGATGTTATGTAACTTACCAGCAGTTGAATTGGGCTGACCTTTTACCTTTTGCAGAGGTAGTCTACAATAATACTGTGCACAGTAGTACTGGTCTCATCCATTCAAAATAGTGATGGGTAGAGATTTTGTGCCCATGCCTGAGTATCCCCAGGAGCCTCCTACTTCCCAAACCTTGGGCCAATGGGTGACATCTTTCCAGGGGGGTTGGGTGATGGTGAAGAAAGCATTGGCTAAAGCTACAAAGGTTTACAAGGAGCAAGCAGACAAATGACATTCCCCTCAAAAACCTTTTTATGTTGGGCAATTAGTTTATCTTTCAATGAAATATCTACAGTTAAAATTGCCTATTAGGAAATTGGGTCCAAAGTTCCTTGGTCCTTTTCCCATTGTCAGGATCATAAACGCTGTAACGGTGGAGTTAAAGCTTCCCTGATTGTTGGGGAAAATCCATCCTGTGTTTCATTGCAGTCTTTTAAAACCAGTGTCGGAATCCACCTTAAGACCCATTCCGAAAAAGCCACCTGGCCCAGTGGTGGTGGAGCGAGAGACACATTATGAGATTAAATGTATTCTGGACTCTAGTTTGCACAAGGGAAAGGTACAATACCTTGTCCAGTGGAAAGGTTACCCCCTTTCAGAGGCTACATGGGTGAAATGTACAAAAGTAAAGGTGGATAGGTTAATAAAGAAATGCTACGATAAGTATCCTCACAAACCCCGAGGGGATGGATAACTTGATTTCTGTTTCCCCTGTAGGAGACTCTTTCTTTCTGAAGAGGAGCCGACTGTCAACTTTAGAATGATCATGGTTGCAGCCATCTTTTTCCTTCTCATTCCTAGTTGCCACATAGCATGGAGTTTTGCCAGGTGTTGCACTAGACAAAACAAACTTTCTGTCTTGGACTTTCTCTCATGGGAACCAAGGTCATCAGCTGCTCCTGAGACTGCAGTCTGGGCATTTCATGAAAAGTCTGCCAACAAGCTGAGTGGGGAAATGTTGTTGCTTGCATAGTTTTGGGGGTGGGATTTCTTAACTTTGTATTGGGGCATTGTTATGCATCTCTTCAGAATTGGTTCTGTGAGATGGTCTCACGAGGTCGATGGATCGTTAAGGTGCTTCCAAGTAAAAAGGCATCACGCAGAGATGCAATCATTCAAAGCTTTATTTAACGATAAAGTAAATAGAAAGAGTTTCCTGGCATGGAGGCCTCCATGCCTGGATTGTAAGCTAGCAGAAGAGAGAACAAAGAGAGAACAAGCAAGCATAGCATAGCAAGACAAAGAGCAGCCCCTTGAGCAGAGGTATTTATGGGGGGTCTCAGCCCATCCCTTACCATAAAACTCTCTCGCCAATGGGGCTGCAGGGGCCAGGGACCCCTGACCCACCAGTGGGAGCAAAGAAGCCTCTTTGCTCCCATCTGATGACATTTTTGGGGAACTGCCATGGCTGGCACAAAACAACTAACAATTCCCGTTCTTGCCAGCCAATGACAGGGACCAGTGAATGTGTGTGAGGGGGTGAGCAGGTGTCATAGACATGCATAAAAACGTTCAGAAGACCAAACACAAACGCTTACACAGAAGGTTGTGCCGGTCAATGGGAACAGGTTTGGTGAACAGATCAGCTATCTGGTCAGTTGTGTTACAATGCTCAACATGTATAAAACCCTCTTTGGCAAGCTGCCTGACATTTTTATAGCATATGTCTATGTGGCGGGACCTAGAGCCTACTGCATATGCCCCCGAGATTGCAATTGCGGCTGTATTATCCTCTTGAATTTGGATGGGCAGAGGAGGAGATGCCCAGATGCTCGTTATCAGAGCATCGAACCAAATCAAATCATTGGCCGTGTCTGACAGGCTGGCATATTCAGCCTCGGCCGTGGAGCAAGAAACAAATTTTTGCTGCCTAACATGTCAATGGATAGGACAGCCATTTAGCAATATGAGGAAACCAGAGGTGCTCCATCTACTCTTGGTGTCGCCAGCCCAGTCTGCGTCTGAGTAAGCGGAGAGCTGGGCCGTCTTCCCCTTCTCTGGTTCCAGCACAAGGAGAGCATCGGTCGTGCCCCTGAGGTACCTAAGTACCCTTTTAACAGCAGTCCAGTGGAATTCCTTTGGGTGTTCCACGTGCCTGGACAGTAGATTCACAGCTAAAGCTATGTCAGGCCTGCTCCAATTGCTGATATATAGCAAGGAGCCGATCACAGATCTGTAAAGCGTATTATCTGTGAACTCAGGACCGTCCTTGTGAGTGTGATTGTAATAGTCACTTTGTATCGGGCTACGCGTTGGGTTAGATTCTGCCATTTTGCATTTGGCCAATAACTCCTCTATCTTTTCTTTCTGAGATAGGGCAAACCCCCCCTTGGTGTCCAAGATGTGCACACCCAAGTACTTGTCAACCCGCCCCAAAAACTTCAGGGTAAACTTTTCCTCCAGGGCCTTGGCAAATTCATCACACCCTTCCTTGTCAGGCCCTACATATAGTAGGTCGTCCACATAGACTAACACCCGTTCTGTGGTACCCTTGGAGTTGCGTGTGAAAACACATTCATCTGCATGGGATGCAGTGAAACCAACTCGTCCTAAACTTTTTCTAAGGCAGTCATACCATAGTTTCCCTGACTGCTTGAGGCCATATAACCCTTTGTGGAGCAACCATGTATTTCCCCCTTCCTGCTGGTAGCCAGGAGGGGCCCTCACCTAGATCTGCCGGTCCAAGTTGGCGTGGAGGTAAGCCGTCTGGATGTCGAATTGGAAGACTTCCTCCCCCAGAGCGGCTGCAGTTACGAGGGCGGCTTTGATGCTCTCTGCCCGGACGGTTGGAGAGTAGGTCTCCCCGTAGTCCTCCATGTAGCGCTGAGCGAACCCCTGAGCTACCAAACGGGCCTTATACAGGTAGAGGCCATTGGCAAGTGGTTTGGCCTTGCAAACCCACCTTGTGCCAATGACTTTCCTCTCCTTTGGTGGTTGCTGGGGGGTGAAGACCTTGAGTTTCTTCAGGCTCTCCATTTCCTTCTCCATCTCGAGCTGCCATTTCTCCTGTTCTTCGATGGGCAGCTCCTGGATGTCAGAGAAGGATTTTGGGGTGACCACAACACTGTTGACAGACGCGATGTGCCCAATGTCGATTCTCTTTGGTGGGATCCCTTTGTTGGACCGCTTTGACCTCCTTACCTTTTGCCACTCACCGCCCTTTTCTTTCGCGGGTCTCTGAGGCGTCGCTGGGGAAGGACTCACCCGGTGTCCAGAGGCCTCCTGCGCTGGCATCACCCGTGGAGAGGCTTGTGATGTCCTTTGAGCTGCAAGAAGCATTAGGAGCAGTTCCTCGCGTTCCTGTTCAGTCATCTGGCCCACACGGCGCCTGTCTTGGGCCCGGGCCGTTTCCGCTGCGTCTGGGCAGTCTTGGGTGGACTGCAAGCCTTCCATGCTTCCCTCTGTGGCTTGCAGCTATAGGGAGGCATGTGAAAGGGTCCCTGGCGCTCCGCTGGGTCCTCTGGGGGATAGAGGTCATCTGTGCTCTCACCTGGAGCGGAGCTTGTGTCAGGGGCTGGATGCAGGCTGCCGTCTTTGATTGAAGACTCCTTGTCGCAATTGGGGACCTCCTGCAATCCATTTCAAATGGGTTCTTTGAACCTCCAGGCATCTTGCGTGGCTTGGAAGCGTTGCCTTAAACCATCCTCTGCTACCAACTTGTGAGATGGTCTCACGAGGTCGATGGATCATTAAGGTGCTTCCAAGTAAAAAGGCATCATGCAGAGATGCAATCATTCAAAGCTTTATTTAACGATAAAGTAAATAGAAAGAGTTTCCTGGCATGGAGGCCTCCATGCCTGGATTGTAAGCTAGCAGAAGAGAGAACAAAGAGAGAGCAAGCAAGCATAGCATAGCAAGACAAAGAGCAGCCCCTTGAGCAGAGGTATTTATGGGGGGTCTCAGCCCCTCCCTTACCATAAAACTCTCTCGCCAATGGGGCTGCAGGGGCCGGGGACCCCTGACCCACCAGTGGGAGCAAAGAAGCCACTTTGCTCCCATCTGATGACGTTTTTGGGGAACTGCCATGGCTGGCACAAAACATCTAACAGGTTTCACTTTTGAAGTACTGATATTCTGTATCAATAAACATGTTCTTTGAGGAATTTGCAAGCCTTGGAGTTTTGCTTTATTTGTCTCTGTCAATTGGAACCATGACACTTACATTCTTAAATATATTTTTGGATTTCCTGAAGATACATTCTAAAGATTGGATTTGAAATATAGACCACCTTATGCAACTTTAAAAATTTGCTCTTTTGGACATGTGTTGATATAGTTAATGGAAGTATCTATTTCTACATTGATTTTGGCAAATAATAAGATGCTCAGTGAAGAAGTTTTAAAAATGATAATTTCAAACCTAAATTTCTGCCTTGAAGAGGATTTTACTGTATCATGCTTCCAACTTAACATTTTCCTAGAGAAAATCCAGATGAGGTTAGAGTTCACATACAACAGAAACAAATCCATTCATTTTTATAACTTAGATCATAGCAGTGACCCACAGGATCATTTATGTCAGTAAAGCAGAGAACGTCTCTTAAGCTAAAATTCTGGATTCATTTACCAGCAATTTATCCTATTTGACTGGAAGACTTCTTAATAAAATTGTATAAATTTATTCTGTAAAAAACAATTGGAATACCATACAGTTAGTCCTTTACAACTGAGCCCAACATTTATGTTGCTAAATGAGACATTTGTTAAGTGAATTTTGCCCCAGTTTTATGACTTTTCTTGCCACAGTTGTTTGTGAATCATTGCGGCTGTTAAATTAGTAACACAGTTGGTAAATGAGTCTAGTTTCCCCATTGACTTTGCTTGTCAGAAGATTGCAAAAGCTGACCACATGACTCTGCAATGGTCATAAATATGGATCAGTTACCAAGCATCTGAATTTTGATCACATGACTATAGGGCTGCTGCAACAGTTGTAAGTGTGAAAAAAAATCATAAGTCGCCTTTTTAAGTGCTATTGTAACTTTGAACTGTCACTAAATGAACTTTTGTAAGTCGAGGACTACCTGTAAATGAAGAATCCTAAGAAAAGCTTTTGAAAACATTAGATTGAAGGTGAACTTACTCATGCTCAGGGCAGACCTATTGAAATCAACTCTAAATGTGACTCACTGGAGTCAATATAGCTTTACTGTCTGGGGTAGTCTTTCATCTCCAACAAGTTGGATCAATACCAATAAAGTATGTTTTATTGTAGGAACAAAAGTTAAAGCAATCTTAACAGAAGCACATTTGTTTTAATTCCTCTTATGCGTTGCTAAGACCCAGAACAAAATTTCTACATCAAGTCCTAAGAGGAGTCTAGTTTCAAAATATGACTCTTGGTATCCAACTTGGCTTTTATCCATCTTTCCAGAGCAATTATCACTAAGAATGTGAATGCTCTTTCTAATAAAACTTAAGAAGAGGTGTGTGTGTTGGGGGGGGGGGGGAAGAATAGTCTTTTGGGAACCAAGCCTTAACACCAGACTGTTCTGAGGTTCAGTAATCAAATAGCTTCTTTTAAAGGACATTAAAGGACATTGTAAGAAGTAACCAAAAACTTCACCCAAAGCTCTGTAAGACTATAAAAGAAACAAATTTGTGTTTCCTCTGAGTAGCATGTTAGGGTAAGCATGATAAGAAGCAAGTTTACATTATAAATAAATACCACATTCTTGTTTCCTTGCCAGCAATGTCTTCATACGTATTAGAACCTCCTAATTTTTGTTGTTTAATATTCCTTGTGATAAGGTTTCCCACATTTTAAAAAGACTCAGGTACTTTTACTTTAAAAAGTTAGTATATTCTTAATTATGTGGTGAGCCCTGAGATTTCTTAAGAGATATATGATTTGCAGACCATTATTAAAAAAACTCTGCTACTGACATAGGATTTGTGAAAGTAACCAAATTTACTGGCTTTTGTTTTTTTTTGTGAAACATGTACTCTGATGTCAAAACATAAGACGAATCCATCCATGATGTACAGGGCAGGCATGTCATATCATATATTGTGCAAAGATGAAAAATAAATGTGTAACTTGAACCAGTTTAACTTACTCTTTTTTCCTTTCATCACATATATCTTAGAGATAATGGATGAGTAAATTATAACTATGAATGAAAACTTGAATATCTTTATTACTTGCAGAGCAGAATACAAATTATACAAATACTAAGAAGCAATTTTTTTTGCAAGTAAGTATGTTGTCTCTACCAGCTAATACATATTCAATATAGAATTCATCTGGGTAGCCTGAAATACTTTTAAATAAAGACTGTATTATAGTTATTGTAGGAATGCAATAGAATGTCATAGTTCTGTGAACCACTGCATCTATGAAACTTAAGCATGTATTTTAACATATACAAGAACTTACGTACGTCACTATTTTATATATTCAGTAGAACTGGGGCTATGGGCTTGACTGTAGATTAAATAAGAAGGAAACATTCATTCTTGCATGGGGAATGTATTTTTCAAAATAAAAAGTGGCTGCTGAAGGACATAGGTGATATAGTTAATGATGTTATAAAGTTACTAGAGTGACCTCATAACTACAGGTAGATACATATCAACATATGACCATAATGGAGTCTGCCCATTACAGTTGTATATCATAATGGCTACAAAATGTAAAAGAATGATTTTACAATCTTTTGTTGCAGTGATTGTTAAGAGGCTGTGGTGATTGTTAAACAGCTGCAGCAGTGGTTAAGCAAACACAATAATCATTAAATGAACCAGTGGTTTGCTACTGGTGCAGTTTTGCTAAAAACCAGAACTGCTGGTTTTCAGCAAAACTGTTGTAAAACTCAGCCATGTGATCATGGCCGTAAATGTGGCCATGTTGTTGAGCACCTGAAATTTAGTCACATCAGAATTTCAAATCCAGATAAGACCCCTTTTTCAGGTTGGTCGTTACTTTGAACAGTCATTAATTAATCATAAGTCAAGGATTACCTACTCCTCTTGGGAGAATCTGAAAGGGGCAAAATGGGAGCTTTAAACTTCTGTAAGGTTTGACATACTATACTGTTTTTGTTTCTTAACCCTTCCTAACTCTGTAAAACAGATGGCCCCAGTCAGGTGGAGAAGGCAGGCTCTGGAGAATGCAAAGGTGATGCTGTGAGGAATATGTTGTTGATCGCTAGTTTATATTCTTTGCTTTTAGTATATAAACGAAGAATCCAGATGAACAATATTTTTCCAGATCTGAGTCCTCACATCTGGCCTGTTGTTTGTCTCTTGTGGTATTCCTCTAGCTATGACTTTGCTTTGTTTTCTGTATAGTCTTGATAAAAAAAGTTAAGAACTGGAGATAAAAGGTAATTTTGGGAAGCTCTTGTTATGTATATATGTATATAGGAGATGTTCACAGAGATAGACACTGACACCACCAGGTGGCAGGGAGCCCTGTCAGGATTGGCAGGGCAGTCTTTGTTGGGAAATCCAGACAATGGGATTGGTTCCAAGTATACCTGGCTAGGTATATAAGAGGGGCAGTTGCTCCTTTGTTTGCCAAGTCTGTGCTACATCAATAAAGGAAGTTATGCTGAACCCTGTTGTCCTGCATCGTCCATCTTGGCCATGCGGTCCTGAGCCCATGATCTAACAGTGGCAATGAGGATGGGATGCTGTTTCAATCAGAGCTGAAGTCACTCTGAAGCGGGAAAGGCAGAAAAAAATTCTGAGACCTTCCTAATGAAACAGCATTCTAGGACCGGTGCAACATGGCTAAATTTGGAGCGACCACTGAATTTCGTTTCAACATCGACGAGCCAGAGCGATGGGGAGTGCATCTGGGATGAGTTGAAGGGTTCCTGATCACAGAAGATAAAATGAAAGCAGCGGCGCTTCTGTGCTTAAGCGGTCAGGACGTGTATGATGTGGCTGTTGGTCTGTGCTCGCCGACGCCCGTTGAAAACGTCTCTTATGCTGATTTTAAAAAGAAGCTGGAGGAGCATTTCATGCCAGCAAGAGCTCCAATCTATTGGTGGCATAAATTCATCCAACGCAGCCATCATCCGGGTGAGCCGACCTCACAATTCGTCTCGGTGCTGAGACTGGCTGCTCACCAGTGTAAATTTCCTGATCTGGAAGAGTGGTGAGTGGTGTTTGGACTGAGAGACCAGCAATGCCGACAAAGGATCCTCATAAAACCACCAATGAATCTGTGGGAGGTTTTAGATGAGGTGATGGCTTACGAGGCAGCCAATGACTCTGACAAACACACACACCACAATAGCAGCAGCTCAGGAGCGACCATACATCATGAGTGTGCTTCGAGCAGTGGAAGCGGCAACCTAGACAGAGAGGCAGAGGTAGATGTGGTATAGCACAGACCCAGGAAGCATCCACTGCGGCGGGACAATGACAGGGGCCAGCGGAGACAATCATCAGCCACAAAGAGCACAGCGTGCAGCTGCAGATGCAAGGAAACGAGGGGAGCCAACACATCCAACCAGAAATGTGCCAGCTGTGGAGGAAACCATCTGCGTGCGACCTGTCGGTTCAGAACCGTAAAGTGTCGTTCCTGTGGCAAGACGGGGCACATTGCAGCCGTCTGCCGGAATCAGAGCAGAGACAGCCTGAACGAATTACAAGCTATGGCATTGGAGCTTGAAGGTACTGTTTTCCCTCGGCACAAGCCCCGGCACGATCCCTCAGTCCCTGGAAAGAGCAGACGGACCATGTCTCACATGGAAGTCCATCAGCTGCTCAAACCAAAAATAACAATACAGGTCCATCTGCAAGGGGTACCTTGCATGATGGAGCTGGACTCCGGCTCTGCAGTTTCAATAATCTCCTTTGGACATTTAAAAGAATTTGTGATTGGAGCAGGCAGAGGGTTGCTTTAAAGGCCACCAGTTTACAGCACACCCCTATTAAAATGAGGGGAAAGGCCACCGTGTCTGTGGGGTTTAAGGACTTCCAGGGTCCCTTAGAGATTTTGGTGACCGATGGGCAGAGAACTAGTTTAGTAGGCCTGGATTGGTTTGATACCCTGGGCATTTGGTTGGGGGGGAGTGAATAGCATCCAGCACAAATGTCTTGAATCCATTTGTATTGAATTTGCAGATGTATTCGATGACAGGCTGGGAAAGTACACGGGCCCTCCCATTAAATTTAAACTAAACCCGAACGTCCCACCAGTTCGTATCAAGCCCTGAAGAGTTCCATTCGCCCTCAAACATAAGATTGAGAGCGAACTGGACAAACTGGTGGAGCAGGGAGTATTAGAACCGGTGGATGGGGGAGACTGGGAAACTCCAATTGTGACTCCGTTAAAGGCAAATGGAGAAATTAGAATATGTGCTGATTATAAGGCTATGGTAAACTGAGCCTTAAATCCGCACGCTTACCCAGTTTTGTCGGTCCGGCAAGTTCTCGCCGCTCTCCAAGGTGGCATGCTCTTTGCAAAAGTTGATTTGGTGCAAGAATATCAGCAGCTGTCAGTGAATAAGGAAGCAGCTGACACTCAATCAATAGTGACACATAGAGGACATTTCCGAGTTAACTGGTTACAGTTTGGTATCTCAATAGCTCCTGGAATTTTTCAGGAAGTGATGGAGAGGACTCTGAAGGGCATTCCTGGTGTATGTCCCTATTTTGATGATGTCCTCATAGCTGGGGAATCTGAGGAGATCTTGGCTGACAGGCTGCAAGCTGTCGTAAACAGATTTCGCTCTGCTGGGCTTAAACTTAAAAAAAGTAAGTGCAGCATTGGTGTGGCATCCACTGAGTTCTTAGGGTACAGAATTGATGCCAAGGGTATTCACCCCACTGACTCTAAGGTGAAACCAATTAAGTTGGCTCCAACCCCAACAAATAAGGCTGAATTGCAAGCTTTTCTAGGGTTACTTAATTTCTATCACACGTTTTTACCCCACAAAGCAGCAATTGCAGAACCTTTACACAGGCTGTTAGATAAGAAAACTCCATGGATCTGGACCAAGGTCCACGAACAGAGTTTTACAAATCTTAAACAACTGTTATCTAGTGATTCTACCATCACACATTTTATAGAAAATAAGCCTATCTGCATCGCATGTGATGCATCCCCTTATGGGGTGGGTGCTGTATTAAGTCATATAGAGGAAAATGGGGAGCAAAGGCCTATTGTATATTACTCCCGAACTCTGTCCAAAGCAGAAAGGAATTATGCACAAATTGACAAGGAACCACTGGCAATTGTGTCAGGAGTAAAAAAAATCCATGATTACCTGTATGGCAGGGAGTTCACCATTTTTACTGATCACAAACCATTGTTGGGGTTGTTCACAACTGACAAACACCACAAATTCTTTCCCCAAGAATGCTGAGGTGGTCCATTTTCCTATCTGCTTATGCTTGCAAACTAGTCCATAAACCGGGAAAGGACATGGGCCATGCAGATGCATTAAGCAGGTTGCCAATGATGAGCAATGACCCAGATCCAGCACCAGTGGAGCAGATCCTACTCATCCAAGATCTTCCAGATTGTCCTCTACAGGTGAAGGATATTGCTGCTGGCACCACAGCAGACAAGGTACTGAGCAGGGTCAGCTCATGGGTAGCATCTGGGTGGCAGGACAAGAGCCCGGGGCCAGAATTCCAGGCATATTTTATGAGGAGACATGAGTTGTCTTCTCATAAAGGATGTTTGCTGTGGGGTAGTAGAGTTATTATTCCAGAGAAATTGAGGGAACGGGTCTTACAATTGTTACACAAGGGGCATCCTGGCATACAGTAGTAAGGACAAAGGCACTAGCTAGGAGCTATTTATGGTGGCCTGGTCTTGACAAAGCCATAGAGGAGCAGGTAGTGGGGTGCTACACGTGCCAGAGGTCAAGGCCAGAACAGCCACAGGCTCCCATTCACAAATGGTAGGCAACTCACACCCCATGGTCTAGGATACACATCGATTACGCTGGGCCTTTTCAGGGGCAATTGTTCCTGGTAGTGGTTGACAGTCACTCTAAATGGCTAGAAGTAGTCCCAGTCTCTAGCATGACCACTGCAAAGACAATTCAAGTGCTGCGGGGACTATTTGCCACTCATGGGTTGCCTGATGGCTTGGTCTCTGATAATGGCCCACAATTCACATCTGCTGATTTCCAGGCATTTACCAGAGCCAACTTGATTAGACATATCACATCAGCGCCTTTCCACCCGTTGACTAATGGTTTGGCAGAACGAATGGTGAGGACAACCAAGGACGCATTGATGCGCATCATCAGTGGAGATTGGCATCACCGGTTAGCTCAGTTTCTTTTGGCACAACATACCACTCCATGTACAGCTACGGGCAAGAGCCCTTCTGAGTTGCGTTGGGGACAGCGACTCATTACTAACAAAATCAAGCTCAACACTGCAGGTTTTATTCCATTAGTTGTTCATTGATCCCATTATTATTTGTTTTTTTTGTATGGGGGGAAGGGGTGTTATGTATATTTGTATATAGGAGATTTTCACAGAGATAGCCACTGACACCAACAGGTTGCAGGGTGCCCTGTCAGGATTGGCAGGGCAGTCTTTGGCGGGAAATCCAGACAATGGGATTGGTTCCAAGTATACCTGGCTAGGTATATAAGAGGGAGAGTTGCCCCTTTGTTTGCCAAGTTTGTGCTACATCAATAAAGGAAGTTATACTGAACCCTGTTGTCCTGCATCGTCCATCTTGGCCATGCGGTCCTGACCCCACGATCTAACAGCTCAATAATAATAATAATAATAATAATAATAATAATAATAATAATAATAATAATAATAATAATAATAATAATAATAATAATAATAATAATTTTATTTATATACCGCCCTTCTCCCGAAGGACTCAGGGCGGTGAACAGGGCAAACATATAAAAATACACAGATACAAAAGTTAAAAAAGAATTAAACACAATGCCCAAACTAAAACAATAAATAGATATATTAAAAACGACAGTAAAATCCCAACCCATCCCCCATCAGGCCAGGCCGGCTTGTTCGAATAAGTGAGTCTTCAGATCACGTCGGAAGGAGCGAAGGTCGGGCGCCATCCGGAGCTCGACTGGCAACCGATTCCATAAATCCGGGGGACCCACAGAGAAGAACCTCCCCCTGGGGGCCACCAGACGACATTCTCTGACCAGTGGCACCCTGAGGAGGCCCTCTCTGTGGGAACGCACAGGGCGGAGGGAAGTTGATGCCGGCAGCAGGTGATCCCTGAGGTACTCCGGACCCATGTCATGTAGGGCCTTGAACACCATTACCAGTACCTTGAATCTCACCCGGAAGACAACTGGGAGCCAATGCAGCTCACGGAGCAGAGGTGTAACATGGGAGTATCGGGAGATTCCCAACACAACTCTCGCGGCTGCATTCTGTACCAGTTGGAGCCTCCGAGTGGTCCTCAAGGGCAGCCCCATGTAGAGAGCGTTGCAGTAGTCTAAACGAGAGGTCACGAGTACATGAGTGACCGTACACAGGGCATCCCGGTCTAGATAGGGCCGCAACTGGCTCACCAGGCGAACCTGGGCAAAGGCCCCCCTAGTCACAGCCACTATGTGATCTTCCAAAGTAAGCCATGAATCTAGGAGGACTCCCAAGTTGCGAGCCCTATCTACGGGGGGGTAATAGCTCACCCCCCATAGAAAGAGATGGAATATTCTGAATATCCCGGTATGCCGGTATGCACAGCCACTCAGTCTTGTCGGGGTTGAGTTGAAGTCTGTTCCTCCCCATCCAGACCCGAACCACTTCCAGGCAATGGGACATCACGTCGAGGTCATCACTGGGGTGGTTTGGGGTCGAAATAAAAAGCTGTGTATCATCATTATGATAATGAAACAAAACTCTGAAACTGGAGATGGTGTTTTTAATTTTTATTGTAATCCCCAAGAATTCCTCTTCTCTAAGTTGAAACTGGGCAACTTGTTTCAGCTTTGGGGGTACCTTCCACCATTTTGCCAAAGAGCTATAATTATTGCTGAAGGTTTATATTGTCGCTATTTGGGCAGTTCCATTTTTTTATCTACCTTAACAGGAGTAAATGGTTCCATTTGTCAAGGGTTTCTTTTGTTTTTTTGTTTTTAAAAGAGGTGTAATGGGTGCTCTATATCCCTACAAGACTTAAGGGATCATTTTCCTCTTCAAAGGCTACCACAAATGCCAAAACATAAGAAACATCCAAGATTTCAATATACTCACTCTGATAGGCTCTGGGGATAGGCTCTGAAGCCCATAAGGCTTACCCATATTTGCTCTCAGCATCTAAACTGCAATTTACAATATTACAAAAACTCAAACATCATAATAACAAAAGTATGTCTAAATTCACCCTTGCACCATACCATGGAGGAAAGTAAAGAGAATAGATTTTTTTATTTATATCAGTTATGTATACTTTTTCTCTCAACTTAAGGACAGGAGGAAAGAATATTAACATGATTATTATAAAAAACTCTTTCAATCCACAGCAAAATCTGACTCTTTATATCAGAATAACAGCTAGAACATAATGCCACCGAAAATGGCAACTCAGTGTGTCAGATTTCCTCATCTGTAGAACTTTTATGCAGATTTATTGCGTTTATGTAATTTTTCCACATTTCTCCCTGGTAGGAGAGAGTTATGGGCCATGGATGTAAGAAAACAGAGGATTTTGAAAGATTGCAATATGGATAACTCTGATAAACTTTATTGGGAGAGTAGGTACAATTCTGCAATACAGGACTTCCATTTTATGGAGCAAATATCCCAAGGATGGGAGGCATGTTTCCAAGTTCCACTTTCATTTTCTTAATGAACAAAATTATATTAAAAAGAGCCTTGGTGGAGCAGTGGGCTAATGCCTCCTTAAGTAACACCAGCTATTAGTGCAGGTTAGTGCAGGTTCGCATCCCACCAGGCTCAAGGTTGACTCAGCCTTCCATCCTTCCGAGGTAGGTAAAATGAGGACCCAGATTGTTGGGGGCAATTAAGCTGACTTTGTAATAATGCCACTTGGGGTGTGTGTGTGAAAGCCCTAATAAGCAGGCATATACATAGAATGAAGGCTACTGCTAAGCTTGTAAGCCGCCCTGAGTCTTCGGAGAAGGGCGGGATATAAATGGAATTAAAATAAAAAAATAAAAATATTTACCAATGATTTTGTTAATTATTTCTTTCTATAAGTGTAGGTTTGGTTGTGTGTTATATTTCTCTGGAAATCCTGGTCAAAATGTCTTTAACTGTGCTTTAAAAATAATGATGCTTAAAGTATCCAGGGTAAAATCTCCCAAATCATTTCCAATTTCTTATACAATACCTTTTGTATAGTGCTATATTCCAAACTGTTGTGTCCAGATCGATGACACGCACACACAGCGAGGTATTGCAGCAATCGTCTTTATTGATACACGTGGAGTCAACTGTGGATCCCCGTCCAGGTGGCTCAATATATGTCCGGCAGCCGCTGGACGCTAGCCAACCCCTGGCCGGGAATCTCCCGCCACAGGAAACAACACCCAACCCAGGCTCGTGGATTTCCCGCCGGTGGGAAACCACTCCCCTGCTAATCTACCTATACAACACCCCTTCCCCCCCAGATAAGAGTTATATTATCTAACGTAATCTTTTAAGTAAGTGGGTGGCTTGTGAGCCCTAACAGGATATCTCCCCGTTGGAATGTCAGCTCTGTTGTTGGTTTCCCCGTTGGGCCTTGCTGCCTGTTGGGGTGTCGCTGCAGGTGTCGGGTCTAGGGGTTGTTGTGTTATTATGAGGGCTGCTGGCTGTGCAGCCGTGTTCCCCTGAGGTGGTGGTCCCACTCGCCTAGGGTGTGTTTCTGTTCCCCTGCCCGATGGTGTAACTACCCGCCAGTCTAGACTATTGTTGTTGTCTTGTGTTATGGGGTCCCCTCTGGGCGCCCCTTGAGTGAACTCTGGAGACCTTTTCCTCAGCTGATCAATGTGCCTCCTGATCTGCCATTCCCCTTCCCCCTCTATGCTGTATGAAAGTGGCCCCGTTTTATCTATGACTACCCCTTGTGTCCACTTTTCCCCCGGTCCATAGTTCCTGGCCCACAGTAGATCCCCAATGTTCAAGGACCTGGTTGCACTGTCTTGTTCTGCTTCAACGGGCAGCCGGTCTGGGTGGAGCCTGTCTAGTTTGGTTGTCAGCCTTCTGCCCCACCTCATTTCTGCTGGACTTTTCCCCGTTGCAGTGCAAGGTGTTGTGTGTTGGGCCAACAAGAACTGGGCCAGTCTCTGGTGCCAGTCACCTTGGATGATCGTTTTCAATGCTTCCTTGGTAGTCCTGACGTTCCTCTCGGCCAATCCGTTGGAGGAGGGGTGGAAGGGGGCCGACGTCGCATGCCTAATCCAGTTGGCCTTGAGGAAATCCTGAAATTCAGCAGATGTGAATTGCGGGCCATTGTCAGAGACCAGTACGTCAGGTAACCCATGGGTGGCAAAGAGTCCCCGCAAGACCTGTATTGTTTTGGCAGATGTCATGGTCTTTACCGGCACGACCTCCAACCACTGGGAGTAACTGTCCACTACAACCAGGAAGATCTGTCCCTGGAATGGCCCCGCGAAATCTATGTGTATGCGTGACCACGGGTTGCGAGCTACCTCCCACCTGTGTACTGGATTATGTGTCAGTTCTGGCCTAGACTTCTGGCACTGGTAACAACCCGCTACTCTGTCCTCAATTGCCTTGTCCAGTCCCGGCCACCATCAATGACTTCTGGCTAATGCCTTCATGCACACAACCCCTGGGTGTCCCTCATGTAGTTCCGTTATGACTGTGTTCCTTTGTACCTCTGGTATGACTACCCTGTTTCCCCACAGCAGGCACCCCTGATGTGATGACATTTCGTCCTTCCTCCTGTAGTATGGTGTGAACTTGGTGTCCGGGTTCTCATTTGGCCACCCCCCTTGGACCCATGCTGCTATCCTGCTGAGTATAGGGTCCTTGCTTGTGGCTTTGGCAATGTCCCTAGCTGTCAATGGGCATTCTGGTAGTTCTTGCAGTGAGAGGATTTGCCCCGCTGGAGCTGGGTCTGGCCCTGTATCAAATAGGGGCAGTCTGCTAAGAGCATCAGCGTGACCCATCTCCTTTCCCGGTCTGTGCTTTATGGTGAATGTGTATGCTGCTAAGAAAATAGACCATCTGAGCATCCTAGGAGACACGATCTGGGGTGTCTGTCTGTCAGTGGTGAATAGGCCTAAAAGGGGTTTGTGGTCTGTAAATATTGTGAAGTTCCTGCCATAAAGATAGTCGTGAAACTTTTTAACACCAGCCACGATGTCTAATGCTTCCCGATCTATTTGCACATAATTCCTTTCTGCTTTGGTTAGGGTTCTGGAATAATATGCGATTGGCCTCTGAACCCCCTGGTCATCCATGTGGCTTATCACTGCCCCCACCCCGTAAGGTGATGCATCACAGGCGAGGTAAATTGGTTTGCGCTCGATAAAATGTGTGACAGTGGATCTGCTGGACAATATGTCCTTCAACATTTGTAAACTTTGTTTATGTTTTTCCTGCCACTGCCACGGGGTCTTTTTATCTAACAGTCTATGTAAGGGCTCGGCTATGGCTGCTTTATGTGGCAAAAATGTGTGATAAAAATTTATGAGACCTAGGAATGCTTGGAGTTCTGCCTTATTTTTAGGTTCAGGTGCTAATTTAATTGCCTTTATTTTTTCCTCCATGGGATGTATGCCCTGAGCATCTATCCTGTATCCTAAAAATTCAGTGGATTTAACTCCAATGCAACATTTTTCCCTTTTTAACTTAAGTCCTGCCTCCCTGAATTTTTCCAGTACCTTTTCCAGCCTGTCAGCAAGGATTTCTTCAGTTTTTCCAGCCACCAGGACATCATCGAAGTAAGGGCATACTCCAGGTATGCCCTTTAAGGTCCTCTCCATCACTTCTTGGAAGATGCCTGTAGCTGCAGCAATTCCAAATTGCAGTCTGTGGACTCGAAACGCCCCCTTGTGGGTAACTATCGTTTGAGCCTCGGCGGCTTCCTTAGACACAGTGAGTTGCAAATACGCCTGCGCCAAGTCGAGCTTGGCAAAGATGGCACCATCCTGGATCGTCGCAAGGACCTGCTTCACCGTCGGGACCGGGTAAGCATGTTTTTTCATGGCTAGATTAAGGGTGGCTTTATAGTCGGCACAAATCCTCACATCCCCGTTGGGTTTAAGGGGAGTGACGATTGGTGTCTCCCAGGGGCCTCCTTCTACTGGTTCCAGCACCCCCTGGCCTACTAACTTTTCTAGCTCGGCCTTGATTTTTTGCTTAAGCGCAAATGGTACCCTCCGGGCCTTAAGCTGGATGGGCTTAACTGCTGGATCCAGGTTGAAATTAATGGGGGGGCCTTTGTATTTCCCTAGGGAACCATCAAATACGTATACGAATTTATCGCAGATGGCTTTGAGGTTTTGGCGATGGACTGTGTTTATTCCCCCCACCCAAATGCCTAGGGCCTTGAACCAATTGAGGCCCACTAGGCTGGTTCTCTGGCCCTCGGTGACCAGAAGATCTAATGGGCCCTTAAATCCCTTGTAGCTGACGGGTATGGTGACCTTTCCCTTAATGTTTATGGGCGATCTTTGGAAGTCCGCTAGTTGGATTCTAGTTTGTTTTAGGGGAATTTTCTGCCCACTCTTCGCTTCGATATGTGCCAGGGTACTGCCTGAAATAATTGATACTGAGGCCCCCGAGTCCATTTCCATCCTGCAAGGAATACCCTGCAGCCGGACCTCGATTTTTAATTTGGGGCTCAGTATGTGGTTGATCCTGGGGTTCCCGATGTGGTTGACCCCCACCCCCTTCCCGCAGTTGGAGGATCATGCCTTAGGCCTGGGGTTCTCTCTGCCACTCTGTCGGGGGGTTACCTTACCTGAGGGCCACGCGTCAATATCGTGCAGTTGGTTGTCGCGCGGTCTACCTCGGCAGATTGCTTGAATGTGACCCGTTTTTCCGCAGTTCCTGCATTTAGCGTTGCGGAACCTGCAGGTAGATCGGGGGTGGCTGCTGCCGCAGCTGCCACACCTGGCGTCGGGGTCTCATGGTCAGGTTGAGTTCTCCCTCTGGAATCTTTGTTGTGGTAGTTGCTGTTGTTGTTGTTGCCTTTTTGCACGATCCGTGCCGTCTGGGTGGTTGGTCCTTGTCGGCATCTTCCCGAACCTTCGGGCGACCTCGTCGATGTCGGCTTCCCACGTGTAGTCCACCTCCCCACTGTCCACATGGCTTTCCAGATTGATTTCTGCTGCGGCGCCATTGCTGTTGTGGGGGGGGTCGCATCTCCCTGTTGATTCGTAGGTGAGGAGCTCGTCCAGCACCTCCTGCAAGTCTCCGGTGGGCTTTGCGATTATTCTATTTTGAAGTTGTTCATCTCGCAAGCCCAGAACCACCCTGTTGCGGATCCTAATCTCTAAATTATCATATTTGCAACGCAGGGCGGCTTCCCTCACGGCGGCCACGAACTGTGTTATCGACTCGCCTGGCTTCTGGTTTCTTTTTTCAAAGATCCGCCTCCAGTATAGCTCTGATCTCTTGGGGGTGAAGTGCACCCTTAGCTTAGCCAGTAAATCTGCGTACGATATGCTTGTCACAGGCAACGGTTGGCACAGTCCTACGGCGACTCGGTAAACCGGTGTGCCACTGATGGTGAGGAGTGCCGCCGCCTTTTTCCGGTCGTCCGTTATGCCATTTACGAGCAGGAATCCCTTGACCTGGCCGACGTACTCCTCCCAGTCTTCGGGGTAGTTTGGGTCGAATTCCTTCAGGGATCCGACTTGTGCCATTCCGCTTCTGTTCACGGCGATCGGCTGCTTTTGGTTGACGGCGATTTGAAATTCCCGCTTCGCGCGTTGCTAGCTTCCGCCCCTTCCTTCGCTGTTCCGCCGATCGATCCCACCTTCATCGCCACTTTTGTGTCCGGATCGACGACACGCACACACAGCGAGCTATTGCAGCAATCGTCTTTATTGATACACGTGGAGTCAACTGTGGATCCCCGTCCAGGTGGCTCAATATATGTCCGGCAGCTGCTGGACGCTAGCCAACCCCCGGCCGGGAATCTCCCGCCACAGGAAACAACACCCAACCCAGGCTCGTGGATTTCCTGCCGGTGGGAAACCACTCCCCTGCTAATCTACCTATACAACACAAACAGAGATGTACGTTCATGTGGTGGGTCTCAAAATTACTGTATGTTTTGGAATTCAGACTTTTGAGTGTTAAAGACATAAACTTAGAACACTCCATGTTCACAGACTCCCCTTGAAATAGCAGGAAAATACACATTTCCATCCTCCCAGAGAGAGCCAGGATTAACAGCTTTTGCTGCTTTTCTGGATTTTACAGAGATTCTCTCACGTTATGCTATTTCACATCAAGTCATTTAAGGCAAACATGATGCACATTATTTCCTAATTAGCCTGAAACTGGCACACCACAGATTGCTCAACTAGCTCCAGTGTTCCAAGACAGAACCTTATGCAGAAATTAAATACATACTTTCAACAGAGACTTGCAAAATTCTAAGGATTTCATAGGAGTAGAAAACTAGAAGAACAGTCACTGTGATTCAGGCCAAGAAACCATTGAGTCTAGCAGTATGTCAGTGTCTGGCAATGTTTAGTGGCAATATAGATGCAATATAGCAGAGGTCCCAACCCCTGGACCACTACTGGGCTGTGGCTTGTTTGAAACTGGGCCATGTGAGCAATGGGCAAGCATGTACATGTGAAGCTCCACTCATGTGAGCAAAGGGCACTTGTGTGCGAAGTTCCATTCATGCAAATGGAGCTTTGTGCACAAGCATTCTCCATTCATGTGAGTGGAGGTTCATGTGCAAGCACAAGTGCCCTCCGGTTGTACAACTGGAGTTTTGCATGTGAATGCAAATGTTTGCTGCACATGCGTGAGCGCAAGTGCTTTCTGATCATGTGCAAAGCTCCATTTGTGAAAGTGGTGGGCATTTGCACCCACCGTTTGCACCAATGGAACTAGGTGCATGCCCTTGTGTCTGTCTCTCTGTCTGTCTGTCTCTCTCTCTGTCTCTCTGTCTCTGTCTCTGTCTCTGTCTCTCTCTCTCACACACACACACAGACACACACACACACACAGGGCCGGGCTGGGCCACCAAGGTGGAAAAGTTGAGGATTATAATTGAAATTTACTTTGGGAAATGAAAGGCACATCACACTGAATTTCTAACAATATAATTCTGAACAGGTGAATAGAATAGAAGCAAGATCACATGAAGTATTAATACCACTTTACAATGCCTTGGTAAGGCCACACTTGGAGTACACTCATCCAGTTTTGGTCACCACGATGTAAAAAAGATGTTGAGACTCTAGAAAGAGTACAGAGAAGAGCAACAAAGATGATTAGGGGACTGGAGGATAAAACATATAAAGAACGGTTGCTGGAATTGGGTATGTCTACTTTAATGAAGAGAAGGACGAGGGGTGACATGATAGCAGTGTTCCAATATCTCAGGGGTTGCCACAGAGAAGAGAGAGTCAAGCTATTCTCCAAAGCACCTGAAAGCAGGACAAGAAGCAATGAATAGAAAATAATCAAGGAGAAAAGCAACTAAGGGAAATTTCCTGACAGTTAGAACAGTTAATCAGTGGAACCAGTTGCCTCCAGAAGTTGTGGGTGCTCCAACACTAGAAGTTTTTAAGAAGACATTGGACAACCATTTGTCTGAAATGGTATAGGGTTTCCTGCCTGAGCAGGGGGTTGGATTAGAAGACCTCCAAGGTCCCTTTTAACTCTGTTATTCTGTTCTGTTATTTATTTATTAAATTTATATCTCACATTTATTTAACTCAAGGTGGCATATATAATACCTGGCTTGCTTCTGTGCCTAATTGAGAACTTAGGCACAGAAGAACTGGGAGAATGGTCTCCCAGTTTTTAATCCAGCTCCTTAACCACTGTTATGCTTAGTTTAACAATATATAATAGATAGGTAGAGTAAAAGAATTGTAGGATAATTTAATTTTAAAAAATAGGGAAGGAGTTGAAGGGAACACATCTTCTGTTGTCACTACTCTTTAACTTTATTCTATTTTAAAAAATCTTTTCTATTAACTGTACATATATTTTATTTAATAAAAATATTTTAAAAATCAGAATATTTTTTTAAAAAAACATCTCATTCCATTCCTGTATATTTTCTTAAATAACAAGTTATTTGGAGATAGCAGTCAATGAAATCTGAATTAACTTTGTTGGCATTCTTGATTAATGCTAATGAACTTCCATATTGAGAATCTTCATTGACTAATATTGTCAACTCTATGTTTTCTGGATTTTGCCTGCTTTTTCTGACTCAATGAAGGCCCTGTGATTTTCTTTCTGGGATCGAAATCTACTAGATTTTTGCATTCTCTATGGATATATCAGCTGTAATGTTCACAATGGTTCTGGGATCTTTTTGCTTCCTGAGAAAATTGCTGTTCCATTCTGCTCATTGTTAGATAGGATAATAAATTGGATAAGCAGTTCTCATAATCTGCCTTAAAAAAGAGTTCAGCAATTACTGAGGGCCTGAAAAACTGATATGAGATCCCATATTCATGCAAGTTGGCAGATCTGTTTTGAAGAATCTCATGCTGCCAGGGTAGCCTTAGTAATGGAGGGCAGCTGCATTTGATTTGGGAAATGTTAGCCAATATACATATTTTCCCTCTGTGTGTCCTGAGGAAAAGGTTACACACATAAGCAATTTGTCAGTAACCAACTAGCTAAAACGAATGCAAGGGGAAGATTTAGTTTACTGTACTAATGCTGGGTGACTCAGGGATTCCACAGTCTCTTCTTGCCAGTTTAAGGCATAATTAACTGAATGGCTTCTTTGTGTTGATTTTTTTTCTTTGCTTTACTGAAGATGCAACATGATTTTATGGAATTTAAGGGTTGGCATGGAGAATAGGTAGGATATAATAGAAAATGATTTGGGGCATCATCTTCTGTGCTGATTCAGTTTCTTTGAAGAATTGCCTTTAACTCATTATTATATTGACTTTGGAATATAGTTTGAACGAAGACCCATAAAACTCTTTATTCTGCTCAGACATTTTTCAGTGGGAGAGATGAATAGTTATCATTTAAAGCGTGTAGCTCCTACAATGACAACACATTACAGAAATAATCTCTGGTGCATGAATCCAGACTACCTCTGGATAGTGCAAAGGATAAGATTTTTTCTTTATCTCTTTGCTGCCATCTTGTGGTTAACTGGGTTTTTTGCCACCCAGATATGCTAACACTAAATGGCATGAATGTTATTCAGAAACTTTGATTTAAGCTACTTTTCTGTTTTTCATTTCAAGACATATTTTTCAAAGTTTATATTGAATACATATTTATTTATGAAAATATATATTAGAGAAACATTTTGAGAAACATTTCAGAACATATATTTACTACACTTGCTTTTATAAATTAAGCAATGTGGGGATATATTCAAATTAAATGAAAACTCAGAATCAAATTTCATATAAAGACATGTCTCTTTATGAAGATCAATGGGATCAATGTTGTTAATATAATGCATGAATAAATAACAGAATAACTCTTTATAGGAGTTCACCTTTTGGTAGAGATATGCAGAACATTTTGAATATGAAACTTTCTGTATTTCAAAAGAGGTTATTTTAGCTATCCAGGGAGTGTTTTGATGCTATACCAAATACTTGGAGCTATTTCACATTTGAAAGCCTTCCAGAATGGTCAGAACAACCTGTTTCAGACTTAGAGGAACTGTTCTGAACTTGAAACAGAGCACTTGGAACTCTATTTCAAGTTCCAAATCTGAAATGTTATACGTAGCACTAATTACAGCCCATTGGCAACTCATTATCCTAATTCAAAATTCTTGGTTGTTAAAGAAACAGAGGGACTGAAACAGTGGTGGGATTCAGCCAGTTTGCACCAGTTTGGCAGAACCGGTAGCTATTTTTTTTTGTTGCCCAGGCCCAGAATGGACTTCCGGAAGCGGCTTACTTGAAAGATCATTCGCAAGAACGTTATATTATGGAGTGGAAAAAGTGGATTGATTATATCCAGAACAAATATGGGACTAAAAAGTTTCATTTAGCATTTGAATAAGTTTTCTTTTCTTTTTTTTCTCTTTATATGTAATATTAGTATTGCTTGTAGTCATTTCATATGAGCTAGAGTGCGATAGAATTAATAGTTTATTGTTGTTAGCATATGGATGTTTATGATTGTTCTTTGTTTTTATACCTTGTACTTAGCTCTGGGAAGTCGGGTGGGGGAGAGGGGGGAATGGGGGGGAGGGATAGGGAGGGTTAGGTAGGGGTGGGTGGAGGGAGGGGGGATTGTTAAAGATAAAATGTACTGTAAAACTTTTCAATTAAAAAAAACACTGGGTTCTTTAAACGTGATTTTATTAAGTCCCAATTATCAGTTAGGCAAAATCAAATAAACCATATATTGCAGTGCAAAGCACTGGCCTTCAATTAATCACTATCTTTTCTAGAAAAAGCTGTTTGGGGACTTATCTACTCTGGGAAATGAAGGTGGCTGTAGGTGAAGGGTAATAAAAAAAATGGAAAACTATCAGTTACAGGGAAATGTGGAGTCAGGAACCATACTATCTTCTGACTTCTCTGCTCCCTTATTCATATCTAACACCACACTGGAATGGATCAATAGAATGTTACCAACTATCATTTATCTTTATTTGTGGTGATTAAACTAGCCATTGGATCCATTTTTACTTCAGTTGCAAACTCATATGGAAATATGAGGCAAAGTAGGACCAGAGCTCATATATCAAGATAGTTTTGGTAACAGTTGAAAACCACAATTGAGAGCATTTTCACAATACATAAATGATGTTTTATATAGTTTGTTTCAGTCTTCCATCTGCGGTACAGCTACCATCTCAGCTGCCTATAGACCAACCATAAAAGCCAAAAAGAGACATAGAAAGCACTCTTTGTTTCCACCTAGTGGTTTTCTAACTTTTAATACATTTAAAATGCCAAATTGGTATAAGAACATTTTCATATGCAGAATTAATCTAATGCTATTTGAAAAATTCTTATTTCATTTTATGTAGCTTATAAGTGTCTTTTAGGTTTCATTTCTACTTTTTAAAATTTCATTTCCTCTTCTTTTTGCTTCAATTTGGTGCTCTCAAAATTCTATTAAATTAATATTTTGAAAATCTAGGCTGGAGATTTAATACTGCCAGGAATGATTTATGTGCAGTGCTGGATACAAAGTCCTAGGAATTCACACTATACAAGCCCTTTGCTCTGTAAATCAAAGCCAACTCTCCATGTTTTCCAAATCTTAAGCTTAGTTGTGGAGTTAATGTTTAAAAAAGAAAAGGGTCCATGCCAGAACAGACATTGGCAGGCACCCTGAGTTTTATCTCTCCCTAAGTCTGAAATACTTCAAGAACATCTCTTGCCTCCCTCAGCTTTTCCACATAGCATTACAAAAGATGTATCATGTTTAATACACCATGGGATTTACCTACATCATGTTTTCCAACTGCATGGTTTTTCTTTTCATTCTGAACATGCCTTCCAGGTATTCTCACTTCACCTGAGATTTTCAAAGCCTTCATTATGTGTTTCTTATTGCAATCTCTCACACCCACACAAACCACACATGGAGACATCAGTACATGATCCCAAAAGAAAACAAAGCAAGTAATGATTCTAGAGACACTCCTTCAAAGAGTTTTTTGAAGCACAAGAAATGGAATGTCTCATTTTTATAACAATGTATATGTGAGCTCCAAATTGATCCACACAAGGACACTGAGTTGGGCATTGAGCCCACATTTGTCAGAGTTTATATACAAGATATCTAAGATTTTCTGTCTTTACGAGTGAGAGAGAACTTTGTAATTTAGCCCAACAAAGTTTCCAGTTATTGTTGGGATTGTGGCAAAGAAAGAGGGAGTTGCCATTCCCTTCCTCAAGGTCTCTATTCACATAACAAAGGAGTTATACAGCTTACTTTCATTCATATAAATAATGTTGCACTTATTTTGGTCTTATATATTTCATATGTGATAGATTGTTGAACTCTGACATTTTTGAAGTTGTGACCCATTTTGTGGCTTACAGATATGCATACACAAATACACTACTCAGGATTAAATATGGTTGCTTGTGAAACAGATTCCTCAATCTAGATTGCCTCACCAATGCTTTGGGTATTTTGAGATGCACCCTAGTTTACATACAGAGTTGTTATTAAAAGAATAATCAGAAGACAAAGTTAAAGAATTGCCCATATTATGATTAATTTGGGCTACATAGTATACACTACAACCTGATGCCCTGCAGATATTTTGGGAATTGAAGCTGAAAACAATTGAAGGTACTTAATTTCTCGTATTCCAGTAAAAAATACAATTTCTATATCCTGTGGAAACTAAATTATTGTTTAAAGATTGTTAAGTCGTGGGTGCCACGTGTAATGACCAGGAGATGACAATTAGAGTTTACACCTTTATTGATTACAATATGGAACTGAAGAACTTCCCTCCTGTTGCCCTCTTATAGATTCCCTGCATCCCCGCAGTCAGCCAACCCGCTGGCTCTATTCTCCTGCCAGACAGGTGACACCCAACCCGGTGTCCTACATTTCCCACCGGACAGGTTGACCAATCAGGTCGCCTGACCACTGCCACCTGGTGTTAATGTGGCATACACAACAAAGATATTTTGTATATTTTCACTTTCTGAAGGAAAGCAGGTGCAAATTGAAGAAGATCATGTCTGATAGCCAAAGTGTATTGGTATATTACATCATGGTGCCAAAACCTCCCATCAGTTGAATTCAGCAGGGGTGGAGTATGTTGTGTTGGGAAGTTGACACATAAAATAAACATAAAAATGCTTCGAAAAATTGAGACTTTAGTGATCACATAATACTTCCAAATTCTTTCAAACACTTATTTCTCTTTTTAAAACAAAACAAAACAAAACAAAACAAAAAAAACTGCTGAAATATCAGAAGAACATGATGATATTTTGAAATTTTGGTTCTTCACATTTTGGAGGCTTCTGTAGGCATTATAAAGTAGACCACAACCTACTGCTTGGTAAGCTAGAAAAAGGTGGAATAGATAACATCACCACCAGATGGATCTGTAGCAGGCTGGCAAATCGTATTCAATGAGTAGTCCTCAATGGTACTACATCCACATGGAGAGAAATAAGCAGTGGGGTACCACAAGGCTCTGTCTTAGGCCCAGTACTCTTCAATATCTTCATAAATGACTTAGATGAGGGAATTGAAGGGGAACTCATCAAATTTGCAGATGACACCAAACTAGCAGGAATAGCCAACACCTCAGAAGACAAACTCAGGATCCAAAAAGAACTTGAGAAACTTGAACAATGAGCCCTATCCAACAAAATGAGTTTCAGTGTGGAGAAAATCAAAGCTTTACATTTAGGCAAGCAAAAAAGGTACAAGTACAGATTGGGCGAGACCTGGCTCAAAAACAGTAACTGTGAGAGGGACCTTGGAGTCATAATGGATGATCACTTGACTATGAGCTGGCAGTGTGCAGCAGCAACCAAAAAAAGCTAATACAATCCTGGATTGTATAAACAGAGGCATAGAATCAATCAAGATTACGCAAAGTAGTAGTACCACTTTATAAAACCCTAGTATGACCATACCTGGAATACTACAGCCAATTTTGGTCACCATATTACAAAAAAGATGTTGAGAATTTGGAAAAAATTCAAAGAGCAACTAAGATGATCAAAGGCATGGAGACAAAAAAAACCACAAAGAAACGGCTGCAGGACTTGGGTTTGGCTAGCTAGTCTAAAGAAAAGAAGAAATAGGGGAGATATGATAGCTGTTAGATACTGGGTTCGTTGCTTCAATGACGAGACGAGGCAAGTGAGTTCAGCAAAGATCACTGTTTATTGCATGCAGGATCTGAACTGAGAAACAGGGCTGCGAATGCAGCAATTTATACTCTGGCCTCTAGGTGGTGGCCAATAGGTTTAAAGCAACCTATTGCTGCCCTAGAGGCAGCCAATGGCCGTTAGCCAGCTTCCCTGCTTAAGCAACCTTCCAGCGATTAACCCACGTGGTGTTCCCTTAACAAGACAAAGCCCAATACATTACACCACTCCCCCCTAAAATGTACAAACATTATAACAACAAAATGAAGATGATTACAGCAATACAAATTTGCAAGGTACAACAATAGTGTGCATTTACATGTTTCCATCCCGTCTAATACAGATGTTTCCTAGCTAGCAGCACAGTCATGATACAGACACATTTTAGCTCCATTATTTCAGAACAAAATCCTGTAGATATGCAGGAGGTTTGTGAACCCTTGTGGAATGCCTTGGGGACGCAGGCACTTCCTGGCCTACCAGCTTGCCTGCCGGGCTGGGTAGATCAGTGTCTTTAAGTTCAAAAGAGTCTGGTTGACTTGGAAATCTCTGGCTGGCTCTTCCAGGTTGGCCCACCCCAGAGTCAGTTTGCTCTGCAGAGTTAGCACAGCGGCTGTAGTGTTCTGGTTGGCTTTCTCCATCAGGGGACCCATGTTGCACTCCTGGCCTTTTTTCCCCTCTGGCCACCTTTCTGTTACTCTGGCTGCTTGGACCCTCAGTGCCAATGGATTGCTTGGCCTGGCTGCCTGTTTGTGGTCCGTGGAAAGGACCTGTCACGAAGTCCTCACTTTGTGGCCATTCTGGAAAATGCTTCCTAAGCTGATCGATATGGCGACGGACAACTTGCCCACCCTCTAGGCCCACTTCGTATGAGAGAGGGCCTGATGTTTTGGTAATCTTCCCTGGCACCCACAACTTCCCATGCCCATAGTTCCTGGCCCACACTCCGTCGCCCACTTGCAGCCCCCTCGGGGGTTTTGGGCAAGAGGCCTCAGCTGCCACCTGGTCTGGGTGCAGCCTGTCCAGCTTTGTGATTAGGCACCTCCCCCAGTGCAGCTCTGCTGGGCTTTGCCCTGTTGCTGTGCAAGGTGTGGAATGTCGGCAGAGCAAAAAGTTGGCCACTCTGTGGTGCCAGTCCCCAGTCACTATATGCCTCAATGACTCCTTTGTGGTGTGAACTATACTTTTGGCTTGACCATTAATAGATGGGTGAAACAGAGCCGATGTCGCATGCCTAATGAGGTTTGCTCTCAGGAACGCCTGAAATTCTGCCACAGTAAATTGGGCCCCATTATCGGACACTACGACGTCCAGCAGGCCGTGCATGGCAAAGAGTTTCCTAAGCACCTGGATGGTCCTAGCAGTAGTCATGTTTGCAATTGGTATAACTTCTAGCCATTAGAGTGGCTATTGACCACTATAAGAAAGAGCTGTCCCTGAAAGGGCCCAGCGAAGTCTATATGTTTCCTAGACCAGGGAGTGTGAGTCTCCTCCCACCTGTGAACTGGAGTGTGTGGCATTTCAGGCCTTGATTGCTGGCATGTATAACACCCATGCACCTGGGCCTCAATGGCTTTATCTAATCCTGGCCATCACAAATAGCTTCTTGCCAAGGCTTTCATGAAAATAATACCCGGATGACCTTCATGAAGTGATTGCAACACCCTGTCTCTTAGTGAGACAGGGTGTTGCAATCACTTAGTGAGGTGGGAACTATGACCCTGTTCCCCCAAATAATACAACCCTTGTGAGCTGAGAGCTCATGTCTCCTTGTAAAATGGCTCTGAAACTCAGGACCTGGGCTTTTATCCTGCCATCCTGTGTGTACCCAAGATAGCACTCTACTTAGGGTCTTGTCTGCTGCCGTTTCTGCAGCAATGTCCCCTGCGTGGAGAGGAAACTCCGGCAAGTCCTAAATGGACAAAACGCGGGCTGCTGGGGCCAGGTCTGGTTCAATTTGAGGCAGTGGAATTCTGCTCAGGCCATCTGCATGGCCCATATCTTTGCTGGGTTTGTGAATTAGCTTAAAAGTATAAGCTGATAAAAAATGGACCATCTTAGCATCCTAGGGGATAAAATGTGGGGTGTCTGTCTGTCTGTCTGTAGTGAATAACCCCAATAGCAGTTTATGGTCTGTGAGGACACTGAAGTCCCTGCCATATAAATAGTCATGGATTTTTTTTTTACTCCAGCAACTATAGCCAGTGCCTCTTTGTCAATTTGAGCGTAATTACACTCGGCGGAGGACAGTGTCCTTGAATAAAAAGCAATTGGAACTTGAGTTCCAACTCTCTCTAAGTGACTTAGGACTGCACCCACCCCATATGGGGATGTGTCACATGCTAAGCAAACTGGCTTTGACTCCTTGAAGTGAGTGATAGTGGAACTAATGGACAGAAGGGCCTTCAATTCCTGGAAACTCTTTTTGTGAACTCTAGTCCAGTTCCATGTAGCATTTTTATCCAAGAGCCAGTATAGCGGCTCTGCCACTGTGGCCTTGTTAGGAAGGAATGTGTGGTAAAAATTTAAGAGGCCTAGGAATGCCTGCAGCTCTCCCTTCATTTTGGGGCTGGGTGCCATCTGAATGGCTTTTACTTTCGACTCAGCAGGGTGGATGCCATCAGCATCAATGCAAAACTCTAAGAACTCAGTTGAGGGGACTCCAATACTGCACTTATTCTTTTTAAGCTTGAGGCCTGCTTCGCGCAGCCTTTGCAGGACGGCTCTGAGCCTCCTTGCAAGCACCTCAGTGGACTCACCAGTGATGAGCATGTCATCAAAATAGGGACAAACCCCAGAAATGCTCTTGAGTGTACGTTCCATGATGCCCTGAAAAATGCCGGGGGCTACACTGACCCCAAATTGCAGGTGCTTTACTTTAAATTTATTTATTTATTTATTAATGGGATTTATATCCCGCCCTATCTCCCAAAGGACTCAGGGCGGTTAACAACAAAACATATAATAAGTACAGAAATTAAGATAAAAATAAAATTAAAATCATCTGTGCAATAAATTAAAATTAAAAATAAATTAAAAATTGTAAATATAATTAAAATGCCTGTCAGTCCAGGTCAGCCAGGTGGAAAAGGAGTGTTTTGAGGCCACGGCGAAAGGACTGGAGATTTTGGGCCATCCGAAGCTCAGGGGGGAGCTGATTCCATAGGACTGGCACTCCCACAGAGAAGGCCCTCCCCCTGGGGGTCGCCAGCCGACATTGTCTAGCCGACGGTACCCTGAGGAGGCCTTCTCTGTGTGAGCGTACTGGGCGATGGGAATTCGTTCCCGGTAGCAGATGGTCCTGCAAGTATCCCGGGCCTAAGCCATGTAGGGCTTTAAAGGTAAGTACCAGCACCTTAAATCTCACCCGGAGGGCAACCGGTAACCAATGCACCTCATGGAGCAGAGGTGTTATATGGGAGTATCGGGGAGCTCCCATCACTACCCGTGCAGCTGCATTCTGCACCAGCTGAAGCCTCCGGGTGGTTTTCAAGGGCAGCCCCATGTAGAGAGCATTGCAGTAGTCTATACGGGAGGTAACGAGTGCGTGGGTGACTGTACGTAGGGCATCTCGGTCCAGAAAGGGGCACAATTGGTATATTAGGCAAATCTGGGCAAATGCCCCCCTAGCTACGACTCCAATATGATCTTCAAAACTGAGTCGTGAATCTAGGAGGACGCCCAGATTGCATGCTCTATCAATTGGAGGTAACATCTCTCCTCCTATAATCAAAGATGGAACCTCTTGGACTAAACGAGATGACGGTATGTAAAGCCACTCAGTCTTGGCCGGGTTGAGCTGAAGCCTGTTCTTTCCCATCCAAATCTGCACCGCTTCCAGGCAATGGGACATCACATCGAGGGCATCACTGGGTTGGTTCGGGGTGGAGATGAAAAGCTGAGTATCATCAGCATATTGATGATATTTCACCCCAAAGCCACGGATGATCTCTCCCAGCGGCTTCATATAGATGTTGAACAGGAGGGGTGAGAGCACCGATCCCTGAGGCACTCCACAACTAAGGGGCCTAGGGCTTGACCTCTGCCCCCCTGCTAACACCGTCTGCGAACGGCCCGAGAGGTAGGAGGAGAACCACCGCAGAACGGTGCCTCCCACTCCCAACCCATCAAGACGACGCAGTAAGATACCTTGGTCGATGGTATCAAAAGCCGCTGAGAGATCTAATAGGACCAGGACAGAGGAATAACCTCTATCTCGGGCCCGCCAGAGATCATTCACCAGTGCGACCAATGCCGTCTCCGTGCTATACCCGGGTCTGAAACCTGATTGGTACGGATCCAGATACTCAGCTTCCTCCAGGACCAAAGGGAGCTGTTGTGCCACCATGCTCTCAACGACCTTCGCAAGAAAGCGAAGGTTGGAGACAGGATGGAAGTTGTTTAAAATAGCTGGATCCAATGCAGGTTTCTTAAGGAGGGGCCTTAATGCCCCCTTGTGGGTTACAATAGTCTGTGACGCGGCTGTGGCCTCATCAACAGGGAGCTGCTGGTAGGCCTGAGCCAAATCTAATTTCACAAAAATGGTGCCACCCTGCAAGGATGCCAGGATGTGGCTTACTACTGGTACTGGGTTTGCGTGCTGTTTGAATGCACGGTTAATTGTGCATTTGTAATCTGCACAGATTCTGACCTCCCCATTGGCTTTAAGTGGCATTATGATTGGGGTCTCCCAATCATCCCCATGTACTGGCTGCAGTACGCCCTGTTCAACAAGTTTATCTAGTTCAGCATCTATCTTGTGTTTAAGAGCAAATGGAACCCTACGAGGTTTAATCCTGACTGGCACTATGTTTGGATCTAGCTTAAATGCTATTGGAGGGCCCCCCGTGTATGTCCCCAGAGCTGAATCAAACACATCTACAAATTCCTCGCATATTGTCACTAAACTCACAACTTGTGTCCAGTTGATCCCGGTTACTTGGATGCCTAGTGCATCAAACCAATTGAGCCCAATCAGGCTCATTTGCTGACCCCCTACTACGACAACATCCAGGTGCCCCAAAAACCTCTTAAATTTAATGGCTAGTGTGGCCTCACCCTTGACTATGGCATTATGAAAATCAGTTAATACAATATCAGATGGCCTCAGCTTGGCCCATCTTTTACTGTGACCATAAACGACGTTAAATGTTTCAAGGGAAATAATGGAAACGGTGGTGCCCGTGTCCAGCTCCATCTTACATGAGACCCCTTGCAGCTCCACCTGAAGTCTATACTTTGGCTTAATCGGGTGGCGAGCCCCGGTACAGCAAATGTTTTTGCGGCTGGAGCAAAACTCCACACTATACTGTCCCGGAGCCCCGGTACCATTCCTGGTCGGATTTTCTGATTAGCGATTCAAAGGCTGGTCCCTCTGGCAACCTCTGCAGATGGACATGATGTGGCCCATCTTTCCGCAGGCCTGGCACGTGGCTGTCCGGAGCCTACAGTCCAAGCGTTGGTGGTGACCGCCACAACCTGGGCATCTAAGGAAGGGATCTGCCTTGAAAGTGGCCCCATGTTGCTTGTCGCTGTGACGCTGTTGGTCGTGGTGTCGGTGTAGCTAGTCAACTTCTGTGTCGTCTTCAGGGTCTTCTGTGTGTTTGGTGTCCTTGTGGTGGACGGCCTCTTTGCGTTATGTAGTTTTGGTGGGCCCCATGGCTCGTACGGCCCCGCCAGCGGCTTCGTCCACCATGACTTCCTTCAGCACGTCTGGGAACGATAGAGTCTCTTTGATGAAGAGCTTCTGCTGTAGCTCTTGATTTCGGAGATCGCAGACAAACCGGTCTCGTAGCCTCTCCTCGACATCAGAGAACTGGCACAGGTGTGTGGCCTGCCTCAAGGCTGCGATGAACTCAGACATGGTTTCACCTGGTTGGTGGACTTTTTGCTCAAATACATAGAGCCAAGCAATTACCAACAGCTTGGGCTGGAAGTGGTCTCCGAGCTTCTTCAAGTCTGCAAATGATACAGACTCCAATGGCGTTGGCGTGAACAGGTTCTCCGCTATGTTGAACGTTGCTGGGCCGCACACATAGAGGAGCGTGGCAGCCTTCAATCCATCCTTGGCGACCTGGTTCGCTCGGAGGTAGTTCTCAACCCTGGACAGGTACGAGGACCACCCTTCTGGCTGAGTTATGTTTAATTCTTCCAGCTTTCCAACCTTGGCCATTTCTGCTGGTCTTCGCAGCTGGTGCTTGGCGTCTTTGAATCCTGCTCCTCTCCCCTAGTGACTCTTCAGCTCAGTTGGAGGAGCAAGATCCCATCCTCATCGCCAGTGTTAGATACTGGGTTTGTTGCTTCAATGCCGAGATGAGGCGAGTGAGTTCAACAAAGGTCATTGTTTATTGCATGCAGGATCTGAACTGAGAAACAGGGCTGCGAATGCAGCAATTTATACCCTGGCCTCTAGGTGGCAGCCAATAGGTTTAAAGCAACCTATTGCTGCCCTAGAGGCAGCCAATGGCGGCGCTGGAGATGGGTTGTCTGAGGAGCTGGGAGCCGTTAGCCAGCTTCCCTGCTTAAGCAACCTTCCAGCGATTAACCCACGTGGTGTTCTCTTAACAAGACAAAGCCCAATACATTATTGCAAGCAGCCCAGGTTCGAATCTCAGAAGGGTATGACTGACTGATGAAGACTAATGTGTCCGAAATGCCCAATACATTACAATAGCAGTATTCCAGTATTTGAGGGGTTGCCACAAAGAAGAAGGCATCAAACTATTCTCCAAAGCACCAGAGGGAAGGATGAAAAACAATGATTGGAAACTGATCAGTGAGAGAAGCAACCTGCAATTAAGGAGGAACTTCCTGACAGTGAGGACAATTAACCCGTGGAACAGCTTGCTTCCAGAAATCGTGGACACTCCATCACTGGAGATTTTTAAGAAGAGGCTAGACAGTCACTTGTCTGAGATGGTATAAGTCCTCCTGCTTGAACAGGGGCCTGGGCTAGAAGACCTCCAAGGTCCCTTTCAGCTCTATTATATTCTATATACCCTAGAGGTATAGACCAAGGTCACAAAAAGAATATCTTTAAGATCTTTATTATTTATTTAGAGAACAATTTGCTTACACAGTGACGATCTTATAAGTAAGAGAAATAGTAAATGCAATCCAATTAAGATGGCCTTTCTAGCAACTTTGGAAATGATGGACACACTTGAAGAATATGTGCATAGACACACCTTCCACTGGAATGTGAATTTGCCTAGGTTATTTCTGTTTAGTATTGCCTTCTCTCCTAAAGTCTCCATTTAGTAAGCCAAATGTTTATTAAATGTTTCTTTAGAAATATTTGTGGGACTCTGGCTTGTAGCAAAATGAATGATAGGATTTTTTTTCAAAGCTGAAACTGGCCTCACAATGACAGTTATGTTTAAATAACGAAATGTTCTTCCAAGCAGAGTCAGTACCACACTCTCATAAAATGGAAACTGAAAATAAATAAGAGTAAGCAATGTGCAGAAAAAAATATTCAGAAGCTAAAAATAATTTGGAGTATGCATAACAGAACAAATGAAAAGATGATTATTACTTATCATCAGCAGGGAAATGGGATATTTCATATTACTAAACTATCAGAGTGGAATTGAATGACAATTGGATGTGAAGCCAATATTAATTAGTTACCAAGCTCAAGTATGATCTAAAAAGTAATTCAGAATGTAACACTATAAACAATGCTTTCTGAATTACTGTGATGACCCAATGGAGCAATATATCTCATCTAATAGAGTCACCTCAGTGAGATGGGCACCATGGAAATTTAACAATAAATTAATAACTCAAGATATTGTCCACACCTCTACATAATTCCTGGCCAGTCTTGTATCATCAGTTGTGAACCAGGATAGTGGTATTTCTTCTTCCCTAGTTATAAATCTACTTTTCTGTTTTCACAGATCCACAAAATGTGTGCATGTATTTAGACCATAAAGGAAAGGAAAGTAGAAATTGAAGCAAATCTCATAAACTTGGGCTACAATTTTCTTCCATGCAGGAATAGAATAGAACAGGCATGTCAAACCCGCGATGTCATGTGATGTTGTGTGATGTATCGGAGCTTTTTCCCTATTGCCGACAATGGGGTGGGCGCGGTTTCGTTGCGACGCGTCTGGCCCATGGGCCGGCAGTTTGACACCCTTGGAATAGAATAACAGAGTTGAAAGGTACCTTGCAGGTCATCTAGTCCAACCCCTGCCCAAGCAGGAGACCCTACACCATTTCTCACAGATGGCAGTCCAGTCTCTTCTTGAAAGCCTCCAGTAATGAAGGTCCTACAACTTCTGAAGGGAATCTGTTCCATTGGTTGATTGTTCTCACTGTCAGAAAATTTCTCCTTATTTCTAAGTTGAATATTTCCTTGATCAGTTTCCATCTATTATTCTTTGTCTGGCCTTCAGGTGCTTTGGAAAATGACCCCCTCCGCTCAGATATTGGAACACTGCTATCATGTGTCCCCTGGTCCTTCTCTTCACTAGACTAGCCATGCCCAGTTCCTTCTTCATATGTTTTAGCCTCAAGTCCCCTAATCATCTCTGTTGCTCTTTTCTGCACTTTTTCTAGAGTCTCAACATCTTTTTTATAGTGTGGAGACCAACATTGGTTGCAGTGTTCTAGGTGTGGTCTTACTAACACTTTATAGAGTGGTATTAGTACCTCATGTGATCTTGATTGAATCCCTCTGTTAATGCAACTTTGGATTGCATTGGCTTTCTTGGCTGCCACCGCACACTGTTGGCTCATATTTAATTGATTGTTCACTAAGACTCCAAGATCTCTCTCACAGTTACTGCTATTAACTGGGTTTCACCCAATCTATATGTGTACTTTTGGTTTTTCTTGCCTAAGTGAAAGATTTTACTTTTCTCTACATTGAATTTCATTTTGTTAGACAGGGCCCAGTCTGTCAAGATCTAGGGTGTTGGCTATTCCTGCCATTTTAGTATCATCTCCTCTATCTTTTGGACAACAAAGTTGTCAGCTACAGTAGGTTGATCAGGAACCTATTCAATTTCTCTCTTGGTGCAGAATTAGTCTTCCAGTTGTTTTCAGGGTAGTTGAAGTCCCTCATTCTGTTGTAATGTGTTTCCTACATATATTTGTTAATTGGTTAGCAAAAAATACATTATATTTTCTGTTTGGTTGGGTGGCTGGTAGTAAACATCTATCTTTTTTTTTCTTTTATATTGACTCATATACATTCTAGGAGGTTTTTGTCTTTGGTCTCATGCATTTCTGTAGCAATACAGTGGTCTTTTACATATAGTGCAACACCACCTCCTCTTTTATGGGGTCTAGGTTTTTTTTGAACAGTTTGTATCCTTCTATCAGATGGATTTCATCCCACCATGTTTCAGTAATTCCAATTAAATCATATCTACCTTCATGTATTAATAATTCAGGTTCATCCTGTTTGTTCTTCAAACTTTGAGCATTTGTATATTGGCATTTGGGATCCTTATGTCTGACTCTGGGTATGCTTCTTATGTTTCCTATTTGTTGTTTGAGTTTGTCTTCTTTCCCATCCCTCCTTACCTCATTATTTGAGGTAAGATTTTCTATGGGTTTTTGCTTGGAATTAGGTTCTAGAGATACTAAACATTGGTCACCCTCCCCCCTCAATTTTATTTTAAAGTCCTCCTGATAAGTTGAGCCAGTCATTTTCCAAAAACATTCTTCCCAGTTTTTGTGAGGTGCAGCCCACCCCTTGCTAAAAGTCCATCATGGGGGTAGTGCAGACCATGCTCCAAAAATCCAAAGTGTTTTTGGTGGCACCAACTCTTTAGCCAGTGGTACAATTCCAGAATCCTTTGTTCTATTACTGGTTGTTGACCTTTGTTGGCAGTACAGATGGAAAAACTACTTGTGCACCTAATTCCTTAATTTTCTTGCCTAGCTGCTCGTAATTAATATTGTTTTCAGATCCTTTTATGTGTCATCTGTCCCTATGTTTACTAGAAGAAAAGGGTAGTAATCTGTCGGTTTTATTATTTTGGTTAGGTTCCAAAGCCACATCTTTGATTTTTTGCTTCAGGAAGATAACATACCTCTCTGGACTGACTGTCTGATCTACACACGGCTTGTCCTGTTCCCTTGAGAATCATCTGGAAGGTTTTATAATCTAGTAACCTGGCATTACATTGAATATGAATGCATAACAATCAGAATCAGGGCCACATATAATGGCTCAGCCTCAATATTAAAGTTTTCACTATTTTTTCCTTTATATTGTTGTTGTTGTTGTTGGCTGCAAAATTGTGTCCGACCCATTGCGACTCCATGAACCATGTTCCTCCAGGACTTCCTGCCCTCTACCATCTTCTGGAGTCCATTTAAGCTCATGCCTACTGCTTCAGTGACTCCATCCAGCCACCTCATTCTCTGTCATCCCCTTCTTCTATTGCCCTCAATCTTTCCCAGCATTAGGCTCTTCTCCAGTGAGTCCTTCCTTTTCATTAGGTGGCCAAAGTATTTGAGTTTCAACTTCAGGATCTGGCCTTCTAAAGAGCAGTCAGGGTTGATCTCCTCTAGGACTGACTGGTTTGATTGCCTTGCACTCCAGCACCATAGTTCAAAGGCCTCAATTCTTTGGCGCTCAGCCTTTCTTATGGTCCAGCTTTCACTGCCATACATTGCAACTGGAAAGACCATAGCCTTGACTAAACGCACTTTTGTTGACAGGGTGATGTCTCTGCTTTTTAGTGTGCTGTCTAGATTTGCCATGGCTTTCCTCCCCAGGAGCAAGCATCTTTTAATTTCTTGGCTACAGTCCCCATCTGCAGTGATCTTGGAGCCCAGGAAAATAAAATCTGTCACTACCTCCATTTCTTCCCCATCTATTTGCCAGGAATTGAGAGGGCCGAACGCCATGATCTTGGTTATCTTAATGTTAAATTTCAACCCAACTTTTGCACTCTCCTTCTTCACCCATAACAAGAGGCTCTTTAGTTTTTCTTCACTTTCTGCCATTAGTGTGGTATAATCTGCATATCTTAGGTTGTTGATATTTCTCCCAGCAATCTTAATTCCAACTTTTGATTCATCCAGCCCTGCCTTTCTCATGATATGCTCTGCATATAAGTTAAATAGGCAAGGCGACAGTATACAGACTTGCCGGACTCCTTTCCCAATTTTGAACCAATCAGTGGTTCTGTGTCCAGTTCTCACTGTTGCTTCTTGACCCACATATAGGTTTCTCAAGAGACAAATAAGATGGTCTGGTACACCCATCTCTTTATGAACTTGCCACAGTTTGTTGTGATCCACACAATCAAAGGCTTTAGCATAGTCAATGAAGCAGAAATAGATTTTTTCTGGAACTCCCTAGCTTTCTCCATGATCCAGTGTATGTTGGCAATTTGATCTCTAGTTCCTCTGCCTCTTTGAAATCCTGCCTGTACTTCTGGTAGTTCTTGATCCACATACTGCTGGAGTCTAGCTTGTAGGATTTTAAGCATAACTTTATTAGCATGTGAAATGAGTGCAATGGTGCGATAGTTTGAACATTCTTTGGCACTGCCTTTCTTTGGAATTGGAATGTAAACTGATCTTTTCCAATCCTGTGGCCACTGTTGAGTTTTCCAAATTTGCTGGCAAATTGAGTGTAGCACTTTTACTGCATCGTCTTTTAAGATTTTGAATAGCTCAGCTGGAATACTGTCACCTCCACTAGCTTTCTTGTTGTTCAACTTTTCTAAGGCCCACTTCACTTCACATTCTAGGATGTTTGGCTCGAGGTCAGTGACCACTTCATCATGGTTATCAGTGACATTAAGCTCATTCTTGTATAGTTCTTCTGTGTAATTTTGCCACCTCTTCTTAATCACTTCTTCCTCTGTTAGATCCCTGCCATTTTGGTCCTTTATCATGCCCATTTTTGCACGAAGCATTCCCTTCATCTCTCCAATTTCCATGAAGAGATCTCTAGTCCTCCCTATTCTATTGTTTTCTTCTATTTATTTGCACTGTTCATTTAAGAAGGCATTCCTATCTCTTCTAGCTATTCTCTGGAATTCTGCATTCAATTGGGTGTATCTTTCTTTTTCTCCCTTGCCTTTCCTTTCCTTCCTTTCCTCAGCTATTTGCAAAGCTTCCTCAGACAGCCATTTTGCTTTCTTGCATTTTTTTTCTTTGGGATGGTTTTAGTTGCTACCTCTTGTACAATGTTGCAAACCTCTGTCCATAGTTCTTCAGGCACTCTGTCTATCAGATCTAATTCCTTAAATCTATTTGTCACCTCTACTGTATATTCAACAGGGATATGATTTAATTCATACCTGAGTGGTTTAGTGCTTTTCCCTACTTTCTTCAGTTTAAGCCTAAACTTTGCAATGAGAAGCTCATGGTCTGAGCCACAGTCAGCTCCTGGTCTTGTTTTTACTGACTGTATAGAGCTCCTCCATCTTTGGCTACAGAGCATATAGTCAATCTGATTTCTCTGTTGATCGTCTGGTGTTGTCCATGTGTAGAGCCATCTCTTGGGTTGTTGGAAAAGAGTGTTTGCTACGACCATTGTATTCTCTTGACAAAATTCTATCAGCCTGTGCCCTGCTTCATTTTGTACTCCAAGGCCAAACTTGCCTGTTATTCCAGTTATCTTTTGGCTTCCTACTTTAGCATTCCAATCCCCCATGATGATAAGGACATCATTTTTTGGTGTTAGTTCTATAAGGTGCTGTAGGGCTTCATAGAACCGGTCAACTTCATCCTCTTCAGCACTGGTGGTTGGGTCATAGACTTGGACTGCTGTGATATTGAGTGGTTTGCCTTGGATTTGAATTGAGATCATTCAGTCATTTTGGGGATTGTATCCCAGTATTGCTTTTCCTACTCTTTTATTGACTATGAAGGCTACTCCATTTCTTCTGAGGGATTCTTGCCCGCAGTAGTATACCTGATGTTCATCTGAATTAAATTCGCCCATTCCTGTCCATTTTAGTTCACTGATTCCTAAGATGTCGATGTTCAGTCTTGTCATCTCTTGTTTGACCATATCCAGCTTTCCTTGATTCATGGATCTTACATTCCAGGTTCCTATGGAGAAAAAGTTTTTACATCATCCGACTTTCCTTTCACCACCAGACACATCCACAGCTGAGTGTCCTTTCAGCTTTGGCCCAGTTGTTTCATTCTTTCTGGCACTACTAGTTCTAGCCCTCTGCTCTTCCCCAGTAGCATATTGGACGCCTTCCAACCTGAGGGGTGCCCCCCTCTCCTGGGTGCGTCCCGCCTTTTTCGCCATTCCCAGTCTCGATGAGGGGCCCAATTATTGGGACCCTGAGAGATGGCCGGGTAAGGTCAGGGGCTCTCGATCCAAATTTAATAGGAGGCCCCTGGTTACTTTTTTAGTTAAATTTTTTAGGGGGTTAGGGAGGGGGGCGGGGGGTAATGGTTGTTTGACTATGGGGGGTGGCCATACAACCATGGTGCAGGCCAGGCCTGGGTCTGACTGCGTTCGGGGGGAGCGGGGTGTGGTTACATCTGGGGCTCAGGAGCGGGTCGTGGGATTGCCGATTCCCACGACACTGGGGTATGGCAGCAGGCGTATGGACAGAGGGCCGTATCGTTACCGGGAGGGCCGTCCCCGCTGTTTACAAGCGGTGAGGCGCTCCGACCCTCTGTTTCTTCCCCGAGGTGCCGGGAGCGAGGATGCGCAGCCTCCTGAGCTCCGGCTGGTGTACCTGAATGCCAGGTCCGTGGTTAATAAGGCTCCCCTTGTGCGGGATTTGGTGGAGGGTGAGCATGCGGACCTGGCTTGTATTACCGAAACCTGGTTGGGCCCAGAGGGTGGGGTCCCTTTGGTTGATCTTTGCCCACCAGGTTTCCGAGCGTTACACCGGCCCCGGGCTCACGGTAGGGGCGGGGGAGTGACGGTAGTTATTAGGGAGACCTTATGCCCGCGGGAGACCACCGTCCCTCAGATAGTCGGGTGTGAGTCTCTCTTTTTGAGGTTTGGTTCGGGGTCGCAGTTGGGCTTGCTGCTGGTGTACGTTTCGCCTAGTCACACAGCGGCAGCCCTGCCTGAGCTACTCGATGTCCTCTCCGGTTTGGTGATTGAGTTCCCCAAACTTTTAGTTTTGGGTGACTTCAATCTACCATCCCTGGGAGGGTCATCTGAGTTGGCTCGGGAGTTCATGGCTTCCATGACAGCCATGGACCTGACGCAAGTAATTTCTGAACCAACTCATGAGGGAGGCCACACCCTGGACCTAGTTTTTTTATCTGGACGTTGGCTGGATGATCTTGGTGGGCGCTCTCCATTTATCATGCCCCTGTCATGGACGGATCATCACCTCCTGCGGCTGGTCTTCCGTTTTACCACCCCCCGCCGTGGGGATACGGAACCAATTAGATGGTACCGCCCCAGGCGCTTAATGGACCCTGATGGGTTCCAGGCAGTGCTGGGATCCCCACCTGCTTCCGTTGCTCACAACTCGGCGGATGCCTTAGTGGAAGCCTGGGAAAGGGCAGCCACTGAGGCACTGGACCGAGTTGTACCCTTGCGGCCCCTGACCCGGCGCAGATCCCAACGAGCTCCATGGTTCTCCGCGGAGCTCCGGGAGATGAAGCGTCGGAAACGGGGCCTAGAGAGCTGCTGGAGGTCCAGCCGATCCGAATCCGACCGATTGCGGTTAAGAACCTATGTTAGGTCTTATCTCGCTGCGATGAGGGTGGCGAGGTGTAATTACTTCTCCACCCTCATCGCGTCCGCAGATAATCGCCCGGCCGCCCTGTTTAGGGTGACTCGCTCACTTCTTAATCAGGAGGTGAGGGGGGATCCCTTACAGGGTCGTGCCGAGGAGTTTGGTCAGCATCTGTCGGACAAAATCGCTCGGATTCGGACCGGTTTGGACTCCACCTGGGCAGAGTCTGACGATCAGGACACGGGCGGTCTTGTCAATGTTATCTGGGAGGAGTTTGATTCTGTGACCCCTGATGAAGTGGACAGGATTATGGGGAGGCTGAGCTCCACCACATGTTTATTGGACCCGTGCCCTTCCTGGCTGGTTTATGCAGCTAGGGAGAGGACACGAGGCTGGTTCCAGGCGGTGATATCTGCTTCTTTGAGTGAGGGTAATTTCCCCACCGTCTTGAAGGAGGCGGTGGTGAGACCCCTCCTCAAGAAGCCTGCCTTGGACCCAGCTGTGTTGAACAACTTTCGTCCAGTCTCCAACCTTCGCTTTCTTGCGAAGGTTGTTGAGAGTGTGGTGGCGCACCAGCTCCCTCTGGTCCTGGATGAAGCGGATTATCTGGACCCGTACCAATCGGGTTTCAGGCCCGGGTACAGCACGGAGACGGCATTGGTCGCTCTGGTGAATGATCTCTGGAGGGCTCGGGATAGGGGATGTTCCTCTGTCCTAGTCCTATTAGACCTCTCAGCGGCTTTCGATACCATCGACCATGGTATCCTGCTGCAGCGTCTCAGGGGATTGGGAGTGGGAGGCACAGTTCTTCGGTGGTTCTCCTCCTATCTCCTGGGACGTTCGCAGTCGGTGTTGGCAGGGGGGCAGAGATCGGCCCCTAGGTCTCTCGTTTGTGGAGTTCCTCAGGGGTCGGTTCTCTCGCCTCTCCTGTTCAACATCTACATGAAACCGCTGGGTGAGATCATTCGTGGTTTTGGAGTTGGGTATCATCAATATGCTGATGATACCCAACTTTTTATTTCTACCCCAAACCACCCCAGTGATGCCCTCGCTGTGATGTCCCGTTGCCTGGAGGCGGTTCGGGTCTGGATGGGGAGGAACAGACTTCAACTCAACCCGGACAAGACTGAGTGGCTGTACATTCCGGCATCCCGGGACATTCAAATTGTTCCATCTCTTTCTATGGGGGGTGAGCTGTTACCCCCCGTGGATAGGGCTCGCAACTTGGGAGTCCTCCTAGATTCACGACTTACCTTGGAAGATCATGTAGCAGCTGTGACTAGGGGGGCTTTCGCCCAGGTTCGCCTGGTGCGCCAGTTGCGGCCCTATCTGGACCGGGATGCCCTGTGTACGGTCACTCATGCGCTCGTGACCTCTCGCCTTGACTACTGTAATGCTCTCTACATGGGGCTTCCCTTGAAGACCACTCGGAAGCTCCAACTGGTACAGAATGCGGCCGCGAGAGTTGTCTTGGGAGTTTCCCGGTACTCCCATGTTACACCTTTGCTCCGCGAGCTTCATTGGTTACCAGTTGTCTTCCGGGTGAGGTTCAAGGTCTTAGTGACGGTTTTTAAGTCCCTACATGGCATGGGTCCGGAATACCTCGGGGACCACCTGCTGCCGGCGTCAACCCCCCTCCGCCCTGTGCGTTCCCACAGAGAGGGCCTCCTCAGGGTGCCTCCAGTCAGAGAATGCCGGCTGGTGGCCCCCAGGGGGAGGGCCTTCTCTGTGGGCGCCCCGGCCTTATGGAATGAACTGCCGGTGGAGCTCCGGATGGCACCGGATCTCCGCTCCTTCCGGCGCGGGTTAAAGACCCACCTGTTTGAACAAGCTGGCCTGGCCTGATGGGGAGTTAATTTGGGTTTTTAAATATTTGTATATTTTACTGTTTTATCTTGGGCATTAATTTAATTCTATTTTAACTTTTGTAGTTTTGTACTTTTATTATCTGCCCTGTTCACCGCCCTGAGTCCCTAGGGAGAAGGGCGGTATAAAAATTTAATAAAAACTAAACTAAACTAAACTGAGGGGCTCATCTTCCAGCGTCATATCGTTTTGCCTTTTGGTACTGTCCATAGGGTTTTCATGGCAAAGATACTGGAGTGGGTTGCCATTTCCTTCTCCAGTGAATCACGTTTTGTCAGAACTCTCTGCTATGACCTGTCCGTCTTGGGTGGCCCTGCACGACATAGCTCATAGCTTCACTGAATTATGCAAGCTCCTTTGCTACGACAAGGCAGTAATCCATGAAGGGGTCTTTTATATTAGCCTTCGCTTAATCAGAAATATACTGTAGTTTTTTTGTCTTTGAGTTCATATGATTAGTTGGCTTTACATTATCAGTTGCTTTTCATATGTACTGGAGTTGAAATACAATATGTGCAAAGAACACCAAGTTGGGGAAATGTTTTCATAACTGCCATTTTTCAGAAATTGAGCAATGTGATAACCTTTGTTCAAATGGAGTGTTGTTTCAGAGATGTACAGTTTACTAAGTAGTAAAACACATGTAAACACATGCCTGAAAAATCTGTGAAATCACAGTTCATTGGTCCAGCTGCTAGCATGTCCAAGACAACTGGAACCAAAGTGCACACTTACTAAAATCACTAGAGAATTGAAATAATTGCAGCAATTCCTGAGTGCAGCAATTCCTTCATGTTGTCATAAAGCAGGAGGACATGGCCCCCTAATTTTCCACTGCTCAAAGGAATTTGTTTTCCTGTGATTTAAGCCTGGTACTTTTGCAATGGCAATTTAAGAATGTGTATCTGGCTTTAATTTCAGCTGAACTAATTAGTAAAACGTACACTTGGATGGCAATATTTGTTAAGGAGCAAAGTGAATACCAAAGAATGTTTTAAAAAATGCAACTGTCTATATGTACAGGACTTGCATATGCATGTAAAATAAAAATTAATGCTGATATTTATAAGAAGTTAAACTATAAATGGATCTCTTCAATATTTGGAACTATTTCCTGCAGAGTATTATTGGCAATGTTTGACTCAGCAAGGGGAATGGAATTTTCTTTTACAGGCGACACTTGTACCCAAGGCATAAAGTTGTAATGCATAGTTAATGATCTCAAAAAGCTATGCAAAGTTTTGATGGGTTAGTACTTTGGAAGTGAGATTTAAATGATGTCCCTAGGTAATAAGTTAGATCATTAAATGATCAATTTAACTATCATTATCCTAGAGAAAGACAATTGGAAACCATTTTTATGTAATTGCCAAGAAAACCACATGGACCAGTCTAGGAAATGAGTTTAACCTAAAGGAAACTTTATTTCATGCCATAATATGACTTAATATTATATGTAAATGAGAACAGTGGGATATTAATCTTGTAAGCACATTAAAGTAAAATATGCCCTTTGTAACTGTTCATTTCTCAGAGGAAAAGGGTGACTTCCTTTGATCTCAGCATTTACCATTTTTACTAATTAAGGGAGCATAAGACATTGCTGGAATATGAATATAATAACAGTAGCTGAACAAAGCAAATAAACTTGGAAATGGATATAATGCAAAGTTTAATCCATATAAGGCAAATGTAGTCCTTTTCTTAAAAAAAGCCTTACTTGACTGGGGAAAAGAGGATAGATTTTGATTGGTAAATATAAAACATCTGGGAAGAGATTTATGCCAATTTTAGATTATTTTTGGAAAATAATAGCTTGATATTGCTTCAATTCCCAAGTGACATCAGGGATTCTCCATTTTTCTAATGGAGAATTCATTGCATGAAGTTATTTTTTAAAATAATAAAGACAAGATAAAATATATTAATAAATGAATAATTGTATGTCAGTATTTAATAACAACAAGAGCCTAAAGTGATTTTCTAATGGGGATATTTCCCTGTCTTAGTAAATTTCTGGAAGGGAAGGTTGAAGAGAAGCAGTCCAGAAAGCAAGAAAATGAATCAAAGTTAAAATATGGAATAAAAAGAACATTTAGAACAGCTTGAGAAGGCAGAGAGCCCTTCCCATCATTCTTTGGGTGCATTCCTTGACCAGTTGTTTATATTAGGAAAGTCTCATTAGTCATAATGTTACTCAGAGGAAGAATTTTATGACCCTAGTAACAGTGAACGTGCTTGATGATGAGAATAAACAGTTTGAGTCTCTCTGTATGTATACATATTTACCCACATAAACATATACATACATACATACATACATACATACATACATACATACATATATACATATACATATACACAGTGCTTTTTTTGTAAAAGAAAAAGGTCGGAACTCACACATATCATACAACCCGCCTTGCCTACCCTACAAGGTTTCATCCAAAAAAGGTGCCAGAACTCCGTTCTGAGCATTCTATGACAAAAAAAGCCCTGCGATATACATACACACACACATACACACACACACACACACACACACACACACACACACATATTCGTAGATTTTCATGTGTACAGGTATGTAGGTCTTGGCATATTCGTGTCTTTTCCCGTGTAAGATTGAGGGTTATTGATTGTTGTATTTTGTTGTGGTCTATATTTCTTTATATTACTTGTCTGTATTTTGTTTTCTTGTTGTAGGGCCAATGCCTCTATTGGGAGGGCAAATATCAGCCTGCAACTTTGCTTTCATTCAAGCTTGCTGCAGCTGCCATAGACACGGGGGTGGAGGGAAGTGCTGGGTATCTGGGAGGGGAAATGTACTAGAAGTGGAAACTAAATTTCTGTGAAGCTTGGACTCAGAGAGTAACATTTTCAAGACCAACCATCCTGGCAGTGGAATGTAAAGAGGGGGAGAGATGCACCTGAACCAGAGACTTTCCCAAAACATCTTCTTGCCTAGTGATTGAATTCTCATTACCTGGTTACTGGGGGGGGGGAGCAGGGTTTATTTCAATTTGCTTCTTTGCATGTTTTTTGCTTCAGATCAGGACACTGTGACCATAATCAATATATGCTGGTTTCAAAGCACCCAAATCATGATACATGACTTTGGGGACTGCAATGGCTACAACATTGAGGACTGATCATAATTTTTTTTTAGTGGCATTGTAATTTTGAACAGTTGCAAGAGATAAGTAAGCAAAGACTAGCTGTATAATGATACCATTTAAACTCCATTCAGGACTTGCTATAAAAATGGGAAAACAGCACACTGAAATCCAACAGTATGCCATAATGGGTCCAGGATGTGTGTTGAAAGTGGGCAAAATGAACCAATAGAGTTAGAATTTCAGGCAAAATCCAAGGGTAGTACAAGCACTGAGTGCTTTGGATTCAGAATCAGGGTAGAGCAGTGGTCCCCAACCCTTGTGGTTAGTATTTGGCAGCCCAGTAGGGGAACAGGGGAATTGGGCTGCGTGACTGGTGGACCAGTGAGCATGCGTGTGCACGTGCAACTCAATGTGCACAAGCAGTGGGCTAGTGTGCCTGCACCTGCATGTACAGCTCAACTTGCGCAAGTTGAGCTGCATGCATATGTGCACACACACTGGCCAGCTGCTCGCTCAAGTCAAGCTGCATGCCTGTATCTGTGCCAGCCTGCCACTCACAGGGCCCAGTTCTGAATAGGCCATGACCTGGCAGTGGGCTGCAGATTGCGGGTTGGTGACCCCTGGGCTAGAGCACTCCAAATCAGATAGCAAAGAAATGAAGTAGTTATACCGACATGATTTCACATCAATTGTTTTGTGTTCTTATCCTTCTCTGCTTTTATTGGAGAAAATCAGTGTAGGCTCTTGTTGCCATTAAATACTGGCATAAAATTTATTTATTTATTTATTTTATCTTGCCTTTATTATTTTTACAAATATCTCTACGTGGTGAATATATCCAGCACACCTTCCTCCTCCTATTTTCCCCACAACAACCCCATGAGGTGGGTTATGCTGATAGAAAGAGAGTGACTTGCTCAAAGTCAGCCAGCTGGCTATATTACATTATAATAATATTCTACTTCTAATTTCTTTATAAATAACCACTAATTCCAAACAACAACAACAACAACCACTACCACCCCCAATGAGGCACTACCTTGACATGGTTGTGGGGCATGTGTACTCTGAGGAAGATGAGAGCTATGCCAGAGGTTCAACCATACTGGACAGGTCTCATCAGCGGAGCCAAACAAAGAGTGTCTCTCCCATAAAAAATATGGTGAGACGTAAATTTCAAAATGCCATACCGGCTCAGATGTTGCCCAGGTTAACAAGGTCTGCGCTAGATGTTGGGATTCCTGGATATCTGGTGAAAAATGGGTTACAGGACTGTTGGCTGAGCAACCAGGGCCAGCAGCTGCAGAACTACTGGAAGAAAAGGTGTTTACCTGTCGCAAATACACAGTATTTGAAAACAAAGAAATAATGACCTGTTATTACAAATCAAGTCCAACAAGAACAGGATATCTAAAATGAATGCACCAGTTCTGGAAAGAACAAAATCCAGAATCAGAAATAACAGAAGAGACTAGCAGATCAACACCAATTTATAATAGAAAAATAAAGTATTCACAGAAACAGAATTGGATGAACTGCAAAGGTTTACCCAGGGCAAAGAAATCAAAGCCTTGTCAGAAGTAATTCAGAATGTAGAGGCAAGCCAGGGGGAGTTGGCAGTGAAGGAATCCAGCAGAGATATACAACTGTTCTCATTTGGAAACTAGGCACCTCTTCCTCAGGAAGAACAAAGCCCTCTAACTAAAGAAATAAAAGAATTGAAACAAAGAATAACTGAGCATCTAGAACAGCACAAAAACAACACAATAAGGCTGTCTGCATTGAAGCTTGTTCCAAAGAAATATCTAGCACAAGCATTAAAAGATGCAAATACTGCAATATGAAGTATAAGCACCAATTCACTGCAAGAAACAAACCAACTAATGTACAGCACAGCTGCAGTTATAACTGAATACCTGGGATGTAAAATCAAAAAAGAAGAAAAACAAACAAACAGTGCACCACAAAAATGGAAGGTTAGACTAGAAAATAAGATCAGCAAGTTAAGATCACATGCAAGCAAGCTAGAACAGATGAAAGAAAGAAGCTGAAGAACAAGAAGACCAAAGAATACCTAATCAAGAAATACCACTTAGAAACAAGCAAGATCAAGGAAGCACTGAAAATAATAAAGCAGCAAATAACAGCTATAGCCAGGAAAATCAGTAGATATGAAGCTCAAATTGCAAATTATAGGCAGAACCTCCAAGTTCAATCCAATCAGAAACATTTCTACCAATCTATCAATGGAGAAACTGCAATGAATCAGTCAGTACCTGACAAGGAAGAAACAGTGCAGTTCTGGAAGCAGATATGGGATAACCCAAAGAAACACAACAAGGATGCGGCTTGGTTAAAAGAGGTGGATGCAAATAAAACAGAAGTTGAAATGAAAGAACTAGTAATAACAAATAAAATGGTAGAAAAAAGAGCAAGGAAGATCAACAATTGGTTAGCACCAGGTGAAGATGAACTGCATGGTTTTTGGTTGAAACATCTGTTACATACCCACTCATTGCCAAGCAGTTCAACAATATACTACAAGGAGGAGAAATTGAAAAGTGGCTAACAACTGGGAAACCTACCTAATAATGAAAACTCTAGCAAAAGGGGCTTAAAGTCCACACAGTATTTTTGCATCATTCTGACCTGCTGTGGACTGTTGTAAAAATGCTATAGAACCCTTCATTGCCACCTATGAAATAATCTGCAGATGAGTCTGTTGCTCTTTCTTGGGACTAGTCCCATCTTGGCAGGGCCTGGAGTTCCCTTCCCCTTGCTGGATGGAGGAGAGAACTCTACAACCTTCTGCTCTGCATGAGTTTTATTTTTTTGTTTCTTTCTTATTCTTTGGCTGGCTCAGAGGAGGGGGAGCAGTCATTGGCCACAGTGTGAGGTATTCGGCAGCTTGGTGCCCCTCCTTTCCACAGCAAAAAGAACCACCAAGGTTCTGGTGGGGTTTTCCTCCTCTGGATGGAAGTGCACCCCCCTTCCTTCCCTGGGAGCCATTTGCCTCTCCAAATTAATTTTGCAATTTTCTCTGTTTCTCCCAAGTAATTAATTCACCACTTTTCTTTTCCTGAGGGAATGGAGTGGAAATTCCATTCCCTCCTCTTCGGGAGGGTGTTTTGGGAAGTTTTTTCCAGGAAGAAGTCTTAAAGTCTTAAAGAGAGTGTTGTGTAGTGAGTTCATTGCGCAGGAAAGGAGATGAGACAAGTGAGTTCAGCAAAAGTCATGGTTTATTGCTTGCAGTATCTGAACTGAGAATCGGGCTTCAGCATGCAGCAATTTATAGCCTGGCCCCTATGCGGCAGCCAATAGGTTTAAAGCAACCCATTGCTGCCTAGGGACAGCCAATAGCAGCACTGGAGACAGGGAGTCTGATTTGCTGGAGAGCTGTTAGCTGCTCCAGCTTACCACGCGGTGTTACAATTGAGCCCAATACATAACAGAGAGGATAGAGTCCCACCCAGTTTCATCCACGTTGCTGAAAGTGTGCTTGTTGGTGTTTATTGTCTTCTGTTGTCAGCAGCTTCTCACTGGCTACACAAATGTAGACAGTCTTTTCCCCGCTGCTTTGGAGGGCTTCCTCAGATCAAACAGAAGGGCCGCCGCCATCCTGCGATCAACTAGGGTCCCCTCCTTGCTTGTCGCCTCTATGGGGTGACTTTCGACCCTTTCCAGGGTCTCCAGCAGGGCAAAATCAAATGCAAAAGATGGAGCCCCATTTTTCTGTACCCATACCACCACAATGTCAAAACTGGAAGCCAGCATATATGTTTTGATGCACATCTAAAAGCTAATTTTCCTTTTTCTGAAAATAAGCACTTTTAGGAATCCATTTAAAGTGTTCTTCTGCAAGAAAATAGGTTGTTGACAGCTTGTTGGGATAGAAAATAGCATATTCACTGAAAAATACATATCTAAAATTTGGAATGCAAACTAAGGAGCAGGACATAGTATAGGTTCTCCTGCTATGGTATAGTTCTTCTGCTTGAGCAGGGGGCTGGACTAGAAGACGTCCAAGGTCCCTTTCAGCTCTATTCTATTCTAAACATCCTTCTGAAAGTATGCAGATGGGGGCAATAGAAAAGAGATAAGAATTATTTCATGAAAAATATAATGAAAAAGTTTCTGTTAAAAAAGACAATGTCATGGTATAGTATCAAAGGCTTTTACTTTTAATCTATGAATGTACATCAAGCAAGCAGCAGATAAATACTGTAAATGTCAAAGGTTTTCTTAGCCAGAGATACAGGAAACATGATTTTGAACCAATTGAGACCGAATATTTACTGGCATGTACTCAATACCCAGTATCCCCGTGCCTTGGATAAAACAAAAAAGTCACAGGTAGGATAGGATAATTAAGACAATTGAGACAGATAATCCACAAAACATTTTTTCTCTAATCTTCTGTGGTGAAGATTAAGTAAAACTGAGAGCCTTCATATGGAAAGGGCCTCAAATTTTGTTAATGTCAGCTTTTTGGGGTAGGCTAGGTCAGGAAACAGACACTGCAAGTATTACTGGAACTGTTATCTATCATAACAGATATGTGAAAGCCTGTTTGAGTTTCCCACTTCTCTTATTACACTAAAGAATGTTAAGGTGGATCTTAAGGTAGAGCTACCTTGAGCTTCTTTCTCACCTCTTCTTCTTTACCAGGCCTAAACTGACATTTACATTCTCTTTTATTATTATCTTTAGCAGTACTGACTAGTGGTTCTTGCATTCCTTCATTTACCTTTTCTGTACTATTGTCTAGAAGCAACATTGTTTTGTCATGACAGATATTTTTTTATTAAATGACATGTATGCTAGGGTGAGGTATAAAACTCAAAATATGAGAAAGGCTGACTAAAGATCAGCAAATAAAACACAGATGTATTCATACCTAAACCTGGAACAAATGGCAACACTTTGCATTTTCCACTGTTGTTCTCTAGGTAAATACATCTCTTTCTCAGTACTGACTAATTCTTATTATAATTCCTGGAATGCTTTCCGTGTTCTATCAGGTTAAATAAAATGGTTGCCCTAATTCTGACACTCTTCCACTGAACTTTGTTCTCCTACTCTGGATTCCAGATTTTTAGAAGGAGTTTCTAGAGGTGGAGTTCTGTAGAGGAGAACACTGTGGTCTTGGCAATAACTCTGTTTGACACGAAGATCTTTCTAAGACAAACTCTCCAGATACTCTACTCTCCTTTGTACCCCTTTGGAAGAACCACCATTTTAAGATGTGAGAGGAGCAGCAAGCAAGGAGTGATAAAATTAAAAGCAAGCAAACCAACATATAGATTATTTTATTCAGTTAATGTGATAAAGACACAAATTTTGTTTTTGCTTAGCAAGGGAACAATTACATAGTGATTTTATCTTAGCCGAAGGGAAGACTGCCAAAGAGAATAGGGGAGGAAGCTGTGTCAGGGTTTTTCTAACCTTTTCTCCACCCCGTCACACCTGCATACCCTTCCTGTACACTCCAAACCTCTGGTTCCTTTCTTTAGTAGGAGATATAAGACCTCTTGAAGGGTAGCAAGCAAAACAGGCACTATTACACTCATCAGTTGCTTGAGGCTGGAAAGAAGGACACCCCTTCCACAGCATTGATTCATACATTTCATAATGCCTGGAATGCTGTTGATTTCCTCTAAGGTAAATCAAATAATTGTCCTAGTTGTCAAATTCTTCCACAATACTATGGCTTTCTCTGCCAAATTTCAGATATTTAGAGGGATTTAGGAGACTGGGGAGCAACATGGACATGGCAATAATTCTGGCATAAGATGTTTCCATAGTTTCCAGAACTTTTTCCCTTGTCTTTTCCATCTCTCCTAAGTATCACTAGTCTAGGATGTGATAGGAGCAGCATACAGGGAGTACCAAAATGAAAAGCAAGCAAGCAAACAAACAAACATGGAAAGTGACTTCATCTGATTAATTCAATAAGGAAACGTTTTGTTTTCACTTAACAAGGGAACATTTAAATAGTGACTTTATCTTAATTTGTCAGGCCTTGCTAAAGCGAACAAAAACAAAACTCCCAACAAGCTCATGTGGCTCAACGCCAGCAGAATGCCTGAGCACTGAAGCATTAATACCCTAATAAAATAGAATTCATTTTAATTGATTTTCCATCTGCAAAATAATAAAAGTCAGCTTGCCAAGAAATGCAGAACACTCATGGAAAGCCCAGAACTTATACAATGGAGGCTGATTAGTATCTCTGGGTTCCATTTATGTTCCTTTTAGAGTGAAACAAAGGAAAGTATTTGGATCCTCTGCCCTTCATTTTTTAAAAAAACCCTCCACTGCAGTAGTTGGGCTGCTCTTAAAAACCAGGCTTCCCACAGTTATACTGCCAAATATACACTTTTTTTCCTGGCTGGTATTCAGGAAAATACAGCTATGGCTGTAGAATGGAAAGTTGAAAAACTTTGCCTGGATTCATAGAAGCAGAGACAAGCACTCTTTGATGTTTAGCATTGGTTCACCCTGCTCAGGCCATCCCTCTGATACCATAAAGGGATAAGGTTGTAAAACTCTGTGTACTAGTTTTAACTAAAATCCTTAAGAGGTTAGTGGGAAAAGCAGTTTAACTGTTATCAAAAAGCTTTTATTCTAAGATTTAGCAATACCCAGTTGAATGTGTAACATGCAAGGACAACTAATGAAATGATTTTTGTTTGGCTATGTTTAAAACAATTGATTATAAGCAAATATGCCATCTTGAAAAGACATACATATAACATATATCATATTTCATAAAGCTTTACCATCTCTTACGCATTAATTCCAGCTCATATGATTGGGGTGTATCATTGTGATGAAATTCTATTTCTACCTGTCTTTTGCTATCAAATTTCAGTATAGGACAGGCTATCAATAAACTTCATGTTACATTCACAGGTGGTTTTTTGCTGCTTATGGAAAAGGTTCAGAAAGATACTATGATTATAATTGTCTACAGTGATTATATGACAATAGGGTGGAGCTGAGGGTTTAGGGAGAGAAAAGAGATGTATTTAGGGACCATTCTCATGTTCCCCATCATGGCATTAACGTGATACACAGTCAAAAGAGCAGGCAGGGTTCAGAAGTGGTTATATTGTAGCATAATGGATCACATCCATATTGTTCAGCAAGTCATTGAAAGGCACAATGACTACACCATGCCTCTGTGCATGGCTTTCATTGACTACAAAACGGTGTTTGACTCAGTATTCCAGCAAGCAATAATCAATGCATTGCTCAATCAAGGTGAAGACCCTGCTTACATAAACTTACTACAATCAATATATGAAAAAACAATAGCAATAATTTGCCTTAATGTTCTTAAAGTGGAAATCAACATAGATTGAGTGTATGACCAGGTGATACAGTATCACTTAGCCTTTTCTCAGCCTGCCTTGAAGAAATATTTCACAAACTAGATTGGGCAAAAGATAGAATAAAAATCAGTGGTGCCTATTTAAATCACTTAAGATTTTCATATGTTGTTCTCTTGTCACAAGACCCAAAAGAATTACAGACACATGCGAGAGCTGCAGAAATCAGGGGAAATATTTGGCTTAAAAATAAACCTAAAAAGAGCCAGGTTATGTTTAATAAACTCACTAAAGAAAGAAAAAACTTTATATCTGTGAAAGAACTAGACATAGTAGACCACTACATATAACTTGGCCAACTGATCTCAATGTAAGGTAATACACAAAAGGATATTGAACAGCATGTTAAATGTGGTTGGCAGGCATTTTGCAAGTTAAGCATAATTTTCAAGAACAATGTCCCCCTATGCCTCAAAAGTTTTTGATTGGGGTGTGCTACCTATCAGCAAAATATGGACACTAACCTTACAATCAATACAAAAGGTACAAGTGGTGCAAAGAGCCATGGAAAGGTATATGCTTGCCATTACAAGACAAGATAGAAAGACCTGCACATGGACTAGAGAACAAACGAAAATATGTAATATCATCAAGAGAGTAAAAGAATGGAAATGGAAATGGGCTCGTTACATACCAAGAACTTCCAAAAGTAGAAAATCATTCAGTGGAAGTGCCATATTCGCTCCTTCGCACCTTTGCTCCTTCCGGCGCGATCTAAAAACGTATTTATTTGAGCAATCCGACCTGGTTTGATGGGCTAGGGCAGGGGTTTTAATATGTTTTTAATTATTGTTTTAAATTTGGGCACTATATTTGTTTTTTAACTTTTGTAGTCTGCTTTTATATTTATTGCCCTGTACACCGCCCTGAGTCCTTTGGGAGAAGGGCGGTATAAAAATATAATAAATAAATAAATAAATAAATAAATAAATAAATAAATAAATAAATAAATAAATAAATAAATAAATATTCAAGAACACTTGTATTTAAGTCTAGTATGTTAAAACTCACATCAAATATGTAAGCAAATAAAGTCTGACTGATGAGTGTCAACATTGATTAAGCTTCTTTTCTTTTTTTCTAATACTATTATAATTGATAGTTCCTTAGTCAGTTTCAAAGAAGCCAGATGTTCAGCCAAATGTGCTTTCAAAATCATTTCCATTTGATCTCTCATAGTTGGCATGGACTTAATGGATGGCTAAGAGTAAAATTTAAAATTAGATAAAATATGGCATGGCATAATGTTTTCTACCTCATAGCACTTGACAGATATGGCTGACAATAAACAATCATAAAGCTTAGCAAAATGCTACTCTTAGTTTTCTTGAACTTTAATACCCTTGAGATCTATAGTTATTGCTATGTATTGGAGTTACAGTAGATCGACAGAGACCACCAGGTGGCACTGTAATGCGACTGCCGCAGGCTGGACTTAGTTTTGGTGGGAAAGTCCAGTTTGAATTGATTGGCTGGCAGCACACCTGGCCAGGTATAAAAAGGGCACAGGTAACCCTATTCCCCCTGTTGAATCTACCTCCTAATAAAGAGCTGAACTATCTGCCTAGTGTCGATTATTCCTTGAACCCACAACATTGCACTGGTGACGAAGGTGGGTTCCTGCTTCAAAAAGAGCTGAAATCACGAAGGGACAGCATCGTTCGCTGGGTGGAAAGAGGCATCTTTTCACCTCTCTCCCTTCTACATCAACCGGCTAGCCACCGCGCTAGAGGTCTACATGAAGCAGGACTGGCAGGATCAGACGCAGCATGGCACAGATCGGCCAGATCCAGCCTTTCGACCCCAGGTGCCCTGAGCGTTGGGAGTCACACCTGACCCAGGTCGAATTTTACCTACGGGTAAATCGGAACATGGAGGACGGTATGAAGGTCGCGGCTCTAATGTGCACAAGCGGCCCTGCCATTCACGATCTGGCCATCAGTTTGTGCGCACCAACAGCCATTGGAGCCGTTACATACAATGACCTCGTGGAGAAGCTGAACAGACACTTCAACCGGAAAATGTCTCAGCTGACCTGGTGATTCCATTTCGAAAAAAGGGATCAGTGGCCAGGTGAATTGGCGGCAGATTTCATAGCGGGCATGTGACAGGCCGCCCACCTCTGCAAATTCATGAATCTAGACAAGAGGCTTCGCGACCAGATCATCTTTGGCCTCCGCGAAAAACGGTTGTGGCAGAAGCTTTGTACCAGGCCGAACCTGACCTTCCAGGAGGTCCAGGACAAGGAAATAGCCAGAGAAATGGATGATGGAGTGGACCCAAGCGAACCCTGACCCAGCAGCAGAGGAGAGGGCATGCACCACACGAACGCTGCGTACGGCGGGAGCATGCTCAAGGAAGAGTCCACTGACATTGACGCAGTTCACCGGAACCAAGTTCCACAACAACGGTCGGGGCGCAATGACAGCAAGGGAACCCAGAAGAGGCCAACGACACCTACGACGCAACACAAGTGCTCCAGCTGCAGATGCGGCACGGCCCAGCCCAAGTGTGCAGGCTGTGGGGGAAATCACGCCAGAGCGGCCTGCAAATTCCGCACGGCCAAGTGTCGGGCCTGTGGAAAAGCAGGCCACATCGCCACAGTCTGCTGCAATCGCTCCAGAGATGGCCTGCATGAGATCCAGTCCGAGGACGAAGCATTATCAGGTACTGGGCACTCCCAACACTCTGCCATAGACTATTTTAAAATTTGTAACACCGGGGTTCACCGGTTACTCGTCCCCAAAATTAAATTGGACATCCGTCTGCAGGGAATTCTCTGCCAGATGGAACTGGACTCCAGTTCAGCGGTCTCAGTGATTTCACATGAGACTTTTAAACACGTGTGTGACCGGAGCTGAAGGTGGGTCAAACTGAGGCCCTCCAATATCAAATTGACCGATTTTCAACACACCCCAGTTAAAATCAAGGGGGAGGCCACATTGTCCGTGGGGTTCAGGGGGTTCCATGGGCATTTGGATGTCCTCATGGTTGAAGGCCAGAGGACTAGTTTAGTGGGGTTGGATTGGTTCAAGGCCCTGGGCATCGGTATCTCAGGAATTCACAAAACCCAGGCCAACAGCATTGAAGCCGTCTGCAAAATGTTTGCAGACGTGTTCGATGACCGATTAGGAAAATACATGGGACCACCCACTTTGTTTAAATTAGAACCCAACATTAGGCCAATTAGATTAAAGCCCTGGAGAGTTCCCTTCGCTCTCAAGCCAAAGATTGAGAGCGAACTGGATAAATTAGTGGAACAAGGAGTATTAGAGCCTGTAGAGGGGGGAGAGTGGGAAACCCCAATAGTTACCCCCTCAAATCAAATGGGGAGGTTAAAATTTGTGCAGATTTTAAGTGCATGATTAATCGAGCACTTAATCCGCATGCTTACCCAGTTCCAACCGTCAGCCACGTTCTTGCTGCACTCCAAGGCGGTGCCATTTTCACTAAGCTCGATTTGGTGCAGGCGTATCAGCAGCTCCCGGTTACCCGGGAGACAGCTGATGCGCAAACTATTGTAACTCACAGAGGGGCTTTTAGGGTCAACCAATTGCAGTTCACTGTGACTGTGGCTCCAGGAATTTTTCAGGAAATAATGGAGAGAACTCTGAAGGGAATCCCAGGAGTGTGTCCATACTTTGATGATGTCCTCATCGCTGGAGACATGGAAGAGGTATTAGCTGACAGATTGCAGGCAGTGTTAGGAAGATTTTGTGCTGCAGAAGTTAAATTAAAAAAGGACAAATGCAGCATAGGAGTTAAGGCCACAGAATTCCTGGGATTCAGAATTGATGCCAAGGGCATCCACCCTGCAGAGTGCAAGATGGCCCCCACCCCAAGAATAAGACAGAGCTACAGGTGTTCCTGGGACTACTGAATTTCTATCATTCATTTCTCCCAAACAAAGCAGCAATTGCTGAGCCACTTCACAGACTGCTGGACAAGCAGGCAGTGTAGAGCTGGAACCAGAGTCATGACAGGAGTTTCAGGAATTTTAAAAAATTACTGTCAAGTGAGTCCACTGTAACTCACTTTATAGAATCCAAACCCATTTGCATCGCGTGTGATGCATCCCCATATTTATTTATTTATTTATTTTATTACATTTATATACCGCCCTTTCCCTGAGGACTCAGGGCGGTTTACAGGGAATTAAAAAACCAGCAATACAAAAGTTAAAACCAATTTAAAAAAGATTAAACTAACCCTGTGCAATTAAAACCCCGATTAAAATAAATTACTCCTCAGCCTGGGCCCGAGAGCTCGAAGAGCCAGGTCTGCAGGCCCCGGCGGAATGACCGGAGGTCGGGGGCAGTCCTCAGCTCCACTGGCAGCTGGTTCCAGAGGGCAGGCGCCCCCACTGAGAAGGCCCTATCCCTGGGTATCACCCACCGGCAATCTCTTACCGGTGGGACCCTGAGCAGACCCTCCCTGTGGGAGCGCACTGGGCGAAGGGCATTTGATGCCGGCAGCAGGTGTTCCCTCAAATACCCCGGACCCAGGCCATGTAGGGCTTTATAGGTAATAACCAGCACCTTGGAGTGGGTGCCGTCCTGAGTCACTTGGAAGGAGATGGGGCCCAAAGACCCATCGCCTATTACTCCAGGACACTGTCAGGGGCGGAAAGGAATTATGCTCAAATAGATAAGGAGGCCCTGGCAATAGTGGCGGGAGTAAAAAAGTTTCACGATTATCTGTATGACCGGGAATTCACCATATTCACCTACCATAAGCCACTGCTGGGATTGTTCACAACGGATAGGCAAACTCCTCAGATTCTATCCCCAAGGATGCTCAGGTGGTCCATTTTCCTATCGGCCTATAACTGTAAACAGGTATACAGGCCAGGGAGGGATATGGGCCATGCAGATGGATTAAGTAGGTTGCCACTAACTCAAGTGGAGCCGGACCCTGCACCGGGAGCTCAAATACTGGCCATCCAGGACCTGCCAGAATGCCCGCTAAATGCTAAGGATATTGCTGCAGACAAAATCCTGAGCAGAGTGCAAACATGGGTAGAAACCGGGTGGCAAGGGAAAAGCCCAGGCCCAGAATTGCAGGCGTATTTCACATGCAGGAATGAACTATCCACACACAGGGGTTGTTTATTGGTGGGGTAGCAGGGTAGTCATTCTGGAGAAGCTAAGGGACAGGGTCATACAATCACTACATGAGGGACACCCGGGAATAGTAAGGATGAAGGCCCTAGCAAGGAGCTACCTCTGGTGGCCGGCTTTAGACAAGTCCATTGAGGAGCAGGTGAATGGGTGCTATGTCTGCCAAAGATCCAGACCAGAGATTCCCCATGCACCTGTTCACAAGTGGGAGGCTACATACACACCATGGTCCCACATCCATATTGATTACGTGGGGCCATTCCAGGGACAGTTATTATCAGTGGTAGTAGATAGCCATTCCAAATGGCTGGAGGTGATCCCAGTAACTACCATGACCACACCAAGGACAATCTAGGCGCTCAGGGGACTTTTCGCCACACATGGCCTCCTGGATGTGTTGGTATTGGATAATGTCCCTCAATTCACATCCGTTGAATTCCAGGTTTTTATGAGGAGCTACACGATTAGACACGTCAAGTCAGCGCCCTTCCACCTGGCCACCAACAGATTGGCAGAACGCATGGTGCGCACAACAAAGGACGCCTTGAAATGCATCATCAGCGGAGACTGGCACAAAAGGTTAGCCCAATTCCTACTAAACCAACACACCACACCATGCACGGGTACTGGGAAGAGCCCAGCGGAACTTCGTTGGGGCAGAAGGCTTATCACTAAGCTGGACATAATAATAATAATAATAATAATAATAATAATAATAATAATAATAATAATAATAATAATAATAATAATAATAATAATAATAATAATAATAATGAGGAGGAGGAGGAGGAGGAGGAGGAGGAAGTGGAGAAGGAGAAGAAGGAGAAGAAGAAGAAGAAGAAGAAGAAGAAGAAGAAGAAGAAGAAGAAGAAGAAGAAGAAGAAGAAGAAGAAGAAGAAGAAGAAGAAGTTGGAAGGGACCTTGGAGGTCATCTAGTCCAACCCACTGCTCAGGCAGGAAACCTTATACCATTTCAGGCAAATGGCTGTCCAGTCAATTCTTAAAAACCTCCAGTGTTGGAGCATTCACCACCTCTGGAGGCAGGTTGTTCCACTGGTTAATTGTTCTAACTGTCAGGAAGTTTCTCCTTAGTTCTAGGTTGCTTCTCTCCTTGACTAGTTTCCATCTGTTGCTTCTTGTCCTGCTTTCAGGTGCTTTGGAGAATAGCTTGACTCCCTCTTCTTTGTGGTAGCCCCTGAGATATTGGAACACTGCTATCATGTCACCCCTCACTCTTCTCTTCGTTAAACTACACATACCCAATTCCAGCAACCGTTCCCTATATGTTTTAGCCTCCAGCCCCATAATCATCTTTGTTGCTCTTCTCTGTACCCTTTCTAGAGTCTCGACATCTTTTTTACATCGTGGTGACCAAAACTGGATGCAGTATTCCAGGTGTGGCCTTACCAAAGCATTGTAAAGTGGTATTAGTACTTCACTTGATCTTGATTCTATCCCTCTGTTAATGCAGCCTAGCACTGTGTTGGCTTTTTTGGCAGCTCAAGCACACTGCTGGCTCACATTGAAGTGATTGTCTACTAGGACTCTGAGATCCCTCTCACAGTTACTACTATTGAGCAAGGTACCACCTATACTATACCTGTGCATTTGATTTTTCTTGCCTAAATGTAGAACCTTACTTTTTTCACCATTGAACTTCATTTTGTTAGATAGTGCCCAGTGTTCGAGTCTGTCCAGATCCTTCTGTATCTTAAGCCTATCTTCTGGAGTATTGGCTATTCCTGCCAGCTTGGTGTCGTCTGCAAATTTGATGAGTTCCCCATCTATCCCCTCATCCAAATCGTTAATGAAGATATTGAAGAGCACTGGGCCCAGAACAGAGCCCTGGGGCACCCCACTACACACTTCCTTCCATGTAGATGCAGTTCCATTGAGGACCACACGCTGAGGACGGCCTGTCAGCCAGCTACGAATCCATCTGGTGGTGATGCTATTTAACCCACATTTTTCTATCTTATCAAGTAGTAGGTTGTGATCTACTTTATCAAATGCCTTACTGAAGTCCAAGTAAATTATATCTACAGCATTCCTCTGGTCCACTAATTTTGTCACTTGGTCAAAGAATGTAATAAGATTTGTCTGGCATGATCTGTTTTTGACAAACCCATGTTGACTTTTAGCGATGACTTTGTTTGCATCAAGGTGTTCGCTGATTTGTTGTTTGATTATCTTTTCCAGAATCTTCCCAGGTATTGAGGTCAGGCTGATAGGCCTGAAGTTTCCTGGATCTATTTTTTTCCCTTTTTTGAAGATGGGAACTACATCAGCTCTCTTCCAGTCCTCTGGTAGTTCCCCAGTGCTCCAGGATCTATGAAAAATATAGTTCAGTGGTTCTGAGATCACGTCTGCCAGTTCCTTGAGAACTTTGGGGTGTAATCCATCTGGTCCTGGTGATTTGAACTCGTCTAGGCTGGACAGGTGTTCACTTACCAATTTTTTGCCTATCTTAACTTGCGTTTCTATTCTGTTTTTTATGGCACTGGTTGTTGTGATTCAGGGTCAGCCTGTGGGTTCGGCAGTTGGGTCGGACGATTCAGAGGAGGAGGAGGGGGGTGTTGGAGAGGTTGCTGAGGGTGTTGGAGAGCTTGCTGATGAGAGCCCTCAGCCAGGCCCCTCCCACCTGGTTACGACGCAGACCCAGCTGTGTGAGCCTGACAGCATGGATGAAGATGACCCACAGCTGGCCCTGTTCAAGGACGCCCGACGCAGGAGGCAGTCAATCAGGAGTAAACAGAGGAAGGCAATGGGGCACCTCGGAATGAGGCAGAGAGAAGCCACGCCCTGAACTGTTTAAAAGGGGAATGCGTGGGAGGGCTGGTTTGCTGAAGGCAAACGTTTGAGTAGCTCCTGTTTCATGGTTCGTGTCTTGTTTTTGCTCTGTTTGCTTTTGTGTCCATAAATTTGGCAGGCTTAGTTCCAGCCTCTTGCCTTCTTGTAAAGGGGTTGTCCCTGCCTTATCTGCACGGCCGGTAGTAGGCTGGTACAGAACACTGGTTTTGGTAGGTTGGACTGTTTTTTCCCTTTGTGTAAACACAGATACAAAAAACGAGTTAAATAGTTCTGCTTTCTCCCTATTGCTTGTCACCTTCTTGCCACTTTCCCCCACTAATGGACCAATCATTTCCTTAACTTTTTTCTTGTTTTTTATATGTTGAAGGAAACTTTTTTTGTTATTTTTGACTTTGGCCGCAAGCCTTAGTTCATTTTGAGCCTTAGCTTTCCTCACTTCATCTTTGCAGGCACGGGCTATTTGCTGATATTCTGACTTAGTTATGTGCCCCTCTGTGGAAAAGGAACAAACCAACCCCCCAAGAGAACTTCACACTGGCGACCGGGTTTTGGCCAAGAATTATGGGTCTGGACATTTATCGATTCTGGGGGTGGTGGTTGACCGGACGGGACCCTTGTCATACATTATTGGGGTGGAAGGGGGTCGACAGATCTGGAGACACATTGATCAGGTCAGGAGACGAGCTCCTGAAAGATCAACACCCAGCAATCAACAAGGGGAACAGCCTTCAGTACCCACGAGCCTGTGGGACCACCAAACTGACGCAGAGGAGGACCCGGACCTGCTGTCAGAAAAGCCTGTTCAACCCAGCCAACAACTGGTCCAATGAACTGGTTACAAGATCAGACAGTGGGGGAAACTTCCGGTGGCGACGCGACGCTGAAGACAGCCATCTCCGGGCTGTCCACTCCGCGGCTTTGTTGAACTGCCGAAAACAGCGCCGATCAGCTGTTTAGGTGGTTCGGAAGCCCCCTCCTTGGGAGAAGAGGAGGGGGTGAGGCCCCAGGTAGGGGTTGAGCTCTCCGGGGCCGCCTGAGCTTTTAGTTCGGGCGGCTGAAGGCTCGAGCCCCCCCGAAGCCTGGGTTTGCTCCAGGCTGCGCAGCACTTCTGCTCCGTGTTTTTAGGGAGCAGAACCAAGCGTTAGCAACCACCCCTGCCAGAAGGAAAGACTTTCGAGTGTGAAGAGGCAGGCAGAGCGGTACAGGAGGTCAAGGTGAAGTGGATTTTTGTTCTCTAGTTCAATGGACTTTATGGTTTTTAAAAGTGAAAGTGCGTAGCAAGTGAAAGTGGGGGAAGATGGCGACTAAAACTTCTAAAGCTCTCCGGAGTGTGGGGGCTTCCCTGGTGCAACAGTCCTCTCTGCAAGCTTTACTTCCTCCTGCACCTGCTCCAGCACTGACGGTTAAGGATTTACAGGATGCTTTGGAAAAGCACTCACAACAAATAGCAGATATTATAGATGAAAAGATGGAAAAGCTGGAGGAGAAGATGGGAAAGCTGGAGGAGAAGATGGAAGAGAAGTTTACAGCAATGAGGGCAGACATCTTGCCTGCACTTGAAGGTGTGGCTGTATGTGTTCAGTGCTTGGATGAAAAAGTGGAGGATCTTAGTCAACAGAATTCCAGACTAGAAGCAAAAGTTTTAGAGAATGAAAATACAATGGATAAAATGGATGGAGACTTGACTCTGGTCCAGTACCATCAGATGGAGTTTGCTATCAGAATCAGAGGCTTAAAAGAGAATCCTAAAGAAGATTTAAAGCAGATAGTCTCTGAGGCTTTGGAAGCGGTACTGGGACAGCCAGCAGCTGAAATTGTGGGAAGTATAGACAAAATCTTTCGTGTGAACTCATGGATTGCAAGGCAGAGGAAGCTACCTAGAGATGTGGTGGTTTATTTTACAAAGAGAGCAATCAGGAATGAAGTTATCCAAGTTGCTTATGATACTAAGTTTGTGGTTGCTGAGCAAGAAGTTTTGGTCTTAAAAGAGATTCCTCCAAGAATTTTAAGGAGAAGGAAAGATTTTGCTTTTTTGGCACAGGAACTTAAGAAACGCGATATTAAGTTTAGATGGGAGATACCAGTGGGCATGGTGGTGATTGTCACTGCACGTTTTTTTTGTTCGTCAGAAAAGTTCATTTCTAACTGTACATTTTCCCCTGCTCTCTGCACCTGTTGTGATAACTTATCTGGTAACCATAGTGAATCCCATATGACTAGCTATGTTATGGTTTCAGTCTGTTTAGTGCGCATGTCTAGAAAAAGTTCCCAGTGTTTATTTTTATTGTTTTATTCGCTTTGCTGCTACTGTCTGTTACGTTAGGATGTAGTGAGCTAGCTCTCTTTATAATATATATTTAGTTTTTATATTTTTGTAATTAAAGGTATTTAGTAAGATTATGCGTCGTGTTTTATTTCCTTCCTGCATGCACATCATGCATTCTCTGAAGCACGGTCCGTCGCCCACTACAAAGGTGATTTTTACCTTGACAATTTGGTATCGAGGATGGTTGATTTTGTTCTGTACCAGCCTGCTACCGGCCTTGCAGAAAAGGCAACCCCTTTATAAACGGCAAGAGGCTGGATTACGTCTGCCAAATTTATTACAAAAACAAACAAAACACATACCAAGATACAGGAGCTTTGAAACACTATCGGAGCGGTTGCTTTCAGCAAACCAGCCCTCCCCAAACATTCCCTTTATAAAGAGTTCAGGGCATGGCCTCTCTTTGCCTCCTTCCGAGAAGCCCCACAGCCTTCCTCTGCTTGCTCCTACTTGACTGCCTCCTGCGTCGGGCGTCCTTGAACAGGGCCAGCTGTGGGTCATCTTCATCCACACTGTCAGGCTCACACAGCTGGGTCTCCACCAGGTAGGAGGGGCCTGGCTGGGGGCTCTGCGGAGCCTCAAAGCCATCATTAGCAAGTTCTTCAACACCCCCCTCCTCCCCCTCATCTGAGTCATCCGACCCAACTGCTGAACCCACAGGCTGACCCTAAATCACAACACTATCCCTCACCGCAGCGCCCTTCCCCCGGGGCTGCCGATCCGGATGCGGTCGGGATGGGAATTGTTCATGAAAAGCAGTCATCAATGCAGGGGCAAGAATGGCAGTCGCGTCTTCCCAGGTGAAGTCCTCTGGTCCGTAACCTTTCCATTCAATCAGGTACTGGAAACGACCTTTCAGCCAACGGGAATCCCTGATGCTGGCGACCTCGTACTCGGGGGTGCTGCCTCCATCACGAGGTCCTGATGGGGGAGGTTCCGCTCGGCGGAGTGGACAAGCCGGTTGCTCGGGGACCAACAGAGACCGATGAAAGACTGGGTGCACGCGCAGGGAACGTGGCAGAGTTAAGCAATAGGCGACCGGATTGATGACAGCCTCGACTGGGAACGGTCCTAAATTTCGGTGATCTAACTTTCTCACCGGCCGTGTTGACGGTAGGTTCCTGGTGGACAACCAGACCTGATCCCCCACCGATAGTGGAGGCATATCCCATCTTGACCGATCAGCAAACCTTTTGTAATCAGCCTTGGCCTTCTCTAACTGACATCGCACCAATCGATGGATCGCCTGTAACTCTGCCATGAAGTCGTTCGCTGCCGGCTCCGGTGAGTCCATGGGAGAAAGGGGGAAAAACCGGGGGTGATAACCCACATTGGCCAAGAACGGTGTCATCTGTGTGGAGGTGTGCTGCGAATTGTTAAATGCAAACTCAGCTATGGCCAGATAGTCCACCCAATTGTTTTGCTGCAGATTGACGTAGCAGCGCAGATATTGTTCCAGGATACCAATGACCTTCTTGGTTCCCCCGTCAGTTTGAGGATGATGTGCGGACGAGAGACAAATCTTGATATCCAACGCATGCATCAACTCCTGCCAGAAGTGGGCTGTAAACTGGGCCCCCTATCAGAGACAACTCTATCAGGGAGGCCGTGCAGCCGAAACACCTGCTGAATGAACATACGACTAGTGGCGCGGGCTAACGGTAAGCCGCGACAGGGGATGATGTGCGCCATCTTGGTCAGCATGTCCACCCCCACATACACTGTTGTAAAACCAGAGGATGGGGGTAAATCCGTCAGAAAGTCCATGGACACAGCCCCCCAGGGTCTTTTGGGTGTTGGCAAGGGCTGCAGTAATCCAGGCGGGGCCCCTGTCGCTGACTTGGCCTGCCTGCATGGGATGCAGGAGGTGACATAGGACTGGACGTCGTGTCGGACTTGGGGCCACCAGAAGGTACGGGAGACCAGGTTCAGGGTCTTGAACAGGCCAAAATGCCCCACTGCCGGGTTATCGTGACACTGGCTGAGGATGAGTCCCCTGAGTGGCCCTCCCGGAACATAGAGCCGGTCACGATAATACAAGAGTCCATCCGTGACCGTCCAAGGAGAATCTGGCCCCACCTCCTCCTTCCGCTGAGCCACCCACACCTCCTGCTGCTGTGCCTTTCGGATCAGAGCCCGTATATCAACCGGCTCCCGCACTGCAGCAAAAGACTCGACGGGGATCACTGTCCTGGGCAGAAGCTTGTCTTCCACTCGGGAATATTCGGGCTTCCTGGACAGAGCATCCGCTCTTTGATTGTGCCCGCTAGGTATGTACCGAACCCGGAAGTCAAACCTCGCAAAGAAAAGAGACCACTGGATCTGGCGTTGGTCCAAATTCCGAGCGGTCTGCAGGCTTTCCAGATTCTTATGGTCCGTCCAGACCTCGATTTGATGCCGCGCTCCCTCCAGATGATGCCTCCAGGCCTCGAACGCCGCTTTGATGGCCAGCAGCTCCTTCTCCCAGATTGTATAATTGCGCTTCTTAGGGTTCAGTTTTCGTGAATGGTACGCGCAAGGGAAGAGGGTACCGCTGGGCGTCGTTGCCTGGAGTAACACCGCCCCAATGGCAATGTCGGAGGCGTCTGCCTCCACGACAAACAGCCGTTGCGGGTCAGGATGCTTCAAGATGGGCTCCTTCATGAAGGCTTCCTTCAAAGTCTGGAAAGCCTGTTGTTCTGGTGCGTTCCACTGGAACCGAGTCTTCTTCTGCAGGAGCCGGGTGAGGGGGGCTGTCAAGGCAGCAAACCCAGGGATGAAAGTTCGGTAATAGTTGGCAAATCCAAGAAGTTGCTGAACATCCTTCACGCGACGCGGGGGTTGCCAACTCTGCAAAGACTCAACCTTACTCGGCTCCATGGCGATGCCCTCAGGAGAAATGCGGTGACCCAGGAAATCGATGGTCACCCGGTAGAACTGGCACTTCTCCAACTTGGCAAACAGCCGATGTTCTCGGAGTCTCTTCAGGACCTGATGGAGATGCTGATGGTGCACCTCACGCGACGGGGAGTAGATCAGGATGTCGTCCAAGTAGATCACGACAAACTGATCCAACAAATCCCGGAAAATGTCATTCATGAAATGCTGAAACACAGCGGGGGCGTTGGTCAGGCCAAACGGCATCACCGTGTACTCAAAATGTCCATAGCGAGTACCAAACGCCGTCTTCCACTCATCACCCAGCCGAACCCTGACGAGGTTGTAAGCTCCACGCAGGTCCAGTTTCGTGAAGATCTTAGCCTCCCGGAGTCGGTCCAAGAGTTCGGGGATGAGGGGCAGCGGGTAACGGTTGTGCACCGTGATGGCGTTGAGTTTTCTGTAATCGCAGTAAAGCTGTAATTTGCCTGACTTCTTTTTGACGAAGAGCACGGGTGCAGACACTGGCGAGGACGAGGGCCGGATAAAACCGCGAGCCAAATTCTTCTCCAGAAAGGCCCGCATTGCAGCCAAATCAGGGTCCGACATGGAGTACAAACACCCCACTGGGAGAGGCGCATCAGGGACTAAATCAATGGGGCAGTCATAGGGCCTGTGTGGGGGTAATTGATCCGCCTCTGTCTCGCTGAACACATCAGCAAAGTCGGACAGTTCGGGAGGCAAGGAAACCCCTGGGAAACCCTCCACCTGGCCGGCACAGATATGGCGGGAGTGGTCCACGCACTGCAAGCTTGGGAAGGTGACCAAGTTCTGTGACCAATAGATCTGTGGGTCATGCGCCCGGAGCCATGCTAGTCCCAAGACCACGGGGAAGTGCAGGTCTGAGGTGATATAGAACTGGATGGCCTCCACATGGGAACTGATGGCCATACATAATGGATGCGTGGCGGCCGTAATAGGCCCAGACAGGAGCACTCGACCATCGATAGTCTCCACTAACATGGGCGGATCCACCGGACACTGGGGAACAGCCCATTTGGCCACAAATGCTGAGTCCATAAAATTTGTGGTGGCCCCAGAGTCAATTAAGGCATGGACTGGAATCCCCTCTGGCTTGCCAGGAAGGATCAGACGTGCCTCCAATATCAGATGCCGTGGAGGTCCACAGGCAGCATCGGAAAGACGTCGCTCAGTGTTGTTGTGGGACGCCCGATCTATCACACCGTCTAGATCGGGCTCGGGGCGTTTCCCGACAGAAAATTAGGGGACTTTCTCGGGGCAGACTCGATCACTGATGCCCGCTGTCGCTTCTTTGGGCAAAAAGCAGCCAAATGTCCAGGGTCTCCACAGTAAAAACACAACCCCCCCGATCGTCGTCTGTTCATTTCAGTCACCGATAGACGAGACCTGGCGGCACCCAGCTCCATTGGCTCCTCCCTTTGAACTGGGGGCTCACGCACAACAGGGGGTGCAGGGGTCTGTGGGGTGGCATGGCGACTCCTTCGCTGCTGCAACCGAGCATCGATCCGCAGGCAGAGATGGATCAGCCCATTCAGGTCTGAGGGAATATCCACACGGGCCAGTTGATCCAACATCTCCTCCGACAATCCATCCTGGAAGGCATCCACGAGCGCAGCCTCATTCCAGGCGGAATCCTGGCTAAGCAGCCGGAAATCGCTGATATAGCCCTGTAGGGGGCGTTGACCCTGCCTCAGAGCTTTCAGACGTCGAGTAGCAGTCTGCGTCTTAATAGGGTCCTCATACATCAGACGCATATGATCACAAAACCCCACAAAGTTGTCCAACAATGGGCTAGGTTGAGCCAGCAGAGGCGTGCCCCAACGAGCTGCATCACCCAAAAGAAGGCTTAACACAAACCCCACCTTATCCCGGTCAGTTGGGAAATCAGCTGCTCTCACGCTGATAAAGAGCTGGCATTGTCCCAGGAAAGCAGGAAACAGTTCTGGAGTGCCTGTAAATTTATCCGGCATTGCAACTTGGCATTTTCTCCTGGGTGGGGGTGCAGCATGAACCTGAGCTTGCAGTTGAGCCACCTGAGCTGCCAGCAAAGTGAGTTGCTGGGTGAGCTGGGCATTCTCAGCACGTAGCTGCTCCATAATATTAGTAAGGGGTGGGTGGCTGAAAGCAAACTGTTCTGTACCAGCCTGCTACCGGCCTTGCAGAAAAGGCAACCCCTTTATAAACGGCAAGAGGCTGGAATACGTCTGCCAAATTTATTACAAAAACAAACAAAACACATACCAAGATACAGGAGCTTTGAAACACTATCGGAGCGGTTGCTTTCAGCAAACCAGCCCTCCCCAAACATTCCCTTTATAAAGAGTTCAGGGCGTGGCCTCTCTTTGCCTCCTTCCGAGAAGCCCCACAGCCTTCCTCTGCTTGCTCCTACTTGACTGCCTCCTGCGTCGGGCGTCCTTGAACAGGGCCAGCTGTGGGTCATCTTCATCCACACTGTCAGGCTCACACAGCTGGGTCTCCACCAGGTAGGAGGGGCCTGGCTGGGGGCTCTGCGGAGCCTCAAAGCCATCATCAGCAAGTTCTTCAACACCCCCCTCCTCCCCCTCATCTGAGTCATCCGACCCAACTGCCGAACCCACAGGCTGACCCTGAATCACAACAGATTTATGTTTTTAGAGATGCATGTTTCTGCGGCTGTTATCAGTAAGTTAGTGCTAGCGAGGCAGCGGTGATTAACTGCTGAAACATGTCAGGAAGGAAGCCGCGACTGAAAAGGAGTCTTTCTGTGGGGCAGCTCCCTTCAACTTTAAGAACTCCGATAGCTTCGGCCACACGCCTTGGAGAAGACGCACCTGCTCCTGTCGACGATGCAAGGTCAGTCACTCCTTTTTCTATTTTTCCAAGCTCCCTGGCAGCTGATTTTGAAAATGTTCACACTCCAGGGGCTCAAGATGAATTTCAAAGGCTTGGAGCAAAACCTAAAGTTCAGCCGAAGAAAATTCCTTCTGCTCCTTCAATCCCCAAGCAAACTATGCGAGATAGGGCTGTGCAAGGCTACTGTGAACAAATTGGGGGTTTTGAAAGGCGTTTGCAGCAGGCAAAGGAATATGTGTCAATGGTTCAGCAATATGAGAGGAATTCTGAGCATGAACCGGCCATATTGCCACACCCACAAGGAGAAGCCATATTGCCTCCTTCTTCCCCAAAGCCAAAGTCACGCCCATCATTGAGTGTCATGCCAGACGAATGGGAACCGCAGGCTCCTATGTCACATGATTATGGGCTGTCCCAAAGGCCATACAGAGCCACAGTGATGCCTGAAGCAAATGTTATAGCACCATCTACTGGTGAAGCTGCATTAAGACATAAATTGGAGCTCTCACTCTCGCAATTGTCCATGGAGGAGTCTTTGCTCAGAGATACAAGATTTCTGCCGTTATCTGAGGCTCCAGTCCCTGATGGTGCTAGGATTCCTGTTACTATTGCTTCTCCTGTTAATATTGCTTCTATGCAAGTCTCTCTACCTGGCAGAGCACAGCCATATTTAACCCACATGCAATTGCCACCGGGTTCTTATATCCGAAGGCCAGTGTCATCTGCAGGTTATGCTACTGCACCAGCCCCAGCGCCAGCGCCTCCTGCTGGCCAGGGTGGAATAGCAGCTCAAAGACAGTCACAGCCAGCACCAAGACTACCGGAGGCTTCAATGCAACTGCCGCATGTCCAGGCACAGGCACAGACGCCACTCGTGCCCCCTGCAGGTTATGGTCAGATTGCACAACCTGCACAGCCAGTACCTCAATTGTATATTCCTCATCAAACACCTTCCATTATACCACTGGCTGGTGATTCAAAATTAAAGAAGTTGTTGTGACTCAGGGCCAGCCTGTGGGTCCGACAGCCGGCTCCGACGTATCGGAGGACTCAGATGAGGGGGAGGAGGGAGACGAACCGGCTGATGATGGTTTGGAGGCTTTGCAGAGTCCTCAGCCGGGGACCTCTTCTCAGCTGCGTGAGCCCGAGAGTGCGGAGGATGATGACCCACAGCTGGCCCTGTTCAAGGACGCCCGACGCAGGAGGCAGTCGAGCAGGAACAAACAAAGAAAGGCTATGGGACTCCTCGGGAGGAGGCACAGGGAGACCACGCCCTGAGCTCTCTATAAAAGGAGTGTTTGGGGAGGGGCTGGTTGCTGAAAGCAACTTTTCCGCTTGAGAAGACAAGCTCTAGTGTTTTTGTTAACTGCGTAATTAAATCTTGGCACAAGCCTTTTAGCCTTGGACGCTCTCCAGTCTCTTCTTTCTGATAAGGGGTTTGTTAGAAGAGGGCTGGTTCAGAACAGTTTGCTTTCAGCCTCCCACCCCTTACAACTACGATGGAGCAGCTTCTTGCCGAGAATGCTCAGCTCACCCAGCAACTCACTTTGCTGGCAGCTCAAGTGGGGCAACTACAAGCCCAGGTACATGCTGCACCCCCACCCAGGAGGAAATGTCAGATAGCTATGCCGGATAAATTTGCTGGCAATCCAGAACTGTTTCCTGCCTTCTTGGGACAATGCCAGCTTTTTATCAGCGTGAGAGCAGCTGATTTCCCCACTGACCGAGATAAGGTGGGTTTCGTGTTGAGCCTTCTGTTGGGAGATGCAGCTCGTTGGGGCACGCCTCTGTTGGCACAGCCTAGCCCTTTGTTGGATAACTTTGGGGGGTTTTGTGACCATATGCGCCTCATGTATGAGGACCCAATTAAGGCGCAGACGGCCACCCGACGCCTGAAAGCTTTGAGGCAGGGTCAGCGCCCCCTACAGGCCTACATCAGCGATTTCCGGCTGCTTAGCCAGGATTCCGCCTGGAATGAGGCTGCGCTCGTGGATGCCTTCCAGGATGGCTTGTCGGAGGAGATGTTGGATGAGCTGGCCCGCGTGGACATTCCCTCAGACCTGAATGGGCTGATCCATCTTTGTCTGCGGATCGATGCCCGGCTGCAGCAGCGAAAGAGTCGCCGTGCCACCCCACAGACCCCTGCCGCTCCTGTTGTGCGTGAGCCCCCAGTCCAGAGGGAGGAGCCAATGGAGCTGGGTGCCGCCAGGTCCCTGTTCTAAACCAGCCCTCTTCTCGCACCCCTAATCAAAGGAAGAGTCTGGAAAGCGTCCAAGATCAAAAGGCTTCTGCCAAGTTTTAATTACACTGTTACAAAAATACAAGAGCTTGACTTCTCAAAGAAAAAGTTGCTTTCAGCAACTAGCCCCTCCCCAAACACTTCTTTTATAGAGAGCTCAGGGCGTGGTCTCCCTGTGCCTCCTCCCGAGGAGTCCCATAGCCTTCCTTTGTTTGTCCCTGCTCGTCTGCCTCCTGCGTCGGGCGTCCTTGAACAGGGCCAGCTGTGGGTCATCATCCTCCGCACTCTCGGGCTCACACAGCTGAGAAGAGGTTCCCGGCTGAGGACTCTGCAAAGTCTCCAAATCATCATCAGCCGGTTCGTTTCCCTCCTCCCCCACATCTGAGTCCTCCGATACATCGGACCCGGCTGTCGGGCCCACAGGCTGGCCCTGAGTCACAACAGTCCCGTCTATCGGAGACGGAAATGGACAGACGACGATCGGGGAGGTTGTGTTTTTACTGTGGGGACCCTGGACATTTGGCTGCTTCTTGCCCGAAGAAGCGTCAGCGGGCGTCAGTGATCAAGCCTGCCCCGAGAAAATCCCCTGCTTTGCTGTCGGGAAACGGCCCGAGCCCGATCTAGACGGTGTGAAAGATCGGGCGACCCACAACGACCACGCCGAGCAACGCCGTTCCGACGGTGCCTGTGAACCTCCACGGCATTTGATTCTGGAGGCACGTCTGATCCTTCCTGGCAAGCCAGAGGGGATTCCGGTCCATGCCTTAATTGACTCTGGGGCTACCACTAACTTTATGGATTCGGCCTTTGTGGCCAAATGGGCTGTTCCCCAGTGTCCAGTGGATCCGCCCATGCTTGTGGAGACCATCGATGGTCGAGTGCTCCTGTCCGGGCCTATTACGGCCGCCACGCAACCCGTGTGTATGGCCATCAGTACCCATGTGGAGGCCATTCAGTTCTACGTCACTTCGGATCTGCACTTCCCCGTGGTCTTGGGACTGGCGTGGCTCCGGGCGCATGATCCACAGATCTATTGGTCTCAGAACTTGGTCACCTTCCCAAGTTTGCAGTGCGTGGACCACACCCGCCATATCTGTGCCGGCCAGGTGGAGGGTTCCCCAGGGGTTTCCTTGCCTCCCGAACTGTCCGACTTTGCTGACGTGTTCAGCGAGTCAGAGGCGGACCAATTACCCCCGCACAGGCCCTACGACTGCTCCATTGACCTAGTCCCTGATGCGCCTCTCCCAGTGGGGCGTTTGTACTCCATGTCGGAGCCCGAGTTGGCTGCATTGCGGGACTTCCTGACAAAGAATTTGGCTCGTGGTTTCATCCGGCCCTCGTCCTCGCCAGTGTCTGCGCCCGTGCTCTTCGTCAAAAAGAAGTCGGGCGAGTTACGGCTTTGCTGTGACTACCGGAAACTCAACGCCATCACAGTGCGTAACCGCTACCCGCTGCCCCTCATCCCCGAGCTCTTGGACCGACTCCGGGAGGCTAAGATCTTCACGAAACTGGACCTGCGTGGAGCTTACAACCTCGTCAGGGTTCGGCCGGGTGATGAGTGGAAGACGGCATTTGGTACTCGCTATGGACATTTCGAGTACACGGTGATGCCGTTTGGCTTGACCAACGTCCCCGCTGTGTTTCAGCATTTTATGAACGATATCTTTCGGGATCTGTTGGACCAGTTTGTCGTGATTTACCTGGACGACATCCTGATTTACTCCCCGTCGCGTGAAGCGCATCATCAGCATCTCCGTCAGGTCCTGCAGCGCCTCCGGGAACATCGGCTGTTTGCCAAGTTGGAGAAGTGCCAGTTCTACCAGGTGACCATCGATTTCCTGAGTCACCGCATTTCTCCTGAGGGCATCGCCATGGAGCCGAGTAAAGTCGAGTCGTTGCAGAGTTGGCAACCCCCGCGTCGCGTGAAGGACGTTCAGCGACTCCTTGGATTTGCCAACTACTATCGGACATTCATCCCTGGCTTTGCTGCCTTGACAGCCCCCCTCACCCGGCTCCTGCAGAAGAAGACTCGGTTCCAGTGGAACGCCCCCGAACAACAGGCGCTCCAGGCTTTGAAGGACGCCTTCATGAAGGAGCCCATCTTGAAACATCCCGACCCGCAATGGCCGTTTGTCGTGGAGGCGGACGCCTCCGACATTGCCATTGGGGCCGTGTTACTCCAGGCGATGACGCCCAGCGGTACCCTTTTCCCTTGCGCGTATCACTCTCGGAAATTGAACCCCTCGGAGCGCAACTATACCATCTGGGAGAAGGAGCTGCTGGCCATCAAGGTGGCGTTCGAGGCTTGGAGGCATCATCTGGAGGGGGCGCGGCATCAGATCGAGGTCCGGACGGACCACAAGAATCTGGAAAGCCTGCAGACCGCTCGGAATTTGAATCAACGCCAGATCCGGTGGTCCCTCTTCTTTGCGAGGTTTGACTTCCGGGTGCGGTACATACCAAGCGGGCACAACCAGAGAGCGGATGCTCTGTCCAGAAAGCCCGAATACACCCGAGCGGAAGACAAGCTTCCGCCCAGGACAGTGATCCCCGTCGAGTCTTTTGCTGCGGTGCGGGAGCCGGTGGATATACGGGCTCGGATCCGGGAGGCGCAGCAGCAGGAGGCGTGGGTGGCTCAGCGGAAGGAAGAGGTGGGGCCAGATTCGCCTTGGTCGGTCGCGGATGGACTCCTGTATTATCGTGACCGGCTCTATGTTCCAGGAGGGCCACTCAGGGGACTCGTCCTCAGCCAGTGTCATGATAACCCGGCTGCGGGGCATTTTGGCCTGTTCAAGACTCTGAACTTGGTCTCCCGTACTTTCTGGTGGCCCCGAGTCCGACACGATGTCCAGTCTTATGTCACCTCCTGCATTCCTTGCAGGCAGGCCAAGTCAGCGACAGGGGCCCCGCCTGGTTTACTGCAGCCCTTGCCAACACCCAAGAGACCCTGGGGGGCTGTGTCCATGGACTTTCTGATGGATCTACCCCCATCCTCCGGCTTCACGACAGTGTTTGTGGTGGTGGACATGCTGACCAAGATGGCGCACTTCATCCCTTGTCGCGGCTTACCGTCAGCTCGCGCCACTAGTCGCATGTTCATCCAACAGGTGTTCCGGCTGCACGGCCTTCCCGATAGAGTCGTCTCCGATAGGGGGGCCCAGTTTACAGCCCGCTTCTGGCAGGAGTTGATGCGGGCGTTGGACATTAAGGTTTGCCTCTCGTCCGCGCATCATCCACAAACCGACGGGGGTACCGAGAAGGTCATCGGCATCTTAGAGCAGTATCTGCGCTGCTACGTTAACCTGCAGCAGGACAATTGGGTGGACTATTTGGCCATAGCCGAGTTTGCCTTTAACAACTCGCAGCACACCTCCACGCAGATGACACCGTTCTTGGCCAACGTGGGTTATCACCCCCGGTTTTTCCCCCTTTCTCCCGTGGACTCATCGGAGCCGGCAGTGAACGAATTTATGACGGAGTTACAGGCGATCCATCGGTTGGTGCGACGGCAGCTGGAGAAGGCCAAGGCCGACTACAAGAGGTTCGCCGATCGGTCGAGAAGGGATACGCCTCCACTATCGGTGGGGGATCGGGTCTGGCTGTCCACCAGGAACCTACCATCCACTCGGCCGGCGAGGAAGCTGGACCACCGTTACCTTGGACCGTTCCCAGTCGAGGCCGTCATCAATCCGGTCGCCTATCGTTTAACTCTGCCACGTTCCCTGCGCGTGCACCCCGTCTTCCATCGGTCCTTGTTGGTCCCCGAACAACCGGCCTGTCCACTTCGCCAAGCGGAACCTCCCCCATCAGGAACTCGTGATGGAGGCAGCACCCCCGAGTACGAGGTCGCCAGCATCAGGGATTCCCGCTGGCTGAAAGGTCACTTCCAGTACCTGATCGAGTGGAAAGGGTACGGGCCGGAGGACTTCACATGGGAAGACGCGACCGCCGTTCATGCCCCTGCGTTGGTGACTGCTTTTCACGAACAGTTCCCATCCCGACCGCATCCGTATCGGCAGACCCGGGGGAAGGGCCCTGCGGTGCGGGATAGTGTTGTGACTCAGGGCCAGCCTGTGGGTCCGACAGCCGGCTCCGACGTATCGGAGGACTCAGATGAGGGGGAGGAGGGAGACGAACCGGCTGATGATGGTTTGGAGGCTTTGCAGAGTCCTCAGCCGGGGACCTCTTCTCAGCTGCGTGAGCCCGAGAGTGCGGAGGATGATGACCCACAGCTGGCCCTGTTCAAGGACGCCCGACGCAGGAGGCAGTCGAGCAGGAACAAACAAAGAAAGGCTATGGGACTCCTCGGGAGGAGGCACAGGGAGACCACGCCCTGAGCTCTCTATAAAAGGAGTGTTTGGGGAGGGGCTGGTTGCTGAAAGCAACTTTTCCGCTTGAGAAGACAAGCTCTAGTGTTTTTGTTAACTGCGTAATTAAATCTTGGCACAAGCCTTTTAGCCTTGGACGCTCTCCAGTCTCTTCTTTCTGATAAGGGGTTTGTTAGAAGAGGGCTGGTTCAGAACAGAAGTCAGGACAGAATTACAGGGCATGGGTCAGTGAGGTTGGACTTTTGCTACGCAGAGAAGGTACTCACATGATGGTGCTTAATCCTCCTGCCCAGCCATGGACTCCTGACATATGGGACTTGGATACTAGAGCATGCACAACATTATTGATGTCAATGGACACTGAATTGCAGCTCACGTTTTCACAAGATGCAACTGCCCAACAAATTTGGACTCAGTTAGAGACATGTTATCGGCCTACATCAATTGAGTCTATATGTTTACTTTTGTTTGAGTTCCATGGTTCCAGATTAAAACCTGGTGAACATATTGGAGCACATTTGACTAAAATGAAAGGTATTAGAAAAGAACTGGGTGAAAAAGGCTATCCTATTGATGATTTTCAAATGATCAGCATTATCATCAATTCTTTGAATCATGACTGGAAAGATGCTATTTCCAAGATCAATCAAGTGCCTATTGCTCAACGCACAGTAGATCATGTATGCAGGATTTTAGCCAAAGAAGAGGCACTTATGCAAGCTGCGCCACATTTAAGGGAACCACCTGCATCAAGAGCTTCAGCGAGGCGTGCCTTCCGTGGAAGGACCTACGTTACAAGGATGCCAAGATGCTACATCTGCAATCGTGTGGGACATGCCACCCGGGATTGTCCCCAACGGGTTCCAGCGCCCGTCCAATACCAGCCCAGAGGAACAGATTCCAGAGGAGGCAGAGGTAGAGGCGGACGACAAGGTCGTGGTTCCAGGCGTGATCCACAAGCTCCACTTGTCACATTGGTTGTGACCAAGGATCCACAGCCTCAACCAGAGTATGACAGATGACTTCTTTGGACTTTGGACAGCAGAGCAGCATTACATGTTACCTACAGAAAAGAGCTTTACACAGAGATGCACGAGCCTGAACCTGAACTTCGTGAACTTTACTCTTTTTCCAATCATCCTGTTCAGGTCATGGGAAAAGGAACTGTTTATATTGAAGAGCTCGGTGCTCTCATTCCAAATGTTTACTACGTTCCGTCTGCCAGTAGTAATTTGCTTAGTCAGAGTCATTTGTCTAGGTTTTCTCATTTTCAGGTTCACCATCTTGAAAAAGCAAGTTATATAGTCAAAGACGGAGATATTGTTGCTGAAACCATGTTGATTGGTGGTGTTTATTACTTAAAACCAAAGTCTAAGCAGCAAGAGCAGGCACGTATACACGTTCCAAAAAGCACAGGCCCAGAGAGAGATGTCCCAGAGAGAGATCCTGTTGCTACTCCAAAGGTTCCTAAAGATAATAAAAATACAAAAAAGACACAGGTTGCTCACAGCAAGCCTGGGGTTCCTAATAAAAATGCTAATGTTGAGAATTCACTAACAGGTAAACCTTTGCATTCCAGGTGTATCCATAAGTGGCACAGAAGATTGGGTCATGCCAGTTTCCGTGTTCTGAAGAAGATGCCAGAGTTCGCAAGAGGTTTGGATCTAAAGGGGTATAAGGTGTTCTTGGACTGTGCTGTCTGCAAGAAAGCCAAATCCAAGGCAGCAGCAATTCCAAAACACGCTACACGCCTGTCAACACGCATTTTTGATTTGGTACACACTGACATAGTTGGTCCTTTTGCACCAACACTTGGTGGTAAAAGATATTTCTTGACAATTGTTGATAATTATTCTAGATATGGATATGGATATCCTATGAAAGAAAAATCTGAGACCTTTCAGATCTTTAAAGACTTTGCTAGTCTTGTCTATACCCAATTCGAGGTCAACATTGCCAGAATCCAGAGTGATCGCGGTGCTGAATTCATGTCTCAGCGTTTCCAGGACTGGATGCGTGAGAATGGGATAGTACATCAGACATCTACTCCTTATACTCCAGCTGAAAATGGGGTGGCAGAACGCAGAAATGGGGTTTTGCAAACCATGATGCGTTGCCTCCTTGAAGATGCTAACCTCAGTCTTCCATACTGGGGTGAAGCTATCAAATATGCTAACCATATCATCAACCGTACTTGGAGTAGTGTGATAAATCAGACCCCTTATTTCATGTTGTATGGACACAAGCCTGATCTCTCACATCTCCATATTTTTGGTTCATATGCTATGGTGAATATTCCTTTAGCCCAAAGAAGGAAAGGGGGTCCTGCAGCAAAAAGGATGAGATTTATGGGCATTGATGATAATTCAAAATGGAGCAAATACATTGACTCTCATCGTGTTATTGTGGTTTCACAATCTGCTACTTTTGAGGAAGATGCTGACTGGTCCAGGATTCATTCTAACGATCCTGGAGTTTATTTTCCTAGAGATGATGTTGCTGATGCCACACAACCTGATGATCAAGATTCACAGGAGAATGTTCCTTCCACGAGTTATTCTCAACCTACTGTTCCGTCTTCGCAAGCCGCTGATGTTGCTGCTGGTGACGATGATGAAGACGAGGACGACGCGGAAGAAGAATGGACGGTTGGCCCGAGACATTCCAAGAGGACCACAAAGAGAATCCCTCCAAAATGTTATTCGTGGCAAGTAACAAAAACACCTGTACCTTTGATTTGTAATGTTACACTTCCACCTGAGAAGTTCACACAGATCAAACATCTTCCTGAATCAGAACAAGAGAAATGGTTTGAGGCAATGCAGGCTGAAATGGACAGTCTAAAGAAACTCCAAGTGTTTACGCCTGCAAGCCCTCCAGCAAACAAGAAAGTTATTGGTACTCGATGGGTCTACAGGATCAAAAAGAAGCCGAATGGTGAGTCGTTGTACAAGGCCAGACTCGTAGCCCAGGGTTTCGCTCAATGTTATCCTGAGGACTATACAAATACATACTCACCCACAGTGTGGACTGAAAGCGTGAAAATTGCATTAGCCACTGCAACTATCCTTGGCCTGGAAGTTTTCCAGTTCGACGTTGAAACGGCTTATCTACACGCTGATCTTGACGAGGACATCTACGTCAAAGGTCCTCCAGGTTTCCGACAGCAAGAAGGGGATACCTGGTTTCTACACAAAAGTCTTTATGGTCTCAAACAGGCGGAAATGGCAAAGATTTCGGCTCATTTGAAGGATCATTCGCAAGAACGTTATATTATGGAGTGGAAGAAGTGGATTGATTATATGCAGAATAAATATGGGACTAAAAAGTTTCATTTAGCATTTGAATAAGTTTTCTTCTCTTTTCTTTTTTTTTCTCTCTTCTCTTTTTTACGTAATATCAGTATTGCTTGTAGTCATTTTATATGAGCTAGAGTGCGATAGACTTAATAGTTTATTCTTGTTAGCATATGGATGTTTATGATTGTTCTTTGTTTTTATACCTTGTACTTAGCTCTGGGAAGTCGGGGGGGGAGGGGGGAATGGGGGGAGGGTTAGGGGTGGGTGGAGGGAGGGGGGATTGTTAAAGATAAAATGTACTGTAAAACTTTTCAATAAAAAAAATATTCACTGGAATTAACCTCAGTAATTCAGTAAAACTAAACATAATTCTGGGACTTAATTAGATCTATATTTCCATCAGAAAATCTTTCTTAGTCTGCAGAAGGTGTAGACTGGTGGAGAAGACATTATTGCTTTCATATAGCTGTGAGATGAAAAAACTGAAAAATGATTAAGAAACACTAATACTGCTGGGCTGTGTTCATCCCTGAATCATCTTTAGAAATGTTAGAGGCCAGAGAGGAAATGGAGTAACTTTGTCTCAGTTATGTCTCAGTTCCTGGGACACTTCATCATTGCCTTGCCATCAAATGTACCATCCAAAATGTAGAATCTTTTGTCTTGCCAATAGCTTTGCTGCAAAGTTAAACAACAATCATGAATAACACAAACATTTTCTCCTTTTCCCCACAATCCTGCTAAAAATCTAGTTGCTTACTAAGAGAACTTAGATTAGAATCTTTTTTCATGTATGTGTTAAATGCATGATAAAGGGGCATGATGAGGAAGAAGCTGGAAACTAAGTTATGTTGATGGCAATAAAATAATATAATAAATAAGGTTAAAATGGACTGTTCTAGACAAGATCTTGACCAATAATTTATAGGTAAATATTTCTAAAGTGGAGAAAATCTATGTGGTTTCTAGGAATAAAAAATGAACAATTTCTAATGTAAACAAACATGCATATTGATAGGGAAGGATGACTGCTTTTGATTATTATAATAAAACATTTGTGGGTGAAATGAAGAGAGATGATCCCGTGTAGAGGACCATCAGCTCCTTGGTATAAGGAGATTTGCAGATATGGAGTCCTAGGTGCACTTTGAGCTTGGTTGTTTGCTTGCAGATGTTTGAATACCCAACTAGCTAATCATCAGTCAAAGTGTGGGATTTGGTCCCTGTTTATATACAGTAGTTTGTCCTTCTAGTGTTGGTGGGTTTGTGATACACCTCCTTGAATAAGGAAATGTCTGCAAGTGAACAACCAAGCTCAAAGAGCACCAAAGGCTCCCCAGTTCAATCCTGAGCTACATATATTCTCTTATATTGAAATCTGCAGATATGCATAAAGCAGGCCTCACCAGTATCTAAGATTGCAGAACATAAAGGCTTGGCACTGTGCTGAAGCTAAGCTTCTCCTTAGGCATTTTTGAAAAAAGAGTCTAAGGTACTCAAGAGTCTTTCTATTTGCTTCTGTCACTATGAATCAGAATGAAGTAAATGGCTACGGGAATGCTAGCTTTATGTTATGCTAGCTGACTGGAGTCACTGTGAGTGAGTTGGGCAGCCATATACATGAGAGAGAGAAAGAGAGAGAGAGAGAATGAAGACTGGGCAACTGGCATTTTAAGCTCCTTTTATATCACTTTCTAACTCAGTTGAAATTTCAGCAGGCCAGATCACAGGCTCATAGTTGAATTCAATGTATATATTTGTGCCTCAGATCTAGAAAGCAAACTAAGAGGGATGAATAGAAACATATAGTTCTATGACCAGATCCATAGTTTCCAATCTTTATATGGGCCACTGCATCATTACTTTCTGTGGACTCTTTAGAAAAACAGATATTTAAAACAGTTAAACATAGTTTTGGCTGATGTTCTCACATAGACTGTTTTCACAACTAAATATGCAAAGAACTTTCCTGTTCATATCATACATGAGGTGGACAGGATTATGAGGAGGCTGAGCTCTACCACCTGTTTATTGGACCCATGCCCCTCCTGGCTGGTTTATTCAGCTTGGGAGAAGACACGAGGCTGGTTCCAGGCAGTAATATCTGCTTCTTTGAGGGAGGGTATTTTCCCCACCTCCCTGAAGGAGGCAGTGGTGAGACCCCTTCTCAAGAAGCCTGCCCTGGATCCAGCGATTTTGAACAACCATCGTCCGGTCTCCAACCTTCGCTTTTTGGCAAAGGTTGTTGAAAGTGTTGTGGCACATCAGCTCCCTCTGTTCCTGGACGAAACCGATTACCTTGACCCATGCCAATCGGGCTTCATGCCCGGGTACAGCACAGAGATGACATTGGTTGCGCTGGTAAATGATCTCTGGCGGGCCCAGGACAGGGATTATTCCTCTGTCCTAGTCCTATTAGACCTCTCAGCGGCTTTTGATACCATCGACCATGGTACCTTGCTGCAACGACTCAGGGGACTGGGAGTGGGGGGGGCACTGTTTTACAGTGGTTCTCCTTCTACCTCCTGGGCCGTTCGCAATTGGTGTTGATGGGAGGGCAGAGATCTGCCCCGAGGCCTCTCATTTGTGGAGTCCCTCAGGGGTCGGTCCTCTCTCCCCTCCTGTTCAACATCTATATGAAGCTGCTGGGTGAGATCATTCGTGGTTTCGGGGTGGGGTATCATCAGTATGCTGATGATACCCAGCTTTTTCTTTCCACCCCAAACCAACCCAGTGCTGCCCTCATCGTGATGTCCCATTGCCTGGAGGCGGTTCAGGTTTGGATGGGAAGAAACAGGCTTCGACTCAATCCTGCCAAGACTGAGTGGCTGTACATACCGGCATCTCGGGTGAATCATTTTTGTCTATCATTAACGATGCGGGATGAGGTGTTACCCCCTGTTGATAGGGCTTGTAACTTGGGCGTTCTCCTGGATTCACGGCTCAGTTTGGAAGATCATATAGGAGCTGTGATCAGGGGGGCTTTTGCCCAGATTCGCCTGGTGCGCCAGTTGCGACCCTATTTGGACTGAGATGCCCTACACACAGTCACTCATGCACTCGTTACCTCCCGGTTAGACTACTGCAATGCTCTCTACATGGGGTTGCCCTTGAGGACCACTCGGAAGCTTCAGCTGGTGCAAAATGCAGCTGCGCGAGTAGTAATGGGAGTTTCCCGATACTCTCATGTAACACCTCTTATCCGCGAGCTGCATTGGCTTCCAATTCTCCTTCGGGTGAGATTCAAGGTGCTGGTGATGACCTATAAAGCCCTAAATGGCATGGGTCCGGATTATCTCAGGGAGCACCTGCTGCCAGCATCAGCCTCCCAGCGTCCTGTGCACTCCCACAGGAAGGGCCTCCTTAGGGTTCCGCCGGTTAGGGAATGCCAATGGATGGTTCCAAGGGGGAGGGCATTCTCTGTGGGCGCGCCTGCCCTATGGAATGAACTGCCAGTAGAACTTCGGACTGCCCCAGACCTTCGCTTATTTCACCGGGACCTTAAAACTTGGTTGTTTGATCTTGCTGGCCTGGACTGAGGGGGTTTTAATTTAATTTTTATTTATTTATTTATTTTATTGGATTTATATACCACCCTTTCCTGAAGGACTCAGGGCGCTTTACAGAGTACTTAAAACATTGATACAAAAATTAAAGACAATGAAAAAGAATTAAATTTAATCCCTGAAAAAAATATAAAAACCCCAATTAAAAACTCTCAGCCTGGGCCGGAGAGCTCGAAGAGCCAGGTCTTCAGGTCCCGGCAAAATGAACGAAGGTCAGGGGAGGTCCTAAGCTCCACGGGCAGCTGGTTCCAGAGGGCAGGTGCACCCACAGAGAAGGCCCTCTCCCTGGGTGTTACCTGCTGGCAATCTTTAACCGGAGGCACCCTGATAAGGCCCTCCCTGTGGGAGCGCACTGGACAAAGGGAACTTGATGCCAGCAGCAGGTGTTCCCTCAGATATCCCAGACCCAAGCCATTAATGGCTTTATAGGTCATCACCAGCACCTTGAATCTCACCCGGAGGGCAACCAGAAGCCAATGCAGCTCGCGGAGTAGAGGTGTTACATGGGAGTGTCGGGAAACCCCCATCACATCTCGCACGGCCGCATTCTGCACCAGTTGAAGCCTCCGAGTGGTCCTCAAGGGCAGCCCCATGAAGAGAACATTGCAGTAGTCTAAACGGGAGGTCACGAGCACATGAGTGACTGTGCGTAGGGCATCTCAGTCCAGGTAGGGTCGCAACTGGCGCACCAGGCGAACCTGGGCAAAAGCCCCCCTGGTCACAGCTCCTATATGATCTTCAAAATTGAGCCATGAATCCAGGAGGACGCCCAAGTTGCGAGCCCTAGCAACGGGGGGTAACACCTCACCCCCCTTCGTTAAAGATGGAATAGTCTAGTTAACCTGAGATGCCAGTATGCACAGCCACTCAGTCTTGGCAGGATTGAGATGAAGCCTGTTTCTCCCCATCCAGACCTGGACCGCCTCCAGGCAACGGGACATCATGGCAAGGGCATCACTGGGTTGGTTCGGGGTGGAGAAAAAAAGTTGGGTATCATCAGCATACTGATGATACTCCACCCTGAAACCCTGAATGATCTCACCCAGCGGCTTCATATAGATGTTGAACAGGAGGGGAGAGAGAACCGACCCCTGAGGGACTCCACAAACGAGAGGCCTCGGGGCGGATCTCTGCCCTCCCGTCAATACCGACTGCGAGTGGCCCAGGAGATAGGAGGAGAACCACCGTAAAATGGTGCCTCCTACTCCCAACCCCCTGAGATGCCGCAGTAGGATACCATGGTCGATGGTATCAAAAGCCGCTGAGAAATCTAATAGGACTAGAACAGAGGAACAACCCCTGTCCCGAGCCCACCAGAGATCATTCACCAGTGCGACCAATGCCGTTTCCGTGCTGTGCCCAGGCCTGAAGCCCGATTGGTACGGGTCCAGATAATCAGTTTCCTCCAGGAACAGAGGAAGCTGATGCGCCACCACACTCTCAACAACCTTCGCCAAAAAGTGAAGGTTGGAGACCGGACGATAGTTATTTAAAACAGCCGGGTCCAGGGCAGGCTTCTTGAGGAGGGGTCTCACCACCGCCTCCTTCAAGGCGCAGGGAAGATACCCTCCTTCAAGGAAGCAGTTATTACTGTTTTTAATTTAATTTTAATTTTAATTTGTTTAATTGTGGGCTAGTCTTATTTAATTCTATTTTAAAGTGTACTTATTTGTATTGTTTTAACTTGCCCTGTAAACTGCCCTGAGTCCTTCGGGAATAAGGCAGTATATAAAATCAATTAAATAAATAAATAATACAAATGTACCATTATTTAAATTCAGAATTATAATTTCACAAGATTATTTGTGCAGCAAATTACTTTGTGAATAATAGAGTTCATTTCATATTAAATTATCTTTCTTCCTCCCCACACACTAACAACAGATAGGAGAATTAAAAAACTGAACACAAACTATAACCTTACTTCTCCATTTTCAAAGTATTACCTGTACATAGAATGTAATTCCATTGTAAAATGAAACTCCTGTCATCCACAGCCATCTTAACATATCTGAATTAGGAAGGCCACAGAGTTATGAAACAGATGGACAATGCTCAGATTCTGAAATATAATTACAGTGTGGGAAGAATCCAGAGAAAGAAATAATTTGGGGAATATTAAAAAGGCAGAATATATTTCCCCAAAGGAATAATGGAGAATATTATGTTGTGGGCTCTGAAGTGCAGGAACGAAGACACGCAGATGACTACAGAAAAACTCATTCTTTATTTAAGCAGAAACTGTACTGACGATTTGGAGTCACCCTGCCTCAATATATAGCCAGGCCCTCTGGAAACAACCAATTAGATTGTACCCATGTTTGCTGCCCAAAGTTGACCAATTGCAGGAGCGGAGATGTCATGTCTGGGTTTCTGGAGAACCGTTAGTACTCCAGCAACACACGTGGTAATATTCCAAAAGCCCAGTACATAACACCCCTCTCTCCTAAGATCAGGCTATAATACCCTTGACAATAGTCAAGGCTTAACAAACGCTCCCAACACCCAAATACTAAAATAATACTAAACAATAATAAATGTGATGTTTTTGTTAAGCCAAGGTAGTTAGAAGACATTACGCGACCTTTACAGACGTGCCTTGTAGAGTGGACTACAAAGAGATTAAAGAATAGCTTGTCAATGCAGTATAACTACAAAGAGATAAAACAACGTCTAAGTGAACATGCTTTACAGCAGTTACATTTTACCCCTAATTTCTGTAGGTAGTGGTACAATGTCATACAATTACACATCACTTTATTTTACAACATAGTCTGTAAGATATGCTGGGGGGTTATGTGGTCTGGAGGAACGCCTTGGGGTTCCAGTTACTTTGTGGTCTACCAGCTTACCCGGTGGGCTGGGTAGACCCATGTGCTCCTGTGTCCAGGGAAGTTGACTTGCTCTGGCTGGCCTCTCCAGGTTGGCCCACCCCAGAGTCCGACTGTTTAGCAGAGTAGGCACAGTGGTCGCTGAGATTCGACTGGTTCACCTGGTCAGGGGTCCCATGTTGCACTTCTGAGCTGCCATGTTCCTCTTCTGAATCAAGTTCCACTGAGAAAGGAAAACCCTGGTGGTTCTGGTGTGAGCTGGCTTGGGCGCCAGCTTGAGGACCTCGGGAGGAACTTGTGTCATAGACCTCACTTAATGACCGTTCTGGAAACCTTTTCCTAAGTTTGTCAATATGTCTTCTGACCAGTCGCCCTCTTTCCAACCCTACTTTATAAGATAGGGGTCCAGAGTCTTTGTTCACCTGACCAGGAACCCACAAGTTTCCAGGCCCATAGTTCCTGGCCCAAACACAATCACCTATTTGCAGCCCCCTCGGGGGTTTTGGTTTAGAGGCTTCGGATGCCACTCTGTCTGGATGCAACCTGTCCAGTTTAGTAATTAAGCGCCTTCCCCAACGCAGCTTAGCAGGACCTTTACCAGTACCTGTGCAGGGTGTAGTGTGTTGACAGAGCAAGAAGTCTGCCAGTCTATGATGCCAGTCACCTGTGATGATGCACTTGAGTGCCTCCTTTGTTGTCCTCACCATGAGTTCGGCTTGTCCATTCATAGAGGGGTGAAATGGTGCAGAAGTAGCATGTCTGATGAGGTTAGCTCTGAGAAAAGCCTGAAACTCAGCAGCAGTGAATTGAGCCCCATTATCAGAAACCAAAACATCAGGCAACCCATGTGTTGCAAAGAGTTTTCTCAGCACCTGGATGGTCCTAGCAGTAGTCATATTAGGGACTGGAACTACTTCCAGCCATTTTGAGTGGCTATCCACTACTACCATAAAAAGCTGTCCTTGGAAAGGCCCAGCATAGTCTATATGAACCCTGGACCAGGGGGTATGTGTTTCCTCCCACCCATGAACTGGGGCTTGAGGCATTTCAGGCCTAGACCTCTGGCAGATATAGCAACCATGGACTTGATCCTCCACAGCCTTATCCAGGCCAGGCCACCTAAGGTAGCTTCTAGCTAAGGCTTTCATCCGTACAATGCCTGGATGGCCTTCACATAAGGAATGTAAGACTCTGTCCCTCAATGATGTGGGGATAATGATTCTGTTGCCCCATAATATGCAGCTCTTATGTGCAGACAATTAATGTCTTCTGACAAAATAACTTTGGAAATCAGGGCCTGGATTTTTTTTCCAACCAGCCAGTGTATACCCATGACAGTACTCTGCTCAGAATTTTATCTGTAGCAGTCTCAGCAGCAATATCTCCAGCATGGAGGGAAACTCAGGCAAGTCCTGAATGGACAATATTTTAGCAGCAGGAGCTGGATCAGGATCCATTAGTGGCAGTGGTAGTCTGCTGAGGCCATCTGCATCGCCCATTTCCTTCCCAGGTTTGTGAACTAACTTACATTTGTATGCAGACAAAAATATAGACCATCTCAGCATTCTTTGAGAAAGTATGTGGGGGGTTTGCTTATCTGTTGTGAATAGGCCCAAAAGGGGTTTGTGGTCAGTGAAGACAGTGAAATCCCTGCCATATAAATAATCATCATTTTTTTTTTTACTCCAGCCACTAGGGCTAAGGCTTCTTTATCAATTTGTGCATAATTATGCTCAGCAGCACATAAGCGACTGGGCCAAAGCTGAAAGGACGCTCAGCTGTGGATGTGTCTGGTGGTGAAAGGAAAGTCCGATGCTGTAAAGATTTTTTCTCCATAGGAACCTGGAATGTAAGATCCATGAATCAAGGAAAGCTGGATGTGGTCAAACAAGAGATGACAAGACTGAACATCGACATCTTAGGTATCAGCGAACTAAAATGGACAGGAATGGGCGAATTTAATTCAGATGACCATCAGGTATACTACTGCGGGCAAGAATCCCTCAGAGGAAATGGAGTAGCCTTCATAGTCAATAAAAGAGTAGGTAAAGCAATACTGGGATACAATCCTCAAAATGACAGAATGATCTCAGTTCGAATCCAAGGCAAACCATTCAACATCACAGTAGTCCAAGTCTATTCCCCAACCACTGGTGCTGAAGAGGATGACATTGACCAGTTCTATGAAGCCCTACAACACCTTATTGAATTAACACCAAAAAATGATGTCCTTATCATCATGGGGGATTGGAATGCTAAAGTAGGAAGCCAAAAGATAACCGGAATAACAGGCAAGTTTGGCCTTGGAGTACAAAATGAAGCAGGGCACAGGCTGATAGAATTTTGTCAAGAGAATACGATGGTCATAGCAAACACTCTTTTCCAACAACCCAAGAGACGGCTCTACACATGGACATCACCAGACGGTCAACACAGAAATCAGATTGACTATATGCTCTGCAGCCAAAGATGGAGAAGCTCTATACAGTCAGTAAAAACAAGACCAGGAGCTGACTGTGGCTCAGACCAGGAGCTTCTCGTTGCAAAGTTTAGGCTTAAACTGAAGAAAGTAGGGAAAAGCACTAGGCCAGTCAGGTATGAATTAAATCATATCCCTGTTGAATATACAGTAGAGTTGACAAATAGATTTAAGGAATTAGATCTGATAGAGTGCCTGAAGAACTATGGACAGAGGTTCGCAACATTGTACAAGAGGTAGCAACCAAAACCATCCCAAAGAAAAGGAAATGCAAGAAAGCAAAATGGCTGTCTGAGGAAGCTTTGCAAATAGCTGAGGAAAGGAGGGAAGCAAAAGGCAAAGGAGAAAAAGAAAGATATGCCCAATTGAATGCAGAATTTCAGAGAATAGCTAGAAGAGATAAGAATGCCTTCTTAAATGAACAGTGCAAAGAAATAGAAGAAAACAATAGAATAGGGAGGACCAGAGATCTTTTCAAGAAAATTGGAGAGATGAAGGGAACGTTTAATGCAATAATGGGCATGATAAAGGATCAAAATGGCAGGGACCTAACAGAGGCAGAAGAGATTAAGAAGAGGTGGCAAAATTACACAGAAGAACTATACAAGAATGAGCTTAACGTCCCTGATAATCAAAATGAGGTGGTCGCTGACCTCGAGCCAAACATCCTAGAATGTGAAGTGAAGTGGGCCTTAGAAAAGCTGAGCAACAACAAAGCTAGTGGAGGTGACAGTATTCCAGCTGAGCTATTCAAAATCTTAAAAGACGATGCAGTAAAAGTGCTACACTCAATTTGCCAGCAAATTTGGAAAACTCAACAGTGGCCACAGGATTGGAAAAGATCAGTTTACATTCCAATTCCAAAGAAAGGCAGTGCCAAAGAATGTTCAAACTATTGCACTATTGCACTCATTTCTCATGCTAGTAAAGTTATGCTTAAAATCCTACAAGCTAGACTCCAGCAGTATGTGGATCAAGAACTACCAGAAGTATAGGCAAGATTTCGAAGAGGCAGAGGAACTAGAGATCAAATTGCCAACATACGCTGGATCATGGAGAAAGCTAGAGAATTCCAGAAAAATATCTACTTCTGCTTCATTGACTATGCTAAAGCCTTTGATTGTGTGGATCATAACAAACTGTGGCAAGTTCTTAAAGAGATGGGCGTACCAGACCATCTTATTTGTCTCTTGAAAAACCTATATGTGGGCCAAGAAGCAACAGTGAGAACTGGACACGGAACCACTGATTGGTTCAAAATTGGGAAAGGAGTCTAGCAAGGCTGTATACTGTCACCTTGCTTATTTAACTTATATTCAGAGCACATCATGAGAAAGGCAGGGGTGGATGAATCAAAAATTGGAATTAAGATTGCTGGAAGAAATATCAACAATGTAAGATATGCAGATGATACCACTCTAATGGCAGAAAATGAAAAAGAACTAAAGAGCCTCTTGTTGCAGGTGAAGAAACTTGGGTTGAAACTCAACATTAAGAAAACCAAGATCATGGCATCCAGCCCTCTCAATTCCTGGCAAATAGATAGGGAAGAAATGGAGGTAGTGACAGATTTTATTTTCCTGGGCTCCAAGATCACCACAGATGGAGACTGTAGCCAAGAAATTAAAAGACGCTTGCTCCTGGGGAGGAAAACCATGGCAAATCTAGACAGCACACTAAAAAGCAGAGACATCACCCTGTCAACAAAAGTGCGTATAGTCAAGGCTATGGTCTTTCCAGTTGCAATGTATGGTAGTGAAAGTTGGACCATTAAAAAGGCTGAGCACCAATGAATTGAGGCCTTTGAACTATGGTGCTGGAGAAGACTCCTGCAAGTCCCTTGGACTGCAAGGCGATCAAACCAGTCAGTCCTAGAGGAGATCAACCCTGACTGCCAGATCTTGAAGTTGAAACTCAAATACTTTGGCCACCTAATGAGAAGGAAGGATTCACTGGAGAAGAGCTTAATGCTGGGAAAGATTGAGGGCAAGAGAAGAAGGGGACGACAGAGAATGAGGTGGCTGGATGGAGTCACTGAAGCAGTAGGCGTGAGCTTAAATGGACTCCAGAAGATGGTAGAGGACAGGAAGGCCTGAAGGAATGTTGTCCATAGGGTCGCGATGGGTCAGACACGACTTTGCAGCTAACAACAAATGAGTTACATTGGACTTTTCTGAAAGAAGGGCCTTGAGATCCTGGAAACTTTTTTCTTTTTCTTTTTTTTTATTGAAAAGTTTTAAAATACATTTTGAAAACATAAACTCCCCCCCCTCCCCCTCCCCCCCACTTCCCCTCCCTCCCCCTCCCTCCCGGACTTCCCAGAGCTGAATACAGGGTATTAACTTTTACCAACCTAAGCTAAAATATGCTAACTAACTAAAGAAAACACTTTAAATTCTATTGCACTTTAACTCCTCTTAAACATAACTGAATAACTAAATAATAATAACTAACTAATAATACATCATATAATACTAATATTTATTCATATGCTAAATGAAACTTTTTAGTCCCATATTTATTCTGAGTATAATCGATCCATCTTCTCCATTCCAAAATATATCTCTCTTGCGATTGTTTTTTTCCAAATATGCTGAAATCTTTGCCATTTCTGCCAGGTTTGAAACTTTTAAAGTCCACTCTTCTATAGTCGGCAGTTCCTCCTTCTTCCAATATTGCGCTACCAAAAGTCTTGCTGCCATAATTAAATTCAACATCAATTTAGTATCTATAATGGTACAATCTGTAATAATACCCAACAGAAATAACTGTGAAGAAAACCTTATCTTTTTCTTAAATATCTTCTGCATGTTCCACCAAATTTTAATCTAAAAAGCTTTAACTTTTTTACAAGTCTACCATATATGATAATAAGTTGCATCATCACAACCACACCTCCAACATTTAGGCTGATAATTCGGATACATGCTTGCTAATTTTTTAGGATCTAAATGCCATCTATAAAACATTTTATAAAAATTATCTCTTAAATTTTGTGCCTGTGTAAATTTTACATTTCTAACCCATATCTTTTCCCAGATATCCATCATTATGGGCTCCTGAAAATTCTGGGCCCATTTTATCATGCCATCTTTAACAAGTTCCATTTCTGAATCTATTTCTATCAGTGCATTATATATCCTCCTTATATGCGCTGGACTTTGATCTCTTATTTGTTTAACCAAATTTTCATCAGTTGTCAAAATACCAACTTTCTGATCTTCCTTCCATCTAGCTTGTAACTGCCCATACTGAAACCAAGTCTGCACTATTTTTTCTTCTTTTAAAATATTAAATGGCTTTAATTGCCATACATTCCTTTCCATTCTAAGAATTTCTTTATATGTAGTCACATCATGTTTAAATCCCACACTTATATTTTCTATTGCATGTTTAGGTATTGCCCAAGTTGGTATTTTATAATTTAACTTATATCGATATTTTTTCCAAACTCTCAACAGGGCATACCTTAATACATGTGTCTTAAAACATTATCCACCTTTTTATCATACAATAAATATGTGTGCCAACCAAATAATAAATCACATCCCTCAATATTCAATAATCTCCCTTGTGTTAGATTAAACCAATCACTAATTGATGATAAAGCAGCAGCCTCATAGTATAGTTTAAAATTGGGCATTTTAAGACCACCTCTTTCACGTACATCTTGCATTATCTTAAATTTTACTCTTGGTCTTTTCCCTCCTCAAACAAATTTAATAATACCTTTCTGCCTTTCCTCCAAATTTGAATCTTTTTTGAGTATAGGTATCATTTGAAACAAAAATAAAAATTTTGGTAAAACATTCATTTTCACTGCTGCAATTCTTCCCAATAAAGACAGTTGTAATTTTTTCCAACTATCTAACTCTTTTTGTATTTTTAACCATAACAATTTATAATTATTTTTATATAATTTCACATTTGAAGCTGAAAGATATTCCCCCAAATATTTAGTCTTTTTAACTATTTCAAATCCTGTTAATTTTTCTAGGACTACCTTTTGTTCTGTAGTCATATTTTTAGACAATATTTTAGTTTTTTGCGTATTTATCTTAAATCCAGAAACTTTTCCATATAACAATATTATCTCCATCAGGTCTACAACCGACTGAGTCGGTTGACTTAATGTAATAACCAAGTCGTCCGCAAACGCTCTCAATCTATAATCTTGATGTTTTATTTTAATTCCCTTAATTTTATTTGAGTCACCTATCTTAATCAATAATATTTCCAATGTTAGAACAAACAACAAAGGTGACAACGGACACCCCTGTCTTGTACCCTTTTCAATATTACATGCTTCTGTCAAACTACCATTAATTATTATTTGAGCTGTTTGGTTCTGATATATTGCTCTAATAGGTTGCAAAAACCTATCCCCAAACTCCATCTTCTCTAATACTTTAAATAAAAATTGCCAAATCAATTGATCAAAGGCCTTTTCAGCGTCCAAAATGATCAGTGCTGCAAAGACCTGGTTATTTCTCTCCAAAAATTCCAATAAATCTATAATATGTCTCACATTATTTTTCATTTGTCTACCACTTATAAATCCTGTTTGGTCACTATGAATCATTTACTGCATAACCTTCATTAATCTATTTGCTAAAATTTTAGCAAATATCTTATAATCAGTATTTAAAAGCGATATTGGCCTGTAATTTTTGGTTTGGGTAAGATCTTGATCTTCCTTTGGAATCAACGATATAAAAGCTGTTTTCCACGATGGAGGCATTTCTCCTCCAGATTGAATTGTTCTAAATAATTCTTTTAAAGGTTCTATCATTTCTAACTGTAAATTTTTATAATAAATGGCAGTCAAACCATCTGTTCCTGGTGCTTTACCCACTTCTAATTGTTTAATTGCTAAAATAATTTCTTCAGCATTTATCAATTGATTCATCCCTCCCCTTTGCTCTTGTGTAAGAACAGGGATATTCACTTCTTGTAAATATCTATCTATATCTAAACCTTGAGTTATATCCCTAGCATATAACTTAGAATAAAATTCAGCAAAAGCCTTTTTAATATAATTTTGCTGAAACACCTCTTTTCCCTTATATTCTATCTTATCTATGTTACGTGACCTTTGTTTTTTCCTTAACAAATAAGCTAACCACCTACCTGGCTTATTAGCATTGCAAAAAGTATTGTGTTTAACATACCGTAGGTTAGTTGCCACTTGACCTGCCATCAACATATTAAACTGACCTCTTAACAAAGTAATTGCTTCTTTCACCCTCTTATCAGTTGGGTTCAAAATTAGAGCCTTCTCTTTCCTCTTAATTTCCTCCTCTAACTCTTTACGCTTATATTCCAATCTACATCTATATTTATTATTCAAATATATTAACACTCCTCTCATATAGGCTTTACTTGCATCCCAAACCATTTCAATAGGAGTACCCTTATGCATATTTATATTAAAAATTCTTTCATTTAATCCCCAAGACCTCCTATCTTCCCTCTCCTTATCCAATTCCAACCATACTGGACTATGATCTGATAAAATTCTTGGAAATATCTTAATCTTCTTAACCCTAGAAAAAAATCATTAGTAGTTAATACAATCAATCCTAGAAAAAGATTGATGTCTATCAGAAAAAAAGGTAAAATCTTTTTCTTCCAAATTTAATTCTCTCCAAATGTCTCTCAGTTCCAAATCATCTTTCATCTCAAAAAAACATTTAGGCAATCTGGCATGATTTGGAGTGCTTTTAAAAAGACCTTTTTTATCTTTCTGTGTGTCCAGCACTCCATTCCAGTCTCCCATCAAAATACACGATTTATAATCCCATTGAATTATTTTGCTATGTAAATATACTTGCTATTTCAATATTCTCCTGCACAGCTCTGCCTGCATCCAAGTAATCCAAAATATGATATTGATTGCAGGGATGGTTGCAGCATCCTGCTCTGTTCCAAAGCTTTGGAACAGAGGAGTCCCCAAGTCCGGAGCTAATTCAGGCTCCGGGGGAGCTCTCACCCTTCAACCCCCAGAATAATAACTCTGGGGATCTAGGGGAGCTCTACCCCTACCTGAATGCTCACCGTCCCCTCTTCTCCTGAGGGGAGGGTTTCCGAAACGCAAAACAGCTGATTGTCACTGTTTTCGTGATTCAATGGAAAACAATGGGGCTGACAGTCGAAACGGCCGCCATCGATGGAGCCTTGCCACCCAGAAGTCACGAGATCCTGGAAACTTTTTTCATGTAAGTCAGTCCACTTCCAAAGGGGCTTTTTTATCAAGTAGCCTGTGAAGGGGCTCAGCTATTGCAGCCTTATGAGGTAGAAATGTGTGATAAAAAATCAGGAGGCCCAAAAATGCTTGCAGCTCTGCTTTTGATTTTGGCCTAGGAGCCATTTTGTTGCCTTTAACTTTTGACTCAGCGGGGTGAATCGCACTAGCATCGATACGGAACCTTAAGAATTCCGTTGAAGAAACCCCAATACTACATTTGTTTTTCTTTAATTTGAGGCCCGCATCGCGGAGCCTTTGTAACACAGCCCTGAGCCTGTTGGCCAATACTTCTGGGGATTCCCCGGCAATGAGAACATCATCAAAATAAGGACAGACACCCTGAATACCTTTAAGTGTGCGTTCCATAATCCCTTGGAAAATACCCGGTGCAATGCTGACTCCAAACTGCAAGTGTTTGACTTTGAATGCCTTTCTATGTGTTACTATTGTTTGAGCCATGGCTGTGGCCTCGTCTACTGGCAGTTGCTGATACACCTGCGCTAAATCAAGTTTAGCAAAAATGGTTCCCCCTTGCAAAGAGGCTAGAATAGGGCTGACTATCGGGACTGGGTATGCATGTTGATTTAAGGCTTTATTTAATGTACATTTGTAGCCTGCACAAATGCAAACCTCCCTGTTGGGCTTTATTGGGGTGACAATAGGAGTTTCCCACTCCCCCCCATCAACAGGCTGTAATACACCCTGCTCTACTAACCTATCAATTTCAGAATCAATTTTGTGTTTTAAGGCGAAAGGAACTCTGCGAGGCTTGACCCTTATCGGTACAATGTTAGGATCTAATTTAAAGGAAATTGGTGACCCAGTATAAGTTCCCAGTTTTGACTGAAAAACATCCGCAAATTCCTCACAAACAGCCATGAGGTCTGCTGTCTGTGTCCGGTTAATGCCTGTTATTTGAATGCCCAAAGCCTCAAACCAATCAAGTCCTATAAGACTTGTTCTTTGGCCCTCTACTACTATGACATCCAGGTGCCCCAAAAACCCTTTAAATTTCACCAATAAGGTGGCTTCACCCTTAACTTTAACCTGAGCATTCTGAAAATCTGTTAAAATAATATCTGAAGGTCTTAGTTTAGCCCACTGTTTGCTGCGTCTGCACACAAGGTTGAATGTGTCATGTGAGATGATTGAGACCACCGAGCCGGAGTCCAAATTCCATTTTGCATGGAATTCCTTGTAGCTCCACTGAGAGCTTGAGTTTAGGCTTAAGTGGACGATGAGCCCCAGTGCGACAAATGCTTCTCCAGCTTTTGAAGAACCCCACACTGACTGGACCTAGGGCCCCAGTACCTTTCCTAGTCGGTTCCTCCAACTGGTGCTTGGGTGGCCTGTCTCTCTGGTGAGCTCAGCACACGACCACGATGTGACCGGTCCTTCTGCAAGCTCTACACGTGGCCAAACAGAATCTGCAATTTGCACGGAAGTCGTTGCCTCCGCACCCCTTACAACTAGGTAAGAGAACTGCCTTGTAATTGATCTCTCTTTGCTGATTGCTGCTGTTTTGCGTGCTTTGCTGTCTCTGGAGCTTGTTTATTTCAGGTTCTTCATCTTCTGATGATTCTCCACTGCATTTGGCGACCTCGTGGTGGACGGAATCTTCTATCTTTGGAGATTTGGTGGGCTGCACTATTTGTACTGCACCTCCGGCTGCTTCATCAGCCATGACCTCATCCTGTGCTTTGGCAAATGTGAGATTTGGTCTGGCAAACAATCTCTGCTGCAGGGTTCTGTCTCTCAGGCCACAGACAAGTCGGTCTCTCAGACGCTCCTCTAAATTTGAAAACTTGCAGAGACATGCGGCCTGCCTTAGGCCCGCGATAAACTCTGATGCTGTCTCACCGGAAAGCTGCACTCGTCGGTCGAATTTAAAATGCCATGCCATCTCCAACATTTTTGGCTGGAAATGCCCGGTCAGCTTTTTCTTAAGGTCAGCAAACAATACTGCTTCAATGGGCGTTGGTGCAAAGAGGTTTTCCATTAGATCAAAAGTCGCTGGCCCACACATGCACACCAACATTGCAGCTTTTAGGCCTTCCTCTGCAATCTGGTTAGCTCATAGGTAATTCTCCACTTGTCAGAGGTAAGACGGCCAATCTTCTGGATGTTTGATGTCGAACTCTCTGAGTTTGCTGACCTTTGGCATCTTTCCACAATTCCTGCACTGTTGTTGGATCCTGCTTCTTAGGCTCAGGAATGCGTCCTCTGAGCATGCGGCCGCTAGTGTAGCTTACTAGCCAGCTAGAGGGGGGGGAGAAAGATGCCTCTTCCCTCCAGCAAGTAATGCCGTCCACTCATGACTTCAGCCCTTAGGTGGAGAAGCAGGATCCCATCCTTGTCGCCACTATTATTTATTTATTTATTTATTTAATAATATTTCTATACCGCCCTTCTCCTGAAGGACTCAGGGCGGTGAACAGGGCAAGAATAAAAATACAGAATTATAAAAATTAAAAAAGGATTAAATACATGCCCACTAAAAACAATCAATACAATATTAAAACCCCGATAAAACTACAGTAAAAAACCCCACCAATCCCCCCATCAGGCCAGGCCGGCTTGTTCGAATAAGAATGTTTTTAGATCGCGGCGAAAGGAGCGAAGATCGGGTGCCATCTGGACCTCAAACGGTAACTGATTCCATAGCTCCAGGGCACCCACAGAGAAGGATCTCCCCCTGGGGGCTACCAATCGACATTCTCTGATCGGTGGCACCCTGAGGAGGCGCTTTCTGTGGGAACGCACAGGGCGAAGGGAGGTTGATGCTGGCAGCAGGTGTTCCCTAAGGTACTCCGGACCCATGCCATGTAGGGCTTTAAACACCATTACTAGTACCTTGAACCTCACCCGGAAGACAACTGGTAACCAATGCAGCTCACGGAGCAGAGGTGTAACATGGGAGTATCGGGAGACTCCCAACACAACTCTCACGGCTGCATTCTGTACCAGTTGGAGCCTCCGGGTGGTACTCAAGGGCAGCTCCATGTAGAGAGCGTTGCAGTAGTCCAGACGAGAGGTCACGAGCGCGTGAGTGACCGTGCATAAGTCATCCCAGCCTAGATAGGGCCGCAACTGGCGCACCAGGCGAACCTGGGCGAAAGCCCCCCTAGTCACAGCCACTATGTGATCTTCCAAGGTGAGCCATGAATCTAGGAGGACTCCTACGTTGCGAGCCCTATCTACGGGGGGTAATAGTTCACCCCCATAGAGAGAGATGGAATATCCAAACTGACCCTGGATGAAGGTATGCAAAGCCACTCAGTCTTGTCGGGGTTGAGTTGAAGTCTGTTCCTCCCCATCCAGACCCGAACCGCCTCCAGGCAACGGGACATCACGTTGAGGGCATCACTGGGGTGGTTTGGGGTCGAAAGAAAAAACTGGGTATCATCAGCGTACTGATGATACCCAACTCCAAAACCACGAATGATCTCACCCAGCGGTTTCATATAGATGTTGAACAGGAGAGGCGAGAGAACCGACCCCTGAGGAACTCCACAAACGAGAGACCTCGAGGTCGACCTCTGCCCTCCTGTCAACACCGACTGTGAACATCCCTGGAGATAGGAGGAGAACCACTGTAAAACTGTGCCTCCCACTCCCAATCCCCTGAGATGCCGCAGCAAGATACCATGGTCGATGGTATCGAAAGCCGCTGAGAGGTCTAATAGGACTAGAACAGAGGAATGTCCCCTGTCCCGAGCCCTCCAGAGATCATTCACCAGCGTGACCAATGCCGTCTCTGTGCTGTACCCGGGCCTGAAGCCCAATTGGTACGGGTCTAGATAATCTGCTTCATCCAGGACCAGAGGGAGCTGATGCGCCACCACACTCTCAACAACCTTTGCAAGAAAGCGAAGGTTGGAGACAGGACGAAAGTTGTTCAACACAGCTGGGTCCAAGGCAGGCTTCTTGAGGAGAGGCCTCACCACCACCTGTTTCAAGATGGCGGGGAAGCTACCCTCACTCAAAGAAGCCGATATAACTGCCTGGAACCAGCTTCGTGTCCTCTCCCGGGCTGCATAGACCAGCCAGGAAGGGCACAGGTCCAATAAACATGTGGTGGAGCTCAGCCTCCCCATAATCCTGTCCACTTCCTCCGGAGTCACAGAATCAAACTCCTCCCAGGTAATATCGACAAGACTGCCCGTGTCCTGATCGTCAGACTCTGCCCAGTCAGAGTCCAGACCGGTCCGACTCCGAGCGATTTTGTCCGACAGATGTTGGTTAAACTCCTCGGCACAACCCTGCAAGGGTTCCTCCCTCACCTCTTGATTAAGGAGGGAGCGAGTCACCCTAAACACGGTGGCCGGGCGATTATCTGTGGACACGATAAGGGTAGCAAAGTGATTAGACCTCGCCACCCTTATCGCAGCGAGATAAGACCTAATATAGGCTCTTAGTCGCAATCGGTCGGATTCGGATCGGCTGGATCTCCAACCGCTCTCTAGGCCCCGTCTCTGACGCTTCATCTCCCAGAGCTCTGTGGAAAACCATGGAGCTCAACGGGATCTGCACCGGGTCAGGGGCCGCAAGGGTACAACTCGGTCAAGAGCCTCAGTGGCTGCCCTTTCCCAGGCTTCCACTAAGGCATCTGCTGAGCTGTGAGCGAAGGAGGCAGGTGGGGACCCCAGCGCTGCCTGGAACCTCTCAGGATCCATTAAGCGTCTGGGGCGGTACCATCTAATTGGTTCCACGCACCCACGGCGGGGCGGGGCAAAACGGAAGACCAGCCGCAGGAGATGATGATCGGTCCATGACAGGGGCATAACAATTGGGGAGCCCCCACCAAGATCATCTAACCACCGTCCAGATAAGAAAATCAGGTCAAGGGTGTGGCCTCCCACATGAGTCGGTCCCGAAATTACTTGCGTCAGGTCCATGGCCATCATGGAAGCCATGAACTCCCGAGCTAACTCAGATGATTTTCCAAGAGATGGTAGATTGAAGTCCCCCAAAACTATAAGTTTCGGGAACTCAATCACCAACCCAGAGAGGACATCGAGAAGCTCAGGCAGGGCTGCTGCTGTGTGACTAGGCGAAAGGTACACCAGCAGCAAGCCCAACTGCGCACCAGGGCCGCATCTCAGGAAGAAAGACTCACACCCGACTATCTGGGGAACAGTGGCCTCCTGCGGGCACAAGGTCTCTCTCATAACAACAGCCACTCCCCCACCCCTACCCTGAGCCCGAGGCCGGTGTAGCACCCGGAAACCTGGTGGGCAAAGATCAACCAGAGGAATACCGCCCTCTGGGCCCAACCAAGTCTCCGTGATGCAAGCCAGGTCCGCCTGCTCACCCTCGACCAAGTCACGGACGAGAGGAGCTTTGTTAGCAACAGACCTGGCATTCAAATACATCAGCCGGAGCTCAGGAGGCTGCACATCCTCACTCCCGGGATCTCGGGGCGGAACCAGAGGGTCGGAGTGTCTCACCGCTTGCAAGCAGCGGAGAGGCCTTCCCTGAGATCGATACGGCCCTCTGTTCCTACACCTGCTGCCATTCCCTAACGTCGTGGGAATGGGTAATCCCACGACCAGCCCTGGAGCCCCAGAGGCAACCGACCCCCGCTCCTCCCCCCCGCGATCTACCTCGGAACTGGCCTGTTGTGGGCTCTGAAGCACAGGAATGAAGACACGCAGATGAGTACAGAAAAACTCATTCTTTATTTAAACAGAAACTGTACTGAGGATTTGGAGTCACCCTGCCTCAATATATAGGCAGGCCATCTGGAAACAACCAATCAGATTGTACCCATGTTTGCCACCCAAAGTTGACCAATTGCAGGAGTGGAGACGTCCTGTCTGGGTTTCTGGAGAACCTTTAGTTCTCCAGCAACGCACATGGTGATATTCCAAAAGCCCAGTACATAACAGAGAAGATCTTAAAAAAGACAGAAACCAGCCCCAGCCCCTCACCCACAAGCAGAAACTAGGCAGAGGCCAGCTTTTAGAAATGCAGATGTAATAATCCATTTAGGAAGGTTGGTGCCAGGAAGCTATTAGGAAGACAAAGACACCTAAAATCTACATACCCCCACCCAAATTCTAAGGACAGGAGACATAATAGGATTAACCCACCAGTACCAAAAGGACATGCTCAGACTCAGGTCAAAGTACATGACAGGAAATACAAAGCCTCAAAGAGGAACAGGAAACAACCTCAAGAGCCCCAGAAGGTATAAAAACCCACCACTCCCTGGTACATGTAGTCAGTTTTCTGTGTGGCTCTCTGTTGTGTAGTGAGTTCTTTGGAGGCAGGAAGCAAGACGAGAGGTTTTGAACAGGAACATTTCTTTATTGAGGCTAACAGGAACAGAACTGAATCAGAGGCTTCTGCGTAGCTACTTATATGGTTGGCCACTAGGCAGCAGCCAATAGGTTTAAAGGAACCCATTCCCGCCCCAAATCATCCAATGATCTTCTTGGAGACTGCATGTCTGGCTAGTCAGCAACCATTACACAGACACCTCAATTGAGCAACCTTAAGCAGCATTCAAAAGACGTGTGAAAGCAGTTCAAGTAAAATCCCAATACATGGCACCCCTCCCCCCTAGAATGTACACACACTCTTAATATTATTTGAGAATAAAGTCTTGCAAATATGATGGTGGTCTGCATGACCTTGAAGATCACCTAGGGGATCCAGCCAACTCCAGGTCCACCAGCTTGCCTGCTGGGCTGGGTAGACCAGGACTCATAAGTTCATGAGAGTCTGATTGACTAAAGTCCCTTTAGCTGGCCATTCCAGGTTGGCCCAGACCAAAGTCCAAAGAAGAAGAAGAGTTAACACACTGGCTGTCTTGTTCGGGTTGACTTTCCCCATCAGGAAACCCATGTTGCACTCCCGGGCTTTGCCCCTCTATGACCACCTCCCCATTATACTGACTGGTTGAGTCCTCAGAGCATGTGAACTGCCCTGCTTGGCTGCCAATTTCTGGCTCTATTTGCGGACCTGCCATGAGGTCCTTGCTTAGTGGCCATTCTGCAAAACGCTTCCGCAGCTGATCAATATGGCAGCGAACAACTTGCCTCCCCATCCAGAACCACCTCGTAGGAAAGAGGTCTCAAAATTTTAACAATTTTACCCAGCACCCACAAGTTCCCATGCCCATAGTTTTGGGCCCACACACCATCACCCAGAGGGCCCCCAGTGAACCCCCAGGTCCTCCAGCCTACTTTTTGCTGCCGCCCAGACGCCCGGCTTGCCAGATGGTCTTTGGGGGGCCTCCGGATGAGGCCCCCTCCTCCAGCGCCGTCTTCAGCCGCCTCCAGGGTCTTCAGGACCAGCGATGAGCTCCTCTGGGCAATCCGAGCAATCCAGGCAATCCATGTGCCATCCAGCCCCCATCCTGCGATCTTCGCCCCCCGGTGAGTGTTCCAGTGCCGGGGGGGTGTTTCAGGAGGAATCTTCGGGGCTTCTGTGGCCTTCAGCCCCTCTTCAAGCCCAAATTCCAGCCTACAGGCCCAGGACTGGGCCTAGTCCAGAGGCAGACATCCACTCTCTCCGCCTCCCAGGCCCAAATGAGCTCTGAGCATGCCCAGTCGGGGCCATCCAAAAATCAGAGTAAAATACCACCATCTACCAGCAGAGGGGTCCCTCTTCCATTCACCTCAATGGAAAATTCACAGATCTATATAAATGGATTTAGAGCCAAGGAGAATTCTTCTTCATCTGCTCCTGCATTCTTAAATAAATTTGAAAAACTGCAACTTGGGGGGGGGGAAATTTCAGCAGATGGAGTAAAGAAGTGCAGATGTATCTATTAGAGTAAGGGACTCTAGAGATGGTTCTGGATCCTCCACCTCTTCCCTGGGGACCCCAAGAAGAGTGGTATCATAGGAAAGCATACACCACTCTACTGAGTTCACTGGATGCTAACTTGTACTCCAGCATTCCAGATGGGCTCACAGCTGGTGAAGTTTGGTGGTTATTATACAATTTATTCAACAGCGACAGCATCGGTTCGCTCACCAGACTCACAACTGAGTTTTACACCACCAGACTCAGATTTGGAGCTAACATGGCGGAGCACCTGGGAAAATTAAAGGCGCTCAGAGCAGAACTGATGTCCAGAGACTACCTTGTACCTGAGACGAACATGGTCGCTGTCGTTCTGGCTTCCCTGGACAAAAATTGGAGCAGTTTCATTGTTTCACTGGAGGGAACCAGGAAGGAAGCCATGACTCTGTCCTACCTCACAGGGAGGCTCATTGAGGAAGATAGAAGATGAAGAGATGCAGGAGAATACGCCAGAGTCACCACCCAGCGAGCCAGCAGGAGGCACCACAACTCAGAGCAGGTTAATACTCTACTTAAGTGTTTCATCTGTGGCTCTGAGGGGCACCTGAAGAAGGACTGCCCCCATCACCAACAAGGCCCCAAGCATGGTCCCAATCAAGGAAGGGGCAAAGGGCAAGATAGGGGGCGTGGTAGGGGCAAAGGTAGTGCCAAGGGCAATTTTGTGCATACTTGTCCTCTCACCCCCACCACAAAGGCTGATAGCCCCACTGACTTATGGTTACTGGACTCTGGAGCTTCATCTCACATTACCAATATGAAACAAGGGTTTAAAAGGTTAAAGAAAATTAACTCATCTCTCAAGGTGGCCAATGGTGATAAGGCTTTGGTTGTTGGGGAGGGCACTGTCTCTGCACCCGGACTAGGAAAAGTTGAAGGGGTATTGCATGCTCCCTCCATTGCCAACAACCTATTAAGCATTATCAAATTATGTGATGATGACAGGGTGGAAGTTTTATTTCGCAAAGGGGGAGGTCATGTCACCTGGAACCAGAGGGTCATTGGAAGTATTGCCATCATAAATGGTTTGCCATACTTCTCCCCTGAGAACTCAGCCACAGAGGACAGTCCACAGGGTGCCACCTCAGAAGGGGCCTTCACACAGAAAGAGAGAAAGCCCCCACAGCCAGCCCCAAGGCTGTCTAAGGAGCGCAAGGCCGAAGTGGTTGCACCCAAGCCACCTCAGCCAGCCCCACAACTTTCCAAGGGCAGTGTGGACAAGAAACCCGAATCTCAGCAGTCACCTACAGCACCGCTCAAGGCAACCAGAGCCAAGAGGGTGTCAGTGGGGAAGCCACTCCACGATAAGTGTGCCCATCTCTTAAACCGAAGATTAGGTCATGCGAGCTTCCCTGTGGTTAAAAAAATGGGAGAGTTTGCTGAGGGAGTCCAGCTCAAGGATTGTGAGGTGTTCCTGTACTGTGCCATCTGTAAGAGGACAAAGAGGAAGGCTGCCCCCATCCCTAAGGTGTCACTGCGTAAGGCCCAATACCCGTACCAACTAGTACATGTTGATTTGGTTGGGCCATTCACACCATCCCTAGGGAAAAGACAGTATTTTCTCACTGCCGTTGACGATTTTTCACGATACGGCCACGTGTATAACCTCACAGAAAAATCCGAAGCCTTTGACGCCATAAAATCACTGTATGACTTTGTAGAGACCCAGTATAAGACCAAGATCGCACAACTGCAGAGCGACCGCGGGGCAGAGTTCATGTCCCGAAAATTCCAGGACTGGGTAAGGCGTAAGGGCATCCGCCATTTTCTTACCGCGCCCTTCACTCCCACTCAAAATGGCGTGGCTGAGAAAAGAAATGGAATCCTGCAAACTATGAAGCGTAGTCTGATTGCGGACGCTGGGGTCGCAGAATCATACTGGGCAGAGGTGGTGCACTATGCCAATTACACCTTAAACCGCACCTGGAGCAGTGTTGTGGACCAGACCCCATATTTCCTGGTCCACGGTACAAAACCAAGTCTGGGACACTTGCGTGTGTTTGGCTCCTACGCTTGGGTGCACATCCCCAAGCAGCTGCGGAAGAAGGGGAGATCTGTCTCCCAGAGACTGAGGTTCTTGGGCTATGCTCCTGGGTCCAAGGCCTACCGTTTCCTGGGAGAAGGGGGCAGGACTGTGACTTCCCAATCTGCCTCCTTTGAAGAGGACTCCAATTGGACCCAGATCCACTCGAATGATCTGAGCCCATATGTCAACCGACCCAGCAAGGACACACCGACCACGACATCACCTGAGACGACCACATACCCTGCCACCGACGAAAGTGAGGAACAAGACGAAGATGTCATCCTACCTGGATCAGATGGGGAGGATGAGCCGTCCAGTCCCAAGGAGGAAGACACGCCGTCTTCACCCCCAGCGACGCCTCAGAGATCCGCGGAAGAAAAGGGCGGTGAGTGGCAGAAGGTCAGGAGATCAAAGCGGTCCAACAAAGGGATCCCGCCAAAGAGAATCGACATTGGGCACATCGCGTCTAAAAGTCTCGCTGCCGTAATTAAATTCAACATCAACTTTGTATCTATAACAGTAGTATCTGTAATAATACCCAATAAAAACAATTGCGGAGAAAACTTTATCCTTTTCTTAAATATCTTTTGCATATTCCACCAAATTTTAATCCAAAAAGCTTTAACCTTTTTACAAGTCCACCATATATGAAAATACGTTGCATCCTCACAGCCACACCTCCAACATTTGGGCTGGCAGTTCGGATACATACTTGCTAATTTTTTAGGATCTAAGTGCCACCTATAAAACATTTTATAAAAATTCTCTCTTAAATTTTGGGCCTGTGTAAATTTTACATTTCTAACCCAAATCTTTTCCCAAGTGTCCATTGTTATAACTTCTTGAAAATTCTGGGCCCACTTTATCATACAATCTTTAACAAGTTCCATTTCTGAATCAATTTCTATCAATGCATTATATATCCTTTTTATATGTGCTTGACCTTGAGCCTCTGATTCAGTTCTGTTCCTGTTACTACAATAAAGCAATGTTCCTGTTTGAACCCTCTCGTCTCACCTCCTGCTTCCAAGAAACCCACTACACAACACTGGTGACGAAGGTGGGATCGTGCTTCTTCGGAAGAGCTGAAAGTCATTAGACGGTGAGGCCAGAAAAATGCCTGGCAGGGAACGCATCCCCCCCCGTCAGCCTAGCAAACCACACTAACCACCACCCCATTTTGTGGACCAGTCCCAGGGATTACGGAAGAAGTAGGATGAGGCAACGAAAGGCCCAAGCCGTGAAGACTTCCCAAAGATGGCAAGTCGGAAAGCTTGAGGAGTTTGATGTTACTCACCCAGAGAGATGGGCATCCTATATCTCAAGGGTCAAAAACTACCTCCGCTACCTCTGTATTGATGCTGAAGGCATCCACCCTTCTGAGTCCAAGCTGAAGGCCATTCAGCTGGCACCTAGCCCCAGGTCAAAAGGAGAGCTTCAGGCATTCCTGGGTCTCCTTAATTTTTATCATGCATTCCTTCCTAACAAGGCCACAGTGGCAGAGCCATTACACTGGCTCTTAGACTGGCTCTTAGACAAAAACACCCCATGAAAGTGGACCAAGGTTCACAAAAACAGCTTTGAGGAAGTAAAATCACTACTGTGCTCCAATTCAGATGGCCTTAGCAGGTTGCCACTGCCACAGGTAGAGTCAGATCCAGCTCAAGCCGCTTGCATTTTGTCAATTCAGGATTTGCCTGAATTTCCCCTCCATGCTGGGGATGTGGCTGCAGAAACCGCTGCAGACAAGGTTTTAAGTAGAGTCTTGTCATGGATTCAAACTCAGTGGCTTGAAAACAGCCCTGCACCCGAGTTCTAGAAGTACTTCACACATAAACATGAGCTTTCAGCTCACAAAGGCTGCATTTTATGGGGGAGCAGGGCTATTGTCCCCAGTTCATTAAGAAACCATGTACTTCAATCTCTGCATGAGGGACATCCGGGCATAGTCCAGATGAAGGCCTTGGCACAAAGCTACCTATGGTGGCCAGGTTTAGATAAGGCTAGCGAGATCCAAGTACATGGGTGTTACATGTGTCAACAGTCCAGACCAGAAATGCCACATGCTCCTATCCACAGATGGGAGGAAATGTATACACCGTGATCAAGGATTCACATCGACTTTGCTGGGCCCTTTCAGGGACAGCTATTCTTGATAGTGGTTGACAGCCACTCTAAATGGCTGGAAGTAATTCCAATTTCAACCATGACTACTGCTAGGACCATTCAGGTACTTAGAAAGCTGTTTGCCACACACAGGCTACCAGACGTCGTAGTATTGGACAACGGGGCCCAGTTCACAGCAGCAGAGTTTCAAGCCTTCTTGAGGACTAACTTCATAAGGCATGCAACATTGGCCCCCTTTTACCCCTTGACTAATGGGCAGGCTGAACATATGGCGTGCACTACAAAGGAGTCACTCAAGCACCTATTGACCGGCGATTGGCACCATAGGCTGGCTGATTTCTTGCTTTGCTTGCACACTACGCCTTGCACAGCAACAGGCAAGAGTCCGGCAGAGCTTCGCTGGGAAAGAAGGCAAAGCTGCAGGCCCAGATGGGGTGCTGGGAATAGTGGTTAAGAACTCTGCCAACCAATTAGGACCAAATCCTGACACGGATTTTTAGCATCTCCTTGCAAACGGCATGTGTACCATCATGCTTGACAGCAGCTACCATTGTCTCAGTCCCAAAGAAAACTGCAATTGAGTGCCTGAATGACTACATACCTGTTGCATTAATGTCTGTAGTCATGAAATGCTTAGAAAGACTGGTTCTCCAACATCTCAGGACATGCCTCCCACTGGATTTCGGCAAACATCAATTTGCCTACAGGGGGAACAGGTCGACAGACGATGCCATAGCTACTGCTTTACACTCTGTAGCAAGCCATCTTGAGAAACCTGGAAGCTATGTCAGGATGCTTTTTGTTGATTATAGCTCGGCTTTCAACACCATTTTGCCGAGTACTCTCATCGAAAAGCTGACTGACTTGAAATTTTCCCCCTCCATCTGCAATTGGATTCAAGACTTTCTCAGGGACTGGTTACAAACAGTGAGGGTCGGGTCTGCTTTATCCACCCCCCTGAAGCTTTGCAGCGGCTCGCCACAGGGCTGCGTGCTTAGCCCCTACCTGTACTCATTGTACACATATGACTGTGTATCATCTGACCCATCTACTGTGATAATTAAGTTTGCAGATGATATTACCATAGTGGGTCTTATTACAGGTGGGGATGAGACAGCATAAAGGGGGAAGGCATAAAAACTATCCATATGGTGTTGCAACAACAACTTGCACCTGAACATCGGCAAGACGAAAGAGATGGTGCTAGACTTCTGGAGGAAAAAGGAGGAACCTGCCCCACTTTACATCGGGGTGGGGGGGTGGGGGGAGAGACTGTGTGGAGAGAGTTTCCTCCTTTAAATTTCTGGGAGTCTAGCTCTGTGAAGATCTTACCTGGAAAGTTAATACAACCCAGGTGGCCAGAAAGGCCCAACAGAGACTTCACTTTCTCAGGGTCTTGCGGAAGAACAGGGTAGAACAACAGCTAATGACCCTCTTTTACTGGTCTATTATAGAGTGCATCCTCTCATACTGTATTGTGGTTTGGTATGCTGGTCTGACAGCCGTGGATAGGAAAGCATTACAGAAGGTGGTGAGCACAGCACAAGACATTGTGGGCTGTCCCCTGACACCACTGGATGACATCGCCAGAGCTCGCTGCCTTGGAAGAGTGAGGAAAATTCTCAGGGATGACTCACACCCTGCACGGTACCTCTTTACTCTCCTACTATCGGGTAGGAGATACAGGAGTATAGCCAGCCGTACCAATAGGCTGAAGAACATCTTTTATCCATGGGCTGTTAGGCTGTTCAACGGGAAATAGTTTTATAAACTTTATGCATGATTGACTTTTGAGGCCGGTATGTTGTGCAATTAGCTCACATGGTGTAATAAGATGGAGGATTTGTGTCACTGTGAGTTGGGGGTGGGGGCACGAAGGGAGGCCCAGCCAATCTCAATGTATACATGGTTGTAGTTTGACAATAAAAAAAGGTTCACTCACCACAAAGCTGGACAGATTGCATCCTGACCGGGTGGCAGCAGACACCTCTTGCCCAAAGCCTCCAAGGGGGTTGCAAGTGGGTGAAGGGGTGTTGGCCCGAAATTATGGGCATGGGAACTTGTGGGTGCCGGGTAAAATTGTCAAAATCTCGGGCCCTCTCTCATATGAGATGGCTCTGGATGGGGGGGCAAGTCGTTCGCCACCATATTGATCAGCTGCAGAAGCGGTTTGTAGAATGTCCACAAAGCGAGGACCTCATGACGGGTCCGCTCTTAGAGCCAGAAACCGGCAGCCAAGCAGGACAGTTCACATGCTCTGATGACTCTGATGACTCAACCAGTCAGTACAACGGGGAGGTGGTCATAAATGGGCGAAGCCCAGGAGTGCAACATGGGTCCCCTGACTAGGAAAGTCAACCTGATCAGCACAGCCGCTGTGCTAACTCTGCTTCTTCATTGGACATTTCTGGGCTGACCTGGAATGGCCAGACAAAGGGACTCAAGTCAATCCGACTCTCATGAACTCATGAGTCCTGGTCTACCCAGCCCAGTGGGCAAGCTGGTGGACCCGGAGTTGCCTGGATCCCCTAGGCAGTCTGCAAGGTTGTGCAAACCACCACATTTACAAGACTTTATTCTCAAATAACTTTAATAATGTTTGTACATTCTAGGAGGGAGGGGTGTAATGTATTGGGCCTTTTACTTGAACTGTTTTCATATGTCTTTGAATGCTGCTTGAGATTGCTTAATTAGGGTGTCTGTGTAATGGTCGCTGGCTGCCCAGACATGCAGTTTCCTGGACGATCATTGGTTGGCTCTGGGGCAGGAATAGGTTCCTTTATACCTATTGGCCACTGCCTAGTGGCCAACTGTATAAGTAGATGGGCAGAAGCCTCTGATTCAGTTCTGTTCCTGTTACTATAATAAAGCAATGTTCCTGTTTGAACTCTCTCATCTCGCCTCCTGCTTCCAAGAAACCCACTACACAACAGATATGATAAAGATGTTAAACTGTACGGATTCTATAAGGAGCAAACTTTGTTAGATAAGATATTATTAACCTCTGATGAGAACTGATGAGAACCTGAACTGTTTATTTTTGACTGTGCATTTTTGTTTTTACACCACCTTAAAGTAAACTACTTTTTGCTTTTACAACTCAGTATACTCTTGTGTTTACTGTGTGACTCTTATTGCTCTCAGTACCCTTCCTTGTCTGTGCAACTCTTTGGTAGCACAAGGAGACCTCTGCACAACAAATTCCTCAACAAGAAGACAAACTATCATTCAAGTAGATGCCTTGGATATTTTCAAAGCAAAATATGCAGATTAGCTTTTTTCGTTCAGTGAGGCTCCCAAGGATTTTTCCCCCTTTGTGCCATATGTTGATGTTACAAATAATACAGACTTTCAGCAGCACCAGAATGTATTATCTGTGAATCACTTGTTTGGTATTTAGCAGAGCCAGGCTGGGGTTGCTCACAGTGATGGTGCCAACTGTTGCATGGGCTAAGCTACTCTTCTTCCCAACTGCCAATCTTTCTCACTTTAGATATCAAACTGTTAAGAATAGGGGTTCTTTTTTTAAAAGAAACCTAACATTTCCATATCATGAGCCTCTTGTTTAGGGTAGATGTAGACAGGTTTGTGAATATAGATATCAACGTAGAGATGTGTCTGTAAATTCCCATTAGGCATTCAGTGGCAGACATTGAGTTTTGTTGGCTTTGCTTTGTCATTCCAGACATGCCAGTTCCACTAAGAGATACTCTACATTAAAAACAAACAAACAAAGGAACTATGTGACTCATTCTTTGTGACTGAGTGTTTTCATATGTTTACAGATGTAACTTATTTCTATTTAATCTTACAATCTGAAGATAAAATTCCAGAGCTGGAATTATATGCCAAATTTCATGGTAGGAGTGGTGGCAGTAAAGAAAGGTTTTGTTGTTGGGCCAGCCTAACAAATAAAAAGCCTACACAAAAAAACAAACCAAAACAAAACTTATTGCTCACAAGCATCCTTTTGGAGTACAAAGAGGTAGAAGTACAAATTAAACATCCCTCCTTCTCCAATAGTTCACTTGGCAGAAAACCTGCAGAGGGGATGTACATGTTCTATTTGAGATCTGCAGAATGAAGAAGCAATCATTTGCCAAAAAGGACAAAGGAAGGAAAGATGGGGAATCTGTGATGTTTCCTGAGACAGTGGGAGTTTTAGTCAGCCATGGGTAAGAGGACCACATCAAAATGTTTTCTGAAATAAAGGGAGCCAACCATAGTCAACCATTTCTAATAGATCACTGAACAAACCAAAGAGTTGAGAAGGAAGAATTCAACTTCCACCTGAAAAATGTTGGGAATGAGGTACAAGATTTCATCCATTTTCTACATTTATATTAATGCTAAACATAAAAGGGAAGAAGTGGCACTTAACCACAATAGGAAATAGACACACATGGAGTTTCTAATTGACAGTTCCATTAATCTATGGAGAGCAGGAGTCTAAGCTCAGCTTAGATCTTACTGTCAGACCTGCCCCAATCTGATCCCTTAGGAAAGAAAGACCCTCGACTCCATTTGGTTAAAGCAAAGAGATCTTTTACTAAAGGTGTTGGTTGCAGTAAAGTGAATCCAGCTCTGAATATTCCCATGCTCAAAAGATGTGAAAAGGTTTGCTCACAGCCCATCCCTTTCCCCATGAGCAGTCCACTTCCACCAACCGGAGCTTGCCAAAATGTTTTGAGAACACTGGGATGTTTAGGGGTAGTTCACATATTTTCTCAGCGTGCCTGCAATATACTGCAAACTATAATGACAGCTGTCATAGGCCGCATTACGCGGCCGCACTGACAGCTGTCAAAGTTAACACATGCGCAGTCGCTCCCGCGGCCTACAAGTACACGCGGCCGTTTGACAGCTGTCAAACGCCGCACATGCGCATTAAGCCGCAAACTGTCAAAACCGCGGCTAGCCCACAGTGGCAGCCGCGAGCTGTCAAAACTGACGCATGCGCAGTACCGGCGGCTAGCTGTCAAAGCTCCGACCGACCGCCAAAACCAGCTGACGGGATTCCCTCCCTAGCTAAGGCACTTGCACTATCACTAGGGAGATTCCGACCTACAAGCTGACCCATTGGCCCTGTTCTTTGGCGGGAAAAACGCCCACTACTGATTTGCTGTCCCGTTTGACAGCTACCTATATAAGGCATGTTTCTCCGTTCTGTTTTCGTCCGGGCTGACTAAATAAACCTGTTAACGAAGACGCGTCTCCCTTGTCCTTCCTGCCGACAATCCACCTGGCGACGAAGGTGGGATCCCGGTACTAGCTGAAGTCACGGGCCAGGAGCGTTGCTGTCCGGTCAACCGCTGAAGTCACTAGCTAAGTCACCGACCGGACAAGCCAACCTTCCAGGTGCCCAAAGTACCGCGGACCCGGAATGGCAAACCTAGGACACGTAAGGGAGTTCGACGTCCGGCACCCTGAAGGATGGGAGTCGCATTTGGGCCAGGTCGAGGGGTACCTCCTCGTGAATAAAATCATGGAGGACCGCCACAAGGCCGCCGCGCTCCTATGCCTTAGCGGGCCAGCGGTATACGATGTCGCCGTTGGCCTCTGCAGCCCGGACCCGGTCGCCACCATACCGTATGCCGAGCTCACAGACCGCCTCAGCAAACACTTCATGCCAAGGCAGTCAGAACTGTATTGGCGGCTCTATTTCGCCCGACGGAAGCAGCAGCCAGGTGAAACCTCCACCGCTTTCATCGCAACCGTCAGGCACACCGCCCGCAAGTGCCATTTCCCCGACCTGGAGGACCGAATCCGCGATCAAGTTATCGCCGGTCTCCAGAACGTGCGTCTGCAGAGGAAGCTTGTGGCAAAGCCCACAATGGACCTCGCAGAGCTCACGCTGGAGATAATGGCGTACGAGGACAGCCATCGTGACGAAACCGAGACATTTGGCGAAAACTCAGGCCACTCCGTCCATCAGGCCAGGGAGCTCGACCAGGGGCCGCTGGAGCCCGAATCCGGGGTCGATGCTATCCTCTCCCGCTTCAACCGGATGGCCGCCAGCCGGGAAAAGAACCGCAACCAAGACCGACAGACGGCCCCCAACGCGAAGAAACTGCAGACCAACACCAGGGCGAAGTGTGCCAGCTGTGGCGGAAGCCATGCCAGAGCTACCTGCAGGTTTAGGAATGCGAAGTGCCACGGCTGTGGCAAGACCGGCCACATCCGATCAGCTTGTCGCAGCCTAAACCGGGAGACCCTCCACGATCTTGACGAGATCCCCGCAGGTAGGACTGCCCCTCCCCGCCCTCCCATGGGAATTGTAGGGTCCGTATTTTCCCTAACTAAATCACCAGCGAACAACATCCCCCGTGCCAAGGTGAGAGCATGGGTCAAAATCCAGGGAATCCCCTGTGAAATGGAGGTCGACTCAGGATCCTCCGTTTCCATCCTGTCAGGGGACACCCTCCAAAAAATAGCTAGCAAAACCAATCACCGCATCCCCATCCAACCCTCCAAGGTTATGCTGGCAGACTTTCAAGGGGCACAAATAGATTTAAAGGGACAGGCCACCCTGAAGGTCGATTTTAAAAAATTCTCAGGACATTTAACAGCGCAAATAACAAAACAACCCAGAACCAACCTAATCGGATTAGACTGGTTCGAGGCATTAGGCATTCGCCTCGAAGGAACGAATCGTATTCACACCAATTCCCTAGAAAATATCTGCAAAAATTTTGCAGATGTATTTGATGGCTCGTTGGGAAAATACAACGGAGCCCCCATCGACCTCAAATTCAAACCGGAGATAGGACCAATCAGGATAAAAGCTAGAAAAGTCCCTTTCGCCCTAAAACAAAAAATAGACAGGGAGCTAGACCGCTTACTTAAATTAGGAGTCATAGAACCCACTGACAGCGGAACATGGGAAATCCCCATCGTGACACCTGTCAAACCCAATGGGGACGTGAGAATATGCGCGGACTATAAAGCGACCCTGAACCGCGCACTCAATCCCCACGCATACCCAGTCCCATCAGTAAGGGATGTTCTCTCAGAAATAGGCTCCGGCTCCATTTTTGCCAAATTGGACTTAGCACACGCTTTCCTTCAACTCCCAGTAACTAGGGAAACAGCAGATGCCCAAACCATAGTGACGCACAGGGGGGCGTTCAAAGTGAACCGCCTCCAATTCGGCATCTCTGTGGCACCCGAAATATTCCAAGAAGTAATGGAACGTACCCTCAAGGGCATCCCCGGAGTCTGCCCGTATTTTGATGACGTTCTCATCGCGGGCGACTCCACCCACTCACTAGCAACCAGACTCCACGAGGTCCTTACAAGGTTCAGGGCAGCTGGGCTAAAACTAAAACGGGAAAAATGCTCAATAGGAGTTCCCTCCACAGATTTCCTAGGGTACAGAATAGACGGCAAAGGCATTCACCCCACCAATGCCAAAATTCAAGCAATCCAAGCTGCACCCCCCAAAAAAAATAAAACGGAGCTCCAGGCATTCCTAGGGCTCCTAAATTTTTACCACTCCTTCTTGCCCGGAAAAGCCACCATAGCGGAGCCACTCCATAGGCTTTTAGATAAAGGAGCCCCCTGGCAGTGGACCTCAGTTCAAAATGACAGTTTTAAAAAGCTAAAACAATTACTCTCTAGCGATACAACCATATCGCATTACAACGAAACTAAACCCTTATGCATCGCCTGCGATGCCTCACCTTATGGCATTGGGGCAGTCCTCAGCCACTCCCTTAACGATGGCTCGCAAGCCCCAATCGCTTATTACTCTAGGACTTTATCAAAACCCGAGCGCAACTATGCGCAAATAGATAAAGAAGCCTTGGCCATAGTAGCTGGAATTAAAAAATTCCACGATTACCTTTATGGCAGACCTTTTACAATTTATACAGATTACAAACCCCTCCTAGGCATATTCACATGGGACCGCCAAACCCCGCAAATTTTGTCCCCACGAATGCTACGCTGGACCACATTTCTATCTGCTTATTCCTTTAAATTAGTCTACAAACCCGGAAAGGAAATGTCCCACGCTGACGGCCTCAGCAGGCTCCCACTGCCCCAAATAGACCCTGACCCAGCCCCAGCCGGCCAAGTCCTGGCTATACAAGAACTGTCGGAGTGCCCAGTAACAGCAACCGACATCGCACACGCCACAAGCAGGGACCCCACCCTCAGCAGGGTACTCTCATGGGTCACATCAGGATGGCAATCATCCTGCCCCTGCCCCCTCATCCAACCATATTTTACCAAACGCCACGAGCTTTCCACCCATTTAGGCTGCATCCTCTGGGGATGCAGAGTGATAGTCCCAACATGCCACAGAACCAAAGTTTTACAAACACTCCACGAGGGCCACCCGGGCATCTCTAAAATGAAGGCTCTGGCACGCAGTTATGTTTGGTGGCCATCCTTAGACAAAGACATCGAGCAGCACGTAGCCGGCTGCTATCTCTGCCAGCAAACCAGACCCGCCCCACCCCACGCCCCAGTTCACAAGTGGGAAATCACATCCAACCCCTGGTCCCGCATACACCTCGATTTTGCCGGACCATTCCAGGGCCAAACCTTTTTGATTATTGTAGATAGCTACTCTAAATGGCTGGAGGTTCTCCCGGTTTCAAGCACCACCTCAACTGCCACCATTCAAGCTTTAAGGGGAGTCTTTGCAACCCATGGTCTTCCAGACGTAATAATTACTGACAATGGACCTCAATTTACCTCCCGTGACTTCCAGATCTTCACGAGGAGGAACTGTATTAGGCACGCAACATCGGCCCTGTTCCACCCGTCCAGTAATGGCCTCGCAGAGGTCATGGTGAAGACCACTAAAGACTCTCTGCGCAGACTGGTCGTCGGAAACTGGCACCGTCGCCTCGCCCGCTTCCTCCTCGCACACCACACCACCCCCATCTTCACCACCGGGAAATCTCCAGCAGAACTAAGATGGGGCCACCGGCTGGTAACCCGCCTCGACAGACTGCACCCAGACAGGCCAGCGGCAGAAAACACAAACACCCTGCCACGCAAAACATTCAAGCAGGGACAAAATGTCTGGGCCCGAAATTATGGGGGAAGGGATAAATGGACACAAGGGGTGGTTATCGAACAAACCGGCCCCTTGTCTTACACCATCAATGCTGGCGGGGGACTCACACTACGGAGACATGCAGATCAACTCCGACCCAGGTCACCCCCCAACACCTCCACGCCAGAAACAGCGGCGGAAACCCCCGCACCCCCCAGCACCGTTCACCCAGAGGATATCCCTGCTCCTGCCGATCTCCCTCCTATCACCCCCGAGGAAGCCCCCGCAACAGTAGAAAAACCTTCACCTCGCAGATTCACTCGACAGAAGAGGCCGCCAGCATACTTGTCGGACTTTGAATGGGCCGGAAGCGCGCCAACAAGTTTCAACACCAGTTAGAAGTTAATTCAAGTTACTTGTTCAGTTCAAGGGGGGGGGAAAGGGGTGCAATATACTGCAAACTATAATGACAGCTGTCATAGGCCGCATTACGCGGCCGCACTGACAGCTGTCAAAGTTAACACATGCGCAGTCGCTCCCGCGGCCTACAAGTACACGCGGCCGTTTGACAGCTGTCAAACGCCGCGCATGCGCATTAAGCCGCAAACTGTCAAAACCGCGGCTAGCCCACAGCGGCAGCCGCGAGCTGTCAAAACTGACGCATGCGCAGTACCGGCGGCTAGCTGTCAAAGCTCCAACCGCCCGCCAAAACCAGCTGACGGGATTCCCTCCCTAGCTAAGGCACTCGCACTATCACTAGGGAGATTCCGACCTACAAGCTGACCCATTGGCCCTGTTCTTTGGCGGGAAAAACGCCCACTACTGATTTGCTGTCCCGTTTGACAGCTACCTATATAAGGCATGTTTCTCCGTTCTGTTTTCGTCCGGGCTGACTAAATAAACCTGTTAACGAAGACGCGTCTCCCTTGTCCTTCCTGCCGACAATCCAGTGCCTGTCCTTGGGATGCTGGTACAAATGGGATCTGGCTGCTCTGACCTTTATCACCTGTCATTCCCTGCTCCCAATTTCCCATCAGTACACACACAACTTTATTGCCCTTCCATCCTTCTCTTCCTCCCTCCATCTCCTCCAGCCTTTGATGGCAGGAAGCCTCTGAGGTGCCAAGCCAAACCAGGCAGAGCTGGCACTAAGTTGCAGGAGGTCCCAGATTTGAATCTTGGATTTAGCTGATCATAGATAAGGGCAGGATGACTTTTCACCTTCTGGCACATCTAAACTACTAAGAAGGAAGCAGGAAGGTCTATCCTAAAATACCTCATATACTATGCAAATATGGACACTCTGAAAGTCTTGCCTCCTATTTCTTTCCAGGGCTAGAATAAGCAGTGATGCTGGCCTGACCACTGTCAAGCTTCATAATAGGATTCCATCTCAAAGCTAAATCATACTAGGGTGATAGGGAAGAATATTTCCTCCTGACAAAGACACATAAGGAAAGTTTTAACCCTATGCTACATAGTTGACAGAAATGGAATTAATCCTGAATAGAAAGAAAACCAGATGTCTATCTTTCTTGAGTAACTCCCAACAGAGTTTCTTGCATTGGCTGCATGTGTCCTTCACTCCATACTTTTATCATCGTGTATAATAGTCATGATTCTAGACCATGCTTCATAGAGCACAGTTTGTGGATTACAGCTATTATTCTCCATCAAGAAGTTGATTGGTCAATTCCTGTCACAACTAATGGATCAGCATTTGATTGATCTAAACAAAAAGGTGGACCTTGCATTTGTGTGAAAAATGTTAGGAAGAAAACAATTGCTCACTGCCACAGAACTTTTATCAGTATTATTAGGGTCAAGTTGTACACCACAATTCTCAGTGTTGGTCTGCAAGCCAGAAGCTAAAGGATTTTAATCGATTTTTCTCCTCATAAATACTGCATCAATAAAAGTGTTGACCTCCTTCATCTAAACTGTGGAACAGTAGCAATTATTACACTAAAGGGGATTTGCCCCAAGAAAGTAAAATATTGCAGCTAATGTAACAGATATACCAATGTTTTTCCTAATTAATTAGCTTTGCACGCTCATAATTCAAGTCTCTCTCCTCTTGTGAAAGAGGATGCATGAAAGTGATGGACCTGGTGTCACAAGGTATAACATTACTTTAATCACTTTGATGAATCCTGGAGATGGCTCTTACTTAACAAAATTGGAGAATTTGATTTTATATCCATCTATTGAAGTGAAACCTATAATGACAGTTAGTATACTTTGCTATTTTGTAAATCAAATGAGCCATAAGTGTTGCTTCTTTATTGTATTTGACTTTATGTTGATCCATTTAATTCCATAGTTGCAATAAAAACATCATTCCATAACTCCAGTGGTCTTAACTCATTTTTATTGTAAGCAGATTGGTTCTTAGCACACCCTTTAAACTAACGTAGGAAATAAAATGCATTTTTTTACTAAATAGATTGTGGCTTGACTTACTGACCTGCAATGCTCTGTAGACAAGAGGGCAGGAGTATTCTAATTCTTTTCATGGGCTTCAATACTACAGTCAAATGAAGTTGTATAACTATGTTTAAACATAGATCATGTTGCCATTATGGTTTGCAGTTAATGTGATATAAAAGATACTTTGCCTGAAAGGAATCAAAACTTCACCTTGTTTTCCAGAAAGCAAATCCAGAAAGCAAATCTAGATCCCTGAGGATATGATGTAAATATCTTTACTCTTTACTCCCACTAATTCTCAGTCCCATTCAACCTGGTAAAAGTTGTTGCTTTTATCTTTCGAAACATAGAGGTTGGGTTCATATTCCATGCCAAACTGTTTGTCAAGATTCTGACTAACGAAACCAAATAAATCATAATCCCGACGCTTGAAGTTTCCTCAAAGAACATGTTTATTGGATACATAATATCAGCACGGTCAAAAGTGAAACCAACTCTAAAGTTCCCCTTAGGCATTCAGTGTAACCAAATGTAACAATTCCCTCCCCGCTTCTATGCTATTGATCATGCTACCCAATAAAAGCAGTTGGTGGGCTCCGTGAAACGTCTTCTCTTCACCTTCTAGTTCCTGTGGAATGACCTTGGTTCCCACAGGACTGCTCCATGCTTAGTCTAGCAATGCTGTTGTTTTCCTTCCCCCCTTACCCCCAACCTGTGGCAACTTAGAACAACACAGAGGGCTTCAGCCAGGTTTGTTTCAGAAGTTGACACTGTTCTTTTTAAACTACATTTTAATGAATAAAACATATTACACTATGCTTTATTACACTAAATCATAAATGTTGATTTTCCAACAGCATATATATATATATATATATATATATATATATATATATATATATATATATATATATATATATATATATATATATAAAATCAAGTTCTTTAGCTAGAAAAGAATATTTTTTTCTAGAACTATTTGAATGATGCTTCCAGTCAGGGTCCTTTTTAAAATCTAGAATGCCCAACCATTAATGGCTTTATTATCCCAAACACTTTATTTTCAAGAACTGTTAAAAGCTATAGTGAAGGATCTTGTTTCTCAAAAGCAATATTTTATTTTCAAAATCTTACTGTGCCCTTATGCCTAAACAGAAGCCCAAGCAAAAGCCGGCAGACACATGAGTCACATTGGGTGCTCAAAGAAGGAACCCTAGCTCCATGAACTGCACTGGGTACCAGTTTGCTTCTGGGTTCAATTCAAGGTGTTGGTCATGACCTATAAAACCTTACATGGCACGGAGCCAGGCTACCTATGGAATTGGCTTTGCCTCATCATATCACCCCATCCATCCAGTCAGGCAGGGAAAATATGTTGCAGACCCTGTCAGTCCAAGATTTCCGACTGCTGGGGTTTAGGAAAAAAAGCCTTTTCTGCCGTTGCATCCATCCTATGTAATATCCTTCTCACAGAGGTAGGGTGGGTCCTCACTCTCCTGGCCTTCTGAAAATGAATCAAAGCATGGCTTTGCAGCCTTGTGAGCGAGGGCACAAAGGATTATGCACTCACGGGATTGGTTTGTGCAATGAGAGCCTTCTCATTGCCTTTATATTAACTGATTTAATCTTGTCTAAGTTATCTTCTTGGAGATTTTTTGTTTTTTGAAATATTAATCCTAAATTAATTTCATTTTTTAACTTTAATTGTATATACTATTTTATATGCTGATATTGTATTGTACACCAGCCAGAGTCCCTCTTTGAGAAATGTGAAATATAAATAAATAAAATAATGAAATTAAGTTATCTGGAAAATGAAGCACACAAGCTTTTTATGAAACATTGTCTGCAACTTCTCAGTATGTCTTCGTAAGATTCATGTTTATCTTTTATTTATTTTATTTTATTCCACCTTAATTAATTGATAAGCAACTCAAGGTGGTTATCATAGATAATACTCTTCTCCTTCTCCTATTTTCCCCACAACCACACCCTGGGAGGCTGTAAAGGAGCATTCTGGCCCTCAAAAAAAAAAGAAAAGAAAAGAAAAGAAAAGAAAAGAAAAGAAAAGAAAAGAAAAGAAAAGAAAAGAAAAGAAAGAAAGAAAGAAAGAAAGAAAGAAAGAAACGGCAAGTGCCGAAAACCAAGTTTTAAATCCTTCCAAGAATTGAGGAATTCTTGGTTTAAGCCATACAAGCCAATGATAAAATAAGAAGGGATTACCCTTTTTATTTCAGAGCTCACCCATAGGTCCTGCTAACTATATCTCATGTGTTGCTAACCCCTTTTTTAAAGACATGACACTGCCAACTTCATATTTCTCTGATCCAACATTACTATGGGATTTTCCGACTGTTGTTGTATGGAGAACTTGTGGCTCTTTTCAATGGTCATGGTGATGATGCAGTTAGGGGTGGAATCTGCCAGACTCCTGTTGGTCACTTTCAGCTGCAGTATACACATCCATACATTAATTTAAAAAAGCACCATTTATAGGCTGTATATAAAGGAGAAAAGTAAATCATCTTTTGTTCTGGAAGTGTCAAGTTCCCATAGATCTGTATCGGGACACTACCATTCTGGTGGGAGGGGGACCTTGAAGCTTTTCTATGATGTATCCATTTTACTTTGTTCCTGATTTGATGTATCTTCCTGGGATATGAGAGGGGGGAAGAATGTGCCTGGGGCCATCTGCTTTGTCTCATCTCTGGAGAACCAAGGTTGTGGTGCCTGAGAACAACTCCTTATCACCTTCTCAGATCAAAGTTCTCACAACATGCAGTAAGGTGGATCCTTCCCACCTGGCAACATTTCCTGAAAGGGAATAAAATCTCTTTTCAGGTTTGGATTGACCAGAAAAACTTAGAAGCTATGCAAACATGTCATGATTCGAAGCTGGCAGGACATTTTGGGTTCGTAAAAACCCTGCACCTCCTAAAGAGACAATTTTGGTGGCTGTCTATTAAAAAGGACATTGAAAGCTATGTGTTCAGCTGCCCCACCTGAGTGGCAGCCAAATGGAGGCAAGGGAAGACACCTGGCTTCCTGCAACTAGTGGCGGAGCCTTTAGCACCTTGGAGAGAGATTTCTATGATTTTATTGCAGAATTGCCAGAAATTGTGGGAAACATGATCATTTGGGTGGTGACTGACTTATTTTCAAAACAGGTCCACTTTATCCCATGCCAGAAGATCCCCACTGCCAAAGCCCTGGCAAAGTTGTTCCCCCATCATGTATATCGTTTACATGGGGCCCCACATCACATAATTTCTGATAGAAGGGTCCAATTCACTTCAAAGTTCTAGACAGCATTTTTGGACCTTTCGGGGACAGATCAGGGCTTGAGTTCTAGTCACCATTACAAACAAATGGTAGGATAGAATGAACAAATTCAGTTCTAGAACAATATCTAAGATGCTTTATTAACTACCAACAAGACAACTGGCTGACCTGTTGCCATTTGCTGAAGTGGCTTATAACAATGCTGTACACACCAGCACTGGCTTTACCCCTTTCCAAGTCCCCACAGGGCAAGACTCCAACCCAATGCCTGAGTTGCCAACTAGTGAACCCACCAACCCCTCATTAAAGGAGTGGATTAATCAGTTGAAGAATACCTGGCCAGTTGTTTGCAAAGCTTTAGGTGAGGCCAGAGCAGCCTACAAGGCATAGGCAAACAAGAAAAGAGTAGAGCCTAAACCATTCTGCATTGGAGATCGAGTATACCTGTCTACTCAATTCCTACAGTCCCTACAACCTTTTAAGAAATTAGGCCCAAAATTTGTGGGGCCTTTCCCCATCAAATGGATTATAAACCCTGTCACAGTAAAGTTAGAGTTTCCAAAAATCTTAAGACAAGTCCACCCTGTGTTACACTGCAACCTTCTAAAGCCTAAAATAACCTCACCTTTACAGCCAGTGGCCTCCTCAATCATGGTAGAAGGTGAATAACACTTTGAAATTAAAGAAATCATTGACTCTCGAAAACACCATGGAGCAACACAATACCTTGTAGCATGGAAGGACCTCCCTATAGCTCAAAATGAGTTGTTTTCACAAGAAACACATTGGAGCCTCTAAACTGCTCAAGCGATTCCATGCTCTTTACCTGAATAAACCTAACTAATCATTTTACTCTTTTCTCTCCTCTTTATTATTTTTTATTTGCTCCAGGTGGATTTCTCCTTCTTTTAGGCGAGCAGCATGTCAGGTTCCCATAAATCCCTATTGGGACACTGCCATTCTGGTGAGAAGGGGACCTTGAGGCTTTTCTGTGAGGTATCCATTTTTACTTTGTTCCTCTTTTGCTTTGATGTATATTCCTGGGAAATGGGGGGGAGGGACGTGCCTGGGGCCATCTCTTTGTCTCATCCTGGGAGAACCAAGGCTGTGGCACCTGAAAACAACTTATCACCTTCTCAGCTGGGAGTTCTCACAATACCTTTGTACCTCTGAATTGCCTCTCTATGGACTGGGCAGTTGGGAGGGGTTTGAACAATGGGGTTTAACCTAACGTTTTCATGTGGGAACTTTAGATCCTATTTTCTCTGCAATCACTATCTCTTAATAAAAGACTCTTTTGAAATGCTGCCTGCTTCAGAAGTTCAACTTTCTTGAAGGAATAGCTGAGGCGAGGCCTTACAGGAAGGGGAAAAGTGCTGGAACTTCTGATTGTTATTCATTGTTCCAGCAGCAGTGAAAGTGGGAAAAGGGCTATTTACAATATGTAGGTTGGAAAAGTGGGGATGAGCTAGAGAAATGTAGGACCTACCTATCAACAGCTCCCAATCAGTTCTTTATAGACTAAGAAGAGACGTGAGTGAGAGATCCAGAGAACAAGAGTGAGTATGTAAGTGTATTTGAGAGAGAGAGAGAGAGAGCAAGAGAGTGTGAGAGAGGTAGATGGAAATTGAATGGAATGAGGTTGTGTGTAAGAGAAGAAAAATAGAGAAAGGATAAGAGAAAGAAGAGTAAATGAGAAATTCAACAAGATACACAAACAGACAAAGGGAACAAGTAAAAGTGAGCATAAGAGACAGATAATCCACACATTGTTCATGAGTAGGATAGAGGGCTTAATCTATACAATGATTGGGAATTTTCCAGTAAAGCAGGAAACACTATAAGCCTCTAGTTACCCTATGGATCATCCTCTGATAGTGGTTTAAATCCTTTGTTCTAGCCATCTATGAAATTTTACCTTATACATCAGCCCACATAAGATTGCAATTGGTGGATATTTCTCTTGCCAGATTTTTGCAGCACTTTGATAATTTATTAGGATATTCAGTTAACTGAATTATTTTTATTTATTTATTTTAATCCCATTTATATCCCGCCCTTTTCCGAAGACTCAGGGCGGCTTACAATTTAAGCACAAACCAATGTGCTTAGCAATAATTAATTGGAGTTGGGGAGCAATGAATTCAAATAAATAAATACAATCTTAAATCTTTCAATTGTTTGGATGTTTGTAAAAATTGAAATTTAAATCGTTGCTTGAATACCTGGCAGTTCCACTTCTGCATTTGTGGATACATATTTATTTCTTATAACACAATTATATTTTAAAAATAATTTTATTGAAGATTTTTATTACAAGAAAGCAAATACAAACTCAGAGCAAGAATGAAAGAAAAAAAACATTAAAAAGTGTAAGGGAAAAAAAGAAAGAGAAAGTAAGAAAAAGAAAAAAAATATGTATATAAAGATGTGACCTCCAATATTTATCATGACAAATATAGACAAATATAATAATTCTTCATCCCTTATAAGGCTGTAAACAAGTACCTCTTCTTCCTGTAACCAGTCCTTTATCTATATGCAAACACATAAATAATTAACTTTCAGTTCTGTTCTCAGCAAAAAGCCCATAAAGGGTTGCCAGAGCTTTTATAGAAACATATCTTGTTTTGATCTTGGTCAAACAAACCAACTTTATATTCTTTTCTTTTACTTCTAAAAATCTTGATGTTTATTTCATTCACATGTCATAGGATTTGGTCTCTCTTTAGTTTTTCCTTTTTCTATTCCAAAGAATTCTTTGAGGCTTTAACAAATGTCTTTTGCAAATCCAGTTAAAAGTACTTATCCAGGTCATGCTCTTGGTTTTTGTATTTCCACTTTAATTTTCAAAGCTTTAATCAATTTCTTTTATATGGTCAGTAGAAATTCCTTATCCAGGTCATTTTCTTGGCTTGTCATTTATGTTTCTAGTTTAGCAGCCTTGTCTGTGATATAATTCACACTTTTCTTTGTCATGCTTCTATGGATAGAATAGTTTGGGTCATTTTATACATCCATGTACCACTAAATAAAAAGTGGAGCAGCCTCAGGTGGGTCAGTCGGATGAGTGACAGGCTGAGGCTGAATGAGGTGAGTCACAGCTGCAGCAAGTTGGTCAGGAGGCTCCAGGTGAGGGCCTGGAGCAGCTACCACCCATTAGCAATAAGGAGGAGGTGGAGTCCACACTTCCTCCTGATCCAAGGATATTTAAAGCAGAGAGGAGGTAGGCACAAATGCTGGTCAACTAGACTACTCATGAGGAGGCAACCTTGCCTCTCATTAAAGGCTTCATGGGTGTTGCCTACTTAATCCTGCCCTCAGGACTTGAACATTGCTGGAGCACTGTGCCCAGTTCTGTGCCTTGTGTGATTGTGCTGTGTATCCTGACCTGTTTGACAGACTTTTTTCCTAGACTTCATATGTGCTCATTGGACTCAGTTACCCATTGACTCTTGCCATACTGAGCTTGGAATCTGGACCTGTGCAATGGGGGTGCTTTCTGAGGACCTTTTTTGGGGGGGTTAAATAAACACCTGTAGAAATCTTGCCATATGTATGTATGTATGTGATTGGGAGGGGGAAGAGCAGGGCAGCACAAACACACAGTCTCATCCCAATCTTGTAGCCACAAGCACACCTCATCAGCAAAAGACAATGAAATTGAGTTAGGTTGGTGGATAGCAGGGGACTAAAATGGGGGGAGGTTGTAGATTGGTGAGTGAGGAGAGCTGCAGGAGTTGTGTATATGCTCATAAGTGTGGGTGGGTATGAATTTTGATTACATGACTGCAGGGGTATTGTAATGTCCATAATATCAGGCAGGGTCATAAGTCCCTTCAGCACTGTTATAACTTTGAGTGGTCACAATGAATGTAAGTGAAGGACTCCTTGTAAACGAAATAGGGTTAAAGTAGTAACACTACTAAAAAAATGGTTTTTTGAGTGTGTGAGTGGAGGGGAAACAAATTGGAATTCTCTCTCCTCAAGTTCATATCTTGCTTTATATCTTTTGTGCGTACTCAGAATCAAGAATCATTACATTCAAAGGATTTTATTTTCAAGAAATGTATGGTGTAACATACAGTACACTGAAGCACAACACAGCAAGTTCAAAACTCCATTTATTCTTTTAGGCTTCACTGCTTCCCTTTGTGAGTTTTTGATATTAAAAGAATATTTACACTCTGCTTCCTCCCAAAGAGGGAGAACTATACAACTGAGGCCAAACCCGTGATACAAGAGGCACTCCGTTACTCAAATATGCAGTAGAGATCACTATTACCATACAAGGCAGCTTACATTCTTACTTGTAATCTTTTATTACCTCCTATGTTTTTTAGAATGATGCAAACATCTTGAACTTCACAGAATGATTACAAAGCTTTGTAAATACAAGCTTCAGATTCTGCTTTGCTATGGGCTTAGCTATGTAATGGTTTTGTTAGTCTTTCAACTACTGTAACAAAACTCAAGCCACTAATTTTTTTTAAAAAAAAGTCTTTGATTTTTGTTGTTCACAGCCTTTTAACATCTGCACATATTCCTTCCCACAATTGTTTAATAAATTGAAAAAAATCCCCTTATTTTGCATCTCTAATTTGTACTTTTCTTTCAGTGCTGTTCTTTTACACTATAAATCCAAAAATGGGCGCTAATGCTTTTTAATGCAAATGATATAAAATGCTTCATTTTGGAGATGTATTATTTAAAAATATGGTATCTTTGAAAGGGTAGGGCCAGCATCACCAGCAGGATGGAGGGTGGGGGTGGCATGGGGACTAGGAGATACAGAGTGATAAAAGCGGCATTTCTTTGTAATTTCAATGTATGCCCTGCTCTCTTTCTAAATATTTTCCAACATTGCACATGTTCCATAAAGGGACAGAACATGTGCTATAATATTACTTTCTTCAATCTGATGCAAAAAGGAAAATCTGATGCCACTAAGCAAAGTTTCCAAATTTGGGCTGTAAAATCCAAGATCTTGAGATTATGGGAAAGATACACAGAAAATCCTAACTCTGCTGCCATCCTATGGTCATCTAGATGTTTAGGGTCCAGTTACGGTATTATTGTTATATATACAATAATGTGAAATCACAGCTGCCAGTTCTTCAGCTAGCATTGGTCTTCATATGTATTGAGTTCTTCCCAAGAACCTGGGATGTCATGTTGGTGCAGATGATGTGGATCCACGCAATGTAATGCAATTTCACCTTCTCTTTTGTTAGGTGTGTTTCTTTTGAATAGTTTGTATCCTTCCATCAATACATTCCAGTCATGAGTTTCATCCTACCAAGTTTCAGTAATGGCAACTACTTTATATTATATCTGCCTTCATGTACTAATATTTCAAGATCACCCTGAACTTGTTCCCTAAACTTTGAGCATCACTGTATAGGCATTTGAGTCCTTTATGGGTCTTGGGTATGTTTCTTATATCTCCTACTTTGTAACTGGGATTTCCATCCTTTCCATCACTCTATACTTCATTATGTTTTTCTTTTTGTATTTCTTCTTTCTCTTTACTACCTACCTCCTTATGTGATTGGTTATCTAGCGGTTTTTGTTTGGATTTAGGTTCTAAAGGGTATGAAGATTGCCCCCTCCCCCCTCAATTTTAGTTTAAAACCCTTTTGATATTAACAACAACAACTAATAATGCAGTTTCAATTAGTCTCATGCACACTTTGATGGTAAGGAACAACACCAACCCTACCATGAGTAAGAGAGAGGTGGTTGCTGAAGCAGATTTTAGATAAGATAAAATGCAGGCAATTATTTACTTTTACTGCCAGGCATGTAAAAAAAAAAAGAAATGTTATAGTCATATGCTGAAGTAATTTTGGCTGCTACAGATCTTGATTTATTGGTTGTGCAAAATTTGCTTTACCTCAGCCAGTCAAGCTTAATAATTCTCTAAGCCATCTATAAATGATGTATTAAACAGCCTTCTGAAAAACAGCAAATATGTCAAAAAAGTAAATCAATCAATCAAGAATTGTACAATATATTGCCCCCATCCTGCCTCTTTGTTAAGACAAAGCATGTAATAAATAAATGTTAACATGTACATTGCATAATGTAAATCATAACTTAGATATTCATAGTACTCAGAACATAGATATTCATATTCTGAGAAATGAATAAAGTAGAGAATTCTCCTGAAAAGACTGAAAATAAGAAAGGGACTCAGAAAGCTTTTTAAAGATAGTGCAGCAAAAAGAAATCAGAGAAATGAATATCTAGTATCTACAAACATAAACAACAACAAAAGTGATCAGAGAACAAAGTTTTCTAACAACATATCAACTTTTGAAAGTAAAAACGTCATAACAAATATTTTCTTAGTAAAAATGTGGTGGGGGAGGGGGGGCTGGTGGAGTGCAAGCTGCCTTGAGATCTGCTCTGAAGTCGGGGCCTCCTCTGGAGAGGAAGGTGCCACGACAGCCTCCCTGGGGGCATCACCAAAAGCCTTGGTGGAGCAGTGGGCTAATGCCTCCTTAAGTAACACCAGCTGCCTGCAATTAGTGCAGGTTCGCATCCCACCAGGCTCAAGGTTGACTCAGCCTTCCATCCTTCTGAGGTAGGTAAAATGAGGACCCAGATTGTTGGGGGCAATTAAGCTGACTTTGTAATAATGCCACTTGGGGGGTGTATGAAAGCCCTAATAAGCAGGCATATACATAGAATGAAGGCTACTGCTAAGCTTGTAAGCCGCCCTGAGTCTTCGGAGAAGGGCGGGATATAAATGGAATTAAAAAAAATTATGTTTTTTTTTTAAAAATAAATGTGTGTTTAAGGACTTCAGAAAGAAATGGTAGTACATCAGAAAACCTTTGGATAAATGAAGCTATGGAAAAACACAATGAAAGGTAGTTAGAAAGCTTTTGTAATAAGAATATTAAAAAAATCAACCAGAGAAAATTGATGAGGACTAGATAGCCTAATCATTCCAAACAAATGATTAGGAGCAGGAAAACCTTTTAAAGAAAAGTTGGAAGCAAACTCCAAGTAAGGATTGGGGAGGAAAAGAAGAGAAATAAGACATGGATTTTATCTGGATTAATATGATGCTACCAACAAGTTTCTTCTCTATGTAGGTTAGCTTTTGTTGCGTAAGCTCTTGGCATCATAGCCAAGGCTTTGGCAGGTGTAAAGATTGCAGTCCTGACTTACAGTATGGAGAATGGTTAGAATTCCTGATGCACATTAAGGAGAGGCTTGGTTTAAATCATGCTAAAGTTCCATAGCTCATGGGCAATAATGGCAAATTACTTCTCATACAATTACTTTATTAGTTAAAGCATTAAACAAGTGATGAGTGGTATAAAACTCTAAGATGTTTTGAGTAGCAGAATGCAACATGAATAAAAAATCAGCAAAGGATTGGATTTAAATTGCAACATAATTTGGACAAATACAATGCTCTGCCTATTAAATAGCATCATGCAGGATACAGCATGCTTTATCCTTTTTGTAATACTCAATTCATATTAAGGAAGATAGAAATATCTTGTCAGACCGGCTGGAGAGGAGGTCACAGATTATTAAAGCTTCTGGTCTTGTTAAAGCAAGAAGGGACATTTTGGCAGGGCGGGATGGGTTGGTTTAGGGAGAGATGCTAAAAAAATCAAGATGGCCACTGAGACTGCATGATTGAAATCTTATCCATTTTTTTAATAAGAATCGCATGTATTACTTTGACATTTGTGACCAAGATGCAACTAACAGACGAGTTAGTTAACTACTGAGCCTAAGATCTATTTATTTTTTGAAATCTAGAAAGATGAGAAACTGTTGATTTCTACACAAATCTGTCCTATTGTCAGAATCCATTTATATCATATTCATAAATGTATGTTTAAAACATTATTCCATGGATTCTGCCATCTCCCGAGGAGGGAACGAATGTGTATTGAGCCTGTATTAGGCATTTCAAAGGAAAAGAGAAGCCTTTTGAACTGGGGGAACAAAAGGGGGGGTTAGGGTAGGAGCATCTGGCTTGTGTCACAGAAGAGAGCAATAAACATAAAAGGTCCTAAGTTCCTTTCTCCCACGAGAGGGATGATACGAGGTAAATGATGGGGGACTGACCAAATGGGGTTAATGGGGGGTTGAACCGGGAACTCTTTATAAGGGTTTAGTTTGTAGAAAAATATTAAGTCCTGTCTTATATTCCTACAACCAAGCATGTCATAGTAAAGATTCCTTTTGGACTAAGATTTGGCTCCAAGAGTTTTGTCTTCCTAAGACGTAGTTTGGGGTGGGTCCTGACATTAGACAGGACTTGCACTGAAAGTCAACATGGAAGGAGAAACCTTACCGGGGGACTTTGCAAATAAATATGATGTCTGACGATGAAGCAAGAGAGGAGGGAAGCCCCACGGAGAAGGAGTCTTCCTCCCAGCCAAATTCCCAGAAACAGTGGGAAGCTGAAGCATCATATTCCTCCTGGGAGGAAACGGTGGAGCAGCACGAACGAAAACCCCGGTGGTCAATGGGCGTTGGAAGGAAAAGTGAGTGGGAAAAGGCTTCGGGAGAAGTGACCCTGAGACGGAGCGACCACCAACCGGAATGGAAACAAGAGATGGAGAGCTCCCTGCACGACAGTGAGGAAGAGTGGATTCTGGAAAAAGCTATTGACTTGATGAAAGCAACCCTGAGTTCACTAAGGGAGGAGAGAGCTGGAAACCGCAACCGACGCAACACCTGGGGTCGCAACTGGAGGGGTAACGGAAGGGATCCAACACCTGAAACCCCAGGGCTGTCCAATGGAACAGGAGTTGCTGATTCAGCGGTACCCCCCCCCAGACCCACAGACGGGGATCGAGATGAGGAGCGATACCCTCTGTGGCGCAGACAACGCTCCAGTCAAAGATTCCCACCCCTGGAAGCAAAGTTCAAGGGGGAGCCATCACGACTGGGATTTTTCCTAACCCAAGTCGTCAGCTACATGGAAGAATACGGACGGGACATCCCCAGTGACAAAACCCGTATCCGAATTGTGCAATCCGCCCTGGACAGGACGGCTGCAGACTGGGTGGTGAACCTGCATGACTCCAATGCCGCAGAACTCAATGACTTCAACTGATTCATGTCATCCTTGAGGCGACGGTTCGAGGACCCTTTGGCTGACCGGAAGGCCCAGGAGAGAATCAAAATGGTGAGGCAGGGCAGGCGAACAGTGGCCGAATATACCCAAGAATTCCGAGCCATCGCCAGCAAGCTGAACTGGCCAGAAGACATCCTCCTCAGCCATTTCAAAGACGTTCTAAACTACGACCTGTATGACGCTTGCCTGCCTCGAGGAGACCCCTACCATCTCGACGACTGGTATGTCCTGGCAGAGGAAGTGGAAATAGACCTATTGAAGAGACAACGCAGAGGGGCCGCCTGCCACTCGAGCAAACACGTGAGGGGAAAAACCCACCGGCCACGGCTAAAAAATCAAAGGGATGTTTCAATTGTGGGAGAGAGGGCCACCGTGCTGCAGAATGTCATTTGAAAGCCCCTCCACGCAAAACAGAGGCATCGTCTTCCAAAAAGCTGGAGAAGCCTCAAGGCAACCCAAAAGAATCTTGGGTCTCTGACACCTATGCTAAGTTCTGACTTAGGTCTTATAGCCCTATGTCTATATCCACCAATAACTAGAAATATCCAAGCCCCTGATTGGGAGAGATACGTTGTTTGATAGTTCATTTCAAGATGCTGGTCACTTCTTAGAAAGCCCTGAAAGGCTCAGGGTTTGTGTAGCTACACTAACTGACCACCTTTCCCAGATGGATTCTTTCAGACCAATTGGGACACCTGCTGAAGGTTTCCTCCTTTCACAATCTCAGGAGTTTCTGCCTTTCTTTGGAACAGCTTCTCCCCAATTTCTAAAGGTGAGGATGGCTCACACTCATAGCTTTATAGAAGCTTCCAAAAACCTGGTTGTGCTGGAAGGTGTTCAGTGCATGCACCCATCAGCACTGGAGTGAACTTTTCAGATTTTACATTATTATGATTAGCAGTCATTTTAATTTTAGCATCTGTAGACCTTAGAGGAAAGGTTTCCAACTTTTTGGGCACCAGGGACCAGTTCCATGGAGAGAGGTTTTTCCACAGGCTGGAGGGTGCGTGGTTTTGTGTGCTACCTGTATCTTGTGGATGGAGCTTTGCTCGTTTGTGCAGACCAGTTGCTGGCATGTCGCGGTCTAGACCTGGTTCATGGACCGGGATTGGGGACCCTTGTCTTAGAGTCTGCTTGGTTTGAGTCAGAAATAAATGACATAAAATAGATGCATCTAGACCAGGATTTTAAGAGTGGGACTCACATTTGGCCTTTAGGGGCTAGACTCTAAAAAAAATGTATTCAGGACCAAAGCAAAGATAAAATTAGATTGAAGTCAATAGCCTAACTTTCCATTAATTCTCAAATCATTGTTTAAGTATATTATAAATTACAGTTGGGGGCAGTTTCTGGAGAGCTTTGGCACTACATTAAGGGATCCCTGGAAATTCTGGTTTTGCAGCCTTGATTTAGATTACTGTTTCTCCACCTTGGTAGGGGAGTATTGCTGGCTGGGGAATTCTGGGAGTTGAAGTCCATGCATCTTAAAATTGCCAAGGCTGAGAAACACTGATTTAGACACACTCTGATTAACTGTATTTGCAAAGACGTCTATGTCTGTATATAGATGTATTTACTGCAGAATAAATACAACACTAAGAAATTAGCATTCATTTTTTGCCAACTACTATAACTTGAGGAATGAGACATTTACTTTTTTTTAGCTAATATGCAAAATCATATTCACATTAAGAGATGCAAGGTAATAATACCAAAATGTATTGTGGTGAAACTGTTGAAAATATCCATCTGAAACTTTGCAATGCTAATACCATATAAAGGGACTGTTGTACTTGCTACTTTCTTTCCTTTTATGTGAAAAAAAGTAAATTAGCTATAGAAATTGTGGTGAATTTCTATTATAATCTATTGAAATTTTTAAACTGAATCTCTATAGACTACAGATTATATACAGTACATATTACAATCACTGAATTTTAAACAGACATCTGATTTACAACTGCTTAATATTATTCATATAATATAATTAATATTAATATAGTTATAATATAACTAATTTAATTAATATAGTTAATATAAAACTTCAACAGATATGTTATAAGTCTATGGGAGGATTTATTTAGGCAGCTATTATTAAGAGTGTAGATTTATTAAAAAGGAAAGAGGCTGGTCTTTTTTTTTAACATCAAAGTAAAAAGTATAAATTTCAATTTAACAAGTTCTTTTTTTAATCTTTGACCACATCACCCTCTGCTGGAATAGCATGCTCATTACAGTGGCCAAGACAGAAAATAAAACACTCAACCTAAAGCTAGGGAAATTTAATTCCAGCAGCATATTTTATTTGTGAGCACTTCTTATATGCATACAGAGTTACTAATCTTAGAAGAACTGCGCTAAATAAGTTTATAAGGTTTACAAAGCCAACCTTCTATCAGTTTCCTCCAACACAATCTTGTGTGTGTATCTTTCTACATTTGGCATGCTACTTATTACATCACACAAAACCAAAGCTTGGTACATAGCTCTGAGTCAGCCCAGTGATCAAATGAGTCATATTTCCCATACAGACTGATAGCTGCTCTCCAGCATATCACATATAGCAGGGGTGTCAAACTCAAATTCATTGAGGGCCGCATCAGCATTGCGGTTGCCCTCAGGGGGCCAGGTGGGTGGGCGTGGCCTACTGGGTGGGCGTGGCTAGAGTGTGTATGGCCTACTGGGTGGGCATGACCAGCTCTACATCGTTTGCATCAAGGGTGCCTATGGGGGCCTGGGCAGGAGTGGGACAGATCTGAGGGTCTCTGGGCCAGGGCCAAGGCAGTGGAGGCCGTTCCCTCACTGTTTCCAGGATGGCTTCGTGGGCCACATGAAACCACTTTGCGGGCCGGATCTGGCCCCCGGGCCTTGTGTTGGACGTGTCTGACATATAGGAACTGACCAATCCTACCAGGATATTAAACCTGAATTTTTTTTGTATGCAAAACAGTGGTTCAGGTATTAAAGTCATTTTCAATACATTCCAAGTTGTCAATAAGTTTCCACTGCTGAAAAGAATGTCAAATGAGACATTGAATGAACAGATATGAAATGAGGAAACTTCTTGGTTTACTCACTTCAATTTCTGGTGCATTCATCAAAAACAAGTTCAGGAGCGTTAGATTTTTCTGCATCAGATTTGAACATCTTAGAATATATCACAGCTGCTTCCTATTCAAATTCTTGAGAAAATATGTCCATATACAAAATAATTGCCATGATGAAGATATAATTGACTAGAAGGCAAATTGGTAAGGTTACTCCTCACTCTTTCTTCTATCCCCTTAAATGCTCCCTACAACCTGGCAGTCTCCCTCTCTATGGCTATATACACACATGCATATGCTTTAGTCTAGTTTAGTTTAGTTTAGTTTTATTTGATTTCTATACCGCCCTTCTCCCTAGGGACTCAGGGCGGTTCACAGGGCATATATAAATAACAATACAAAAGTTAAAAGGAAATTAAACCAGTGCCCGATTAAAAACAACAATAATAAATACTAAAAATCAATTTAAAAACCCATATTCCCCCATCAGGCCAGACCAGCTAATTCAAATAAGTGGGTCTTCAACCCGCGACGGAAGGACTCGGGTTTCCCAGCCTTGGCAAATTTAAGATATGTGGACTTTCACTCCCAAAATTCCCCATGCTGGTCTAGGAATTCTGGGGTTGTAAGTACACGTCTTGAAAGTTCCAAGGGTTTGTTCTTGGCAGACAGGCACATGCCCCCTCAAAACCCAGTAGTCAGTATTTGCTTTGCAGATCAAGTCCAGGCATCTCTAGAAAAAAAGTATGTAGGACGTTGGCCCTTTGTTTGGCAAAAGACTAGCTTCCCATTTATACATATTATTATTTTAATTAATATTTGATTGAATAGGTTCTAGAATATATGAGGAGAGGACAGAGATATATTTGCTATATCTTATATCTGGGACTCTTGACTGGGCAAGCATTAGCAATTGGAAGCCGTCTGCACTCAAGTGGATTTGTTCAAGCACAATTCTAAATCAGAAGAGAACCAGCTTGCATACAACAAACATCAAAATACCCATTACAATACATAAAGAGAAAAAAGGATCTGAGAACTTGGGGTTGTCCAGCAAACATAGCCTCTATTCCAGCTTCAGAGGCAATTTACACTTTACATGAATGAAGGTCATCCAAATGGCTTTTTGTGATCTAACTTGATCCAGCAAATCAGTATGAGGGGAAATGGCAAACCCAGAGCTATTGCAAAGCATAACAGAGCAGTTTTGGTTTTTTTTTCGTACTTTCAAAAGTTTATTGGAATTGTACAGCCCATGTCCTCATTGCTCAGGGAATTAATTAGATCTTTTGATATTTTAAGAATGTTGCAGTAAAAAAAAACAAGACAAATAAAGAGCTTGTGTGGACTTCCAGTGGTGGCGCGGCGCCGGAGACAGCCGTTTCAGGCTGCCCGCTGCTCAGCTGTGTTGTTTTCACCCGAAACAGCACCGATCAGATGTTCGGGTGGATTTGAAGCCCCCTCCCCGGGAGAAGAGGAGGGGGTGAGGCCCCAGGTAGGGGTTGAGTTCTCCGGGGCCGCCTGAGCTTAAAGCTTGGGCGGCTGAAGGATTGAACTCCCCCGTAGCCTGGGTTGCTCCCAGCTGTTCAGCGTCTCTGCTCTGGAATTTTTGGAGCAGAGCCAGGCGTTTGCGACCACCCCTGCCAGAAGGAAAGACCCTGGAATAAAAAGGAGCAGGCAGAGCGGTACAGGAGGACAAGGTGAAGAGGACTTTTATTTTTACTCTCTAGCTTAATGGACTTTTTAAACTTAAAGTGAAAGTGTGCAACAAGTGAAAGTAAAAAGATGGCGGCTAAACCTCCCTCAAAAACTCTTCGGAGTGCTGGAACTTCCCCGGTGCAACAAACATCGTTGCAAGCTTTGCTTCCTCCTGCTGCATTGACATCGAAGGATTTACAAGATGCTCTTGAAAAACAAGCCCAGGTAATCTTAGAAACGCTGGGTGATAAGTTGGCAAAGGTGGAGGAGAAATTGGAGAAACTGGAGGAGAGGATAGAAGAGAGGATGGAAGAGAAATTCAGTGCGATGAGGGTAGACATTTTGTCTACAGTGGAAAGTGTGGCTGAATGTGTGCAAGGTTTGGATGAAAAAGTGGAAGATCTGACTCAAAAGAATGCTATATTAGAAGTAAAGGTACTGGAGAATGAAGATTTAAGAGACAAAATGGACAGAGAATTGAGTCTTGTTCAGTATCATCAGATGCAGTATGCTGTTAGAATCAGAGGCTTAAAAGAAAATACCAAAGAAGACCTAAAGCAGCTGATTTCTGAGGCTCTGGAAGCAGTATTGGGTCAGCCAGCATCTGAAATAAAGGGATGCATGGATAAAGTCTTTCGTGTAAACTCATGGATTGCTAGACAGAGAAAGCTACCTAGAGATGTGGTGGTTTATTTTGCAAAGAGAGAAACTAGAGATGAAGTTATTCAAGCCGCCTATGATACTAAAGTAGTGGTTGCTGACCAAGAAGTTTTGGTTTTAAAGGAAATTCCTCCAAAGATTTTAAGGAGAAGGAAGGACTTTGCATTTCTTGTGCAGGAACTTAAGCAACGTGATATAAGGTTCAGATGGGAGATTCCAGTTGGATTGGTGGTGATGCATGAAGGTAAAAGATACCGTCTGGTTACTGTGACACAGGCGCGTGATTTCTACAATAATGTTTTAAAAGCAACCCCACTATCCCTTCTGGAAGCTGCAAAGGGATCTGGAGAAGGAAAACCTCAAGAGGCCGAAGATGGACAGACAGAGGAGAATGGTGCTGGAGGGGATCAAATTATAACTTCGTTGGCTGATGCTGGAGAGCAGAGGGTGACGCGTGCTGCTTTAAAACGAGCAAAACAAATAAAAGAACAAGACCAGCAGAAGTTTATGGAACTTTCAAAGCGTACTTACAGCGAGGCAGTGGGAGGAGCGCGGCCCAAAGGAGACAGAGGGGCTATTAAAGATGTGCTCCAACAGCTTCAGGATGATAAGCATGGCGACTAAATTTCTAACCTGGAACGTTAATGGACTAAATTCGCCTCAGAAGAGAAAGAAAGTTTTTCAATATTTAAAACAATTTAAGATTGATGTTATATGCTTGCAAGAAACGCATATTAGGGCTATGGACCAAAAGTATTTATTGAACTCAAGGTTGGGCACGCAATTTGTCGCCTCTGCAATGAATAAGAAAAACGGAGTGGTTGTCTATGTTAAAAGTGCTTTAACAGCGGACTTAATTGAAGCAGATAAGCATGGAAGATATGTTATGATAGATTTGTTGCTAGAAGGCAAAAAAACGCTTTTAGTTGGACTGTATGCTCCTAATCAACAACAACAACAAGCTGACTTTTTTAGTTTACTTCATACAAAGCTTACTCAGTTGGATTACAAATCGTTTATTTTTATGGGGGACTGGAATGGTGTTTTGGATGTACAGATGGATAAGGCTGGTTTTTTTAAGCGTGTTCCGTGTCATTCCAGATTGCCTAAATCTTTTTTTGAAATGAAGGATGATTTGGAACTGCGAGACATTTGGCGTGACACACACCCGCATGAAAAGGATTATACTTTTTTTTCTGATAGACATCAATCTTTTTCCAGGATTGACTTCATTTTGTTGACTAACGATTTTTTTTCTAGGATTAAGAAGGTAAAGATCTGTGCAAGAGCTATTTCTGACCATAGTCCAGTATGGTTAGAGATCAATAAGGACAATAGAGATAGGCGCTCGTGGCGCGTAAATGAGAACTTGTTTAGAAATCAGAAAAATGTGGAAGAATGTAAACAGCGGATGAAGGATTTTTTTGAAATTAATATGAATAAGGATACTTCTATGGACATGGTTTGGGATGCTAGCAAGGCCTATATGAGAGGGGTGTTGATATATATGAATAATAAACACAGACGTACTTTGGAAGCTAGAAGGAAAGAATTGGAGAATGAAATTAAGGAAAAAGAGAAGGCCTTGATTCTGAATCCATTGGATGTGAAGACTAAGGAGGTTATTAAGCTATTAAGAGGACAATTTGATAAACTAATGGCTGACCAGGTGGCAACCAATTTGCGGTTTGCCAGGCATAATACTTTTTGCAATGCTAATAAGCCAGGTAGATGGCTAGCTTACAGACTAAGGAAAAAGCAAAGGGCTTCTAATATAGACAAAATTGAACATAAGGGAAAGGTTGTGTTTCAACAGGATCTTATTAAGGAAGCCTTTGTGGATTTTTATTCTAAATTATATGCTAAGGAGAAGATTAATGAAAAAGACATTGATGTATATTTGGAGAATGCTAGCATCCCGATTCTTACGCAAGTACAAAAAGAGGAGATTAATCAATTGATTACAGAAGAAGAAATTCTTACAGCAATTAAGGAGTTGAAGGTGGATAAAGCGCCAGGTACGGATGGTCTGACTGCGGCTTACTACAAAAATTTACAATTAGAGTTGATAAAACCGTTAAAGGAATTGTTCCAGATAATCCAGAGAGGGGGAAAGGTGCCTCCGTCTTGGAGAACTGCTTTTATTTCTTTGATTCCGAAGGAAGACCAAGATGTTACTCAAGTAAAAAACTACAGACCGATATCACTTTTAAATACAGATTACAAGATATTTGCTAAGGTGTTGGCTAATAGATTGATGAGGGTTGGGGATCAAACTGGGTTTATTAGTGGTAGGCAAATGAAAAATAACGTGAGGCATATAGTTGATGTGTTGGAATTTTTGGAAAGGAACAAAATTAGCCCTGCGGCGCTAATTTTTTTAGATGCTGAAAAAGCCTTTGATCAATTGAACTGGCAATTTTTGATGAAAGTTTTAGATAAAATGAATTTTGGGGATAAATTTCTGCAACCAATTAGGGCATTATATCAAAAACAAACAGCCCGAATAATAGTTAATAATAGCTTGACAGAAGCATGTAATATTGAGAAGGGTACAAGGCAAGGGTGCCCGTTATCGCCTTTGTTATTTGTGTTAACATTGGAGATATTATTGGTAAAAATATGGAACTCGGAAAGAATTAAGGGTATACAAATTAGAGATCAGGATTATAGATTGAGAGCGTTCGCAGACGATCTGGTTGTTACAGTGACCCAGCCGGAGAGCTCTGTTGTGGACCTGATGGAGATAATAATGCAATATGGGAAGGTTTCTGGATTTAAAGTTAATGTACAAAAAACTAAAATTTTGGCTAAAAACATGACAGCATCGCAAAAGGCCCTTTTAGAAGGGTTAACTGGATTTGAGATTGTTAAAAGGGTCAAATATTTGGGGGTGCTTCTGTCGCCCTCTAATACAAAATTATATAAAAATAACTATGAAAAATTATGGGGAAAAATTCAAAAAGAAATGGAGAGTTGGGAAAAACTGCAATTGTCTTTGTTGGGGCGAATCGCAGCAGTGAAAATGAATGTCCTGCCTAAATTTTTATTTTTATTTCAAATGATACCGGTTCTTAAGAAAGATTCTAATCTGGAGGAATGGCAGCGAGGTATCAATAAATTTGTCTGGGCAGGGAAAAGGCCACGAGTTAAACTTAAGATTATGCAGGATACTCGTGAAAGAGGTGGTCTTAAAATGCCTAATCTTAAATTATATTATGAAGCTGCTGCGTTAGCAGGTATAAGTGATTGGATTAATTTGACACAAGAGAGATTATTAAATCTTGAGGGCCACGATTTGTTGTTTGGCTGGCATACATATTTGTTGTATGATAAGAAGGTAGATAATGTGTTTAGAGTGCATATTTTAAGACAGGCATTGCTGAGAGTTTGGAAGAAGTATAGACATAAGTTAGACTGTAAGATACCTTTGTGGGCAATTCCGAAACACGCAATAGAAAATATAAATGTTGGTTTTAAACATGATGTGACTACGTATAAGGAGATTTTAAGCTTGGAAAGAAGTGTCTGAAACCATACAGCCTCTTGCGAGATGAGAAGTTTGTTCAAACTTGGTTTCAATATATTCAGCTACGGGCCAGGTGGAAAGAAGTCCAGAAAACTGGTTTTACAATGACTGATGAAAATCTGATAAAGCAAATTAGAAATCAGGGACCAGCACATATTAAACGGATATATCTTGCATTGATAGAGATTGACTCAGAAACAGAACTTGTTAAGGATTGTATGATAAAATGGGCCCCAAACATCCAATAAGTTATTACAATGGACACGTGGGAAAAGATTTGGGTGAGGAACATAAAATTTACACAAGCTCAAAATTTAAGAGAGAACTTTTATAAAATGTTTTATAGATGGCATCTAGATACTAAAAAGCTTGCAAGTATGTACCCGAATTATCAGCCAAAATGCTGGAGGTGTGGTGATGAAGATGCAACATATTTTCACATATGGTGGACTTGCAAAAAGGTTAAGGCCTTTTGGATAAAAATTTGGTGGAATATGCAGAAGATTTTCAAGCAAAGGATAAAGTTTTGTCCGCAACTTTTTTTGTTGGGAATAATTACAGATGCTACGGTTGTGGACACTAAGTTGATGTTGAATTTAATTACGGCAGCAAGACTCTTAATAGGTCAGTATTGGAAGAAGGAGGAACTGCCGACCATAGAAGAATGGACTTTAAGGGTTTCTGACCTGGCAGAGATGGCAAAGATTTCGGCTTATTTGAAAGATCACTTCGAAGAACGTTATATTATGGAATGGAGAAAATGGATTGAGTATATCCAGAACAAATATAGGACTAAAAAGTTTCATGTAGCATTTGAATAAGTCTTCCTTTTCTTTTTCTTTTTTCCCTTTTTTTTCTATATATATTTAATATTAATAGTGTTTGTATTATCCTATATGAGCCAGAGAGTGATAGATTTTAGAGTTTATGGTTGTTAGCATATGGATGTTTATGATCGTTTTTTTTTGTTTTTATACCTTGTACTTAGCTCTGGGAAGTCGGGGGGGAGGGGGAGAGGGGTAGGGAGGGAGGGAGAAGGGAGGGGGAGGGGGGACTGTTAAAGATAAAATGTATGTTAAAACTTTTCAATAAAAAAAAGAGCTTGTGCTAATGAAAATTTCAAAATCCTGGATTTGCTGTTACAAAAAATTAAATCATTAATCTGGAGGACAAAAGGCAATTAGGTCCCTAATATCAAAGGTTTTACATTGCCCAAGATAAACTGGCCACATTCTACAATAAATCCAACTTCCTGAAAAACAGGGTGAAAAGACTAATGCATATTTACATCCAGCTCCTGCAGATTCACATTCTAACCCTAGCAAAATGTGTCCTTAAATAAATATTGAAAAATAATGACAAATGCCAAGACTTTTGTCGCCAAAGCCCAATGAAAACTAAATTAAGACACTTTCAAGTCAAGCTCAACTGCTTCTCTGGTTGAGGGTGAATGAGAACCCAGGTCTAGAGATATGCATGTCCATATGTACTCTGAAGCACCATTTTTCCTTCAGATCTGAAGCACTGGAATAATTGTTTTCTTGTCAAAATTATAGCTGGCCTTTTCCTTTTTCCAGGATATTTTTTTTTCTATGTCCATGTCCAGCCTACAGTCCTAGAACTTTATCATATTCTCTAACATAAATACTAATTACATTTGGTGCTGCTTAATGTTTTTCAGCATCAGCCAGAATTGGTAAATGCTGTACAATCTGTTGTGGTAATGAGAGCTAAAAGACTTTCGAAAAATCATCTGAATTATGCTTGAAGACTGCTCCCTTCTGAGGCAAGTATCTACTGTATACCTTATTATGAAGGTGGAGGTTTGCTATCTGAGCTTGTGGGTTGGTTTCCACACATTTCGATACCAGGGATCTTCGGTCTTTCTCTGTAACAGCTATCCAAAAAATTTTGTATTCGAACACACAGCTCCCAAACCACAATGTACCACACAGCCAACCACCATGCAACCCCCCCTGAAGATGTTAGCTCAGTGGTGGGATTCAGCTGGTTTGCACCAGTTTGGTAGAACCGGTAGCCCTACCCTTTTTCACAAGGCCCAGAATGGACTACCGAAAGTGCATGGACTCCACTTCCAGAACTCCGTTCTGGGCCAGGGAAGCCTCCCAGGCCAGAACGGCCCACTGGAAGTACATGGATGCCACTTCCGGAAGACCATTCTGGGCCTCAGAGGCCCAGGCCCAAAATGGACTTCCGGAAGTGGCGTGCATGCAGAGAACTGGTATTTGAATCCCACCACTGCCTAGCCTGGTAACAAAACATTCAGAAACCAAACCACAAGCTTGATGAATGAACATCCACTCTCATCCTACACCTCAGCTACAGATATTTGCCATTGTCACATACCTTACTGTATTATAATACTCTAAAAGCAAAGGGTTCAATTGTTGAATGTTATGTCACCCTTTAAAAACTCCCTGAGCAAATAAAAATATCAAAAGTGTAATTCCTACACTGTGCTATATTGGCACATACAGGGAGTTGCAATAAATGGAGTACTAAGTGCTCAGTGTCATGGTTCTAACTAATGAGACAGATCAAAGAACATTCCAGCATTGTTTATTCTAAAAAGTCTATAATAATGAGAATGAAGCATCGGCACTCATGGATGGATGCCAAAATCTTAATTTTCCTCCCCTGAACACATCGTATCAAACACAATTCCCTCCCTTATTTGGACATCGTAAATCACATTCTCCAATTAGCCCAAAACACAAGCTTCACTTCCGTTATATAGCATGTCATTCCTTATCTTATTTAAACAACCGGATTAGCCTTCTCTCCCCCCACACACTCAGCTTCATTTTAATCAGAGCAAACAGTTTAAAGAAAGACTGCCTCTTATATTGTCAGAGCAAAAACATCCCATGTTTGCAGCGTTGACACTCAGCTCATGCGTGCATATATCCATGGAGTCTAAATCAGTACAATTCAGTATGAGACTCACACTATAAGTACACTATTGGTGTATTTTATTAGCTGGCAAGTGTGGGAATTATAACAAAGCACATTTGAATGCATTAGGTTGGAAAATAAGGTATAAGGTTTACAACATACCCAATCAATATTTTGTTACTGAAGAATCTGTATAATGTCAAATATAGGAGAAAAACCTAAGGACTATAGGACAAGAATACAAAGCCAATGGTCTTCCTCATCACAACTCTCATCAGGATTCATTCTCATGGCCAAAAACAATGGAAAATGCAGCCCAGTGTTAATGGCCTGAGGTACTATATCCTTTTATAGAACATTTTTGAAGGGTATGACTATATTAAAGTCCCTATCTTGAGAAACATCCTGCATCAAGAAATCAAGAGCACTGAGAAATGCCTAAGAACTAAAATCATAAGCAATCAAGTTAGTAATAAAAAAAATCTTTGGATTCTGCCATTTAATAATTTTGATTTTGTTAAAAATCCCCCAATACAGTAGACATGCAGAGGACTTTGAAATAAGGCAAAACTTGGTTTCACAGTTTGGTTTCCTTCCCATTAGGACACCATCTTTTTCTTGCACTCCACTGAGCAGAAAACCATTCCTTCTACTGGCATGAACTTCTGGCCAATCAGACATTTGCTGCAACAGGAGCACAGAAAACACTCTGTGGTAGCATGCCAGTTGAAGTTGTTGTAACTTACACGTTGAACTTCAGGGTCAATAGCATTGTGGCAGCCTTGGCAGACCTGGGGAGTAAAGGAAATCAACATTCATTTCTTTCAAAGTTTGGAAGGTAACGAAGATCAGAATATTCATAAGTGACTGGTTGAAATTAGTCAACTTTCTAGATCTATGCCACAAAATGCCAGTGATCTTATTACTTGCAGTACACTTAAATGCATGTGCATTTTTAGTATACTGGTTCTTCCCCCTTGTAACAATACCCCACATACCACCTTAAATACATTTTAAGAGTCTTTCACATTCAAAATGCTATCCGAGAATAATCTAGTTCACACCTAACTTTAATGCAGGATTTGAAAGAAGGCCATACAATCTGTAGTATTTTAATTCAGAGAAAGTTAAACCTCAATGGATGTCTTCTTAGCTAGGATGGAAGCTCAGATGTGGAGTGTATAATTTTTAATCAGCATTATTTAGAACAAAATAATAAGAATAATGGATACTGCACTGATCACTCCTGTAATGATCCATTATGAGTATTCTGTGTTCCTCCTTGTCCTTTTAGATACTTCAGCATCTGATTCTATCAGCTATTGCATTCTGCTGAGTCACTTGGAAGGGTTGGTAATGGGGAGAATGTCTTATAATGTTGCTCCTTCCTTCCTAACTCCTGTCATTGTTTGTTGGGAATGAGGATCAAGACTCTGTGCATCCCATATCAGCTCCCAGGACTCAGCCCTTTCTTCATTTTTTTCAACCTCTACTGTACATGATACATGACAATCCTAGGTGAAAGAACAGATGCCTGGAGGCTTTTAAGAACCTGCATAGGTAATATCAGCTTAGGATAGCTGAGTACCTATTAATTCAGAAGCTGGCTGCTTCAGGATGCTCCCTCTGAAAGGACAGCTTTGCATTAGCCTGGATTAATGGCTATTGCATGAAGAACAGACCATGGCTAACAAGTCCTTTGCCCAATTTCAGTGGATATACCAGTTTGTCTTTTCTGGAATAGATAAGCACTTCATATCCTTGTTAAAACTTGATTCAAATACTGCAGTGTATGCTTGAAGACTCTCTGGATGTAGAATGCAGCTGTTCTTTTGTCAATAAGCCAAACCTATTTCTGCCATATTAATCTGTTACTACTGTGTAGGAGTTGCACTGACAGCCAATTCAAGATGCTGGATATAATCTTTAAAGCCCTTTATAGTTTAGGACCCAATTACCTTTGAGACTACAGTATTCACTGTAGAACTTGCCTACAAAGTATGAGGACAAAGAAGGTATGCCATAAATTTTCAGCAAAAACAGGTTGCTCATGGAAATGAAATTGGCCCCTTCCCTGAAGATATACTGTATATGTAGGAAACCTATTCATGATTGGCTGTTTCCAAAAGTCTTTGGGGACCTATAAGTTCCTTAATATAAAATCTGAGCAGGTACAGTTGAGTCATAGTGGATAATACCTAATGACAAGATGGAATATTTGGCAAGATTTAAAACATTTAAAATTATTATAGCTGACAAAAATATAAATTGAATATTAAGATACAATTCTAATATTTTGTGGGATAATCTAGATGAAAATATCACAAAATGCAATAGAACCTATTTCTCAGTAGATCATAACACTTAAATGAACAATCAACAATCCATTCTTGTCAGAGCTATCAGAAGAAAGTGACTCTGAATTCAATAGTATTTACTTCTAAGTAACAAAGTGGGAATAAGAACTTCATCTTCAAGGTTCTCTGAAGCTTAGATATATATTCAATTTTATCTTTTGGAATAATAAATTACATTATGATGGTCACATTTACACTATAAGAACAGATCAGAATTGCTCAGAATTCTGGTTTATCATTTACAAATGCAGATTAACCATCTCCCTTTTCTCATTCACCAACAGGAGCAGCTAAAGAGAAAGAATCAGTGTTAAACTATATTTTCAATCTCTGAGAATAAAGGAAGTAAGAAACCAGGTATCTTGTACTACTTCTGCTTCACAAAGAGATACAATATTTTAGACCATGGGTCTTCAAACCTGGCCCTTTTATGACTTGAGGAATTCTGGGAGTTGAAGTCCACAAGTCATAAAAGATCCAAGTTTGAAGACCCCTGTTTTAGACAATAAGACAATTATTTATTTACCATTAACCTATGATACCACCATACTTAACATTTCTGGGAGAGGACCATAGGGCATGCAATAATGATGCAGAGTGAGCAACAGTGTGTTAAGAGCATGTATATATATTACAATTTTCTCTCATTTCCTATCTGGAAAAACTATGTTGCTGATTTTCAGGAACTGTGTTCAGAAAGAGTTTTAGTGGTCACGCAAGACCATTGTGGTTCAGCTTGTCTACTTTATTCTGCATTTCTGCAGTATGTATTTATAGCCATTTGCACAGATGCTCCCATATAGAACACAGGAAGTTATCTTAATTTATATGCCATCTTTCCTCCAGGAGCTAATGGGGTCTTACATGGGGGGTCTTCCTTCATTTTTATTATTGTAACGGCACATCTGTGAGACTGGACTAAGAAAATAAATGCCCCTAAGTGTTTTCATAGCTGAAGGCCACCTTAGGACTCAATCTTCCTGATCCTAGACCAGTCCTTAACTAATATGGAACAACTCATATTGTTTCAGACCAAGGGTCCAAAATCATCAATATTTGCGAATTAGCAGCTCTTAGGGATTTCAGGCAGGAGTTTTTCCAACTCTATCTAGAAATTGAACTTGGAACCATCCAAGTGCAAAACACATGCTTTACTACTGAACCATACCCCTCCTGATTTCAAAGTTGTGCTCAAACCACCATACAAGGACAGCTTGAAATTAATAATCATATTGCTGATGTTAAGAGCACATACTCCATTCTATAATAGTTTAATTTTGTATGCTGCAGGAGTAAGTCTTGTTTTTGACACCATGCCAGCATAAAGCAACGGGATTTTCTTGTTTTTCTTTGAAGACGTTTCACTTCTCATTCAAGAAGCTTCTTCAGCTCTTGGATGAGAAGCAAAATGTCTTCAAGGAAAACAAAGTTCAGTTGCCTCGTGAAAAAGCACCTTTGGGATAACTATGACTTGGATGACTGAGAATCTCCATTGACACACCATGCCAGCATTTCTACTGAATTCCTACCTAACTTAGAATGATGATGTTTGGGTGTCATTAGGGAAGGTCCTGTAAGCTGAACTGAAATATGAACTTATCCAACTGCTTCATATAGAGGTAGAATAGGAAGGAATTGAAATAGTTTAAAAGAATGCCTCTGATTCTTAAAACTTGCAGATGCTGATTCTCAACAGTTGCAGGCAGTCTTGGAGGCAAACATGAGTGACAGTAGTCAAGGCTATCAAGAAATATAAAAGGACCAGAAGGAGTACCCTCCTATATCAAACATCTGACATAGACCAACCATTAGGGTGATCAGTGCAATTTCTGCTCCATGTCCAGAATTCCCATTCTGAATCCTGAATGAAAAGGGTCCTGATAACCTTTACAAGCACCATCACTTTCTCAAAAATCTAAAAAGGAAGATTGGGAATCATCTAGTAGTTGTTAAATACTGTATTTTTGCATTATCTTATTTATTGTATGCCATAAAGATTTAAAATGTATAAGATTGTATTGTCTCTTATTTTTCTCCTGGAAAATGGTCTTTCAAGGAACTATTCATGAAACAAGATTTGTGAAAGTCCACTTAAATATGTAACTTTACATAGTAATTATATATTTCAGGCAAAGCTAGATTTTCTTACCACAGCATGATTCTTCACATAACAGGGTTTGCAGACGGGCTTTTCATTAACCATGACGTAGATTTCTCCAGCCAAAACACAGTCGCAATCAAAGCAGCAGAAATGCTTCAGATGCCAGTTTTGACGTTCAGCTTGTGTGTACTCATTGTTGAAAATAAGCTAGAGGAAAGCCAGTTACCAGGTTCATATTAACATACTTACATAATTGTTTTCTTCTACCACAGTACATGAACTAAGACATGCTTCCTGTATGACATGGTGTGGTATTAGTTTGTTCTATTTAATAGACAGGATTTTTAAATAACACTTTTTAGGGTCCCTTTTAAAAAAAATGAAAATGAAGAACAGCCATCCTCCTCATTTCAATTTCAGTTAGCAACCAATTATTTTTATAGAGCAGTAGAAAACTGTAGTTCTGGCTAATGCTAAAGATTTCTGGAAATTATCATGTGTCAATTGAATTGCCATGTGCAACTGATGCATTGAATTGATTTTACAGAATTTAATTCTCACTGAACGATACTAAGGTAATTAATTTATCAGCCATACCATCTGTATGTATAAACAGTATGTAACAGAAGAGAGAGGCACACATCTGTCTGAAGTGAAGAATACCTGGACTAAATGTTATAACTAGGACAAAATTTATTTAAGAGTTTTCTGATTGACTACAGAGTAGTTCTCAATTAAAAATAGTATTATACTGAGATAAGCTCAGAAAAGAAATCCAGGGCCTTTTTAAGCCCACTGTTTATAATGAGTGCATTGAAGCTGGGGAATGTATCTGTCGGAATCCATTTATATTTCATTTCTAACTCCCTCTCTGTGCAAACCCAAATCTCACACACACCCCTTTCTGGATTCTGCCATTCCCAAGGAGGAAAGAGAAGACAGGGGAGTTTATTGCCCTCATCTCTTTCCCTCAGATGTAACTTTTTGTTTATCTAGCCTGCCTGTTGGCCATTGCAAAAAAGATCAATGAAAGGAACCCTCTCCCTCTGATCTACGAGCAACTAAGAAAGGGGGTGGGGGAAATTCTGGTTTGTATCTACAGATGGAATGTGAAGGGGAAGAAGTAATTGTGCTGCGAATGTTCTGATGGTTCTCCCTTTCCCACGAGGGGTTTGACACCTGAGACTTGACTGATCCGGGACTGACCAAATGGACTGAGGGGTGAGGTTTTGCTCTGGGACACTTTAAAAATATCAATCTGTGAGAAAGTTTTCAGATCCTGTCTATTATACCCTCTGTCATCTATGTCTTGGACAATCTTGTCTCCAAGAGTTTTTCTTTCTTAAGATTGGATTGGAGTGGGTTCTGACATTATCTATGAAGCCTAATATGTCTAAATAAACACTTTTATTTTGGGTAAACTGATAAGAATTCATAGTTAACTTTATAAAATTGGTTAAAACCATTATCCATTGGTTCAGTTTAAGTAAGCATAAAGGAATGCACATTAGGGCAAAAACCATAACTTTACACTTAGAACCAATGGGAAAAATATTCTTGGGATATTTCAAGAAAAATATCAACTCAGAATACAGCAATCTAGGGAAAAATATAATCATGCTAGGATCCTTTGGAAAAGCAGGCAAAAATAAAAATGAGAATGTTGTAATGACAATAAAGTTATTACATATTTGCGTCTGAAATACCATCCAATTTCTGCTCTCCACATTTTTTAAAAAGGACATATTAGAAATGGGAAAAAATGCAAAAGAGGACAATCAACACTGTTGGGGTTTTAACACCTTAACACCTTCCTATGAGAAATGGATAGAATATCTGGGATTCTTTAGGCTGACTGAACAGAACCTAATTGAGATGCATAAAAAAATGTAAAGGACAGAGAAGGTACTTCTCTTCAAGCTCCAGGACTAGGGTTGTTTAAGCTGAATGAAAAGTTTAGATAAAGTATTTTTCACAAAGTGCATAATTAACCTGTGGAATTCATTACCAGAGGACATGGTAATGGCCATTAATTTGGATGTCTTTCAAAAGGGAGGGGATAAATTCATGGAGGATAGATATATGAAGGGCTTTATCTGCTTCTTAACACCACTCGCAATGGAACAACTGAGGCAGTGTCCTCTGGCCACTGTGAGAAGAAAAATGCTCTAATAAAATGCATCTTGGCCTGATCCATGAGGATCGTTCTATCAAGAATATTCCTAAAGCCTCTCCTGGGCAAAATAGTTCATCCCCCATTATCCAAAATTCAGGTGAATCCAAAATTCTGTATGTTGGCTTCTATGCCTTATCTTCTACTGTATTCAGTACTGTCTGGTAGTACCAAAAGAATGCCTCTGAACTCAGAAACATGTTTGCACACATGGCAGTTAAGGTCAACCAATTAAATTATTTCAAGAGTCAAAGGAATTAATCTGCCAATGGAATTCAAAATTGCATGGAGATCTTTAACTTTTTTTCTCTTTGTACAAAACAAGAATCTGGCAAAGTTAAAAGCTAGAATTGCTAAGCAGATCCATCACACTGTGATTCTGACCAGAATATATCTGGCATTGGTGACCAATCTTGGGAGATAGAAAACTGGGCAAAAGGAATTCTTGCCTCATGAGTCATTAGTTCTTCTGGGCACTAAAGAACAACTAGGAAAACTCTTGCTCACCTCATCACATCCAGCACAGCGAGGTTTTTCACTGTCACAGTAGTGTCGGCCACAATACAGTTTCCCATTTTTCCAGAAGTAGATCATATCTACCAGGAGTTCACTGCAGGTGCAGCAGACAAAGCAAGCAGGATGCCAAAGTTTGTCATATCCAGCCCGCTCAGCATACACAGCTGGATCCCCTTCTTTCATATTTTGATTGCACTGGAAACAGAACTGCAAAGAAACCACAAAAATCACACTGGAATCTGCTTAATTGGGGAACTGAACTATTTATTTATTTATTTATTTATTTATTCATTTAATCATACTTTTAGGCAATCCATTCAGAACAGCTCTGGATGGTAAATAGATTAAAAGCATGAAAGGTCAGTACAACACACAAAACGTGAAAAGGAAAAGATATTCAGATTGGGAGATAATAGATACAGTAACAGCTAAATAAACTGTGGAGTCCTTGGTTCTTTCTTGAGTTGGGTTGTTTTCTTCCAGATGTTTCATTAGCTGGCAAAGTAACATCTTCTGTGCTAGAAAAGAATGGGGTTTGGTCATATACTGTACAGTAGCTTGCCCTGTCAAAATTAGTAGGGAGTTCTTTTCTCCTTGGCAGTTCTTTGATTAGGAAATTGTTTACTGCTTGATTGTCTGAGTTGATAGTTTCTTGATTAGGGTATTGCTTACTGTTTCTTTGGTATTAATCCTTGTGTAAATCCCTGCCTATCTGGATGTTAATTGCTGATCTTTTTTGTCCCTTTTAGCTTTTGTCATTTTTAGTCTCTTGAGTCTCTTTTAGACTCTTTTAATTCCTTTTGAATGATATATAAATGTGATTTCATGTGCCTGTTGATGGATGATTTTTGAGGGCCAAGCTTCCAAGAATTCCAAGTATTTTAAGATTTAGTTTGGTATAGAATCTCACAGTTTTCCAGTTGAAACTATGCTTGAGCTTGTCCATGTGTTGTGAAATTAAGGAGTTTTCATCGTATTTTCCGACTGCTTAGTGTTCATGGATGCACTCTTCTGCTTGTCTGTCCTACATAGTGGCTGTTATAGTGTCTTTACACTATATGTTGTAGATGATTCCTGTTTTTTCTTCTTGAACTACTAGGTCTTTTGGTATATGTTTATGTAAGAGATTTGAAAATTTGCTAGTCTTAAATCAGCCTTAAAGGTGAATGGCTGGATGTGTGATGAACCTTCAATTACTGAATAGTTCATGATTTAGCATGAGAAGGAAATTCTATGCTACTCCTATGATCCAAATTTCAACCTCTAGCAGACCAATCATAAGGTATACTAGAAATTGTAGCTGAATATATGTGGAGTATTAGTTCCTGACCATTCCCCTTTTGCAGATTCCATTTATCAGATTAGATTAATGAAAAATGTGAGAAAGTCAACTGTCATATCTCAGAGTTATTGTGGGAGCACAAAGAATTAGTAATAGGGCAATATTTCGGAATGCCCTAAAACAGGCATGTGAAACTGCCTGCCCACGGGCTGGATGAATCACAACAAAACCGTGCTTTCCCCATTGCCAGCAATGGGGAAAAAGTCACGATACGTCACGCGATGCCATGTGATGTCGTGAGTTTGACATGCCTGCCCTAGAAGCAATACATGTAATCTAATTACACTCCAAAGCTCTTTTTAATCTGTGCTCTAGCTCATATTTGATTTGAATAGATCTTTTAAATTAAGTTGTAGATAAGCCTGAGATGTACCAAGGAGTCCAAAGACCCCTGAGACTGACAATCAAGTTTTGTAACAGTTTGAACTCAGACATTAGAAAACATTTATCAGCAACAGACAAGAATATTGTTGAAATATATTTCCTGGTATGGTTGCAAAGAAAAGTTAGAACACAACTTTTTTAAAAAACGAAGTTCTGTTTGTCATTATATGTGACAAGAACATACTATGGACCATAAACTGATGTCTTTCATGAATTTCCTACCTTTGGAAAGTTACGGAAGTATGTGATGGGCACAAGTCCCTGAAACAGTTGAAGTTGTTCACTGTCTTCCAGGAAACTTCCTATTGTTGCCTAAAGTTGAACACACTTTCAAACAAAGGCACTAGGACCAGTGTTTCTCAACCTCTGCTGGCTAGAGAATTCTGGTAGTTGAAGTCCACATATCTTAAAGTTGCCAAGCTGAAAAACATTACATTAGGCTACAACCATTTGCCTTCTTTTATTTCTCAGTTTGGATTTCAGAAAATGATAATATATAAAGCAGATATTCGAAGTCTGCTTTTTATGGCCACTCTGGAGAAAGAGAAAAGTGTCTAAATTTCAGGTTATCAAACTTTCATCATATTTTCCCCCACCTCAACCATACAAGGGATGCTGGGTTGAGAAAGTCTCCCCGTGAGCATCAATAAATTGAGGGGGGATTTGCTTCTGTATCTGTACAGCATACTGGCTTTCTGTTGTGTCTGTTTTCCTGACTCATTGATTGAAACAAACAATGAAGAAGTTGTAAATTCAATTTTAAAGTGGTACCAAAGCACCTTCTTTTTAAACTAAGTGGGAAAAGAGGAAACAAGAATGGCTTTCTTTTGTTGGCTTCCATTCAATGGTCAGTTTCCTCTATCCACCTCTAGGGAGATTTATTTTCCTGCAGGGTTATCAGTTTTCCTCTTGAAAAACATTTAAAAAGAAATAATACAGCACACCACTTTGGGGAACTAATGTCTCTCATCTAAATATAGTTCACTCACCAGCAAAAGACAAAATATTGATCTCTATGCAGATCTCCAGTTGGGCATGTTATATTAATATTATTGTAAGAGCTCTGCATGACTGAATTGCTCTCTATTGCTGCCCAAAAGATATTCCAATTATAAAGTGGATATTTTGGCTCAGCTTTTGAATTTTTTTTAATTGAGGCTGTCTAATATATGGTGGGTGCCCCTAAAGGTATTTAAACAAATCCTGCACTGCTACATGTCTGTTACTTGTTAACAGAAAGATCCTTGCACTGAGATTGGGGCTGGCCTAGGTGATTTCTTAAGATCATTTTTCCCATTAAAGTCTAACCAGTAGTAGAAATTGTCAGATTCTGTGGATCCCTCTCCTATCAGTAATCACCAGTTCTGGTCACCATAGGTGTTTATTTTTGTTCTATCAATTTTAGTTTGCAGAAACCCCCCTTAAAATAGCAACATCTAAAGGAATAGAATTTTATCCAAGCAAAAACTCTCATTTCTTTTTTAAAAAGAGACAAAATTATAATACATTAAGCTGCAAATTCAGGGAGCACATTATGAGGGAATAAACTTCCAAATAATTTATTTTCTTTGATCTGCTGTTTGAACACACACACTCACGTACACACGCATCACCCACTTACATATTGAGTTCCTTTCTGACCAGCCTGTTTGTCTTCTATGGCTCCTACAGTAGCGGAGGTTGCCTTCTTGCCATTACTCAGGACATTCTTCTCTCCGGCTTTCCCTTCCACTTCACTGGGAAGCTTGACATCACCCACGCCCAGCGCCTCGGTCTTGTATTTCTTCACAAATTGCTCCATCTGCTTCACCTCATTAGGTGTCAGCTCATGGCATTTGGAAGGGTCCTGATCATGAGCAGGCAGCTGCTTGGCCAACTGTTTCTTGCGGTACTGAGCCCCTTCCGAGCCAGCCACAGGCTGCTTCTCCTTTGGAAGCATCTGCATATATTGCCTCGCCTAAAGAGTGAGGAGAGAGGACTAAAATTAATGGTCCATTGGATTCCAGCTTTCTAAACAAAAAATGAAAGGAGATTAGGAGTGCTCTGTAGAAATTGCTCATCTTCAGGGGAAACGGAGAACAAGATGTGGATGGGGGAGATAGAGTTGCTAAGTCACCAGAATTTAGATTTAAGGTTATAAAAGTGTGGCTTTCCTCCACTGTCACTCAGTACTAACACTGAACACTTTTAGCTATTAATTAGATTTTATCCTAACTATGATTTGCTGTTGGTCTCCTGACAACAGAAGCATTATTTTCTCCCTCAAAATAGGTTTTTTTCTAATAACAAAATATAACAAATCTGACAAATATCTTCACAGAGTTTCTTAAATAATCCCTAAAACCTAACCCTTTAAGGTTTACAAGTGCTTCTGTTTTAGATCACCCAGCATGACATTATATAAACTTAAGATTGAAGCACTAAAAGGAAAAAAGAAAAATCCCAAGGCTATCCAACTAACTTGTCTAGAATAATTTAATAAACCAGAGGGAGCTTTTTCTTTTGGTTGACAATACTGAATTTATTCTGACCATATACAGTAACAGAATTGTGCATGCTTGAGTGCTTTTCCTCAGCATTTAAGTGATGACATAGGTTCATGGGTTTTTTCCCAGTGTGGTGTCCCATTTCAGAATGTCATTTTAAAATGGTTCATTTGAGGATTCATCAATCATCTTAAGTGGCAGGGATGCCTCCAATGTAATACTTACTCCTAACTATGAGCACAAACTCACCTCCCCTTCCTTTTTAGTCTCACTCAAACACTATTATTTTTCTTATGTCCATGCTGCAAACCAATTGCACTCGCTGCTTGAAGAGAAACATGCCCTCAGAAAACCAGGAAAATAAATTCCTCTTATCTGCACATTCAGTCATTAATTGTAGCTGAGACAATTATGCCATTTGCATATTACATTCCTTATATATACTTTCTGCCTGCCAAGAGAGACTATTCCTGACTTGCTTGTCTCCTTCCAACTCCACCATAAGCAGAAAGGATAAGTATTCCTCACTAACATATGAGTCTTTATGATAATAAATTGATATCTCACCAAGGTTTGATTCTGAACAGGAGGTGCCCATTCGTAAGTTACTGTATTGATGGACACATTCTTCTTGACTGTCATGGGATTAGTCAGTATCATTACATTACGTTTATACATAGGGATACCATCTGATTTCAGCTTTGCAATTAGAGTTGTATACTTTGTATCCTCAAAGAGCTTTCCCACTTTGCGGTCATCTTCATTACTGGTGGGAACATCATGTTCCTCTTGCCCACACTTGCAATTTCGACATATTTTTCTAGGTTCAAAAGAGAAGCATAATTTAGACAACATAGATACATGGAAATAGAACTGGTCTTGTACAGTTGCAAGAAAAAGTATGCGAACCCTTTGGGATTATGTGGAGTTTTGCATGAATTGGCCATAAAATGCGCTCTAAACGTCATGTAAGTCACAACAATAGAAAAACACAGTCTGCTTAAAATAATACTACACAAACATTAGCTGTTGTCATGTTTTAACTGAACATAAGATGGAAACATTCACAGTGCAGGGTGGAAAAAGTATGTGAAACCCTAGCCTAATGACTTCTCCAAGAGCTAATTGGAGCCAGGAGTGAGCCAACCTTGACTCCAACCAGTGTGATGATATTGGATGTGTTGCTGACAGCTGTCCTGCCCTTTAAAAACACACACCTGTTTTGGGTTTACTGGTCTCAAGAAGCACTGTCTCATGTGAACCATGCCTCGCAGAAAAGAGCTCTCAGAAGACCTATGATCAATAATTGTTGACTTGCATGAAGCTGGAAAGGGTTACAAAAGTATCTCCAAAAGCCTTGATGTTCATGTGTCCACGGTAAGATAGACTGTCTACAAATGGAGAAAGTTTAGCACTGTTGCTACTCTCCCTAGGTGTGGTCGTCCTGTAAAAATGACTGCAAGAGCACAGTGCATAATGCTTAATGAGGTAAAGAAGAATCCTAGAGTGTTAGCTAAAGACCTACAAAAATCTCTGGCACATGCTAACATTTTTGTTGACACATCTACAATAAGGAAAAGATTAAACAAGAATGGAGTACATGGGAGGACACCACGGAGGAAGCCGTTGCTGTCCAAAAAAAATATTGCAGCACGTTTGAAGTTTGCAAAAGAGCATAATAATAATAATAATAATAATAATAATAATAATAATAATAATAATAATAATAATAATAATAATAATTTAATTTAATTTCTATACTGCCCTTCTCTCGAAGGACTCAGGGCGGTGTACAGGGCAATAAATACAATAAAAATACAATGTACAAAAGTTAAGAAAGAATTAAATATTGTAGCCCAATTACAGTAAAAATCAATAAAATTAATATTAAAATACCCCAAACCCATCAGACCAGGCCGGCTTGTTCAAATAAGTAAGTTTTTAGGTCACGGTGGAAGGAGCGAAGGTCAGGAGCCATCCGGAGCTCAACCGGTAAACGGTTCCAAAGGTCTGGCGTGCCCACAGAGAACGCCCTCCCCCTGGGGGCTGCCAGTCGACATTCTCTGACCGACGGCACCCTGAGGAGGCCCTCTCTGTGGGAGTGCACTGGACGAAGGGAAATTGATGCCGGCAGCAGTTGCTCCCGTAAGTAATCCAGACCAATGCCATTTAGGGCTTTATAGGTCATCACCAGCACCTTGAATCTCACCTGGAGGGCAACCGGAAGCCAATGCAGCTCGCGGAGTAGAGGTGTTACATGGGAGTATCTGGAAACCCTCACCACCACTCGCGCGGCTGCATTCTGCACCAACTGAAGCCTCCGAGTAGTCCTCAAGGGCAGCCCCATGTAGAGAGCATTGCAGTAGTCTAAACGAGAGGTCACGAGCGCATGAGTGACTGTACACAAGGCATCCCGGTCCGGATAGAGCCGCAACTGGTGCACCAGGCGAACCTGGGCAAGGGCCCCCTTAGTCACAGCTCCTATATGATCTTCCAAGGAGAGCTGTGAATCTAGAAGGACACCCAAGTTGCGAGCCCTATCTACGGGGGGTAATAACTCACCCCTCATAATTAGAGGTGGAATAATCTGAATTTCCCGAGATGCCGGCACGTACAACCACTCAGTCTTGTCGAGATTGAGCCGAAGCCTGTTCCTCCCCATCCAGACCTGAACCGCCTCCAGGCAACGGATCATCACATCGAGGGCATCACTGGGGTGGTTTGGGGATTAGAGATGAAAAGCTGGGTATCACCAGCATATTGATGATACCCAACCCCAAAACCACGAATGATCTCACCCAGTGGCTTCATATAGATGTTGAACAGAAGAGGCGAGAGGACCGACCCGAGGGACTCCACAAACGAGAGGCCTCGAGGTCGACCTCTTCCCTCCTGTCAACACCTACTGCAAACGTCCCAGGAGGTAGGAGGAGAACCACTGCAAGACAGTGCCTCCCAGTCCCAAACCCCTGAGATGCCTCAGTAAGATACCATGGTCGATGGTATCGAAAGCTGCTGAGAGGTCTAATAGGACTAGGACAGAGGAGCAACCCCTGTCCCGAGCCCGCCAGAGATCATTCACCAGCACGACCAATGCTGTCTCCGTGCTGTACCCGGGCCTGAAACCCGATTGGTACGGGTCCAGATAATCAGCTTCCTCCAGGACCAGGGGAAGCTGATGCGCCACCACACTCTCAACAACCTTCGCCAGAAAGCGAAGGTTGGAGACCAGACAAAAGTTATTTAACACAGCTGGGTCCAAGGCAGGCTTCTTGAGGAGAGGTCTCACCACCGCCTCCTTCAAGACGGTGGGGAAACTACCCTCACTCAAAGAAGCAGATATGACTGCCTGGATCCAGCCTCGTGTCCCATCCCGAGCCGAATAAACCAGCCAGGAGGGGCACGGGTCCAATAAACATGTGGTGGAGCTCAGCTTCCCCATAATTCTGTCCACATCTTCCAGAGTCACAGGATCGAACTCCTCCCAGATGACATCACCAAGACCGCCCATGTCCTCACCGTCAGACTCTCCCCAGTTGGAGTCGGTCCAGATCCGAGCGATTTTGTCCAACAGATGTTGGCTAAACTCCTTGGCATGACCCTGCAAGGGCTCCTCCCTCACCTCCTGATTAAGGAGGGAGTGGGTCACCCTAAACAGGGCGGCCGGGTGATTATATGCAGATGCGATGAGGGTAGCAAAGTAATTAGACCTTGCCGTCCTCATCGCCGCGAGATAAGACCTCATACAGGACCTTAGTCACAGCTCTCTAGGCCCCGTCTCCGACGCTTCATCTCCCGGAGCTCCATGGAGAACCATGGAGCCCACTGGGATCTGCACCGGGTCAGGGGCCGCATGGGTACAACTCGGTCGAGTGCCTCTGTGGCTGCCTTTTCCCAGGCTTCCACTAGGGCATCGGCTGAACTGTGAGCGAAGGCGGCAGGTGGGGACTCAAGCATGGCCTAGAACCGCTCAGGGTCCATTAAGCACCTAGGGCGGAACCATCTTGTTGGTTCAACGACCCCACAACGGGGAGTGGCAAAACGGAAGACCAGCGGACGTTCCACAGCAGTACTGGCAAAATATACCGTGGACAGATGAAACCAAAATCAAGTTGTTTGGGAAAAACACACAACACTATGTGTGGAGAAAAAAAGGCACAGCACACCAACATCAAAACCTCATCCCCAGTGTAAAACATGGCAGAGGGAGCATCATGGTTTGGGGCTGCTTTGCTGCCTCAGGGCTTGGACGGATTGTTGTCACTGATGGGAAAATTAATTCCAGAGTTTATCAGGACATTTTGCAGGAAAACGTACAACCATCTGTCCGCCAGCTGAAGTTCCGCAGAGGATGGGTGATGCAACAGGACAATGACCCAAAGCATACAAGTAATTCAACAAAACAATGGCTTCAACAGAACAGAATACGCCTTCTGGAGTGGCCCAGTCAGAGTCCTGACCTCAATCCGATTGAAATGCTGTGGCATGACCTTAAGAGAGCGATTCACACCAGACATCCCAAGAATATTGCTACACTGGAACAGTTTTGTGCAGAGGAGTGGTCCAAAATTACTCCAGATCGTTGTGCAGGTCTGATCTGCAACTACAGGAAACGTTTGGTTGAGGTTATTGCTGCCAAAGGAGGGTCAACCAGTTATTAAGTCCAAAGGTTCACATACTTTTTCCACCCTGCACTGTGAATGTTTCCATCTTATCTTCAATTAAAACATGAGAACAGCTAATGTTTGTGTAGTATTATTTTAAGCAGACTGTGTTTTTCTATTGTTGTGACTTACATGACGTTTAGAGTGCATTTTATGGCCAATTCATGCAAAACTCACATAATCTCAAAGGGTTCACATACTTTTTCTTGCAACTGTACAACTTATTCAGCCCAGCAGAATCCCAATTGTAATTATGACATACAGTCATCACAAATATAGGTCCACTTTTCTTTACTGCTGAAATTTATTATTTAGTAAAAACTATGAACAAATGTCCAGAAAAACCAAAGAAGTTTCTCAGTTACCTACAATTACTAGAAGCCTTATTATTTGTTTTATCATCTAATGAGTGGTGGAATCCAAGATGTTCTCTGAGCTTGATTGTTTTCTTGCAGATATTTAATTACCCCAAAAGGTAACATCTTCAGTGCTAGAAGGGTGTAGGATTTACTTTAATTCAGCACTGAAGATTGTATCTAGTTGGGTAAAGAAATTTCTGCAAGAAAAAAACCAAGCTCATAGAGCATTAAGCACTCAATAGTTTAACCCTGAACCACAGATATTTCTTCTATGAGCATCTAATGCAGGCATGTCAAACTGCCGGCCCACAGGCTGGATGTATCACACTGAAACCGTGCCCACCCCATTACCGGCAATGGAGAAAAAGTCGCAATATGTAGTGTGACGCCACGTGACATTGCGAGTTTGACATGCCTGATCTAGTGAGTCTTGACAAGTACTTTTAAGTAGCATCCAAATTTCAGTACTTGCCCTTATGGGAGGTAGTATGAGTTTCTTACTTGTTCTGTTATTAATAAGTAGCCAAAGGGAGGGGGCCGGGGGGGGTTACTGGATTTTTAACACAGAGATGCTATTTGTGAATTGAATGGTTATATAAACTTGTTAAATAAATAAAGTTATATATAGGGAAGAATGAAACAGCATTTGATGTTTGTTGTTCTATAATTTAAAGCTACCAATTTTATTGTATTTTCTTTATCCTTAGTTTTTATAACACACTTAACTGATTTTTGTCTCAATTTACAATTTTTAAACTATAAGTTTTCCTTCCAAATTATATTTAAATACAGAAGAGGATATGCACTGTTTTCCAATTTACATCCAAACAATTAGGAAAATAATAGTTACATTTCAGCAAAATTTAAAATGAACTATGTTGATAATCATTTTAATTTAGGTCAGTACATACCAAGGCAAAGACAAAACAGGACTTTTCAAAACTATTGATTCTGAGATTAAATTGTTATGCTTAATTTGGGGACAGTATCCCTTTCAATAATGAGAGGCAGACAACAGTGGAATATAGATCTGCCTCTGCTTTTTGCTTATGGTCACCACACAAAGTTCTGTTTGATCACCATAACCAATCTGATCCAGCAGGTATATTTTTATGTTTTTATTATTAACAGCAATTTGGAGTCTCTTCTGCACAACACAAATCTCCCCAGATTTCTGAAAATGTTCAAAATATAAAGATTTTATTCACATTCTTCTTTCTATGATGTGAACAGCAACCAAGATTCCAAAATCTGAAAACATTGAAGTGCAGGCCATATATGGTCCAAGAATACCAAATTGTATACCTTATCCAAAAATATTTTTTTGATGATCACAATTATGCAGATTTAAGGCCTTTTACATCATTAGTCACATAGCAGTAATATAAATTCCTGAACTGGTATGTTAGGAACTTTCCTTATAACTAAATGGAGTTTTTTCTCCACATCTATAGCAAAAAATATAGTGTAACAAGTATTATACTCCCATCTAGTGGAAAAATATTAAACTGTAGGTTTTAAAGCAAATCGTATACCTCTCTCTCTGTGTGTGTGTGTGTGTGTGTGTGTGTGCGTGCGCGCGCGCGTGTGCATGTCTTTTTCTCTCTCTGTGTCAGCTTTATGGCCTTCACTAAACATACCTGATTTGAAACATGTCCAATTGTGTGCCTGTAAATGCCACAGTTTACTGCATAGATACACAGTGTGATGCTGTAAGGCACTAATGTGCTTGTAGACCCATTATTTGATACTTATCTCCCACCTATTTCATTAGATTATTTCCCTGTAAAGAGGACCAATTTCAAGCATAATCTTTATTTCCAAAAATGATGCTGAACCTTCCATATCCCACAGAGACATTATTAAAACATAAAAGTAAGTAGCTGCAGCCCAACATATTTGCAAGTATGCCCATTTGATAAGGGGATGTTTTCTGTTTGGAACCACCAATTATGCTGGCCATTTTGGGGAAGGATCCATTACATACTCTAAAAATTCCAAATATAGAGACTCTCCAAACTTCATTCCCTTTTTAGTATTATATCAAAACAAAGGTTATTTATTAAAATTTAATGCCTTATATAATCAGATTTTATCTGCATTTCTCTCTGTCTCTGTCTCTGTCTCTGTCTCTGTCTCTGTCTCTCTCTCTCTGTAAGTATACAGAATTTTACCTCCAGAAGTGTAGCTCAAATCCTTCACATTTATCTTTACATTTTAAACATGGGGCTCCAAATCCTTCTTCATGTCCTAAGCCCATCTAGAGTGAGAGAAACAGAGAAGGGGGAAAAACAGTTTTAGCATAATATTATTGTAAGGCATATGATATCTTTTACTGGTGGGGCAAACAGTGGCATACTTCCAAAATAAAATAAAAAACTTGCCACTTTGGCATTGCAATGAAATAAATCATGCTCTGGTGCTTTATTTGGGTATCCATAAATGATTATTATCATGATAAAGAAGTTAAAATGAAGAAAAAAAATATACAACACATTTTTCTGATAGCAGATGCTGGTATGTACATATGCAACGGACACTTTTCCATTAAAGGCTAGATTTTAGAAGAATACTCATTAATAGTCTGCCTGTACATTTAAGCATACAACATTCAATTTTGTTAATGTACAACTAGTCTGATACTCAATACCTAAAAAGAGTCAAAGCAGAGCATAATCTGTACTACAAACTAGATTAAAAATAGGAATCTGAGCATGGTAATCTATTCTTGAAAGGATTTTGAACAATATCTTGTTATATAAATAGTCATTGCTGTCATCAGCCATTCAGCTGTGTCTGACCCTGGGCCTCTCTATGGATCAGTACTCCATGCATGCCCCTCTGTCTCACATTGCCTCCTTCAGATCTGCCATCATCATCTTGGTGTCATCCTTTATTATGTCCAGCCAACAGGTGGCCCCTTCTCCTTTTTCTGATCACTCCTAGCATGGTTGACTTTTTGAGTAAGTCAGCTCTCATGACATGATCGAAGTATAACAGCCTCTGTTTGGCAATCTTGATTTCAAGTGATATTTTGGTGTAATAAAAATATAATATAAATATAAAAAATATATTTTACTATTTATATTTTATTTATATAAATAGTACTTAGTATTAATTCAGCTTGGCCTTGTATGTTTAACATCTGTAGATTTTTCCACATAAAATTAAATCATTTGTAATATATTGTAAAATCCAACCAAATTCTGGTTGGAATTTAGGAAGTATACAGGTAGTCCTCATTTAGTAATCACAGTTGGAACTGGTAACTTGGTTGTTAAGTGAAATGGTCACTCAGTGAAACTGCAACTATGCTCATGATCTTACTTCAACTTTCCCTTGATTTAAGGTAAAGGTTCCCCCGCACATGCGTGCTAGTCGTTTCCGACTCTAGGGGCCGGTGGTCATCTCCGTTTCATAGCCGAAGAGCCAGCGTTTGTCCGAGGACGTCTCCGTGGTCATGTGGCTGGCATGACTAGACGCCAAAGGCGCACGGAACGCTGTTACCTTCCCACCATAGTGGTCCCTATTTTTCTACTTGCATTTTTACATGCTTTCGAACTGCTAGGTTGGCAGAAGCTGGGACGAGTAACAGGCGCTCACTCTGTTACGCGGCACTCGGGATTCGACCCGCCAAACTGCTGACCTTCTGATCGACAAGCTCAGCGTCCTAACCCACTGAGCCATCCCTTGATTTACTGAACTGCAAAGCCTGAGAATTTATCATTTTTCATCACCACTGTACTTGTGAATCATTGCTAAACAGGATATTGTTAAATATAACTCTAAAAAATTGTCAGTTATTAATAGTTGTCAGAAACCAGTACTTTTGAACAGTTAATTGGGCTATTTGGAGATGGAGCAGGAAGAGAATGGTACTTTCAGACTTGCAAGACTGATATCAGCCTCAGATGAGCCAACTCTATTTTATTGTAATGATACATTGACAAGTACTTGCAAATCTGAAAGTACAATTCTCCTTCTGCTCCTTTATTGCTTGGAAAACTAGCGAGGGTCTCTTCTGAGCCACTTGCCTCACTCACTATCAAGCCATGGGCTATGTTATCTCTTATCTGACAGTTTGGTGGCAGCATCTCTTCACTCAGTCTCCCAAGGTCTTTCTCACATATTCCACTATTACATCAAACCGCCATAGTCCTTTTACTGTAGCAGTGAATTGTAAAGAAGTCCTCTGAATGGTTTGCAGATCAAAAGGTATTAGAAAGTAGTTATCATAGCTAATTCTGAACTGTGTAGATAAATAATAAAATCAACCAGAACTCAAAAAAGATACCCCGCTCCAGCCCAGGATGGAGCTGTAATTTTGGTCACTATCACACTATCGTCTTTTTAGGGACACAAGTCATCACAAGTGAAATAAAGAAAATCCTTTCTTTATTTGGAATATCTGATCTATGAAGTAAACCACACAACTCTGAGACCAGCACACTGCATTTCAAACAATCACGGTTATTTATTTAGCAATACATTTATAGCATAATAATGTGAACTGAACTGTATTAAACAGCTTATACCATACTGTTATAAACAATTTATAGTATAATAATATAAAATGAACTGTTTAGATGCTATATTGTTTTAAACTGATTTATTGTAATAATTACTATATTTATATACTGTTTTAGTCAATAGATTTTAATCAATACAGAAAAGCAACAGTGATTAACAGTCTACCATTTTTCTTAATTCAGGAATTTATTTTGCAGTAGAAATGATTAATCCATCCTCAGCATAAAATGTGTGCAAGTGCTTGAGTAAAACCTTTCCACACATGAATATAATTTAAAACCTCTGCAGAATTTATGTTCTATAACAGGCATGTCAAACTCGCAACGTCACGTGACATCGCGCGACGTATCGGAACTTTTTCCCATTGCCGAAAATGGGATGGGCGCGGTTTCTCCATGACGTTCCGGCCCACGGGCCGGCAGTTTGACACCCCTGTTCTATAACAATGTTTGAGCAAGCAGATTTAGGAGGCAGAAAAATTAACTTTTTTTCTGGAAACAAACAATATATGCTACTGCAGTCAACAAGTGGATTTATTTTGATTTAACTACATTGAACTTTGAATGCCTTTTAAAAAGCTTCAGGAAAAGCAGATCTCAAGCATTGCTACATTTGTCATCATTGTGATTACTTGCCTCAGAACATGTGTTATAATTGCTAGAAACTATATATTGGACTGACATGGAATTATTTCTGAACACTAAAACTAATTTTCCAATGTATCCAAAATTATAACAAATTGGCCCATGCAACAGCCTAACAGAGGATGGAATTAATTTCTCCATAAATGGAATCATGGAAGAAACTAAGATACATAGGTCATTTGAAATGTTGCCAGAAGAGATTTCTGTATGTCAGTTGCTAAAAATTCTAAAAACATCTGGCATTTTAAACATGTCTAGTCAGATTTTAAACCTGACGGCATATGAAAGGCATTATAAGTGGACTGATTGAAATCATCTGCTTCACAGTGTCTTCATGACTAAAATATTACTTTAGAGCCTAGTGTTGTAAATGGTTACAGCCAACCTAATGTTTGAAGAAACAAAGGGCTTGATTTAATCAGCTTGGAATGCTCTAGGGGGGTGGGGTCAGCACTAGTCGACTTCTACATTAAACTGTGTTGTCTTCAGTCTTTATCTGGCCTCACTCAAATGAATCTTACCTTGACTTTTGCATGGAAGATATGCCGCCATGTTAAGCTAGGTATTCCTAGCTTAACATGGCTAGTTTTACCTCACCCCCCAAATCAGCCTTCTGAACAGATTGCGCTCCATGTTGCTTCCTGGGAGCCTCAAGGAAATTACAGAGAGTAACATCTTGAAAGCATGGTCTCGCCTGGAAGCAACTCTTGAATTCTGTAAAGATATAACTTGGGGAGTCCCAGTTACTCTGGGCTGGACTGGGTTTGACACAAAGTTTAAGAGGAAAAGCATCCTAACCAGCATCCTGTCCTCAGTTGGATGGCTGTAACTTGCAGGAACCACAAGCCCAGACTACACATCTGCTTTACACTCTACATCCTAACCAGAAATTGAATCCATCCGCTCCTTTATTCTCCTATCCTTACAGCTTCAATCTTACCAGCCTTTCCACAAGGGAGAGTAGATTTGTCAATTTGTTGCAAAACCCAGATCACAGCCACAGAGACTGAAACAATCACGTGTCCTGCCACAAGAGACTACAGAAATGATACCATGACACCAAAGCTCCACACATCCCATTTGAACATCTTAGAGCAAGTAATCTGTTACTGCAGGACTCTCATATAACCTCACAATGTTAGGAATATACAAGCTGATGCCTATTATTTTCTTCTGTCCTGCGGAATAAGAAAATGCTATCCAGCCCCTTCAGCCAGTGATCATGATTTCCAATAATGGAAGATAAGATGAGATGAGAAAAAACCGCTTTCAGGGTTTTTTTGAAGAACTGGATCAGGTTGTCATCAAAGAAGAACTATTGTTTCAACTTAAGAATGAAATGAATGAATTTTCACTTTTTTCTTTTTGTGTTGTATCTTCCATATTGTGAAAAACTATAGAAAGGACTATTTTCCTAGGAATATTTTGGATCAAATGGGAATGAGGGAGAAATTAATTAATTGATCTGAATTATCCACGGTTACCCCACTGCAATTCAACAGACTTTTGGTGGCTTACAGATACAGTATAATAAAAATAGAAAAAATACTAAACTATAAAAACCATAAAACAGGCAATGCAAAAAGACCCATCCTCCAGGAGGAGGCTACTTCAAGGTCTAATACCACTACCAAGAAACAATTCTGAGCATTGAACTCCTGGCCTCCTGAAACTGGAGAACAATCAATTGCCAACTCACCTACCAATGTTCAGGCCAATTTCTGTGGAGAGAGGTTGTCCCGTAGGTAGCTTGGTTTGAAGCCATACAAGTTGTCAGTAGCACTTTTGATTGCACCCAGAAGCTAAAAGGGGAATCAATGCAAGGCTCACTGGCAGTGAAAACTGCCAGTGAGCATCCAGGTGACTGTATGCTGTATCAACTAAAACATCTTGAGGGAACATGGTGGTGCAGTGGCTTAATGACACTGGGAATGTCAGCCAGAAATGGTTTGCACTCTGACAGTTCAAGCTTGGCTCTGTGAGTTCCCCGCATCTGACTGTTAGCTCCTGCCCTCCCAGCAGTTTGAAAGCATGCAATATTGTGAGTAGATAAATGGGTACCACTTTGGTGGGAAAAATCTAGCTGTGACCACATGAATGGAGAGAGGAAGCCAGTGATGGACCCTGGCCAGACGCTAGGAGGTGAAGGCGTGACTAGAGTGGCAGAGGAGCCTGGAAGAGCCAGGTGCTAACTAATTAGTGTAAAGATAGTTTGTCCCCCGCTGTGCACCAAGGATTGACATGCAAGTGCTGATGAACTACTAATCTAGGCTGTTAGACTGCATTGTGTCTACCATGTGTATATTTCCCTGACTTTGTATGCCAAAATAAATAAGAAGCTTCTCAATGGTTTTTAAAGGTAGACCAATGTAGGCTGCATTGCACTAATCTAGATGTGTGATGATGAGGGCAGGAGTCACTGTCAAAAGGACCTCTTATCCCAGGAAAATCTGCAACTGAAACTGCAATGAGTCCTGCCCATGGCTCCCATCTACTGCTTTAGTGTGAATCCAAAAGGACCCCCAAGTCATGGATCTACTCCTCCCTGTCCAAAGTAATCATTGGGCTTGAAAGAGAACCCCAATGCACAAAGAGCAATTCTGTCTTGCTTGGGTTCAGTTCCAACTTGGTCTTCTTAATCTCCTCAGCAGCATCCTCAGTATGGCCTGGGGCTGTGATATAAAGCTAGGCATCATTGGCAAACATGATACTAAAACCACAAACTGCCAGATGACTTTTCCCAACAGCTTCATGTAGAAAGCAGAAGGGAGAGGATGGACCACTGCATTAGTCCATAGGGAAGCAGTTCTCTAATTGACTGGTACAATCTGCTAAGGAGTGTCTGCCCTGCAGGCAGTCATAACAAAGGTCATTCACTTGAGTAAACAATGCAATCTTGGTCTCATGCCCAGGCCTGAACCCTGATTCATGGGTCAGAACAATGTATTTCACCTATGAAGCTCAGTATGGTTAGAGATTGAATGGTGTTGTCTAACGTGGATGGACCTAAGAGGCCTCTTAAGAAGGGGATGCACCATGGCCTCTTTCAAAACCACAGGCATGTTCTCCTCTCACAAGCGTTAATAATCTCTTGGTTGCAGGAAATCCCTTCCTTCTGCCACCCAAAGGATCCAGGGCTGAGGAACCAGCTTACAAATAGCCTACAGATAGCCAAGGTCACCCTGCAGATGAACCTATTCATTTCCTCAGATAATATGCCTAAGAGAATTCTCCAAGCACCAAGCTATACCCTGGCCAAGTAGAGTCCAGACTGAGTTTAGTCTGCATTTGAATTTTGTATTTTTGAAACAAGGTTATAATATTAAAAAATCAACACTGTTTGCACTTGAAAATGCAGTTTGCAAACCAGATACATACACACATACATGTATGTATACACATATGTATACATACCCACACACATACATACCCACAACACATATATACATAGACAAATATATTGTGTTTGTGTGCACGGACGCACATTGTTTGTAAAAATGATGTACATCTGGGATATTCCCTTTTTCTTATTGTAGTATTTGCAAGAAATGTTATTTCCTTCTTCACATTTTTGAAAACTTAAAAGGATACCAGGGATGATAGCCTGGACAAATGTAGGCTAATTTCTAAAGCAAGGCAAAGTAAATAATTTGGTTATCCAGCTGAGGATGTTCAGTGCTCTCTGGAAAGTGCCTTTCTAAAAGCAAACTCGATCCTATTCTGGCATCTTTTTCACCAGTATTATTATTGAGCCATTATTCAGAATTCAGAGAGTTGAAGCTCACACGGCTAAATGTGGCCAAGGTCCAGAAGTGAAAGAATACATGAACATACATAGAAAGGCTGAAAGAGATATAGCTAGTAAACACTATATGAATATAAACACTATAGAGCCCTTCTTTGTTCAATAAGGTTTTAAATAGATGGAAACAATTTGTTACCTTGGCTTTTGGGATGAACATTTGGTTTCTTTTAAAGCTTACCCTTTCATGTTATTATTTTATGCTCTTAAGTTATTTTATTAGACAGATTCCTTGCTTGTAAGCATCACCACACAGTTCTTGCTTAGTTCTGCTCTGATACAAGTCCAAGTATAGAAATAAATTGAGGGTTTTCTTGTGATAATGCCACTTCTATAAAATTGCTTGCATAAAATACTAAAGCAATTGTACGTCTGTTAAGAAGAAGATGTTTTCATTTGGCCTCATTTCAGACAAGTTGCACTGAACTCAACTTCAACCCAATAATGGCACTGAACCCAACTTCAGAGTAATTAAAACAGTGATTTCTATGTTTCCTTGTTTCCAAAGTAGCAGACACAAAGCAAGAAGAATTGAGAAAAGCTGTATGAAAAGAATGAACAACTAGCACTTTGCAGTAAATAGGAGTCAAAACTTTATTCTTATACAGTGTTTCCCAGAAAATAAGACCCGGTCTTCTTTTTTTTTTTTTTTGCCTCCAAAAGAGGCACCAGATCTTATTTTCGGGGGGTGTCTTTTCCATGATCTCACCTCACGGCAGCGGAACCAACAGCCCAGCCACTTCTTCTGTGGCCAAAGGAAATGCATTTGCAGCTGGGAATGGAGCTGCAGCCTGTATTTCACCATCAGAGGCCTTCTGGAAAGGCCTCTGCAGCCGAGAACTGAGCTACAGATTGAATCTGTAGTTCGGTTCTCAGCTGCAGTAGCCTTTCCAGAAGGCCTCTGATGGCAAAATGCAAGTGGGTGGAGGGAATCCAGAGCTCCATTCTCAGCTGCAGAGGCATTTCCTGAAGGCCTCTGATGGCAAAATGCAGGCTGGGGAATGCTGCAGAAGAAATGGGCTGGTGAGGCAAGGCAGGTGTCAATTCATGGGAGGCCTCGCTGCATTGGCAAGCGGGTGTGGGGTGCATGGGGCACCCCCACACCCCACCTTGATTTTTAGGTGTGCGCCTCACCCCAAAACTAGGGCTTATTTTTGGGGTAGGGCTTATATTTCATCCACCCCCAAAAATCAAGCTAGGGCTTATTTTGGGGGTAGGTCTTACTTTTGGGGAAACACAGTATGTTAAACAGCCTTGTACTATATGATTAAGCCAGCTTGCATTTCTGACTCTCTTCATTTTAATTTTTCACACATCCAAGAATATACCTCAAGTCAAAGATTTATCATCTGAATAGAAATATTTATTTGCCAAAGAGAGGGACCCATGACTGTGCCAGTTTCTTTTTTCCTGAGATAAACTATGTAAGCTTCACATGCAAATTGGCCTGTGTCTGTGACCTGATGACATATATTATGGAGGTCACCAATGTTACAGATGGTAACATAGACTCCAGCCTGGAACAAAAGCTGATCTAGGAAGCATTTAATAAAAGATGAACTGGATTGATTTTGACAGATTTATGGTGAATGCGATATATTCTGGGGAATATATAAAATGTCTATGTGCATACATATTATTATTATTATTATTATTATTATTATTATTATTATTATTATTATTATTATTCAATTTCTATACCGCCCTTCTCCCGAAGGACTCAGGGCGGTTAACAGGGCATATATAAATAACAATACAAAAGTTAAAAAGAAATTAAACAAATGCCCAATTAAAATACAATAACAATAAAAACAGTAAAGAAAACCCATTAAAAAACCCTAATATTCCCCATCAGGCCAGACCAGCTAGTTCAAATAAGTGGGTCTTCAGCCCGCGCCGGAAGGAGCGAAGGTCCGATGCCATCCGGAGCTCGACCGGCAGTTGGTTCCATAACACCGGAGCGCCCACAGAGAAGGCCCTGTGGGCCACCAGTCAACATTCCCTGACCGGAGGCACCCTGAGGAGGCCCTCTCTGTGGGCACCCACAGGGCGGAGGGGAGTTGACGCCGGCAGCAGGTGGTCCTCGAGGTACCCCGGACCCATGCCATGTAAGGACTTAAAGATCATAACCAAAACCTTGAACCTCACCCGGAAGACAACTGGTAACCAATGTAGCTCGCGGAGCAAAGGTGTAACATGGGAGTATCGGGAAACTCCCAAGACAACTCTCACGGCCGCATTCTGTACCAGTTGGAGCCTCCGAGTGGTCTTCAAGGGAAGCCCCATGTAAAGAGCATTGCAGTAGTCCAGGAAAATACACAAATTCATATATTTGTACAAACATACTATATACAAAAACACAGACACACAACTTTTAAATTATATATAATAGAAAAAACTTTATTTGTGGAATAGCTCTGACTAATTTTAAAGACATTCCTGGCATTTAAAAACATCAATAGAAATGTGTTTATTAATTACTGATCTTTAAAACATATTGATATTTAGGCTCTATCCTTCCAAACCATGTATTGCTCAGGGCACGCCCATTTTTTTTCCTGAAAAGAATGATTCAAGCTTATTGTTGAAAATCAACAATCTCCCTGAGATTACATCCATAAATTGATGTCATGCTTATGATTTTATCTTTGTCAACCCCTCCCTACATCCAAGATGATTTCACTGCTTTACATACTATTAGGTGAAATAAAACAATGTGAGAGACTATGGATTTTTCTCATAGGTAATTAGGCAAGGCATTTTAAACAATGTAGATCCTACACTTGAACTCTATGACATTTACTGCTGAAAGGTTAAGATGTCTGTTGAGGGTGACAGAAACATTCAGGATTCTGAGAACATATTGTGGTTCTTCTTGTAAAATGGCTACTATGGGGAAATAACTCTATGAAAAGTACAGATTTCTACCAGGCCCTTTTTTCTGCACTGCCCTTTGCAGTCCTTCAGCTTACTTTCATCCTTTTTCTGGGTAGATGATAAATAAAGGCAAGTCTCTTTAAGTGTAGCCCCACTCTGATGACTTTATAGACATATTAATGTAGGTATTTTGATAACAATACAGAAGCAGTTTATCATTTCCTTAGTGAAGTACAGTATGTATTTTTGATTTTACAGTCTAGTCTACAACTTTGGAATGTTTTGGAAGTTTTCCACCCAAGTATTAACTAGGTGTGATTATGCTTATTTTTCTAACATAGCAGAGGTCAGTATAGTTACAAATCTATCAGTAGATTATAGCCATCTAAAATAAAATGTTATAGTTTGCATCTCTCTCATTATTTGAATTATACTTGATTTGGACTCAAAAGAAGACTGCTTTTAAAACAGCAAACAGTCTTAGTTAATTCTCGCTCATTATTTTACATCTATTTGAGAAAAAATATTTTCCACAGTATTGTTGTATTGCTAAAAGTTACCATAATGCCGTGGTGGTGAACCTATGGCTTGCATGCCACAGGTGGCACACAGAGCCCTCTCTGTGGGCATGCGCGCCGTCACCCCGGTCCTAGGCCTTCAGCTGGGTTTTATAAAACCTTTTAGCTTTTGCTGCCATGTGCAAAAAAAAGGTTCAATCAATCAATTTCAACTTCTCACAGGGGAAAAAAAGATCTCGCAAAGTTGGAATTGACTGAACTTTTTAGTCCCACCCAGTCTGCCATTACCACCGCAGCCACGCCCAGCCAATGGGCCATGCCCAGCCAATGGGCCATGCCCAGACAATGGGCCACACCCAGACAATGGGCCATGCCCACTCGGCACCCGACGATATATAAGTGGGGTTTGGGTTGCAGTTTGGGCACTTGGTCTCCAAAAGGTTCTCCACCACTGCCATAACTGATACATTTAATAACAAAATGTCTTTGAATGCATTACACATGCAATGTAGTTTGATGGGTCTCTCTCCTAGAAGATTGGTGAGATTTAACATAGGCAAGACTGGGAAACACTGCTCTGTACAGCAAAGATGAATCTAATTTCTAGATACTTGAACAGAGAAAAGGCAAAATAGAATGACCTGACCAAAAATAAAAACATTCAAAGGAATATAGAAACCTGTTGCTGCTTAGCCTTACATTTTTTTAAAAAAATCAACAAACTCTGATTTTAATATCTTAGCATCGCATCTGAATTTCAGCCAGTTGCTGAGTACCATTTTATGGTTGGGAGAATGTTACTGCATAGGTAGGCAGCTCTTGGGCTACAAATACAATTAATTATATAGTCCGTTCCCATATAGATGCATCGTCCACTATAGCAGGGCTGATAAGATTACTAACATGTATAGCTCAACAACATTAGAGCTGTTCTTAACCTCTGACACAAGCTTTCGGTCCTATATAGGTTTTCCATACATTATTTCTTTTAACTCTCTTTTAGGAAAAACAGGAAGAAAAAGATAAAGACTCCAGTCGTCCCAGGACTTAATTCTTCTACATTCAATTTGACTTCTGCATCATTTTCAAGGGTGACAAGGAATTGTATATCTCATCTTTTTTTAGTTATTATAAGCAGAAACATTTGACAAATAGAATGTCTGACAAGCCATAATAATAAACAGCTTTCTCTGCAAATTTCTAATATTTAGTGTGCTCTATAAAGAAAATTATCTGTAATTTTTAAAAAGCACATTTCACAGCTATATATTTTTTTTAAAAAAAACAAAAGCTTATACAGCAAACTGATGTAGCAAAGTCCATTATTCAGATGCACCTTTCCAGACATTTAATCATAAAATAGATCTAATATTTATGTTGTTTACAAGCCTGAGATTTATATTTATTAGCTTTTCATATCGTGGCCCAAGAACACAGGCCTTCCAAAGAGTTTGTATTGAAGACCACCCACATTTTCAACCAATTTTAACTGCCCTGAGTCCTTCGGGAGAAGGGCGGTATAGAAATTGAATAAATAATAATAATAATAATAATAATAATAATAATAATAATAATAATAATAATAATAATAATAATAATAATTCAGAAACAATAGCAGTAACAATAGTCAGTAAAGAATGCTACAGGACATATGATCTGTTCTTGTCACCCCACCTACCCAAATAAAGCAAAGCTTTTATCTGCCACCAGAGGAAGAAGTTTCATTCAATTTTAATATTTTCTAAGATCCTAACTTTGGGAAGATTCATCTCCAGGTAACATGTGATACAGTCAAAATTAAAGTCATCAATTTGAATAAGGGATGACAAGTTTAACTATTTCAGTGTTTTTAACCTAATGTCTTGAACTACAATATGTGCACAAGATCAGCTCATCTAAAGTCACCAAAGCCAGAAGCAAATGCAAAAATTATAGAAAACATTGACATAAGTTAATCTATTTATCATAGAAACATATGTCTTGATGTCTTTGTACTCAAAGAACTTTTGTTTCTGGAGTCTTCCTGTGTAGATAGGCAGCAGAAATGAAGATAGGTTTCTTTTTATGTTGGGGGTTTGCCTGAGCAACTTTGTTCAGGTAGCATTTTGGACAATATGTAAGTATGCAATTTTATGCCAACATTTCAACATTCCTAACTGAAATGGTTGTACATTATTAAGGGTCCCCCCCCACACACCATTTATATTTTGTATTCAGCTGGAGGAAGTAGGTAATTCAATGTAACTTTTATTTAAAGGAGTGAACAAGATTTACCTCTACCTAAATTATGATCATATTGTACTATATAAACATTTATGTACCATAAACATGCATATAGTCTCACTTTCAACCCAATCAACAGCCAGTCAACCAACCGACCAAATAGTTAGTCTCTACAAAAAGAAAATCATCAATTTCCCCTTCCCAAAACACTATTCTCTGGCTTCGGTGAAAAAGGACTGAAATGGTGGGGTGCCAAATTTGAGACCATGTCAAAGGGCAAGACAAGATTCCAAGGGATTCCGGCATTGCCCAGCGCATGCAGGTAACTTCTGACCAATTACCCAGTTTCCTGACTCACTGTTCTCTTACCTTCTTGATTTTGCTCTCCAAATCCATGTCGGGATCCTCGGCACGGAGAACACGAGATTCCGGGACCAACGGCAATAGAGACGCCTTTTTCCTTCCTCCTCCACCCTTACTGATGATAGAAGGATGTGGTTAGAAAGGAAATGTGTTTCGCGAGATTGCTCCACACGCTAGCTCCTGGTCTCCTTTTGCATCTCTCCAGCTGCTGCGGAGTAGAGTCAAACTTCCGTCTTCTGCGGCAGCGGAGAAAGGAACAAAGGAAGCCCTGCAGCCAATTAAACCCCAGCAGCTTGCAAGTCTGACAGCCAATGGCGGGGCTTCCGAATACCTTTACTCGGCAGGCGGGTTGGCTTTTGCCCGGGGGCAATTCGCGTTTAATTGCGTGCGTTAAGTGAACGCAAGTCAGAGCTTTGGCAGCGGTTTGAGCCAACCGAAGTCTAGGCTTAAAGCGGGACTTTTCGCAGGGTTTCTGAGTCAGTCAATGAATGGGGTGTCAGAGAAGGTCATGGCAAAGGTATTTGCTGACGCAGCCGCCCAGCTCAGCCAATTGCTGCTGGTGCATTTGACTATGTTTTCTTTCTCATCTAAGACGAAGAAAAAACACGAACAATTTATTATTGGATTGGATTGAGGGACGGACTGCTCTTAACGAGATTATTCTTTCTTTTGAAAAACTACTTCCCCGCGTTTGGGTAATTAATGAATCTTTCCCTCCCCCCGCCCCCGCCGCTCTCTTTAATTTTGGACTCAGCTAGATGGCATTGCCTCGCCAGATCTACAAAAGCTAGGCATGGTGGTCCACCCTTAGTAGAGTACAAGAGATACCTTGAAATCTGAAGGCTGTAGAAAATGAAAAATATCAAAAGAAGGTAATGGAAAAATTGCATGGACATACATATGGAGTCATCAGGAGTTGAGTTCTGTTGAAGAAGATATTTGCCTCTCATTTTATATCCTATACCTGTGGTGGTGAACCTATGGCACGCATGCCACAGGTGACATGCAGAGCCCTCTCTCTTGGCATGCACGTTGTCACCCCAATCCTAGGCCTTCAGCTGGGTTTTATAAAACCTTTTCACTGTAGGCCTCCGCCACTGTGTGCAAAATAAATAAATAAATGGTGATGTCCATTTTGCTCTATGAGTTCATGGTGAGGTAATCCTAACCCTAAGTGGAATTTTCGTCCAATGGGATTTTCCCATGTATTTTACCAGGAAACATAGGGCAGCCTAGAAAGGTAACTCCTAACCATACCCAAGCCCTCCGGGTTTGTTGGTGATGTCCATTTTCCTGTGTGAGTTCATGGTGACCTAACGCTAACCCTAAGTGGAATTTTCCTCCAATGGGATTTTCCCATGTATTTTACCAGGAAACATAGATAGGGCAGCCTAGAAAGGTAAGTGCCTGCCTAACCATACCCAAGCACTATGAGTTTCTTGGCGATGTTCATTTTCCTGTATGAGTTCAGGGTGACCTAACTCTAACCCTAAGAGGAATTTTCCTCCAATGGGATTTTCCCATTTATTTTACCAGGAAACATAGATAGAGCAGCCTATAAAGGTAGGTGTCCTCCTAACCATACCCAAGCCCTCCGAGTTTGTTGGCGATGTCCATTTTCCTGTATGTGTTCAGGGCGACCTAACCCTAAATGGAATTTGCCTCCAATGGGATTTTTCCATGTAGTTTACCAGGAAATATAGATAGGGCAGCCAAGAAATTAAGTGCCCTCCTAACCATACCCAAGCACTCTGAGTTTGTTGGCGATGTCCATTTTCCTGTATGAGGTCATGGTGACCTAACCCTAAGTGGAATTTTCCTCCAATGGGATTTTCCCTTGTATTTTACCAGGAAATATAGATAGGGCAGCCTATAAAAGTCAATGTTCTTGTAATCATACCCAAGCACTCCGGGTTTGTTGGCAATGTCCATTTTCCTGTATATGTTTATGGTGACCTAACCCTAACCTCAAGTGGAATTTTCCTCCAATGGGATTTTCCCATTTATTTTAGCAGGAAACATAGATAGGGCCGCCTAGAAAGGTAAGTGCCCTCCTAACCATACCTAAGCCCTCTGAGTTAATTGGCGATGTCCATTTTCCTGTATGAGTTCATGGTGACCTAACCCTAACCCTAAGTGGAATTTTCCTCCAGTGGGCCATGCCCACTTAGCACCCAATGATAACATAAGTGGGTTTTAGGTTGCAGTTTGGGCACTCGGTCTCTGAAAGTTTTGCCATGATTGTCCTATACTTTTGTTAATTGACTTCTTGTATCTGACTGATTTTATGTTCAAAATAAAGCCAAGCTATCTGTCAGCTTCATTCTTAAGTTGCTTGCTGTCAGCTGCCATGACAACAGGGAGGGGGGCAATGGGCAATTAAGGGAGGGAAGCCCACTGGTGGAGACAGAGTTGGTGGAAAAATTTTCATGAAGTTTTCATGTTGCAGATAGTTTGGACTTTGCTTTTGTCTTCAAGTTCGTTTTTTCAAGCTTTGGTATGCAGCAGGCAGAGACAGTATACCTGACTTTCCCAAAACATTTTTTGGCTGTGTGAACTCTGTTTGCTAGTTACAGGGGGGTGGGATTTTGGGTTTGTTACAATTTGATGCTTCACACAGTTTTGCCTCAGATCTTGCCTGAATTAATTGTAGTCACTTCTTTCCAAGTAAAAGAACCTTTTCTCTAAATCTATGGAGTAAAGGGTTTTTCTTTCCTAGGATTTGAGTAGAGGTAGCCCTGAGGCATTAGGCAAGATCTGCTTCAATGGTCAACCCAGAGACAGCAGTCTACCAAGCCTCTAATGTCCAACCACGGGAGTGAACTGGAGGAACCCTGGGCTATGACATCCCCACCACCACCACACTGCAGTTGAGACTAGGCAGATTGGTAAGGGACCTGTAATTTCCCCGCCGTCTTGAAGGAGGCGGTGGTGAGACCTCTCCTCAAGAAGCTTGCTCTGGACCCAGCTGTTTTGAACAACTTTTGTCTGGTCTCCAACCTTCGCTTTCTTGCGAAGGTTGTTGAGAGTGTGGTGGCGCATCAGCTTCCCCTGGTCCTGGATGAAGCGGATTATCTGGACCCGTTCCAATCGGGTTTCAGGCCCGGGTACAGCACGGAGACGGCATTGGTCGCTCTGGTGAATGATCTCTGGAGGGCTCAGGACAGAGGACATTCCTCTGTCCTTGTCCTATTAGACCTCTCAGCGGCTTTCTATACCATCGACCATGGTATCCTGCTGCGGCGTCTCAGGGGATTGGGAGTGGGAGGCACAGTTCTTCAGTGGTTCTCCTCCTATCTCCTGGGACGCTCGCAGTCAGTGTTGGCAGGGGGGCAGAGGTCGACCCCTAGGACTCTCGTTTGTGGAGTTCCTCAGGGGTCGGTCCTCTCGCCTCTCCTGTTCAACATCTACATGAAACCACTGGGTGAGATCATTTGTGGTTTTGGAGTTGGGTATCATCAATATGCCGATGATACCCAACTTTTCATTTCGACCCCAAACCACCCCAGTGATGCCCTCGATGTGATGCCCCATTGCCTGGAGGCGGTTTGGGCCTGGATGGGGAGGAACAGACTTCAACTCAACCCTGACAAGACTGAGTGGCTGTGCATCTCGGCATCCCGGGACATTCAAAATATTCCATCTCTTCGTATGGGGGGAGAGTCCTTACCCCCCGTGGATAGGGCTTGCAATCTGGGAGTCCTCCTAGATTCACGACTTACTCTGGAAGACCATATAGTGGCCGTGACTAGGGGGGCTTTCGCCCAGGTTCGCCTGGTGCACCAGTTGCGGCCCTATCTGGATCGGGATGCCCTGTGTATGATCACTCATGCGCTCGTGACCTCTTGCCTGGACTACTGCAATGCTCTTTACATGGGGCTTCCCTTGAAGACCACTCGGAGGCTCCAACTGGTACAGAATGCGGCCGCGAGAGTTGTCTTGGGAGTTTCCCGGTACTCCCATGTTACACCTTTGCTCCGCGAGCTACATTGGTTACCAGTTGTCTTCCGGGTGAGGTTCAAGGTTTTGGTTATGATCTTTAAGTCCTTACATGGCATGGGTCCGGGGTACCTCGAGGACCACCTGCTGCCGGCGTCAACTCCCCTCCGCCCTGTGGGTGCCCACAGAGAGGGCCTCCTCAGGGTGCCTCCGGTCAGGGAATGTCGACTGGTGGCCCCCAGGGGGAGGGCCTTCTCTGTGGGCGCTCCGGCGTTATGGAACCAACTGCCGGTTGAGCTTCGGATGGCATCAGACCTTCGCTCCTTCCGGCGCGGGCTGAAGACCCACTTATTTGAACTAGCTGGTCTGGCCTGATGGGGAACATTAGGGTTTTTTAATGGGTTTTTTACTGTTTTTATTGTTATTGTAATTTTTAATTGGGCATTTGTTTAATTTCTTTTTAATTTTTGTATTGTTATTTATATATGCCCTGTTAACCGCCCTGAGTCCTTCGGGAGAAGGGCGGTATACAAATTGAATAAATAATAACAATAACAATAACAATAACAATAACAATAAACCCAGATAGTCACAGGATGTAGGGATGTAGGATGTAGGGAAAAGGGAAGAGCCTCTCTTGATGAAAATCTGGAGGATGCTGAACCAGGCCCTTCCCTAAGAAGCAATGAAGAGTCAAAGAGCCTGGGAAACTTGTGCAAGGACCAATACCCATGTTCCCTGGGTCAACCCAAGCGTAGCCAAGGCTGGAACTACTATGGTGGCACTGCACCTACTCTGGCTGGACTGGCGCCAATGCAAGCAATACCACTACCACCACTAATTGCTGAGCACGTCCTCTGCCACTAGGGGCTGCCCCTCAAAGGTGTCAAGCCCCAAAGGTCCCAGCATTGGGGGTGAAATATGGGGAGTCCCAAAAATCGACCTCGCCTTGAACCGACACCATAGCAACCGTGTATGGAACAAATCTCCCCCCCCCCGTGCAGAAAAAAGCCCTGAGGTCAGCAAAAAGCCACTCCAGACCTAGACCAAGTACAGCATGTTCCAAGTATGGGAAGAAGGGGCACTGAGCTGTGGAATGCCAACCCACCAAGGGTACGCGAGCACCTGACTGGTGGTACATGGTGTTGCCTTCCTCCCTCCCTGCCTCCCCACCCTGCTCCACTCTTTCCCAGCTCACTTGCTGCCAGAGAACATGCTGCTTGGCAGCGGCCTGCAGAAACCCTACTGAGGGTGTGCGAAGAGCACAGGCGCAGTGAGGCCCCACCCTCCCCAGGGACTCATTGTGCAGCAACCAGATCGAACTCTTCTCATGCAGGATCTGTGTCATCCTTTCTCCCCTCTTCTTACTTCAGAAGCAAGTGTGAGCCTGAAGGGGACAGAGCCATCCACTCCCTTGGCAGGTAGGTGTTTGAGAGCATTTGCATCATGGCCCTGAGCGTCAACCTCACAACTGCCCCTCCTTCTTTTTCCCCTTCTCTTTCTCTTATTCTGTTGTGGCCTCACTCTCTTACATCTTCTTTTCCTCTCTACCCTCCCCAGCGAGCTTGCGATGTGCCCTCACGGCTCACGGCCCTCACATTGCCTCCCGGGTTTGAGACTTTTCACCCCTCCTATTCCTGAGGTGTCTGGCTTTACAGAGGGGAAAGCAAAGCAGCCAGATGGTGCACACCCTCCTCAAGGACTCATCCTGTGGCAGCAGGTGAGAATCGAGGCCCACGTTTGTTTTGCTGATGCGTGCCAGGTGAAGCGGGCATGGAGGAAAAAACGTGCCCACCTGACTCCCTCCCCCCCCATTGTTGGTGACTCCGTACAGCTGGCCCTAACCTCCTCTGATGGGCTCCAGTCCATAGAGAGCTCCCAGTGGGTCAACGCAGCAAGGCCGGTGGATGGGCGCAATGCTGTGTGCCTGGGAGGCTGCATCCAAGGCCGCTGATCAGCTGGTGACTCCATACGGCCGGCCTTGACCTCCGCTGACAGGCTCCAGTCCACAAAGAGCTCCCAGTGGAAGGAAGGAAGGGACAAAGAGGGAGGGAAGAAAGAAAGAAAGAAAGAAAGGAAGGAAGGAAGGAAGGAAGGAAGGAAGGAAGGAAGGGAGGAAGGAAGGAAGGAAGGAAGGAAGGAAGGAAGGAAGGAAGGAAGGAAGGAAGGAAGAAACCCCAGATGCGGGACAAGCCAGGGAAAGAGTGTCTCTGTGTGTGTGTGTGTGTGTGTGTGTGAGAGAGAGAGAGAGAGAGAGAGAGAGAGAGAGAGAGAGAGAGAGAGAGATCCCCGGCTGCAATTCCTATGCAAAGAGGGAAGGAAGGAAGAAAGGAAAGAAGGAAAGAAGAAAGATAGGGACAATGGGAGGGAAAGAAGGAAGGGTAAAAGAGGGAAGGAAGGAAAGGGAGGGAGGGAGGAAGAAAGGGACAAAGAGTGAAAGAAAAAAGGAAGGAAAGAAGAAATGAGGAAACCCCAGATGTGGGGCAAGCCAGAGAAAGAGTGTGTGTGTGGGGGGGAGAAATCCCCGGCTGCAATTCCTGTGTAAGATTTTCTGCTTGCAAAAGGAAAGGAAAAAGAGGGAGGGAAGGAAGGAAGAAAGGAAGGAAAGAAGAAAGGTAGGGACAATGGGAAGGAAGAAAGGGACAAAGAAGGAAGGAAGGAAAGTGTAAAGACCCACTTCAATCTAAATCTTAAGAAAACAGAACTCATGGAAGCGGTTTCTTCCAACAGGAATTTTTATTAAGAGAAATTGACTGAAGGCATGCTAGACAGGATCTAGGGGATCCCCCACCACCATTCAATGTTTTAAAGTGTTCCCAAGCATCCCCTCCACCCACAGTTCTTCCAGGAGATTAGAATCGGCAGATTTCGAGGTGTTACTTCAGGAAAAATAACATCAGTCCAGCTCCATTGGCATGATCATTAAATCTTCTTATTGCCCCGATTTCATTTCCCCCTCCCCATTTCCCTCGCTGTCAGTAAAGAGAAGAGCTTCGGAGAGGCATAGGATGAACAGCAGATGGCTACATTGTTATGGTTAGCAGCCCTGAAGTGAATCAACAAAAGGTTACTTTATATTGTATACAGGAAGTGAAAGTAGTAAAACCCCCATGCATACCCCCTCCCCTTTTTTAGTGTGACAGAATCCATGAGATAGTAAGGATTGGTTTTTAAATCAGAGAAGATAGATAGAAATGAAATATAACTGGATTCTGACAGAAAGAGAGGGAGGAAGGGAGGAAGGAAGGAAGGAAGGAAGGAAGGAAGGAAGGAAGGAAGGAAGGAAGGAAGGAAGGGAGGAAGGGAGGGAGGGACACTGGGAGGGAAGGAAGGAAGGGGCAAAGAAGGAGGGAAGAAAGGAAGGAAAGAAGGAAGGAAGGGACAATGGGAGAGAGGGAGGGAAGGAGGGCACCCACCCCAGTCCCACCCCTCTCCACCAGACACGCATGGATTTCCCCCCCCCACAGGCACCCTGCAACCTGAGTGATGAGCTGTCCCCCCGCCCCTGGCCATTGACTTCACTTGTCAAAAAGTTGCAAAAGGTGATCACATGACCCTGGGACACTGTGACTGTCATAAGTATGAATCAGTTGCCAAGCATCCGAATGTAAATCACATGAACCTGGGGATGCTGCAACAGTCATAAGTGTGAAAAATGGTCATAAGTCACTTTTTTCAGTGCCGTTGTAACTTCAAACAGTCACTAAGCGAATTGTTGTAAATCGAGGACTACGTGTAGTTTATCATTTTTTTCCTTTTTTTGGTCAAGTTTTTGACACCTTTCTGGGTGACTGGTGGTACTCGGATATTGCCTTATCCTAAAAGTGGTACAATGGGTGAAAAGGTTGAAAAGCCCTGTTGTAGAGTTCACTCCTACTGGATCTGAGGGGTTGGGAACTGTGACCAGCTTGGGTGAGTGAAAACAACTACGATGATGACCCCCTGGTAAGTCGACACATGATCCTTGTGGAATTACTGGTGCCTTTCTCAGGGATCCAGGAAAGGATGTTGGCTTTACTGAACTCAGGCTGCATTAGGTGCATGGTTAGCCCTGAGGTCAATGAAAAGCTGGGCCTGAGACTCAAATGGCTGAAGGTTAGGGTTTTGCCAGCTAGATGAGGCAAGAAAGCCAAAGAACCAAGGGAGCTGGGAGTTGTGGTGCGGGGGGGGGAGAGTCTATGATGACTCACTGCAGCCAGGTGGGCGTGACTGGGCAGGCAGGGCCATCTGAGTGCCACCAGGTAGGCATGGGTGAGTGGCCGTGGCTTGGTTAACACGAATGATTAGGTGCAGCCCACTCGGGTTGGCTGACTTGGAGCGGCTGACTTGGGGTGGGTGAGTGGGTGTGGCCAAGTGGACACAACCACGTCAGTGTGGCTGGCTAGAGGGTGCCAGATGGGCATGACCAGGTAGGTGCAGAACAAGTCGCCATGGACAACGAGGTAGAGCCAACTTGGCACCCTTCCAAAACAAAAATCACCCAGAGACATGCTGGCAAACAAGAAGCAAGGAAGTGGCAAAATTTCAAAGGCAAAGGGTGGATCCCCCCCCCCCCGGCTTTAGAGAAACACTCCTTTTTTCTTGTTACTTCCTGAGCAGAGATTGCTATCTCTGGCAGGGAAATGAGGGGCTGGATTCCCCCACCCCCCATTTGGTGAGACGGAGCATTTTTTCTTGCTGCTTTCTGAGTAGAGATTTCTTTGTTATGTTTGAGGGGCTGGTTTTTTTTCCTGGTTCTTATTCCAGCCATTTAATTTTCTTGCTCTGCCTCCACAGGTGGTGTTAGGAAAGTCACTGTGCATAGGAGATGTACCAGTTTGTTTTCTTTGATTTCCTGACTTTATTGGTCTATGTCTTCCTATGCACATTATTTCTTTGGACCTATCAGGCAAGAGATTCTAAGATTACAAGCAAGAGTATCATAAGAATATAAATCATGACTTCCGGGTGGCAAGGCGCCGCCGAAGACAGCCATTTCCAGGCTGTCCGCTCTGCGGCTTTGTAGAACCGCCGAAAACAGTGCCGATCAGCTGTTTTGGCAGTTCGGAAGCCCCCTCCTCGGGAGAAGAGGAGGGGGTGAGTACCCAGGTAGGGGTTGAGCTCTCCGGGGCCGCCAGAGCTTAAAGTTCTGGCGGCTGAAGGATTGAGCCCCCCCGAAGCCTGGGTTTGCTCCGGGCTGCGCAGCGTTTCTGCTCCATGCTTTTAGGAGCAGAACAAGGCGTTCGCAACCATCCCTGCCAGCAGGAAAGGATTTTGGAGAATGAGGATGCAGGCAGAGCGATACAGGAGATTAAGGTGAAAGTGGACTTTTGATCTTTAGCTCAATGGACTTTGCAGACTTTGAAAGTGAAAGTGCATAGTAAGTAAAAGCGGGGGAAAATGGAGGCTAAATCTTCCAAAGTTATTAGAAGTGTGGGGGCTTCCCCAGTGCAGCAGTCTTCGTTGCAAGCTTTATTGCCTCCTGCACCTCCACCTTCACCTGCTTTGACAGTTAAAGTTTTGCAAGATGCTCTGGAAAAGCACCGGTTAAAGCTTTCTGGATCAAAATTTGGTGGAATATGCAGAAGATATTTAAGAGAAGGATAAAGTTTTCTCCGCAATTGTTCTTACTGGGTATTATTACTGACACTACTGTTGTGGACACTAAGTTGATGTTGAACTTAATTACGGCAGCAAGACTTTTAATAGGGCAATACTGGAAGAAGGAAGAACTGCTGACTATAGAGGAATGGACTTTAAAAGTTTCTAACCTGGCGGAAATGGCAAAGATTTCGGCGTATTTGAAAGACCATTCGCAACAATGATATATTGTGGAGTGGAAAAAATGGATTGATTACATCCAGAATAAATATGGGACTAAAAAGTTTCATTTAGCATTTGAATAAGTATTGATGGGACATTTATATTGCTTGTAGTCATTTTACAAGAGCTAAAGTGCGATAGACCTAATAGTTTATTGTTGTTAGCATATGGTATTTTATGATTGTTTTTTTACTTTTATACCTTGTATTTAGCTCTGGGAAGTCGGGGAGGGGGGAAGGGGAGGGGGGGAGGGTTGGGTTGGGTTGGGAAGGGGGGGTGGGGGTGGGGAGGGGTTGTTTTGTTAAAGATAAAATGTATTGAAAAACTTTTCAATAAAAAAAAGAATATAAATCATAAGAATATGAAGAAACACAGTGATAGCTCAAGCCTTGTCCTATCCTGCATTCTAAGAGACTGGACAATCACTTGTCTTAAATGGTCTAGGGTCTTCTGCTGGAGAAGTGGGTTGGACTACAAGACCTCCAAGGTCCCTTCCAGCTCTATTCTGATTGATTGATAAAGTGAGAGCTTGATATCTATGAGAAGGCCATCCCACTAGATGGCTGAATGTTTAATCATCCTTACTAACAAATATAGATAAACAAAACCTATCTTATGTGAAATTGACTAGCCCCTTTTATGACTGTTTGCTTATGAGATTTGAGTTTCATTGTCTAACTATGTGAAGAAGTACTTGGTTATGAGGGATTTTTTTTTGGGGGGGAAAGAGAGAATCTACCTTAATTATTTTTAATAATTATGAACTCAATTCCAGAATTATTAAAGAGATGCCTATCTGCTGTCACCACATCCATTCATTTTTATATTCCCATTGTTTGCCATTTTTCTAAACTGAAGGCCTCCAATATTCTGTCATTTTCAGTTAGGCAAGTTAGGTCATTTTTGCTATCCTTTATAAAGTTTCAGTATATACAGTAGGCAATATTATTTATCATGTGTTGGCCATTGGAGCATTACCTAGCACTCCAATGTCAACTCTCAAAGTAACAATTATGTTTGGGGGGGAGGAATCCAGCCCCTCCCTTCCCTGCCAGAGATAGCAATCTCTGCTCAGGAAGCAGCAAGAAAAAAGGTGCATTTTTCTAAAGGGGAGGGGGGAATCCATCCTTTGAGCTTGAAATTTTGCCACTTCCTTGCTTCCTGTTTGCCAGCACGTCTATGGGTGATTTTTGTTTTGGTGGAGTGCCAGGTTGGCTCTACCTCCAGTTGCCTGTGGTGACTTGTTCTGCACCTAACTGGCCATGCCCACCTGGCACCACCTAGCCAGCCACATTGACATGGTTGCATCCACTTGGCCACACCCACCCACCTGCCCCGAGTCATCCACCCTGAGTGGGCTGCGCCTAATCATTCATGTCAACCCAGCCATGCCCACTCACACACGCCCACCTGGTGGCACTCAGATGGCCATGCCTGCTAGGTCATGCCCACCTGGCTGCAGTGAGTCATCCCATTCCTGGTGCAGGGACACCCAACAAGGAAGTGTAGAATCCCAGAGGAGTATTGGGATCTGCGGGATGTATTTAGTGAGAAAGGCTCTGACATGCTCCCACCCCACTAACTAGTATCAAAATCCTTCCCAGGGCTAAACTTCCAAAGTCTAACTTTACTCAATGACTCCACATGAGCTAAATGAGCTTCATGCCTTCATAGAAATAAAATGTGGATTTATTCAACTGACAAGGCTGCGAGTGGCAGCTCCAATTTTGTCTTGGGAAAAGAAGGATGGAACTCTTCATCTGTGTATGGACTATAGAGGGCTAAATGCAGTGTGCTTGGAAAATGTCTACCTGCTGCCCTTGGTGAAGGACATTTGGCACATTTAGCCAAAGGCAAAATCTTCACTAAGTTAGACTTATGGGAAGCTTGCTACCAAGTTCGGATCAAAGAAAGCGATGAATGAAAACTGCATTTAACTGCTGTCTGGGATGTTTCCAATTCTGGGTTCTGGTCCACAAGGGCCCAATGAGGTATTCATACAAATGATCAATGAAGTGCTGTATGACTGTTTATACAAGGGGGTACTGGTGTACTTGGATAACATATTAATATATACTGAAATTATGGAAGAACATAATTTTTTATGGTTGGTTGGTTTTCCGTTATGCCACCCCCCGCCACTGGGCAGCGGAACCGACCAGGTGGTTCCGCCCCAGGCGCCTAATGGACCCGGATCGGTTCCAGAGGGCGCTTGGGCCTATACCCATCACCCTTACCCACAGCCCAGTCGATGCTCTGGTGGATGCCTGGGAAACGGCTGCCGCCAGGGCACTTGACTGCGTTGTACCCATGCGACCTCTGACCCGGCGCAGATCCCGTTGGGCCCCATAGTTCTCTGTGGAGCTCTGGGAGATGAAGCGTCAGAGACGAGGTCTAGAGAGCGGTTGGAGGTCCAGCTGATCCGAATCCAACCGATTGCAGTTAAGAACCTTTATAAGGTCTTATCTTGCGGCGATAAGGACGGCGAAGTCTAACTACTTTGCTGCCCTTATCGCGTCCGCAGATAATCGCCTGGCCGCCCTGTTTAGGGTGACTCGCTCCCTCCTTAACCAGGAGGTGAGAGAGGATCCCTTGCGGGGACGAGCCGAGGAGTTTAGTCATCATCTGGCGGACAAAATCGCTCAGATCCGGACCGGTCTGGACTCTGACTGGGCAGAGTCTGATGTGGAGGAATCGGGCGGTCTTGAGCACGTTATCTGGACTGAGTTCGACCCTGTTTCCCCTGATGATGTGGACAGGATCATGGGGAGACTGAGCACCACCACCTGTTTGTTGGATCCGTGCCCCTCCTGGCTAGCTTATGCGGCTCGGGAGGGAACACGAGGCTGGTTCCATGCAGTAATAACTGCTTCTTTGAAGGAGGGTGTCTTCCCTGCCGCCTTGAAGAAGGCGGTGGTGAGACCCCTCCTCAAGAAGCCTGCTTTGGACCCAGCTGTTTTAAATAACTATCATCCAGTCTCCAACCTTCGCTTTTTGGCGAAGGTTGTTGAGAGTGTGGTGGTGCATCAGCTTCCTCTGTTCCTGGAGGAAACTGATTATCTGGACCCGTACCAATCGGGTTTCAGACCCGGACACAGCACGGAAACGGCATTGGTCGCACTGGTGAATGATCTCTGGAGGGCAAGGAACAGGGGTTGCTCCTCTGTCCTGGTCCTATTAGATCTCTCAGCGGCTTTCGATACCATCGACCATGGTATCCTGCTGCGGCATCTCAGGGGGTTGGGAGTGGGAGGCACCGTTTTACGGTGGTTCTCCTCCTACCTCCAGGGCCACTCACAGTCGGTGTTGACGGGAGGGCAGAGATCCGCCCCGAGGCCTCTCATTTGTGGAGTCCCTCAGGGGTCGGTTCTCTCGCCTCTCCTGTTCAACATCTATATGAAGCCGCTGGGCGAGATCATTCGTGGTTTCGGGGTGGGGTATCATCAGTACGCTGATGATACCCAACTTTTTCTTTCCACCCCGAACCAACCCAGTGATGCCCTCGCCGTGATGTCCCGGTGCCTGATGGCGGTTCAGGTCTGGATGGGGAGAAACAGGCTTCGTCTCAATCCCGCCAAGACTGAGTGGCTGTGCATATCGGCATCTCGGGCTAACCAGACTATTCCACCTCTAATGATGGGGGGTGAGGTGTTACCCCCCGTTGATAGGGCTCGCAACTTGGTCGTCCTCCTGGATTCACGACTCAATTTTGAAGACCACATAGGAGCCGTGACCAGGGGGGCTTTTGCACAGGTTCGCCTGGTGCACCAGTTGCGTCCCTATCTGGACCGAGATGCCCTACGCACAGTTACTCATGCGCTCATGACCTCCCGTTTGGACTACTGTAATGCTCTCTACATGGGGCTGCCCTTGAAGACCACTCGGAGGCTTCAACTGGTGCAGAATGCGGCCCCTCGAGTTGTAATGGGAGTCTCCCGATACTCCCATGTAACACCTCTACTCCACGAGCTGCATTGGCTTCCGGTTGCCCTCCGGGTGAAATTCAAGGTGCTGGTTATTACCTATAAAGCCCTACATGGCCTGGGTCCGGGGTATTTGAGGGAACACCTGCTGCTGGCATCAAATGCCCTTCGCCCAGTGCGCTCCCACAGGGTCCCACCGGTAAGAGATTGCCGGCGGGTGATACCCAGGGATAGGGCCTTCTCAGTGGGGGTGCCTGCCCTCTGGAACCAGCTGCCAGTGGAGCTGAGGACTGCTCCCAACCTCCGGTCATTCCGCCGGGGCCTGAAGACCTGGCTCTTTGAGCTCTCGGGCCCAGGCTGAGGAGTAATTTATTTTAATCGGGGTTTTAATTGCACAGGGTTAGTTTAATCTTTTTAAATTGGTTTTAACTTTTGTATTGCTGGTTTTTTAATTCCCTGTAAACCGCCCTGAGTCCTCAGGGAAAGGGCTGTATATAAATGTAATAAAATAAATAAATAAATAAATAAATAAATAAATAAATAAATAAATAAATAAATAAATTAGTGTGAGCAGTCCTAAAAAGGCTCCAAGCCACTGAACTGTATGCAAATCTTTCTAAGTGTGAATTTCACCAAGATAAAATCGATTACCTAGACTACCACATATCCAATTAAGGAGTGGAAATGGACCCAGAAAAGTTGACACCTGTACTAGAGTGGGCCTCTCCCCACACTAGGAAGCAGTTGCAGAATTTCCTGGGCTTTGCCAATTTCTACCAGCATGTCATTCCCTCAGTCCAATTATCTTGTTGATAGTTAATAAAATATCTAAGGTACTGTTCTAAAACTGAGTTAGTTCATTCTGTCCCCCCATTCGTTTGAGGATGATGACTAGAACTCAAGCCCTGTTCTGTGCCCAATAGGTCCAAAAAGGCCTTCCAGAACTGTGAAGTAAATTGGACACCACTGTCTGAAATTATGGATTGGGGAGTGCCATGCAACCAATAGATATGTTGGAGGAACATTTTAGCTAAGGTTTCGGCAGATGGGCTCTTCTGGCATGAAATGAAGTGGACCTGTTTTGAGAACAAGTCAGTTACGACCCAAATAACTGTATTTCCTGTGCTGTCTGGCAATTCCACAATAAAGTCCATAGAGATCTCTCTCCAGGGTGCTGAAGGGATTGTTACCGGCTGTAAAAGTCCAGGCATTTTTCCTTGCCTCCATTTCGCTGTAGCACAAATAGGGCAGCTGGCTACATAACTTTCAATGACTTTTTTCAATGATGGCCACCAGAACTGCCTTTTTACTAGGTGCCCAGCCAATTTTAAATCATAGGAGGCTTGAATAGTTTTCAGCCTTTGGGTGCCTGGAACATACAGTTTCCCTCCCACTCATCTTTCTCTAGAGCCTGTTTGAACACTGTTGAGGTAGTGCCGTCCAACAGCATTGGGGTTTTCTTCTGTGATGTTGTAACTACTAGCACTGCTAATTGTTGGATTGATAACAAAGGTTTGACTACCTCTACTTTGGTGCTGTTGTACTATGGCATTCTAGATAGACCATCAGTTAGGAAATTCTTTCCCCCCTGGTAAGTAGTGGAGAGTAAAATTGAATCAGTGGAAGTGTTGGGCCCATCGTGCTTACTTGGGAGACAACTTCCTGGGTGTCTTTAGAGCTTTTAGGTTCTTATGATCAGTCCATACTTGGAAAGGGATCTTATTCCCTTCCAGGAAGTGTCTACAGCTGAGGAGGGCCCAGCTTACTGCATAAGCTTCCTTTTCCGAAACTGCCTAATGCTGTTTGGTCTCTGATAAATTTTGGAGGTGTAGGCACAGGGCTGCAATTTTCCCTGTGCTACTGTTATATTGCTGGTGTCAGCCTGGATTACGAATGCCTTTCCTGGATCTGGGTGTTTCAAAACTGGCTGTGCTGAGAAAAGCCTTTTTAGTTTTTCAAATGTCACTTGGCATTCCATAGTCCATTTCAGGGGCTGCCTGGGTTTCAGTTATGAACCCCCTTTGTTTTTAACAAGTTTGTGATAGGTAAAGCAATCTGGGCAAAAGAGGGGATGAACAGTCGGTAGAAATTCACAAAACCCAGGAAGCCTTGTAGCTGCTTTCTGGTGCAGGGGGATACCCACTCTAAGATGGCACATACTCTCTCCAGATCCATCTCCATCCCATCATGCAAAATCCTGTAGCCCAGATAGTTGATTTTTTTTGTGTGGAATTCACACTTTGACAACTTCACGTAAAGTTTAGCCACCAGAATTTATTTAGGATCTCTCTGACCAACATCATGTGTTCCACTTTCATTTAGGTGTAAATTAAGATATCGTCCAGGTACACCAAAACTCCCTTATACAGGTGCTCATGGAGCACCTCATTGATCAGCTGCATGAACACTGCTGGGGCCCCTTGTAGACCAAAAGGGTGTACTCTAAATTGGAAGCAGCTGACAGGGCAGTTGAAAGTGGTTTTCCATTCATCCCCTTTCTTAATCCTAACTTTATAATATGCCTCCTGCAGGTCCAACTTAGAAAATATTTTTCTTTTCAATAGGTGGGCCAGCATATCCTTCATGATGGGCAGGTGGTACACATTTTCCATGCAGAAAGCATTCAAACCTCTGTAGTCCATGCAGAGATGAAGAGAACCATCCTTCTTCTTCCTAAACAGCATGGGTGCAGCAACCTGGGGTCTGGCTGACTGTATGAAGCCATGGGCCAGATTTTTGTCAATGAATTTGTGCAATTCACTTAATTCCTTGGGTGTCATTGAATACAACTTTAGCTTTGGTCACTTTGCCCTGGGAAGCATAGTCTGTAGGTTGTTGGGTGTGGTGGTTTGTCCAAACCCCTTTCACTGAAGACTTCAGCCAGATCTCGGTACTCCCTAGGTATGGTTTGCATGGCTTCACAACTTAAAGTGGCTATTTCCCTGGTCTGTTCCTTTCCCGGCCGGCTTCATTTGCTTAAGAAGGGATTATTGTCTTTGGGGAATTTCAAACATCCCTCTGTCTAGTCTATCAGTGGGTTCCATTTTTTCAGCCATGCCAACCCCAGGATGAGAGGCCACTCCATTCCAGGGGCCATGAAGAAAATTAGAGGCTCTATGTTTAGTCCAGGGTTCTGTAGCTAATGTGGCTGGGACGACCCTCACAATGGACCCATCAAGTTGGCAGAATAAAATGGGTTTTTTAACCTTCTTATCCAGACCCCTAATTTCCCAACCTGGGCTGGGCTGACCAGGCATCTGATGCACCCTGAATCTAAAAGGGCAGTCAGGGCCACTTTTCTTTCTCTGCCCAGGATTAACAGTTTTATGGGCATGGTCATTGGCGTGATCGGCGCACTTACCAACAGGTCATCATCATAGTCATTTTCTGGCATCTCTGGTTCATCAGCTTGGAGACCCGATCTGGTCATCAGATTGGGCCCAGCCCAGCGGAGACTCCAGATGCCTCAAGAAGGCCTTGCCATCCTCAAGGGCTTCAAAGGCAGATGAGGTTGTGCTACCATGAAGGGATTCCCACATATTGCATTCCCCAGACCGGTGGAGAGCTACCAGATCATCTGCCACTGGGGACTCGGGTGAGTGGAAATACTTGTCTACAGCTCGTAGTCAGTCAGTGGAAAGATTTGAAGAGCTAGAAATGAGAAGCGGAGATCAACTCCTGTTGAGAGAAGCTCCCAGCCCCTCCTTCGCAGATCAGACAGCCTTCCAGGCCCTGAAGTGCCCTGCCAGGACCTCCAGCCCCACAGAGAGAGACAGCTCCAGTTGCCAGGACAGCCAATTCCCAGACTGTTGTGCATATTGATCACCTAGTCTGGGCCCCCTGCAGCAATGGGGAATATGGCAGCCCCCGCAGGTGGAAGGTCAGCAATCTCTGAGCTTGCAGCAACTAATAGAGGCTTTACAGCAGCTTGGGGTGGAGCAGAGGCCAGGAGATCAGCAACTGGTAGGAGGACAACCACAGCAAGGGGGTTGGTCACCACCCCCAAATGTACAGCAACCACTGAGGGGCCCACAAATGAGGGAGATCCAGCAACAACCCCCTCTGAGGCCACAGTGGTCCCTATAGCAATTGAAGATAACACAGCTCCTGGCAGGCCAACAGCAGGGGGGACGGCAGCAACCCCCACCATCCAGAAATCATTGAGGGACCTACAGCAGCAGGTAGGGCAATAGCAGCCCCCACCCAGACAGCAACCTTTGGGAGACCTCCAGCAACTCAGGAGGCCATGTCTGACAGTATTGCAACCACAGCAGGGGGGGTGGCTACAGCCCCCGAACATGCAGCAGCCAAGGTCGGGTCAGCAGCAACTGGGGGTGCAACAGCCAAAGTGGGGGCCCCAGCTGCCAATGATTGCTCCACCTTTCAGAGCAAGTTTCAATGGGGACCCAGAGCAGTTGATTTTTTTTCTCAATCAAGTGTGCTCTCATTTGAACTGCTAGGCCTATCTCTACCCAGACCCAGCTGCTATGGTCCACTTGATTGCATCCAGCTTAGAGGGAGAGGCATCTGAATGGCTGAATAATTTATATAACGAGCAAGCCCCTGAATTGAAGGACCCTCATCTCTTCCTCCTAGGACTGAGAGCAAGGTTTGAGGACCCCTCCATTGCCCTCAAAGCAGAAGAACAAATACATAAGATAAAGCAAGCTGGCAGGCCTGATCTGGAGTATGTATGAGAGTTTTGCAAGATAGCCGGTTGGATAGAGAGGTGGCCTGAGCAGTCCATAGTCCACTTCAGAGAAGGGTTAGACCATCACGTCTCTCAGGCCTGCATCTATTGAGCAGTACCTGATCAGCTGCAAGTATGGTACCAGGCAACAGTAAGAATAGACGTTCAGCTTGCCTGCTATAGGAAGCCTCCCCCACCTGAAGCCAAGTTGAAGCCAGAGCAACCCAAGTAGCAACCCCCCCCAAAAAAACCTCCAAGTAATGTGACTGTTGAAAGACCCAGGCCACCTGCAGGCTCACCAATCAAGTGCTTCCATTGCAGACAGCAGGGACATCGAGGAGCGAACTGCTCAGTTCCCTACTCCCTACAGCACAACAGACCTGGACCAGCAGCAAGAAAGAAACCAGCTCAGCAGCCAATGAGAGAGAAATCCAACTGGATCACACAGGAACTGATTGCCTAAGTCACATACCCCACAAAGGAGGACACTGGGACTAAGGCTGGATCTGCCCCTGTGATGACGAAGGAGAGAATGACCTGATGGTGAGTCAACATGTCCCACCTTTCTCACTGCCTGCCAAACTCATAATCCCTAAGTCAGGAGCCCAGGTAAACTTAAAAGTTCTAGTCAATTCTGGATGCTCCCGATGCATTATTAGCTTGCCATCTACCATGAAAATGGGCATACGAGCAAAACTGCTTTCCAAACTCATGAGGTTTGAGTAAGCCGATAGCTCTCTGATGGGAGGGACTTAGTCATGCAATTAACTGAGCCCCTACGCCTAGAAATAGGTGAGCACTGGGAGTTTATTTGCTTCCTAGTGGCTCCAAAAGTGACAGGCTGTGATCCTAGGATTAGCCTGGTTGGACAAATGGAAGCCGTATATCTGGTGGGAGAAAGGAATGAGAACTGTGAGGCTACCTATACGGCCTAAATCCCCCACTGATTCAACAGATGTTACAGGTTACTTTAGTCCACCTAATGAGCAAGCACACATGGCTGCCTCACCGCAAGCCACTCATCCCCGAGTACCAGGACCTAGCAGAGGCATTTAGTGAGAAAGAATGTGATGCCCTGCCTCCTCACTGACCCAATGATTGCTCTATTGAACTGTTGTCGGGAGCCAAACTCCCATGACCGAGAATGTATGCCATGTCCCCCCTCGAAATGGAGGAAATGCAGTGATATGTGGATAAAAATATAGCGAGGGGATTCATTGAATGGGCCAAGTCTGCTGTGGGGGGCCCTGTGCTCTTTTTTTAAAAAATATATATTTTATTGATTTTTTTAAACAAAGCATAAATCACTCAATAATTGGTAAACAGTGTGTTGTCTGGGTTACATTTGTAGAACAATCTTTAACAATTAATTTCTACAATCTACAGGGAGTGCAGAATTATTAGGCAAGTTGTATTTTTGAGGATTAATTTTATTATTGAACAACAACCATGTTCTCAATGAACCCAAAAAACTCATTAATATCAAAGCTGAATATTTTTGGAAGTAGTTTTTAGTTTGTTTTTAGTTATAGCTATTTTAGGGGGATATCTGTGTGTGCAGGTGACTATTACTGTGCATAATTATTAGGCAACTTAACAAACAACAAATATATACCCATTTCAATTATTTATTTTTACCAGTGAAACCAATATAACATCTCAACATTCACAAATATACATTTCTGACATTCAAAAACATAACAAAAACAAATCAGTGACCAATATAGCCACCTTTCTTTGCAAGGACACTCAAAAGCCTGCCATCCATGGATTCTGTCAGTGTTTTGATCTGTTCACCATCAACATTGCGTGCAGCAGCAACCACAGCCTCCCAGACACTGTTCAGAGAGGTGTACTGTTTTCCCTCCTTGTAAATCTCACATTTGATGATGGACCACAGGTTCTCAATGGGGTTCAGATCAGGTGAACAAGGAGGCCATGTCATTAGATTTCCTTCTTTTATACCCTTTCTTGCCAGCCACGCTGTGGAGTACTTGGACGCGTGTGATGGAGCATTGTCCTGCATGAAAATCATGTTTTTCTTGAAGGATGCAGACTTCTTCCTGTACCACTGCTTGAAGAAGGTGTCTTCCAGAAACTGGCAGTAGGACTGGGAGTTGAGCTTGACTCCATCCTCAACCCGAAAAGGCCCCACAAGCTCATCTTTGATGATACCAGCCCAAACCAGTACTCCACCTCCACCTTGCTGGCGTCTGAGTCGGACTGGAGCTCTCTGCCCTTTACCAATCCAGCCACGGGCCCATCCATCTGGCCCATCAAGACTCACTCTCATTTCATCAGTCCATAAAACCTTAGAAAAATCAGTCTTGAGATATTTCTTGGCCCAGTCTTGACGTTTCAGCTTGTGTGTCTTGTTCAGTGGTGGTCGTCTTTCAGCCTTTCTTACCTTGGCCATGTCTCTGAGTATTGCACACCTTGTGCTTTTGGGCACTCCAGTGATGTTGCAGCTCTGAAATATGGCCAAACTGGTGGCAAGTGGCATCTTGGCAGCTGCACGCTTGACTTTTCTCAGTTCATGGGCAGTTATTTTGCGCCTTGGTTTCCCCACACGCTTCTTGCGACCCTGTTGACTATTTTGAATGAAACGCTTGATTGTTCGATGATCACGCTTCAGAAGCTTTGCAATTTTAAGAGTGCTGCATCCCTCTGCAAGATATCTCACTATTTTTGACTTTTCTGAGCCTGTCAAGTCCTTCTTTTGACCCATTTTGCCAAAGGAAAGGAAGTTGCCTAATAATTATGCACACCTGATACAGGGTGTTGATGTCATTAGACCACACCCCTTCTCATTACAGAGATGCACATCACCTAATATGCTTAATTGGTAGTAGGCTTTCGAGCCTATACAGCTTGGAGTAAGACAACATGCATAAAGAGGATGATGTGGTCAAAATACTCATTTGCCTAATAATTCTGCACTCCCTGTATATTCCATATATTAATTTTAGTTGATTTCCTCTTTCCCCAAAATGTCCTCTTTTGCAAACATTGGGTTAATACAATTCTTATTAGTTTCCCCAATATTCCTAAAGAATAATAATCATATTAGTATAATATTTCTTTTCTTATTAGTCATTTTTGTTGCCTTATCATAAATACTGTTACAATACTTATTTTAGTTTATTTCTCCCAAATTCTAAATATTCTTACTAGTGAAAATTTTTTCAACAATTAATTACATTTACATGGCAGATTTAATTCTATTTTTTCCGTATAAGCCCTCACACTTTTATATTTCTTAAGAAATAAATAAAATAATAAAAAAAGAAAAAAAGAAAAAAGAAAAAAGAAAAAAGCAAGATCAATGAGACATAAGAAATAACATACTACTTAAAATATACATATCCCTCCTAAGTTAATATATATTTATTGCCTCAATTTCTTATTCTTTTTAACCATAACTAAGAATATATTTAATCTTTAAACATTACCTTCAATAGATCTAGTCATCTAGTCGCTTGACTCTAATACAAAACATTTTTTAAAAATATTTTTCTTAAATTCAGTCACATTTGCTTTATTTAAGTCATTTCAGCTTTTTTTTTACAGAAAAGAAAGAAGCATACTATATTATTTGGAGAATTCATCCCTCTTAAAGTGGTATATTCCAAAGGTTTTTTATTTCTTTAACCATATTCGAACAAATGCTTCTTTTTCAAGTATTCTCTCTGATAGCTCCCATTATCTATTATCTTAGTTTCCATTTTAATCTTTTTTCTTTGCCCAGTGTCTTTCTTAATCAATGTACTTTGCTGAATCAAAAGATTTTTCCGTTTAATCATAGGTATTACTGTAGATAAAGAAGGTAAATCAGTATCTTTGTTATGGGCGTTTGCCCACTCCTTTTTATTAGGAATCTTTTTCCTTCCTTTTCTCTCCACTTCTCTTGTCACTTTTTGTCTCTCCAGTTCTGGTGTTTTTCTTCATATCTCTGTAGAATGTTTTTTCCAATCCTTTTTCTCATCCTCAAATTTGCTTTGAAGCGTTGAAATGTGAGTTATCTTTTCTTCCACTTGAATTAAATCATATTCTTTTGTTTTCTAAAATTCAATCTTTAAGTCTCTATCCTCAGAATTATGTTCAGTCATCTCTGCCATATTTTCCTAAGAGTTTTCTTGGAGTACAATTAAATTGGAGATAAGTTGATTTATACTTTCAAAGTTATTCTGTATTTCTTTGTAGTTTGAGATCATTGTCCTTTGAATTGGTTGCAGCTTATCATATATTTCCTCTTGTGAAGTATTCATTGTTTCTTGATAAATATTTTCTATAAGTCTCTGATTTTCCATAATGACCAAAAGTCCAGATTTTTTTCCTTCCCCCCTCCCCTTTGGAAATGGCTTTGAAGTCAGAATTAAATAGATGTGTATAGTCCAGAAAGTTCATAAAAAAGGTCTTTTTTTCTTTGTTTCTGTTCCCTCAGATTTGTAAGTCTCATTTTATCTAAACAGCTGTGTTTATTGAGAACTCTGAAGGTCAGAGGCAGAAAATTGTCCCCAAATAATCCTCGTCCATCAGTAGGTGTCAGCATTGGTTCATTTTTCAGATCTTTCTAATCTTTTCCCTTCCTAAAGGGTGAAATTCACTGCTTCCAATAGCCAAAAGGTGTATGGTGGGGAAAAACCCCTCCTTCTCACTCTCAGAGGTTTTTGCTTTGGGAATTCTCTTCTTCAGGAAAGTAGATAGGGTAGAGAAAATCAATATTCTTACCCAGATTCAAACGCGCAGATTACAATCAGCTTAAAATAGAGCTTTTGACTTCTGTTATTTGCAGCTTGGGCTAGACCACAGATCGGCAACCCGCGGCTCCAGAGCCGCATGCGGCTCTTTGAGCCATCTCCTGAGGCCCCCAGTCACCCGGTGCGCGTGCACCTCTTTGAACGGGCAGTGGTACGTGCACACCTCTCCAAATGGAGAGTGGCACCACCCGTTCTGAGGTGCGCGCGCACCTTTCTGAAGGGCGGAGGTGCGCACGCACCTCTCCAAGCTGCCGCCGTCCCATCCGGAGACCTGCCGCGTTCGTCAAACAATGATGAACACGGCAGCTGTGCAAACAGGATGGCGGCGGTTTGGAGAGTGCGCGTGCACCTCTCCAAAGCCGCCGCCGTCCGGAGACCTGCCGCGTTTGTCAAACATGGACGAACACGGCAGCTGTCCAAACGGGATGGCGGTGGTTTGGAGAGTGCGTGCGCACCTCTCCCAAGCCACTGCCGTCCATCGGCAGGTCTCCAGACGGCAGCAGCTTGGGAGAGGTGCGCGCGCACTCTCCAAACCGCCGCCATCCCGTTTGCACAACTGCCGTGTTTGTCAATGTTTGACGAACGCAGCAGGTCTCCAGACGGTGGCGGCTTGGGAGAGGTGCACGCGCACTCTCCAAACCGCCGCCATCCCATTTGCACAGCTGCCGTGTTCATCCGGAGACCTGCCGATGGATGGCGGCGGCTTGGGAGAGGTGCACGCGCATTCTCCAAACCGCCACCATCCCGTTTGCACAGCTGCCGTGTTCGTCCATGTTTGACGAATGCGGCAGGTCTCCGGATGGCGGCAGCTTGGGAGAGGTGCACGTGCACTCTCCAAACCGCCGCCATCCCGTTTGCACAGCTGCCGCGTTCGTCAATGTTTGATGAACACGGCAGGTCTCCGGATGGGATGGTGGCGGTTTGGAGAGTGCGCGCGCACCTCTCCCAAGCTGCCGCCGTCCGTCAGCAGGTCTCCGGATGGCGGCGGCTTGGGAGAGGTGCGCGCACACTCTCCAAACCGCCACCATCCCGTTTGCACAGCTGCCGTGTTCATTCATGTTTGACGAACGCGGCAGGTCTCCGGACGGCAGCGGCTTGGAAGAGGTGCACGCGCACTCTCCAAACCACCGTCATCCCGTTTGCACAGCTGCCGCGTTCGTCAATGTTTGACGAACGCGGCAGGTCTCCGAACAGAACGGCGCGCACCTCTCCAAAGGGGAGACCCGTCGCCGCGCAGGTTTTTGCGCATGCACAAAATGTTTTTTGCACATGCGTGTGAGTGGACGCATGCACGCCTTCAACTGTCCCATGGGGAGCTATCAGTTCAAAGTCATGCCATTTGGACTACAGGGGGCCTCAGCCGTATTCATGCAGTTGATTAATGAGGTCCTACATAATCATTTATATAAAGGGGTTCTGGTGTATCTTGATGACATCCTGATATACAGCACGAATATGACTGATCATATAAAACTGGTGAGAGAAGTGTTGAAGAAACTATTGAATGCCAAGCTTTATGCCAAATTGTCAAAATGTGAATTTCACCAGACCCGACTAGATTATCTTGGCTACAGAATTCCCAATGAGGGCATTGAAATGGACACATCCAGAGTGAGGGCTATAATTGAATGGCAGCCCCCAAAGACTCACAAACTGCTCAAGAGTTTTCTAGGTTTTGCCAACTTCTATCATCAATTCACCCCCTCCTTTGCTGAGATTACCCTACCCCTTACAGAACTACTCAAAACAGGCAAAGGAGGAGGGAAGTCGCAACTGAGCCAAACACTAGCATGGACTATGAGCTGTCTAACAGATTTTGAAAATTTAAAAAGACTATTTGCTGTTGAACAAGTCCTAAAGCACCCCTGCCCAGGGGATCCCTTTGTAATTCAAGATGATGCCAGTGACATGGCCGTCGGAACTGTATTACTGCAAAAGAACCAAAGTGGAATCTTGCAACCCTGCACCTACACCTCTAAGAAATTTACTGAAAGCAAAAGGAGATGGGTAATCTGGGAGAAGGAGGCGTTTGCAATTAGGTGGGGGCTATTAAACTGGCAACACTATCTAGAAGGGAGCAAGGTGCCTTTTGAAGTATGGACAGACCACAAAAATCTAGAAGCACTGAAAACTCCCCGCAAATTATCCCCAAAGCAAGTGCGGCAGGCACAGTACTTTAACTGTTTCAACTTCACTCTACATACTGGGAGGAAAAAACTCCCTAGCTGATGCGCTATCAAGATTGCCCCAGTACAAAAGCAAATGCGAAGAAGTTAACAAGACAATTATCTCCAATCCACAAACTGCTGCTCAACTCATGCCTCGCAGGGCCCCTAATCCTGATGACCCCGGGACAAAGAAAATAAAATGAGAGCTCCTCATCGATCAATGGTTCAAAGACAATCAAACATCCCTAACATGCAGGGATGATTTGGCTTACAAGGGGGGGAAACTGTATTTGCCTGAAGCCCTCTGTCTTAATGCTCTCAAACACAGCCATGACGTAAAACAGGCTGGACACTTTGGATATTTAAAAACTCTACATCTCATCCACCGGCAATTTTGGTGGCCAAGGTTAAAACAGGATGTGGAAAACTATGCCAGGACTTGTACTGTATGTGCCACCATGAAAAGAATTCCAGGGAAAACCCCTGGGTTACTGCAGCTGGTGGCAGACCCTTCTCAACCATGGGAAGAAATAGCTATGGACCTACCTGAAAGTAGAGGAAATAATGTCATCTGGACTGTGATAGACCTGTTTTCGAAGCAGGCTCATTTCATCACCTGCAAAGGTCTCCCATCTGCCCAATGACTAACTAAATTGTTCTTGAAACATATCTACCAGCTGCATGGTGCCCCTAAGTGAATAATTTTGGACAGGGAGGTGCAGTTCACAGTGAAAATTTAGAGGAGCTTTCTTTAATTGGATTATCTCAAGGCCTATCATCTGCTTTTTACTCATCTACCAATGGGGCCACAGAATCCGCTAACAAGATGGGGGAGCAATGGATCTTCCTTATAGAAGAAGAGCAGGACCAAACCCTTTGTCTGTTGAAAGAGAATCTTCAAACCTTAATTACAGTTGGTGATGAAATAAGAAGCTACAGAAAAAAACAAGAAGACAGCGTGGATATGCAAAAGCAAATTATGACCATAACTAAAGAATCATCTACGCAGGATACTGCAGAAAAAGTGGAACAATTAAATATCATGACAGAAGACTCAACTGCTCAACAAATACAGACAATGGAAAATATAGAAAAGAAATTGACAAAAGGGAAAGAGGTAAAGACTTCCTATTTGAAGCAGAAGGAGCCTGAGGACCTAAAAGGGAAACAGATGGAAGAGAAGATAAACAGTTCAGGAAATGGAAAAACAAAAAGAAGACCTGCTGGATCTCCTAGCCCTCTTTAAAAAATGGCAACTGGATGGTTATTTCAACACCAAATAACAGATATAACAACCCAAAGAGATCTGCTCGATGACCCAAAAGCAAGGACATGGAAGATGATATGGCAAAGAAAGAAAGCTAGAATAAGACTGAAAAAGAATGGGGTTTTGATTTATAGATGAGATTTAAAATAGAATATACTTAAAGAGATAAGATGGGTGTTATGAGAACTTAAAATAGAATATACTTAAGCAGACAAGATGTGTATTTTGAATGTAAGATATTGTTATGAGTTGAGATAAAGAAAAGTTTGATCAAGTAAAACTTAGAAATATAAAACACTAACAATTAAGTTTGAATATTGATCTGTGCATAAAGGTCTTCTAAAGGTGATTAAGACACATATAAGCTAAAACTTTATTGATGAAAACAATAAATATGTCTGTATGTCTTAAAATAGAATATACTTAAATGGCTAAGATGTGTAATTTTAATATAAGATGCTGTTATGAGTTGAGACAAAGAAAATTTTGGTTATGTAAAACTTAGAAGTTAAAATATTAATAGGTTAATTGGAATATTGACTTATGCATAAGGATTGTGTAATATATATATATATATATATATATATATATATATATATATATATATATATATATATATATATATATATATATATATATATATATATATATATATATATATGTTTTCTGAGGTTTTCGCGGGTGTTTGTATGTGGATCTTTGGTTATTTGGGTTTTTCCCCGCGTAGAACTAAAGGTGTAGGCGCAACGTTTCGACAGAATCCCATCCGTCATCATCAGGCTGGTGGCTTTAGCTTCCTTCTTCTGGGAGAAGCATGTGGCTGTTTGTTCCTCTTTTTTAAACTGCCAGAGGGGGTGTGTTCTGTGGGTGGAGGTGTGCTCTGATTGGGTGGGGGACCAAGTGTGTTCTGATTGGGTGGGAGTGTGTTTTGAATGGTGGGGGTGTTCTGATTGGGTGGGGGTGTTTTCTGAGTGGATGGGCTGGTCTCAGCTGCCAGCCCCAGACCTGAGCTGGTGAGTTGTGCTGCTTTTGTTCGGCTTCGTGTTTGTGGTGGTGCCATGTTTTTATAGTGGGTGTCAGTTTGCTTATTGTGTGGTTTGGAGGGGTTTAAAGTGGCTGATGTTGCAGCTGTAGTTAGGTTTCTATTTTGTGGTTGTGCTTCGTTATTGTGGGTTCGGATTTGCTTTTTGAATGGTTGTGTGGTGGTGATGTCATGTGATGTTATCATGAGTTTGGGTCTGGTATCATTCTTGGTGGTTGGGCCTCGTCTGTCAATCAAGGTGGGTTTCCAAATGGCTGGTAGGCGAGAGGTATCGCCTATCTCATTTGTTCATGCTGTGGGGGCGTTTTTCTATCTCAATGGCTTCTCTGATTATTCTGTTGTTAAAATGTGTTCAATTTTGGTGATAGTTTTGGTTTTTTTAAAATCAATTTCATGTCCCATGGCTTCAAAGTGTTGGACACACCCACCATTCAAAACACACTCCCACCCAATCAGAACACACTTGGTCCCCCACCCAATCAGAGCACACCTCCACCCACAGAACACACCCCCTCTGGCAGTTTAAAAAGAGGAACAAACAGCCACATGCTTCTCCCAGAAGAAGGAAGCCTGATGATGACGGATGGGATTCCGTCGAAATGTTGCGCCTACACCTTTAGTTCTACGCGGGGAAAAACCCAAATAACCAAAGATCCATATATATATATATGTATATGTATATGTATATGTGTATATATATATATATATATATATATATATATATATATATATATATATATATATATATATGCCTTATTGATGAAAGTAATAAATATGTCTTTATGTAGCAGTAAGGGAAATTTTTTATTACTTCTAAATATGAGATAGTAGATATAAAGAGGAAGAGAGAGGATGTATTAAATGTGGAAATAAAAGAAATTTTGGTTATTAAATTTTTTAAGATATTTGAGAATTATTAGAAAATAAGAATACTATGATTGCCTTATTAACTTGTTGATATAGATGGTGAGAACTTATATAGATAAGATGTGTATCCTGAGTATTAGACTTTGGGAGGAATGGTGCTAAAGGAATTGGGATCATCTAAAGTGTGGAAATGATAATTATTAAATGTTAAATTTAAATATTAATGGAAAATTAAAACTGAGAAAAATTGATTAGGTCATTGATTGTCTAAAGATTGGAAGTTAAAACAACTAAGATATATATTAACTAAAAATTATTGATAAATGTTAGAAAGTTACTTCCATTTGATTGACAGAACAAGAATTGTATTTGTTAAAATATGACACAGTAGATATCAAGGGAGAAAGAGAGGGAATGTGGATTCTAATAGTTTGAGATCTGTACTAATGATATCTATGTATAATGGAATTATTGTACTCAGCCGCCACATAGCTTTCAAATATCTAAATGTAATATTAGAAAATCAATAAAAATTTATAAAAAAAGAAAAAGAAAAAAAGAAGATTCCCCAAAGAACATTCAAAGTTGGAGAAAAGGTTTATCTGTCGACTAAATATTTATGCCTCAAGTTACCCAGTAAGAAATTAGGATTGAAATTTTGGGGGCCTTTCCCCATCGTAAGGATCATCAATCTGGTCACAGTAGAATTAAAACTCCCTAGGTTTTTAGGAAGAGTTCACCCTGTCTTACATTGCAGCTTGCTGAAACCTTTTTGGGGCTCCACTTTAAGACCTCCCCCTAAGAACGCACCCGGGCCCTCGTAGTGGCGGGTCAGACTCATTATGAAGTAAAGCCTATTCTTGATTCTAGAATTTTTAAGGGGAAATTGCAGTACCTAGTACAATGGAAGGGATATTTGCTGCCTGAAGCCACTTGGGTGAAATCTAGTGATGTGAAAGCTGACAGACTCATCAAAAGGTTTTATAGGAAACACCCCAACAAACCGAGAGACAGTCCCTAACTTATGCTGTTGTTTACATTACAGGATCTGTCCTTTTTGTAAGGGGGCCGGATGTCAATGCTGCTAACATTGGATGTTCTTGCTTTGACAATATATTGAGATGCAGCCATTTCCCTTAACTTATGTTTTACTCTTAGAGTTAGAATTAGATGACACTGGGGGGAGGGGGAGGAGGAAGAATGTGGATGGGAATTAGTTAGACATAGCAATATCATAGTAGTGTATGATTCAAGATTTTTTGAAATAAGAGACGATAAGAAATGGGTTGGAGGACTGGAGGGAAAGCTTGCATTTCAAACTAATTGGAGAATGTAATTTATGACTGTTATTTAGAGGAGAGAATTGTGCTTTGATACTATGTGTTCAGGGGAGGGTCATTCAGATTTTGGCTTCAACCATGTACGTGCTGATGCTATGCCACTCGAATAAAGATTCTTTAAGGTAAACAATGCCTCAAAGTTCTTTGAAGAGTTTCATCTGTTGGAACCATGACAACCTAGCTGCATGGAAACATTTTTTCCCCTATACAGTCCAAATGGGTGGATGCTAAACATGTTCAAGCTCTTAGTCCTCCAAACCTTTATAGAAAATATCCTGACAAGCCCTGGATGAATCAGTGTTCTTCTGTGGTTTTTTGTAATACGGTTTTGCCTGTGTAATTTTTGTTTTCTTGTCAGAGCAAAAGCCCTATGATGGGGGAGCCAGAGGTCAGCTTCAATATTTCTTGCTGTCAGCTGCCATGGCAATGAGGAGGGGGCACAATGGGCAATTGGGAGGGGGGAAAGCACGCTGGAAGAGACAGAGTTTTTTCTCTTCAAGGTCATTTCTTCAAGCTTTGGTATGCAACAGCCAGAGACGGTACACCTGACTTTCCCAAAACATTTTTGGTTGCCTATTTACAGAGAGGTGGGATTTGGGGTTTGTTACAATTTGATGCTTCACACGTGCTTTAGTTAATAAGCAGGCGAGACAGCGAGTTAACAGCTTAACTCTTTATTCCGAACCAGGCAAACAACAGAAGAACATGACATCTATTTATACTGGCAGCTGTCAACAGTTTGACCAATCAGGGATGAGTAAGTTCCCGCGCCGTTGTTTCCGCCAATCGGGGCTGGCAGGTTTTGACAGCTCGGAGCTGTCATCGGTAGCGCGTGTCGAGCTGTCAGTCGGTTGGCGCCTGCGCAGTTCTGCCCGGCAGCTTTTGACAGCTGTCAAAAGCTGCCGCGGTTTTTACCTCAACCCTGTTAATAACGCAATGTGTGAATATATAACAATAATAAGTAAATACACAACACCCCTTACCCCTCCCTCTGATTGAGTTGATGTTTCCCCAACTGTTTCTTTTTTGAGTTTCCCCATTCGAAGTCTTTTAAGTAGGTGGGAGGTCTTTTTATTCTTTCGGAACGCCGGGGGGTTGTCTCGGTTGGTTGTTCCTTTTCCCCCGGCGATTCTGGGTCTGGCTCCGGGGGCAGGGGGCATGGCTCCGAGGTTTCCGCGTCGTTTGGAGTGGGGTGTTGAAGTGGTATATTGCGATTGGGGGAATTTTGGCGTACAAGACTTTGCGGCGGTGCTTCTGTCAGCATTTCGTCGTCCTCCCTCTCCCCTATGTTTTGAGGACTGCGACGTCGAAGTTGGTCGATGTGTCTGCGGATATGGATATTATGTCCAATGTCTATGATGTATGATAGGGGGCCTGTTTGTTCAATGACCACCCCCTGTGTCCATTTGTTGCCCCCCCCATAGTTCCTTGCCCAGACAGCTTGTCCTGTGTTGAGAGTTCTATGTTGGAGGGGTAGTTCTGGGTCTGGGGGGGGATCTGTCAGGATGTAGACGGTCTAGTCTGGTAGTTAATCTTTTGCCCCAGCGGAGCTCTGCTGGAGACTTTCCAGTAGTTGTGCATGGGGTGGTGTGTTGTGATAAAAGGAATTGAGCCAGTCTTCGGTGCCAGTGTTGTGACTCAGGGCCAGCCTGTGGGCCCGACAGCCGGGTCCGATGTATCGGAGGACTCAGATGTGGGGGAGGAGGGAAACGAACCGGCTGATGATGATTTGGAGACTTTGCAGAGTCCTCAGCCGGGAACCTCTTCTCAGCTGTGTGAGCCCGAGAGTGCGGAGGATGATGACCCACAGCTGGCCCTGTTCAAGGACGCCCGACGCAGGAGGCAGACGAGCAGGGACAAACAAAGGAAGGCTATGGGACTCCTCGGGAGGAGGCACAGGGAGACCACGCCCTGAGCTCTCTATAAAAGAAGTGTTTGGGGAGGGGCTAGTTGCTGAAAGCAACTTTTTCTTTGAGAAGTCAAGCTCTTGTATTTTTGTAACAGTGTAATTAAAACTTGGCAGAAGCCTTTTGATCTTGGACGCTTTCCAGACTCTTCCTTTGATTAGGGGTGCGAGAAGAGGGCTGGTTTAGAACAGTTTGCTTTCAGCCACCCACCCCTTAATACTACGATGGAGCAGCTTCTTGCCGAGAATGTCCAGCTCAACCAGCAACTCACCTTGCTGGCCACTCAGGTGGCACAACTGCAGGCTCAGGTACATGCTGCCCCCCCACCCAGGAGGAAATGTCAGATAGCTATGCCGGATAAATTCGCTGGTAATCCAGAACTGTTTCCTGCCTTCCTGGGACAATGCCAGCTTTATATCAGCGTGAAAGCAGCTGATTTCCCCACTGACCGAGATAAGGTGGGATTCGTGTTGAGCCTTCTGTCGGGAGATGCAGCTCGTTGGGGCACGCCTCTGTTGGCACAGCCTAGCCCTTTGTTGGATAACTTTGGGGGGTTTTGTGACCATATGCGCCTCATGTACGAGGACCCGATTAAGGCACAGACGGCCACCCGACGCCTGAAAGCTTTGAGGCAGGGTCAGCGCCCTCTACAGGCCTATATCAGCGATTTCCGGCTGCTTAGCCAGGATTCCGCCTGGAATGAGGCTGCGCTCGTGGATGCCTTTCAGGATGGCTTGTCAGAGGAGATGTTGGATGAGCTGGCCCGCGTGGACATTCCCTCAGACCTGAATGGGCTGATCCATCTTTGTCTGCGGATCGATGCCCGGCTGCAGCAGCGTAAGAGTCGCCGTGCCACCCCACAGACCCCAGCCGCCCCTGTTGTGCGTGAGCCCCCGGTCCAGAGGGAGGAGCCAATGGAGCTGGGTGCCGCCAGGTCCCGTCTATCGGTGACGGAAATGGACAGACGACGATCGGAGGGGTTGTGTTTTTACTGTGGGGACCCTGGACATTTGGCTGCTTCTTGCCCGAAGAAGCGTCAGCGGGCGTCAGTGACCAAGCCTGCCCCGAGAAAGTCCCCTGCTTTGTTATCGGGAAACGGCCCGAGCCCGATCTAGACGGTGTGAAAGATCGGGCGACCCACAACATCCACACCGAGCGACGCCGTTCCGACGGTGCCTGTGAACCTCCACGGCATTTGATTTTGGAGGCACGTCTGATCCTCCCTGGCAAGTCAGAGGGGATTCCAGTCCATGCCTTAATTGACTCTGGGGCTACCACTAACTTTATGGATTCGGCCTTTGTGGCCAAATGGGCTGTTCCCCAGTGTCCAGTGGATCCGCCCATGCTTGTGGAGACCATCGATGGTCGAGTGCTCCTGTCCGGGCCTATCACGGCCGCCACGCAACCCGTGTGTATGGCCATCAGTACCCATGTGGAGGCCATTCAGTTCTACGTCACTTCGGATCTGCACTTCCCCGTGGTCTTGGGACTGGCGTGGCTCCGGGCGCATGATCCACAGATCTATTGGTCTCAGAACTTGGTCACCTTCCCAAGTTTGCAGTGCGTGGACCACACCCGCCATATCTGTGCCGGCCAGGTGGAGGGTTCCTCAGGGGTTTCCTTGCCTCCCGAACTGTCCGACTTTGCTGACGTGTTCAGCGAGTCAGAGGCGGACCAATTACCCCCGCACAGGCCCTACGACTGCTCCATTGACCTAGTCCCTGATGCGCCTCTCCCAGTGGGGCGTTTGTACTCCATGTCGGAGCCCGAGTTGGCTGCATTGCGGGACTTCCTGACGAAGAACTTGGCTCGTGGTTTCATCCGGCCCTCGTCCTCGCCAGTGTCTGCGCCCGTGCTCTTCGTCAAAAAGAAGTCGGGCGAGTTACGGCTTTGCTGTGACTACCGGAAACTCAACGCTATCACGGTGCGTAACCGCTACCCGCTGCCCCTCATCCCCGAGCTCTTGGACCGACTCCGGGAGGCTAAGATCTTCACGAAACTGGACCTGCGTGGAGCTTACAACCTCGTCAGGGTTCGGCCGGGTGATGAGTGGAAGACGGCGTTTGGTACTCGCTATGGACATTTCGAGTACACGGTGATGCCGTTTGGCCTGACCAACGCCCCCGCTGTGTTTCAGCATTTTATGAATGACGTCTTTCGGGATCTGTTGGACCAGTTTGTTGTGATTTACCTGGACGACATCCTGATTTACTCCCCGTCGCGTGAAGCGCATCATCAGCATCTCCGTCAGGTCCTGCAGCGCCTCCGGAATCATCGGCTGTTTGCCAAGTTGGAGAAGTGCCAGTTCTACCAGGTGACCATTGATTTCCTGGGTCACCGCATTTCTCCTGAGGGCATCGCCATGGAACCGAGTAAAGTTGAGTCATTGCAGAGTTGGCAACCCCCGCGTCGCGTGAAGGATATTCAGCGACTTCTTGGATTTGCCAACTACTATCGGACATTCATCCCTGGCTTTGCTGCCTTGACAGCCCCCCTCACCCGGCTCCTGCAGAAGAAGACTCGGTTCCAGTGGAACGCCCCCGAACAACAGGCGTTCCAAGCTCTGAAGGACGCCTTCATGAAGGAGCCCATCTTGAAGCATCCTGACCCGCAACGGCCGTTTGTCGTGGAGGCGGACGCCTCCGACATTGCCATTGGGGCCGTGTTACTTCAGGCAGCGACGCCCAACGGTACCCTTTTCCCTTGCGCGTATCACTCACGGAAATTGAATCCCTCGGAGCGCAACTATACCATCTGGGAGAAGGAGCTGCTGGCCATCAAGGCGGCGTTCGAGGCTTGGAGGCATCATCTGGAGGGGGCGCGGCATCAAATCGAGGTCCGGACGGACCACAAGAATCTGGAAAGCCTGCAGACCGCTCGGAATTTGAACCAACGCCAGATCCGGTGGTCCCTCTTCTTTGCGAGGTTTGACTTCCGGGTGCGGTACATACCAAGCGGGCACAACCAGAGAGCGGATGCTCTGTCCAGGAAGCCCGAGTACACCCGAGTGGAAGACAAGCTTCCGCCCAGGACCGTGATCCCCGTCGAGTCTTTTGCTGCGGTGCGGGAGCCGGTGGATATACGGGCTCGGATCCGGGAGGCGCAGCAGCAGGAGGCGTGGGTGGCTCAGCGGAAGGAAGAGGTGGGGCCAGATTCGCCTTGGTCGGTCACGGATGGACTCCTGTATTATCGTGACCGGCTCTATGTTCCAGGAGGGCCACTCAGGGGACTCGTCCTCAGCCAATGTCATGATAACCCGGCTGCGGGGCATTTTGGCCTGTTCAAGACTCTGAACCTGGTCTCCCGTACATTCTGGTGGCCCCGAGTCCGACACGATGTCCAGTCTTATGTCACCTCCTGCGTCCCATGCAGGCAGGCCAAGTCAGCGACAGGGGCCCCGCCTGGTTTACTGCAGCCTTTGCCAACGCCCAAGAGACCCTGGGGGGCTGTGTCCATGGACTTTCTGACGGATCTACCCCCATCCTCCGGCTTCACGACAGTGTTTGTGGTGGTGGACATGTTGACCAAGATGGCGCACTTCATCCCCTGTCGCGGCTTACCGTCAGCTCGCGCCACTAGTCGCATGTTCATCCAACAGGTGTTCCGGCTGCACGGCCTTCCCGATAGAGTCGTCTCCGATAGGGGGGCCCAGTTTACAGCCCGCTTCTGGCAGGAGTTGATGCGGGCGTTGGACATTAAGGTTTGCCTCTCGTCCGCGCATCATCCTCAGACCGACGGGGGTACCGAGAAGGTCATCGGCATTTTGGAGCAGTATCTGCGCTGCTACGTTAACCTGCAGCAGGACAATTGGGTGGACTATTTGGCCATAGCCGAGTTTGCCTTTAACAACTCGCAGCACACCTCCACGCAGATGACACCGTTCTTGGCCAATGTGGGTTATCACCCTCGGTTTTTCCCCCTTTCTCCCGTGGACTCACCGGAGCCGGCAGCGAACGAATTCATGGCGGAGTTACAGGCGATCCATCGGTTGGTGCGACGGCAGCTGGAGAAGGCCAAGGCCGACTACAAGAGGTTCGCCGATCGGTCGAGAAGGGATACGCCTCCATTATCGGTGGGGGATCGGGTCTGGCTGTCCACCAGGAACCTACCATCCACTCGGCCGGCGAGGAAGCTGGACCACCGTTACCTTGGACCGTTCCCAGTCGAGGCCGTCATCAACCCGGTCGCCTATCGTTTAACTCTGCCACGTTCCCTGCGTGTGCACCCCGTCTTCCATCGGTCCTTGTTGGTCCCCGAACAACCGGCTTGTCCACTTCGCCAAGCGGAACCTCCCCCATCAGGACCTCGTGATGGCGACAGCACCCCCGAGTACGAGGTCGCCAGCATCAGGGATTCCCGCTGGCTGAAAGGTCGCTTCCAGTACCTGATCGAGTGGAAAGGGTACGGGCCGGAGGACTTCACATGGGAAGACGCGACCGCCGTTCATGCCCCTGCGTTGGTGACTGCTTTTCACGAACAGTTCCCATCCCGACCGCATCCGGATCGGCAGACCCGGGGGAAGGGCCCTGCGGTGCGGGATAGTGTTGTGACTCAGGGCCAGCCTGTGGGCCCGACAGCCGGGTCCGATGTATCGGAGGACTCAGATGTGGGGGAGGAGGGAAACGAACCGGCTGATGATGATTTGGAGACTTTGCAGAGTCCTCAGCCGGGAACCTCTTCTCAGCTGTGTGAGCCCGAGAGTGCGGAGGATGATGACCCACAGCTGGCCCTGTTCAAGGACGCCCGACGCAGGAGGCAGACGAGCAGGGACAAACAAAGGAAGGCTATGGGACTCCTCGGGAGGAGGCACAGGGAGACCACGCCCTGAGCTCTCTATAAAAGAAGTGTTTGGGGAGGGGCTAGTTGCTGAAAGCAACTTTTTCTTTGAGAAGTCAAGCTCTTGTATTTTTGTAACAGTGTAATTAAAACTTGGCAGAAGCCTTTTGATCTTGGACGCTTTCCAGACTCTTCCTTTGATTAGGGGTGCGAGAAGAGGGCTGGTTTAGAACAGCCAGTTGCCGGAGATGATTTTCCGCAGTGCCTCTTTGGTTGATTTCACCATCACCTCTGCCAAGCCGTTCGTGGATGGGTGAAAGGGAGCCGTGGTGGTGTGCCTAATAGAGTTCGCCGTTGTGAAACTTTGGAATTCGTAGGAGGTAAATTGGGGGCTGTTATCGGAAACTATAACATCAGGAAGCCCATGTGTTGCGAACAACCCCCTTAAAACTTGTATTGTGGCTGTTGAAGTTGTGCTAGTCACTGGTGCCACCTCTAGCCATTTCAAATAGCTATCCACGACTATTAAGAACGATTGTCCCTGGAATGGACCTGCATAATCTATGTGGATACGAGACCAGGGTGTCTTTGTAGTTTCCCATCTGTGTATGGGAGCCTGAGGCTGGGCGGCTCTAACAAGTTGGCAGGAATAGCAGCCGGCTACATGTGATTCAATCTGCTTGTCTAATCCTGGCCACCAGACATAGCTTCTGGCCAGAGCCTTCATTTTGACGGTCCCAGGGTGACCTTCGTGGAGGCTCTCTAACACCTTGAGTCTGTGTTTGTCAGGTATGATTACCCTGCTGCCCCATAATAGACACCCCTGATGGGTGGATAATTCCTTTTGCTTTAAAACATACGGTTGGAATTGTGGGTCTGGGGGTGTGTATTGCCAGCCAGACGTGACATAGCCTAAGACTCTGCCTAAAATTTTGTCTGCAGCAGTAGCTGCAGAGATGTCTTTAACAGATAATGGGCATTCTGACAGGTCTGAGATAGCCAGTATCCTTCCAGCTGGTGCTGGGTCTGGGTCGACTATTGGTTGGGGCAGTCTGCTAAGGCCATCAGCATGGCCCATGGATTTTCCTGGCTTGTATTCTAAGTTGTATGAATAGGCTGACAAAAAGGTAGACCATCTCAGGATGCGGGGAGATAATATTTCTGGCGTTAGTTTGTTTACTGTAAAAAGTCCTAACAGGGGCTTATGGTCCGTAAAAATGGTAAAGGGTCGGCCGTATAGGTAATCATGAAATTTTTTTACGCTAGCCACTATAGCTAAAGCCTCTTTGTCAATCTGAGCGTAATTACGCTCAGGTTTTGACAGCGTTCTGGAATAGAACGCTACAGGGGTCTGTGTTCCTTCTTTAGTTAAGTGGCTTAGGACCGCTCCGATGCCGTAGGGGGAGGCATCACAAGCCAGACATAAGGGCAGCTGTTCGTTAAACAGGGCTACTGTGGTATTGCTGGAGAGTAAGTTTTTTTAATAGATTAAAACTTTTATCATGCTCAGATGACCAGTTCCAGGGTTTGCCTTTATCTAATAGCCTATGTAAGAGTTCAGCAATGGAGGCTTTATGAGGCAGGAAGGTATGATAAAAGTTAACTAACCCTAGGAAGGCTTGAAGTTCTTGTTTATTTTTAGGGGTTGGTGCTGTTTTAATAGCTTTAATTTTTGTTTCAGTGGGGTGAATTCCCTTAGCATCAATTTTAAATCCTAAAAACTCTGTTGAGGGCACCCCAATGGAGCATTTGTCTCATTTTAATTTGAGACCAGCCTCCCTGAATCTAAGGAGCACCTTTGTTAATTTGTCAGCTAGGTCTTTTTCTGATTCCCCTGCAATTAAGATGTCGTCAAAATATGGACAGACCCCGGGGATCCCTTTAAGTGTTTTTTCCATGATTTCTTGAAAGATCCCCGGGGCTGCGGAGATGCCGAATTGAAGGCGGTTAATTTTAAATGCTACCTTGTGGGTGACAATTGTCTGAGCTAAGGCGGTGTCAGGGGTGACAGGCAGCTGTAAATACACCTGCGCCAAGTCTAACTTGGCAAATATGGCGCCTGACTTAATGGCCGCGAGGATGTCTTTGACAGCCGGGACCGGGTAGGCATGTGCATTTAACGCAAGGTTGAGTGTCGCTTTATAATCGGCACATAATCTTATTTGGCCATTTGGCTTAATTGGGGTCACTATGGGTGTCTCCCACTCTGCCCCTTCTACTGGTTCTAGGATTCCTAAGTTGGTTAATCAGTCTAGCTCAGCTTCTATTTTTTCCCTCAAGGCGAAGGGAACTCTTCTCGCCTTGATTCTGACAGGCATTACATTAGGGTTTAATTTAAGCGATACAGGCGGTCCAGTGTACTTCCCTAGCGAGCTGTCAAAGACGTCCGCGAATCGAAGGCAGACGGATTCTAAGTTTGACAGCTGAATGGCGTTGACACCTGTCAACGCTATCCCTAGTGCCTCGAACCAGTCTAGTCCTAGCAGGCTGATTCTGTTTTCCTGGGTCACTAGTATAGGAAGGGATCCTTTAAATTGTTTGAACTCCACGGGGACGGAAGCCTTTCCCCGGAGTTTAATGGGCGTTTTCTGGAAGTCAGCAAGGCGGAGATTGGTGGGTCGAAGGGCGGGCCTTTTTCTACTTTGGTTACAAATGTCCCTGTAGGTTTGCCATGAAATGAGCGAGACGGAGGACCCAGAGTCCACTTCCATCTCGCAGGGAATTCCCTGAATCAGAACGTCCACCTTGACTTTGGGCTTAAGAGTGCTGTGGACTGTGTATTTTCCCGCCCTTCCCCTCACATTAAGCACTAGGCTTTTGGGACTGTGCCTGGCTCTGGGTGTGTGTTGGCTCATACCTGCGGTTGTCACCTCCAGTTCATGCAGATTCTTTCGGCTCTGGCTGCGGCACACGGCTTTGAGGTGACCTGTCTTTCCGCACCCGTGGCATTTGGCACTGCGGAACCGGCACGTTGCTCTCGGGTGGCTTCCGCCGCAGCTGGCACACTTAGCCCTGTTTGGCTGGAAGTTAGCGCCCCTCTGATTGTTGGCAGGCCCCCCTCTGTAGTTGCGTTGCAGCTTGAGCTTTTCAAACCGCCGCTGCACCGCATCGATGTCCATGGAGACGTCGTCATCTTCGGGACCGCTGAACCTGCCGTCCTCCTGGTGCACGGACCCACTGGGCCCGCTGTCAGGTAGGCGTCGGTTGTCACCGTGGCTGTCCTCGTATGCGATGACTTCCCTCGCCACATCGGTCATTGTCATTTCTGGCTTGGCGATCAGCCTCTTCCTCAGCCGTTCGTCTTTGAGCCCTATGACGATCTGGTCCCGGATTCGGTCTTCTAAGTCCGGGAACCGACACCGTCGTGCGGCGTGTCTGACCCGGGTTATGAAGTCATTTGCTGGCTCGTCCAGAAGCTGTAGTTTTCGGGCGAAATTTACTCTCCAGAAGAGTTCTGACTTGAGGGGCATGAAGTATTTGCTCAGCCCCTCGGTAACATCGGCGTAGGAGATAGTGGTGATCGGTTCAGGAGTGAAGATTCCCACAGCGGCATCATATACGGTGGGCCCGCTGAGCCAGAGGAGGGCGGCTGCCTTGGCCCGGTCGTCCGTAATCTTCTTAACCACCAGGTATCCTTCTACCTGGCCCAGATGAGATTCCCAGCCTTCTGGGTGGCGGGTATTGAACTCTCGAATGTGGCCATGGTTCGTCATGCTGTCTGTAACTGTGGGTGCCGCTGCTTGCGTTGAATGGAAGTTCAGCTTCCGAGTGACTTCAGCGAGTGATTAGCTCGGCTAAGGGAAAAAATCTCTTCTCCCCTTAGGTAGTGACTTCAGCTTAGGCAAGCAGGCATCCCATCCTCATCGCCAGTGCTTTAGTTAATAAGCAGGCGAGACAGCGAGTTAACAGCTTAACTCTTTATTCCGAACCAGGCAAACAACAGAAGAACATGACATCTATTTATACTGGCAGCTGTCAACAGTTTGACCAATCAGGGGTGAGTAAGTTCCCGCGCCGTTGTTTCCGCCAATCGGGGCCGGCAGGTTTTGACAGCTCGGAGCTGTCATCGGTAGCGCGTGTCGAGCTGTCAGTCGGTTGGCGCCTGCGCAGTTCTGCCCAGCAGCTTTTGACAGCTGTCAAAAGCTGCCGCGATTTTTACCTCAACCCTGTTAATAACGCAATGTGTGAATATATAACAATAATAAGTAAATACACAACAACACGGTTTTGCCTCAGATATTGCCTGAATTAACTGCAGTCACTTCTTTCCTAGTAAAAGAACCTTTTCTCTAAATTTATGGAGGGAAGGGTTTTTCTTTCCTAGTGTGGGAAGTCAGTCCCCCCCCCCCGAGAAGGAAATATTAAAAGGGCAGAAAAATATTAAAAGGGCAGAAAAATATATTTTCTTAAAGATCTTAAAGAGGCAGAAAAACATGACCAATTTTCTTAAGTCTTCCTCCCCCCCAAGCAGAAACCAGCTCTAGAGAAATGCAGATGTAAATAATCCAGGAAGGTTGGAGGCCCCCAGCTAGAACCTTAGGAAGACAAAGAAGTCTAAAATCTGCATACCCCACCCAAACTCAGGACATAATAGGATTAACTCACAGATGCCAAAGGGACACAGGTCAAAATACCTGACACAGGAAATACAAAGCCTCAAACAGGAATAGGAAACAACTCCACACAAAAGTCCCAGAGGGTATAAAAACCCACTCCCTACATGTGCTCTCTTTTTTTCTTCCAAAGCCATCTTCCTGTCTGGCTCTCCTCTTCAATAAACTGCAACCTTCTTCCTAAAGTAGTTGCCATGTTGTTTATTCCCGGCTTGAACTGAACCATGATGAAGATTTTTCCTTCAACACTAGGATTTGAGTAGAGGCAGCCCTGACATTATCCTTGGAAAAAGTAGGGCTGCAAAAACCTGGACAATCACAAGTTGGCAGCAGAAAGATACAGAATAGTCACTCTTATCTGCCATTTGTCTATGGTTCAGGTTTGGGTGTTCTTGCTGATTCATTTGCTCAGGAAGTGGAGTCATTTGCAGTGTAGTTTGTAGCATGGAGTAACGAAATGGTTTTTCCAGTTGAAATTGAAAACTCTTGAATGTTGAGTGTTAGTAAGAAACTTGGGGGACAAAAGGATTTTTGGTAGGATATGGCTTGAGAAAAGGGGTTAGCTAGTGGGAGTGGTATTACAGAATTGAGGCAAGAAAAAGTGAATGGAACAAGTCTCTGAAAAACTGGACCTTGAATATAGGAACCAGCAAGAATATGGAAAAGGATTTCAGAAAGAAGTAGAACAAAGTGCAAAGCTGAGGCTAGGCCTTTGACTTCTTTCAGCTCCTAAGATGTTAATTTTTCAGCAGCTTTTGCAAACCTGATAGAATGACTCATACAAGTTTGTTTTAAGCATGATTTTATAAATCAGTCACAGTGTCTGGCTCATACCTAATGCTAAGCCTTTGTTTACAAAAGACAGGCCGTATTCATGTACTGTACCATATTAAATCAAAACCAAATAAAGCCTGTTATGGTCTGGCATGATCTGTGAAGCCAGAATGTTTAGAAAATTTTTTAATGAATGTTTAAGGGCTCACTACATCCACTGCTCCTTCCAATCAGTCATTGCTCAGATGAGAATAAATGACTCCTTCAACCCGGAGAACAAATAAGAAGGACAATGAAACTATTACACATAAGAGAAAATTGTCATGGAGCAAAATTAGATACAGGAAATTATTATGTACAAAAGCAGAGAACATTCAGAGGAGCTAAGATCTCACAATTAGGTTTAGGGCAGGGCTGGATTTTTTTTTAAAAAAAACACATTCTATTTAGCTGTTAAGGATCGCCAAGGAAATGGTGATAAGGATTTGTGATTGAAATTTTGTCCTTTCTTTTGATACATTTTGGTGGCTATTGAGAAAATGTGTTAAGCTTTTTGAACTTCAGTACCCCCTTTCCATTTCATTTTTCAAAATAAAAAAAATCATACAAGCATTGGTTTTCTCTTCCTGGAGGAATCTGGGATTGATTATGGACAAAAGGTTCTTTACCACTGAGGGTAAGCAACCTCCAGTTCATTTTGACTACAGTTCCCATAGTAGCTTGCTAGTGGATAGAACATAATAGATATTAAACTCCTATATTACTGGTAGCCAGAAGGTCTACCTACTGGAAATCTAACTGCTGTGGCTGCACCTATTATTGTAATAATAATGTCAGTCGTCAATACTGAGAGGACAAAAAGTCTTAAACACTGTTTGATCTAAATTTTAATCTGTGAGTTAATTTATATAGACATAAACAGTATGTAGAATAAAACAAGGTGAGTTATTAAAAGCTTTTATTTAAATGATTTTCAGTTGTGGTCTTTCCTTTGTTTTTTTCTCTTTTTACTAGGCACAAAAATGTGCATTTCCCCCTTTTTAAATTTATGAGTAAAAAACATTTTATTTTGAAGTTCTAGTCAGGCAACCAGGGCCATTTCTGCTACATTTTTACATCTGTTTCTACATCTGCTTTACTTCCTGACACATAAAATATTATGATTAAGTATGTTTAGATTTCATTATGACTTTTGGGGGAAGGAGTGAGGGAATGAATATGGCCTCAAATTATTTAAAGTTGTTTTGTGGACTTTAATATAGAATGGAATAAATTAATGTTGTCTGCTCAAGTATTGCAAAATATCATAGATCACATTTGAGTTCCTTTCCTCAGTTTAAAAAGGAAGGTAAATAGCTTTGGATTTAAAGTCAGCTGCTTTATCTCAATGGATTATTGGTATCAATAATTGGTTATAAAGAGTGATGGTTGCATTGGTCCCAGAAATTATACCAATTTAATAGGAGATAAGACCAATATTGTATGGTCATAGTTGTGCTTATTGCTGAACAAAAGCATAGGATTGAACAAAAGCATGAGAGATACAAAATACTGCAGATGGCAACATAGTTTAGTGAAGCCTTTTTCCCCCCCTGCAAGCTTTTAACCAGTGTGAAAGTCCTAGTAGTCTTAAATTCAAGGTAGCAAAAAGCGAACTGTTCTCTGAGATGCATTCAATAAAATATGTTACATAGCAGAAGCACTAGAAACAAGACCACTAGAACTGCAGGTATGAGATAATGTGAAGGTCATCTTCAAACAGTTGTAGGATTCAAATACCTGGACAACCAGTTCTCTGTGTGGATGTCACTTCTGGAAGTCCATTCTGGGCCTGGGCCTCTGAGGCCCAGAACGGACTTCCAGAAGTAGCATCCATGCACTTCCAGTGGGCCGTTCTGGGCCTGGGAGGCCTCCCTGGCTCAGAATGGACTTCCAGAAGTGGTGTCCATGCACTTCCAATGGGCTATTCTGGGCCTGGGAGGCCTCCCCTTGGCCTCCGAGGCACAGAACAGACTTCTGGAAGTCGTGTCCATGCACTTCTGGTGTGCCGGGCCTGGGAGGCCTCCCTGGCTCAGAACGGACTTCCAGAATGGTGTCCATGCATTTCCAGTAGGCTGTTCTGGGCCTGGGAGGCCTCCCCCAGGCCTCCCAGACTCAGAATGGACTTCTGGAAGTGGTGTACATGCACTTCTGGTGGTCCAGTCTGGGCCTTGTGAAAAGGGCTAGGGCTTCAACTGGTTCACCAAAGTCAACAAAAAATTAGCTACCAGTTCTATTGAACCAGTGTGAACTGGCTGAATCCCACCACTGCCTTCAAAGTCATGCTTGCCTTATACATATCAGTGGTATGATGAGATTCCCCTAAACCAGGGGATTGCAGGATTGCCTTTCTGCTGCATGCAGACAGTGCTGTAAATTTTGGAATGCCAATAGGCCTTAAAAAATCTTTTAGAACTTTGGCCCAATACTTCAACAATGATCATCTGGAAATAAATTAGCAGATAATTACTAAGATAATGGCTTTGGTCATAGGCCAAAGCTCCATTCATTGAACCTTAATTTCCATAGAATAGAAGAAGTGATTTGCTTTAAGTATTTAGAAGTAGTCATGCATACCACTGGCTTCAGGAAAGCTCACTGTGAATACACTGCTATTACTGCCAATGCCATCCTAAAAAGTTTTCTCTCCAAGGGAGGATGTTATGTTCCACTTGTACTTAATTTCTTTCAAGTTGCTAGCTCAGCTCCTTTATGGGATTCTGGTTGGCCCCACTAGCTTCTTGTTTTACTACCTTGGAGAGGATATGATTTAAATTAATCAGAACAGCTCTCCAGATACCTTGCTGTGTCTCAAACATGCAACTACAACTGGAGATAGGTGTGATAAAAGTTGAATCAAAAGTGTCTCTAGCTTCTATAAACCTTTGGTTAAAGCTTACCTTTTATCCTCAAGGCCTAGCATCATTAATTCTGCAGAACAGTTTTGAGTCTGAGCAGATCAAGGCTGTCCAATCTAATCTTTTAAATCTAGGCTTTTCTCCCTCCTCTGTTTTTAAGATGAAATACAATCAGCTGAAACAAATCCTGAAGCAAAGGATAAAAGATATAGAGTGGCAAGCAGATCTGGGGAAGGCCCCAGCCTTCCTGCTCCCAGTACACAATAGTTATATTGTCATTGCTGCCAGCTACCTCACACAGCTGCAAACACCTACCCATCAGAGAGGGGAGAGTAGAGGCAATATAGCTTGGAGTTGCTGTGCAGGAAGAAGACCCTTGAAGACTTCATCTACTTGTTCCCAAGAGAATGCAGTTACTCTGGTGAGATTCTTATAAATAGAAGAACAAGAGGGAGACTACTTGACCTTCTCATGGAGTTGTTCTGATTCCTTGCACCTGATGACTGTTGATGGTTGATCCCAAGAGGCAGAAGTAGTCCATAGGTTCAGTGTCTTCATTCTCAAATCTACGTCCAGTTGTCCTATCCATTGTCATTAGCTTGGTAGTTTTTTACTTTTTATTTTAATCCTTTTTTTTGCACTGTGATCTTTGACTTTTATCACTAGAACTCTTTGCTTTTTTGGCAATAGTGGTAATGTCTTCATCATAGTGCAGGTTATTGGTGTTTCATCCTTCAGTCTTAAAATCATGCTTATTTTGTTCCAGTCCATCTTTGTCATTTAGGTTCAATAAATAAAGAAGTATATAGCCTTGTCTTACTTATTGAAACCAGTCTGTTTCATCGTGTTCTGTCAGTACTGTGACTTCCTAATCTATCTGTAAGTTTCTCATGAGGACAATGAGATGTTCTGACATTCCCATTTTTCTAAGCACTTTCTAAGCTTGACATGACTGAGACAATCAAAAGACTTTTTTCCTTTTCTTAATTATTCAGTCATCAGCAATATCTCATGTTCCTTGGTCTTTTCTAAAGCCAGCTGTCAAGACTGATTCCCCTTTCACCTTTGCCCAGCCATGCCCCACTTTTCCGGGCTTCTCCTCATGTGGCTCTGTTTTGCCAGGCCATCCTCCCCATCCCTGGCCCCTTTTTGCAGGGCTTTTCCTCCTCCGGCTCTGCTTTGCTACACTGTGCCATGCCTTTCCTTGCTTGCCTGGCACCCCGGGGTATGCCCAGCCTGTGGGATGAAAGGCATGGAGATGTGAGTGTGCGGTGGCTGGCTCCCAGTCACCCTCTCCATCATGTGGTAGGGCCAGAGAGGGGAACGCAGTAGTGATACAGAGCTGCAGCCTGGAACTTTGTGGTGGCTGGAGAGAAAGGGTGAGAAGAAGGAGAAAGCAGGAAGGGTTTCTCTCTCTCTCTCTCTCTCTCTCTGTGTGTGTGTGTGTGTGAGAGAGAGAGAGAGAGAGAGACAGAGAGAGAGAGAGAGAGACAGAGAGAGAGACAGAGACAGAGACAGAGAAAGAGAAAGAGAGAGCCAGGAGGGGAGGAGGAGAAGAAAGCTGTGTTGCAAAAAAGGGGATCTTCCACCTTTCTTCCCCCCTTCTCTTGTTTTAAACCTCCTCCTGCTCCGTTCAGGTGCAGCTGGAGGGAAAGGACCAGAAAGCAGGAAGGGTTTCTCTCTCTCTCTGTCTGTCTCTCTGTCTCTCTGTCTCTCTGTCTCTGTCTCTGTCTCTGTCTCTGTCTCTCTCTCTCTCTGTCTCTCTCTCTGTCTCTCTCTCTCTCTGTCTCTGTGTGTGTGTGTGTGTGTGTGTGTGTGTGTGAGAGAGAGAGAGAGAGAGAGAGAGAGAGAGAGAAACTCACAGATTGGCTTTGTGGTCTATTCTTGCCTCCTCCAGCTATGGACGGCTGAGAGACTTACTTGTCTAGTTTCGCATTGCTGGGGGGCCAAAAGCCGCCCCAAAGAGGTGACCAGCAAGAAGGGGCACTCGCTGGATCGAGGGAGAGCCGCAACTCTACCGTTAGACCTGACGATCTCTCCAAACTGGCGGACGAAAGGACCAGCCATTATGGTTCGTCCCTAGGCTGTGAACAGCTGAAGTCACATTTTCTACCAGGCAACTCTTAAAGCAGTGCAGAAGAGACTGGGTGAGATCTACCTCTTTTACACCCTAATTACTTTCTGTACCTCCTTAAGCTGCTAAGCATTTTCCCTCCTGCAGAGAGGGAAGGGGAACTTTTGCCCTCCCTCCAGAAAGAGTGGCGACTAAATACCCAGGGGCATTTTAAACGTTGAAAAAGTAACTGAATCCCAATTGGAACTTTATTTCTCAAAGCATGTGGATTGAAAGATTTTTTATTTCCTATTTTTCATTGTCTACTTCTGTTGGAAATCTGAATTCTTTCTTATGAAAAAAAAGAAAAACTGAAAAGATTAAGATAACTTTGGGACTCGAAGGGAAACTTTAAAAGGGGCCTGGCTGACTGCCCAGGGAAATAGATAAGATACATAACCTTGAGAACTTTGAAACTACAGCTGTGAAAGGCTTTGTGTTCCTTACCTAGAAAAAAAATTCTCTCTATTGGATTTTCTAAGTGTAAAGCCTTTAGCTTAAAATACCAATATGGAAGAAGACCAGGAACAAAATTTATTTATGGATGAAGATCAACAAACTCTCGCTATGTTGAAAACATTAATCCAAATTCTTACCACAACCAATGAAATACTAAGAGGCTATGGGAAGGAACAAGAAGACAGCCCAGATATGAAAGCCCAAACTTTGACCACAACTAAAGAATCATCTATACAAAATACAATAGAAAAAATGAAACATTCAAATACTATGACAGAAGAATCTACTATTAAACAAATACTGATATTTGAAAATCCAGAAAAGACGTTGACAACTTGGAAAAAGGAAAAGGTTTCTTATACAACTCAGAAGGAACTAGAGGATCTAGAAAAAGAACAGTTGGATGAGAAGATAAACAATTCAGAACAACCACGTAGATATGGAAGAATAAAGAAACGGCCCACTCCTAGGCCTACAAGTCCTCTAAAAAAATGGTGATCGGATGGTTTTGCCAATATCAATTAATATAAATGATATTACAAGGAGATTGGCTCGATGACCCAAAAACAAGGACATGGAAGATGATTTGGCAAAGGAAACAAGCCAGAATAAGACTCAAGAAGAATGGAGTTTTGACCACCTTATTGAAATCTGAAACAGAATGTACCTAAATAGATAAGATGTGTATGTTGAACACAAGACATTGTTATGAACTGAGATAAAGAAAAAAATTGATCATTAAAATTTAGCAGTATAAATATTAATAGCTAATTTGAATATTGATTTGTGCATAAAAGTCATGTAAAGGTGAATAATGTAGACAAGCTAAAAACCTATTGTTGAAAGTAATAAATAGGTCTATATGGAATGTTAAAAATGAAAATTATCAGTTTAAGCAAGAGATAGCAGATACAAAAAGGAAGAGAGGAAGTATTAAATATTGAAATAAAAAGAAATTTTGATTACTACTTAAAAAAACAACTGAAAATTAGCTAAAAGGAAGGATATTATATTGTATCCTTAATTTGTTGACATAGAGGGTGTCAGAATCCATTTATATCACATTTCATAATTGTATAGGTAGAACAACGTGCTATTACTGGGGATTCTGCCATCTCTCCGAGGGGGGGGGGAAGAGGATGGTTACTAAAGCGATTTTCAAACAACAGGGGATGTTTTAACGGGGGAAGGGAGGGGGACAGACAGATATGGTTTGTGTCTTCATTTACAACTGAAAAAGGGAAGCAATAACCATAAAACCAAGGAGAGTTCCCTTTCCCATGGAAGAACCTGACACCTAGCAACTGACGACAGCCTGACCAAATGGATGAGGGGAGGGGCTGGAATGGGAATGGTTTATATAGGATTGAAATGTAACTTTTCTCAGATTCCGTCTTGTATTCCCACAATCGATTCCTTCCTAGTAAACATTTTCCTTTTGGACTAAACTTGCATCCAAGAGTTCTTATTTCCTAAGATGTGGATTGAGGTGGGTCCTGACAGTAGACGGAATCTGCTTTAAGAGTCAACCTGGAAGGGAAAACCTTACCGGGGGACTTTGCAACAAATACAAATGTCTGGCGACGAAGCAAGAGAGGAGGGAAGCCCCATGGAGGGGGAGTCTTCCCCCCAAATGGAATCCCAGAGACAATGGGAAACTGAAGCAGCATATTCCCCCGGGGAAGAAGCGGTGGAGCAGTACGACCGAAAACCCCGGTGGTCGATGGGCGTTGGAAGGAAAAGTGAGTGGGAAAAGGCTTCAGGAGAAAAGGCCCTGAGGCGTAGTAACCACTAACCGGAATGGAGGCAAGAGATGGAGAGTTCCCTGCACGCCAGCGAGGAGGAGCGGATCCTGGAAAAGGCCATTGATCTGATGAAAGCAACCCTGAGTTCACTGAGGGAGGAGAGAGCTGAAAATCGCAACCGAGGCAGCGCCTGGGGACGCAACTGGAAAGGTAACGGAGGGGATCCAACACCTGAAACCCCGGGGCCATCCAATGGAACAGGAATTGCTGCCTCAGCAGTACCCACCCACCCCCCCAGAACCACAGATGGGGACCAGGATGAGGAGCGATACCGGCCACGGCGCAGACAACGCTCCAGCCAAAGACTCCCGCCCCTGGAAGTCAAATTCAAGGGGGAGCCATCACGACTGGGATTTTTCCTAACCCAAGTCCTCAGCTACATGGAAGAGTATGGACGGGACATCCCCAGTGACAAAACACGCATCCGAATTGTGCAATCTGCCCTGGACGGGATGGCTGCAGACTGGGTGGTGAACTTGCATGCCTCCAACGCCCCAGAACTCAACGACTTCAACCGATACATGTCATCTTTGAGGCGACGGTTCGAGGATCCTTTGGCTGACCGTAAGGCTCGGGAGAGAATCAAAACGGTGAGGCAGGGCAGGCGAGCAGTGGCTGATTATACCCAAGAATTCCGAGCCATTGCCAGCAAGCTGAACTGGCCAGAAGACATCCTCCTTAGCCATTTCAAAGACGGTCTGAACTACGACCTGTATGATGCTTGCCTGCCTCGAGGAGACCCACCCCACCTCGACGACTGGTACATCCTGGCGGAGGAAGTGGAAATAGACCTACTGAAGAGACACCGCAGAGGAAAACCATGGGGCCGCCTGCCACCCGAGCAAACACGCGAGGGGGAAAAACCACCAGCCACAGCCAAAAAATCAACAAGTTGTTTCAACTGCGGGAGAGAGGGCCACCGTGCTGCAGAATGTCGTTCAAAAGCCCCCCCCCGAAAACTAGAGGCATCATCCTCCAAGAAGCCGGGGAAGCCCCAAGGCAACACAAAAGAATCTTCCATGAAGGGGACAGAGGCTGTAGAGTCCACAATTCCTGCCAGGAACTGGGACTGGACTCCGGCCTGCACCGCAGGGACGGTGGACAACTTGGAAGACAGCTCAGAGGGAGAACCATTGGTAAGTGGACCCCTTCCACCCATACTTAAGACAGTGACTATATTAGCTTCCCCTATGCCTGAAGCAGCCAAAATAAAAGCTCTGATAGACTCTGGGTGCATCCGCTGCCTTATCAGCCCAACGCTGGTGGAGAGATTGAGCATCCCAGTGAGGAGGCTAAAACATCCAATCTCTTTTAGTCAATTAGATGGGACAATAGCAGGGGGAGGACCAGCCACCCTAGCCACTTTACCAATCCACCTATCACTGGGGCCCCATAAGGAGGACATAACGTTTATAGTGGCCCCAGGCATGGAATGCCCAATGATCCTAGGACTGGAATGGCTGAAGGAATGGAACCCCGGGATAAACTGGAGGACAGCAGAACTCAACTTCCCAAAGGGGGGGCAGAAGAACGTAGACTCCAAAAGCACCCCCCCAACCCAGAGGGAGGAGACAGCAGCAGTGGGGAAAGAGAAGGGATTACCAGAGATACCAGAGGAATACAGGGACCTGGCTGAGGTTTTCAGTGAGGAAAGAGCAGATGAGCTTCCCCCCCACCGCCCCACAGACTGCACCATAGAATTCAAACCTGGGGCAAAACTCCCCAAACCCAGGATGTATGCCATGAGCCCAAGGGAAATGGCAGAAATGGAGAGATTCATAAAGAAAAACTTAGAAAGAGGATTTATTGAGCCTGCCAAACCCAAAGTGGCCGCCCCGGTTCTGTTCAGGGAGAAGAAGGATGGATCCTTTCGTTTGGTTGTGGACTATAGAAATTTGAACACAATTAGTGAATGTAATCTGTACCCCCTTCCCCTAATGAAGGATATGTTATCCCACCTATCGAAAGGAAAGATTTTTACCAAACTAGACCTGAGGGAAGCATACTACCGAATTAGGATTAAGGAAGGAGACGAATGGAAGACTGCATTCAACTGCCCAATGGGGTGCTATCAATTCAAAGTATTGCCATTCGGACTGCAAGGAGCCCCCGCAGTCTTTATGCAATTAATTAATGACGTGCTGAGAGAGCACCTATATAAGGGGGTCCTGGTTTACCTCGATGACATCCTTATCTTCACAGAAACCAAAGAGGAACATATCAAACTAGTCAGAGCAGTCCTGAAGAAGTTGCGAGCTGCCCACTTATATGCTAAATTATCGAAGTGTGAATTCCATCAGGAAAAAATCGACTACCTGGGATATCGCATATCTCCAGAGGGCATCGAAATGGACCCTGAGAAGGTCAGAGCAGTACTAGAGTGGGCACCCCCCCCGCACACGGAAGCAATTGCAAAGTTTCCTGGGGTTTGCAAACTTCTACCGCCAATTCATCCCCGCATTTGGCCAAATAGCCATGCCCCTCACAAATTTGTTGAAAACGAAGGGGGGGTCACCCGTGAAACCCAGCCAGCCTCTGAAATGGTCAATGGAATGTCAAGCAGCATTTGAGAGGCTAAAGAGACTTTTTTCTGCTGAACCTGTCCTAAAACACCCAGATCCCGACAAACCTTTTGTAATACAGGCAGATGCGAGTGATGTAGCGGTAGGAGCCGTACTATTACAAGAAAATGATGGGGGGACATTGCAACCATGCGCATACACATCCAGAAAACTCACAGAAACAGAACAACGCTGGCCAATATGGGAAAAAGAGGCATTCTCGTTGAGGTGGGCATTACTAACATGGCGCCAATTTTTAGAAGGAAATAAAATACCTTTCCAGGTCTGGACAGACCACAAAAATTTGGAAGCACTAAAAACGCCCAGGAAGCTCACTCCTAAGCAAGCCCGCTGGTCCCAACATTTTCACCGATTCAATTTCACTCTCAAACACTTACCGGGGGGAAAGAACTTCCTTGCAGATGCATTATCCCGCATGCCCCAATATAACAGCACAAGAGTTACTGACTTTAAACCACTTGTACCGGAACAACAACTGGCAGCACCAGTCACCACCAGGGCACAAGAAAAAATGAAGCCGAAGGTAGATAGCCAAACTGGAATAGAATTCAGGAAATCTTTGGAAAGTGATGAATGGTTCCAGAAAAATAAACATGTGTGCACAATTAAAGATGGACTGCCGTGGGTGGGGGAGAAGCTATATATACCTGCCACACAGAGAATCAATTTCATGCAACTGTGCCATGATACAAAATCAGCAGGACACTTTGGTTTTGTAAAAACCTTACACTTAACTAAAAGGCAATTTTGGTGGCCATCTATGAAAAAGGACATAGAAAGCTATGTGGGTAGCTGTCAAATTTGCGCGATGGCCAAAAGACTGCAAGGGAAACCGCCAGGTCTGTTACAACCGGTGGCAAACCCCTCAGCCCCATGGAAAGAAATAGCCATGGATTTTATCGTAGAACTGCCTGAAAGTAATGGAAACACCGTAGTCTGGACTGTCACAGATCTGTTCTCTAAGCAAGTACACTTCATACCTTGCCAAAAAATCCCGACTGCAAAAGCATTAGCAAAACTTTTTGTACAGCATATTTACAGATTGCACGGGGTACCACAACGCATCATATCTGACAGAGGGGTGCAATTTACATCGGCATTTTGGAAAGAATTTTTATCCCTCTTAGGAACCACCCAAGGACTGTCATCTAGTCACCATCCTCAGACAGACGGAGCTTCTGAAAGACTTAATAATATACTTGAACAATATCTGAGATGCTATATTAATTTTCAGCAGTCCGACTGGACGGACCTACTGCCTTTTGCAGAAGTAGCATATAATAATGCAGTCCACTCAAGCACAGGTTACACTCCTTTTCAAGTAGCTACAGGCCAGAGTTTCAACCCAATACCAGAACTAACCCCAAAAGAACCGGTTATCCCTGATCTGAAGGAATGGATTGCTCAATTACAAAATACATGGCCAATCGTTAGGAAAGCGTTGGAAGATGCCAGAAAAGCATACAAGACACAGGCAGACAAAAAAAGAACCGATCCCACACCATTTAGGGTAGGAGAGATGGTATATTTATCCACAAAATACCTGAAATCACTCCAACCCTGTAAAAAACTAGGACCAAAATATATTGGACCCTTTCCAATTAAAAGAATCATAAACCCAGTAACAGTTGAATTAGAACTACCCAAAAATCTTAGACGAATACACCCAACCTTCCACTGCAGTCTATTAAAGAGAGAACAACAATCTCCACTACGAGAAAAAATCCCACCACCACCACCCCCCATCATGGTGGAAGGAGAACAACATTTTGAAGTGAAAGAAATCTTGTGGTGATAGATGAATTGGGAGTATACTAAAAATTGGGAGTATACTAAAAATCTTGGGAATGATAAATATCAGATGTTAAATCTAAATGTTAGTGGAAATTAAAATTGAAAAATCTATTAAGTCATTGATTGTCTAAAAGATTGTTAAAACAATTAGAATATGTGTAAACTAAAAACTGTGGCTATATGTAAGAAAGTTATTTTCTACAGTATGTGATTGATAGGATGAAACTTGTCTTTAAATCTACAAATAGACAGTATATATGAAGGGAAAAAGAGAGGAAATGTTTATGATAGCAATTTGAAATCTGTACTAATGATATCTGTATGTAATTGAATTACTACTACCCAGCCACCATGTTTCTTTTCAAATATGTGAATGTAACATTAGAAAATCAATAAAATTTGTAAAAAAAAGAAAAGAAGGAAGGAAGGAAGGAAGGAAGGAAGAAAGGAAGGAAAAAAGGAAGGAAGGAAGGAAGGAAGGAAGGAAGGAGATTGGAATAAGAGGGAGGGAGGGTCTGAGGGAAGTCCTGCTTTAGCACTTGGCCACCAGCAGCCCTGTTGCCCTTTTGCCATCCCCTGGTGGTCTCCCATCTTATTGCTGAGGATGCTTTGGTTACAAAGCCAGGTCTCCTCGCATGGAGAGGGAGTGGGCCTCCCTTTGACCCATGCACTTTGTCCTCCTGCACCCACCATGAGCAACCTGGCCAAGGAGAGGGAGCACAGCAGCAGCAGCCTTGAGGAGAAGTTAAGCGCAGGTGTGCCCCCTTGGGGAAGTGCGGCTAGGCTAGGCAGGGCTGTGGGGTCCTGGTGCTGTGGGAGCTCAAGGGCCGGGCTGGGTGCTTGACCTCCACTGCCCAGGGCTGTGGGCAGTCCATGCCACCATCCAGGGGCCCCGTGCACAGCCTGAGGCTCAGTGAGCTCCTCCAGTGGACCATGGCCCGTTGCTCATCCTGGTCCCACCCCACCTTCTGCCGGAGACCCTCGGATCCACCCCAGTTCTGCCCAGGCCCACACAGGTGCCCCTGGCATGAGTGATGTTGAGCTGACCACGCCCCACTCAGTAGGCCACACCCATGCTGGCCATGCCAACCCGGCCCCCCAATGGCAAACACAATGCTGATGCGACCCTCAATGAAATTGAATTTGACACCTTTGTCCTAGAACAACCATGATGAACTAAAAATGGATTGTGGTAACAGGAAAAACCATCTCTATTTGGATTTCAGTTGAAATGTAAAGAAATATACTTCCTGGTGGTTCTTATGAGAAGATGTTAATATAAAGCCTGTTATGTGATCTGTGGGATAATAAGCATGCTTTAAGTCATTTTTCCTTAGATTGGAGCTGTCCTAGTACAGTTTAACATAACATTGTCTTACATTGTTTTTCATAAAGTAATTAATATTTGCTATTATCACTTTTAGGGGGTGAATGGTTCAGCAGTTAAAGACTCTGAACTTGTCTGCTGGAAAGCTGACCATCCAGGTTCGAAACTTGAGCACCACATGATGGGGTGAGCTCCTGTTATTTGTTTCAGCTCCTGCCCAATTAGCAGTTTGAAAGCATGCAAATGCAAGTAGATAAATAGGTAGCCCTTCAGTGGGAAGGTAATAGTGTTCCATGTGCCTCAACAAATAGTCATGCTGGCCACATCATCATGCAAATGTCTTTGGACAACTCTTGCTAAAAAACAGAGATGAGCATCAACCCATAGAGTGACTGGACAGGGGAAACCTTTACCTTTATTATGTCTTTTAATTCATATGCCAATGGTTTCTAAGGTTGCATTCCATTGATGCCAGTCTTTGAGATCAGCATGTAGGAAGTAATCAGCACAAAAGATAATATATTTCACAAGATAAAACTCTTTCCTACAAGACCAAACAATGAATTTCTGCCAACTGCAATATCTTCAAAAGGTGTTCTCTTGCCTTGGAAAGTTCACTTTCAACCAACAATCACGCAGTTTTTAGAGTGTGATATAAAAACAATATTTTACATTGGTTAATAGTCTTCGACTAGCATTTCTATTAACTCAGGGGTGTCAAACTGCTGGCCCATGGACTGGATACATCATAGCGAAACTGCGCCCTCCCCATTGCCGGCAATGGCAAAAAAGAGATGCTACATTGTGACACAACACATGACATTGCGAGTTTGATACCCCTGTATTAATCTTCAAGGATAAATGTCATGGTTCTGACAGATGAGACTCTTCAAAAGAACTTAGAGTCATTGTTTACTTTAAAGAATCTTTTATTAGAAAAACAAAGTATTGGTACTACATAGTCGAAACCAAAAACTAAATTCCCCTCCCCTGGATACAAAGTATCAAAGCATAATTCCCTCCTCCAATAAACAGTCATAAATCATATTCCCCAATTAGCTTGAGGCGCAGGCTTTCTCCCCAACTCTCCAGCCTGCCAAAACTCTTATCAACTCTGGACCCAATGACCTTGGATTCCCACGGCTGAGTTACTATAGTTATGACTAGCTGGACTCTCATCCACATTCCCCCTGCCAGCATCAACTAGCTATAGAAGCAATAGAGAAAAATGGCTGCATTTCCATCTGTTGTCAAAGCAAGAACATCTGATGTTAGCAATGTTGACATCTGCCTCCCCTTACAAAAAGGACAAATCCTGTAATGCAAACAAAGCACAGGTTAGGGGTTGCCTCTTGGTTTGTTAGGGTGTTTCTTATAGAACCTATTAATGAGTCTGTCAGCTTTTACATTGCTAGATTTCAGCCAGGTAGCCTCAGACAACGGATATCCCTTCCATTGCACTAAGTACTGCAATTTCCCTTTAAAAATTCTTGAATCAAAAATATGCTTTACTTCATAGTGAGTCTGTCCTGCCACTACAAGAGATCTAGGTGCCTTCTTAGGGGGAGATCTTAAGGTGGAATCCTGAAAAGGTTTCAACAGGCTACAATGGAAAACAGGGTGAACTTTCCCTAAGAGCCTGGGAAGTTTTATTTATTTATTTATTTTTATTTATTTATTTGATTTGTATATTTTAGTTCTACTGTGACTGGGTTAATGATCTTTACAATGGGGAAGGGTCCTTAGTGCTTCAGTCCTAACTTCTTACTAGGTAACTTAAGCCGTAAATAATTGGTGGACAGATAAACCTTTTCCCCAACTTTTTTTTATCTGCTTGTTTTTTGTATGTCTCGGAAACCTTTTTCAAAGCGGTTTTTGTGGTTTTCCAGATTTCCTCCCACCCCCTCACCTATTGATCAAGAGTTTAGGAAGCAGAGGGTCCTTACAGATATTCAGGTATTAGGCTGAACTCTTTTCCTGTGGCCACTTTAAAAAGCGTGAAGCCAGTGCTGCTGTGAACAGGGTTATTGTAAGCCACCTCTGCAAAAGGGAGGAGGTCAGTCCAGTTCGTTTCTTGATAATCCACATAGCATCAAAGATACTGTTCCCCCATTGAGTTTGCAGATTCAGCTGCCCCATTGGTAGACAGGTGAAAGGCCAATGATAGTCCTTGAGATGAGCCAATTAGTTTAAGAAATCTCCTCCAAAACCTAGCTGTAAACTGCACCCCCCCCGTCAGAGATTATGCGTTTTTGTCTGCTTTGCAGTCTGTAGATGTGTTTCAGGAATATCTTGGTTAGTTGTTGGGTGTACGGGAGCCCTTTGCAGGCAATAAAGTGAGCCTGCATTGAAAACAGATCTATCACAGTCCAGATGACCGTATTTCCCCTAATTTCAGGGAGGTCTACTATAAAATCCATAACAATTTCTTCCCATGGTTGGGAAGGGTCTGCCATCAGTTGTAATAACCCAGAATTCCTTGGAATTCTTTTCATGGTGGCACATACAGCACAACTCTGGACATAGTTTTCTTTTCTTCTTTTCAGGTTTTTTATTAATTTTCCAATATTACATTTACATATTTGAAAAGTAATGTGGTGGCTGGGTACAATAATTCCATTACATTTAAATATCATCAATACAAATATCGAAGTATTACAACTACTAATTCCCTCTCTTTCGCCCGTAATATATACTGTCTCATATTCAAACCAACACAGTTCTTATTCTATCCATCAAACAAAAAATAACTTTCTAGCATTCATCAATAATCTTCAGTTTATACATATCTTAATTAATTTAACATTCCATCTTTTAGACAATCCATGACCTAATAAATTTTTCTTAACTTTAATTTCCCATTGATATTTTAAATTTAACATTTAATCTTTATCATTTTCAAATTTTAAATGACCCCAATTTCTATCATGATTCCCCCACAATCTAAAATTCTGGATACATCTTTTATCTGTACATGATTCTCACCATCTGCATCAACCAATTAATAATACAAAATTATATGCTTATTTTTCTAGTAATTCTCAAATATCTTAGAAACTCAAATTTAATAGCCAAAATTTCTTTTGTTTCCACACTTAGTATTTTGTCTTTTTTCCTTTTTATGTCTCCTATCTCATATTTGAGGCTAATAATGTTTTTAAACTATTAGCATTTATACCACAAACCAATATACAAATTTAATTATTAGTGTTAATACTTCTAAGTTTTCCTTAATCTTTGTCTCAACTCATAATAATATCTTGAATTCAAATCTTAATTATTTTTAAACATTCAAACTTTTAGCCAATCACTGACCAGATAATTAATTTTCCCTTCATATTTTAATTTAACTTTTAATATTTATTTCCAAATTTTTAATTAACCACAATTACTTTATCACAATTTCTCACACAATCTGATATTTAAAATGCAAACCTTATATATAGATTCTTTGTTGTTGTTGTTAGGTGTGAAGTCATGTCCAACCCATTGTGACCCCATGGACAATGTTCCTCCAGGCCTTCCTGTCCACTACCATCTTCTGGAGTCCATTTAAGTTCACGCCTACTGCTTCAGTGACTCCATCCAGCCACCTCATTCTCTGTCGTCCCCTTCTTCTCTTGCCCTCAATCTTTCCCAGCATTAGGCTCTTCTCCAGTGAGTCCTTCCTTCTCATTAGGTGGCCAAAGTATTTGAGGATCTGACTTCAGGATCTGACCTTCTAAAGAGCAGTCACGATTGATCTCCTCTCGGACTGACCGGTTTGATCGCCTTACAGTCCAAGGGACTCTCAGGAGTCTTCTCCAGCACCATAGCTCAAAGGCCTCAATTCTTTGGCACTCGGCCTTTCTTATGGTCCAACTTTCACTGCCATACATTGCAACTGGGAAGACCATAGCCTTGACTATACACACTTTTGTTGACAGGGTGATGTCTCTGCTTTTTAGTGTGCTGTCTAGATTTGTCATGGCTTTCCTCCCGAGGAGCAAGTGTCTTTTAATTTCTTGGCTACAGTCTCCATCTGCAGTGATCTTGGAGCCCAGGAAAATAAAATCTGTCACTACCTCCATTTCTTCCCCATCTATTTGCCAGGAATTGAGAGGGCCGGATGTCATGATCTTGGTTTTCTTAATGTTTAGTTTCAACCCAACTTTTGCACTCTCCTTCTTCACCCGCAACAAGAGGCTCTTTAGTTCTTCTTCACTTTCTGCCATTAGAGTGGTATCATCTGCATATCTTAGGTTGTTGATATTTCTCCCGGCAATTTTAATTCCAACTTTTGATTCATCTAGCCCTGCCTTTCTCATGATGTGCTCTGCATATAACTTAAACAGGCAGGGCGACAGTATACAGCCTTGCTGGACTCCTTTCCCAATTTTGAACCAATCAGTGGTTCCATGTCCAGTTCTCACTGTTGCTTCTTGATGCACATATAGGTTTTCAGTGCTTCTAGGTTTCTGTGATCAGGCCATACCTTGAAAGGCACCTTGCTCCCTTCTAGATACTGTCACCAGTTTAATAGAGCCCATCGGATCGCAAAGGCTTCCTTCTCCCACATAGCCCACCTCCTCTCGCACTCAGTGAATTTTTTTGAGGTGTAGGTGCAGGGTTGTAGGGTCCCACTCTGGTTCTTTTGCAATAACAGAGCTCCGATGGCCACATTGCTGGCATTGGCCTGAATCACAAAGGGCTTCCCTGGGCAAGAATGCTTTAAAACTGGTTTGACCACAAATAGCCTTTTTAAATTCTCAAAAGTGGTTTGACAGTTCATAGTCCATGCTAATGGTTGGCCAGATGTGGCTTTCCTCCCTCCTTGCCTGTTTTCAGTAATTCCATTAGGAGTAAGGCAATTTCAGCAAAGGAGGGGATGTGTTGTGATTCAGTGTCAGCCTGTGCTCCCAGCAGCTGAGTCTGAGGAATCTGAGGAGGAGGAAGAGGGATTTGGAGAGCCTTTGGTGTCAGAGGGAGGCTCTGATGCATGCAGGACTCTCAGCCTGGCCCCTCCAGTCGTGTTCCTCATGAAGCTCAGCTGTGTGAGGAGGAGGTGTCAGACTCAGAGGAGTCACAGCTGAATCTGTTCAGAGATGCTAGAAGCAGAAGGCAATCCAGCAGAGTAGAGCAGAGAAAATCAATGAGGCAACTCAGTGAAAGGAGGAGAAGGCATTGAGAAGCCACACCTTGGGACAGATAATAAAAGGGAAAGGTTTGGGTGGTGCTGGTTTCTGAAGGCAAACATTCAGAGACATTCAAAGAGAATCCTGGTCTGTTCTTGCTAATCTGTTTGACTCTTGTTGCATGTTTTGAATCATGTATTTTTGGTTGAAGAAAATATTCTCCTGTTTTTTTTGTTTGAAAGACTTTATTATTTGAAATTGTAAATAAATTTGGGTTGGGGTTTTTTCCAGCCTATTGATTGTTTAAAGAAAAAAGGGGTTGTCCCTGACACACAAACAGGGCTGGTCATAGGTTGGAACAGAACAGGATGAACTGGCAGTAGACGTTGGTGAATCCTAGAAAGCTCTGGAGTTGTTTGCGAGTCTTTGGGGGCTGCCATTCAATTACGGCTTTCACTTTGGTCAGGTCCATTTCAATGCCTTTGCTGGAAATTCTGTAACTCACACTTTGATAGTTTATCATAAAGTTTGGCATTCAACAGTTTCTTTAGCACTTCTCTCACTAGTTTTACGTAGTCAGCCATATTAGTGCTGTATATCAGGATGTCATCAAGATACACCAAAACCCCTTTGTATAAATTGTTATGTAGTACCTGATTGATCAGCTGCATGAAGGCAGCTGGAGCCCCCTGTAGTCCAAACAACATGACTTTAAATTGGTAGCTCCCCATGGGATAGTTAAAGGCAGTCTTCCACTCATCTCACTCCTTTATCCTCATCCGGTAATATGCCTCTCTCAAGTCCAACTTAGTGAAGACACTCCCCTTTACCAGGTGGGTTAGTAAGTCCTTCAGGAGGGGGAGGGGGTATTTGTTTTCCACAATCACAGTGTTCAGACCTTTATAATCCATGTAGAGATGAAATGAAACGATCCATCTTTTTTTCTTTAAATAACACTGGGGCTCCCACAGAAGACTTGGCCTGTTCGATAAATCCCTTCTCTAGGTTCTTGTCCACATACTGTTGCATCTCCTCCATTTCAAGGGGAGACATAGCATACATTCTTGGTCATGGGAGTTTGGCTCCTGGTAACAGTTCAATAGAGCAATCATTGGGTTGGTGGGGAGGCAGGGTATCACATTCTTTCTCACTAAATGCTAGGTCCTGGTACTTGCTGGGGATGAGTGGCTGACCTGGTTGAGACAAGGCAACTATTTGCATAAGCTCATTGGGTGGGCTAAGTTCTCCTGTAATGTCTGTTGAGTTATGGGGGGCTATAGGTAACCTCACGGTCCTCATTCCCTTCTCCCACCAGATAAACAGCTTCCATTTGTCTAACCAGGCTAGCCCTAGGATCACAGCTTCAATCTTTTTCAGAGCCACCATGAAACGAATGAACTCCCAGTACTCACAAATTCCTAAGCATAGGGGTTCAGTCAATTGCGTGATTAAAGTTCCTCCCATTAGAGAACCATCGGCTTGCTCAAACCTCATGGGTTTGGAGAGCAGACTTGCTCATATGCCCATTTTCAGGGCAAGTGACAAGCTAATAACACAACGAGAGCATCCAGAGTCAAAAAGTACTTTCAAATCTATCTGTGCCCCTGTCTTATGGATTATGAGTTTGGCAGGTAGTGAAAAAGGTGGAACGTGTCGACTCACCATCGGGTTGTTCTCTCCTTTGTCACCACTGTTGTAGGAGGATAGAGCTGTGGCAGGTCCAGCTTGGGTCTCAGCACTCTCCTGCATGGGGGACGTGACTTGGGCATGGGTTCCTGTGTGATCCAGTTGGATTTCTCTTTCACTGGCTGCTGGGCTGGTTTGTTTCTCAATGGTGGTCCCGGTCTATTCTGCTGTTGAGGGTAAGGGACTGGGAAACTCGCTGCTCAATGTCCCTGTTGTTCACATCTGAAGCATTTGACTGATGGGCCTGCAGGTGGCCTGGGTGGTGGTGGTTGGAGGCTTTCTGGGTGGTGGCGGTTGCCATTTGGGTTGATCTGGCCTCAGCTCGGCTTCTTTTGGAAGTGGCTTCTTATAATGGGCAAGCTGGATGTCCAGTCTTACTGCTGCCTGGTGCCATTCTTGCAACTGATTAGGGACTGCTCAATAGACACAAGCCTGGGAGAGGTGGTTGTCTAGTCCCTCCTTGAAGTGATGAACTAGGGATTGCTTGGTCCACCTCTCTATTCAGCCAGCTATCTTGCGAAACTCTCGCATGTATTCCAGGCCTGCAGGCCTGCTGGCTTGTCTTATCTTGTGGACTTGCTCCTCTGCTTTGAGGGCAATGGATGGGTCCTCAAGTCTTGCTCTCAGTCCTAGGAGGAAGAGATGGGGGACCCCAACTTGGGTGCCTGCTCATTGTATAAATTGTTTAGCCACTTGGATGTTTCCCCTTGCAAGCTGGATGCAACCACTTGACCATAGTGGCTGGGTTTGGGTAGAAATATTGGCTCAAGTGTCTGGTTGAGCAAAAAGATCAGCTTCTCTGGGTCTTCATTGAAGGTTTCTCTAAGAGGTGGTTGCTGCAATCCCCAGGGAGCCTGCATTCCTGGTGGTTGCTGGCCCCCATGGCAGTTGCTGCATCCCCAGTTGCTGCAGGCCTCCCAGTGGTTGTTGCACTTTCAGGGGCTGTTGCTACCCCCATGGCTGTTTCTGCATTGCTGGTGGCTGTGGCATCCCCAGTTGCTGTATGACCCCCAATGGTCTCAACAGCTGCTAAAATGGCACCCCCAGTTGCTGCGGGTAAGGTCCATCCCGATGACCAGATCAGCTTTTCTTTCAGCTTGGGTCTTGACCCCATCTGAGAGACCTGAAAATGTTTCTTCTCCACTGGCACACTGGCCTGCACTCCCTCCTCTAAGATAGCAGCCATTGGTGGGGTGCTGGTTTCAGGCACTCCTTCCTTCTCCATGTTGAGATCTTCCCCGAATCTTTGTCAGTCTATCCTTCAATTCTAGGGACAGTGACTGGGGCTTGGGATCCCAAGATAGTTAGGTAAAAATTGGAGTTTTTGGTTTAATGTCATGGTTCTGACAGATGAAACTCTTCAAAAGAACTTAGAGGCATTGTTTACCTTAAAGAATCTTTTATTTGAGAAACAAAGTATCGGCACTACATAGTCGAAACCAAAAACTAAATTCCCCTCCCATGGATACAAAGTATCAAAGCACAATTCCCTCCTCCAATAAACAGTCATAAATCACATTCCCCAATTAGCTTGAAGCACGGGCTTTCTCTCCACTTTCCAGCCTGCCAAAACTCTATCAACTCTGGGCCCAATGACCTTGGATTCACATAGCTGAGTTATTATTGTTATGACTAGCTGGACTTTCATCCACATTCCTCCTCCCAGCATCAACTAGCTTTATAAGCAATAGAAAAAAATGGCTGCATTTCCATCTGTTGTCAAAGCAAGAACATCCGATGTTAGCAGCATTGACAATAAATATATGAAGAACACGTTATAATAATTTATCCATGATATAAGGAAGGCAATGCTAAAAGTTGCCAGGTGTGACCAATTTAGGAATATTTGTGGCTAGCATACTAAATACAACTGCATAAATTTGCTTCTTATCATTGCTCCTATCTAGAAGTCCTTGGGTCAAGGAGCATTCCTTACCTGTCAATGTACTCTGTATGTTGAAGTACAATAGCTTCTGCAAGAATGGAATTCCAATCCTGTCTTAAGTTTTTTCTATTGACCTATAGCACCTACATCTTGCATTTAATTTCAGTTTAATATTCTGATTTTACTGATGTATTCACTGCATGACAAATAACGATGAGTAATAATGAACATGGAAGTGAAACTGTAATTGAAGAAGAAGGCATGTAACATGAAAATATCCAGAACTGGCTGTTTCTATGAATGCTAAAATAGGAGAAGTAAGTTCACAAAGAACAACTGGATGTTTAAAAGAACAGAAGCAACTCTGAGTAGGTCTATGCTTTTTGCCAACTTATATTATCCTCAACCTGATACCTTCCAGGTAAGCTCTGTTACATGGCATTTTAGAATTGCAGGAAGGCATGCCCTTTCTCCTTATAGTTACTATAATCCAACATTCCTCTGCCGTGGTGGCATCTGGATCTGTTCAATTATAGTTCCTGTTATTTCCAGTTAGCATGGCCATTAGATGTACTGGTTAAGACACGGGTGTCAAACTTGCACCATCACATGACATGTCGCGATGTATTGTGACTTTTTCCCCATTGCTAGCAATGGGGTGGGCGCGGTTTTGGCATGACGGATCCAGCCTGTGGTCCGGCAGTTTGACACCCCTGGGTTAAGGTATATACATCTGGATGCCAAATAGGAGCAGCCTAACTCTTTATGTGTAAATTGAATAAAAGAAGTGCTGTAAGAATTAGAAAGATTGAATGTCAACTAATAAAAATGGCTTGAACTTCTAGAAGACTGAAAGACCTTCTAATGTTTTAAATCAAAAAGCATTGGGCTTCTATTCCTCTTTTTCATCAATAAATTTTGTAGTGGTTTTGTTATAAGGACAAAAAATAAATGGCAAAAGATCATGGGAAGTTAATATAGGAAAATGATTATGTTTTTCCATATACAGTCCAAACAATTTTCTAATGAAATGAAACATAGAAATTGCAAAATGAAATCTTTGCTTAAGGGCTGAATAGTTGGATGCATGCAATTTGGAACAGCATCACTCCTATTCTTCAAAATGCTACTACAGTATGGTGCCTGCTTCCATTATGAGTGCATCTTTATGAATATCATTTATTTATTACTGCAATAGCTATATTGCTTTATCAGACTCAAATATTTCACAAACAGCTTAAATCTCCATTAATTTTGGATAGTGCTATGATATTTCTTTCTGATTGGGGGAATATATAGCAGAATAAATATAACTGGAAAATTTACAGACCTGAGTGCTGTTCTCAACTGCAAGGTACTAAATATTTTCATTCTTTTTTTTTTTCATTACAGTATCTGAGTACTAATGTCACTGTGAAGAATTCAGCATTAGGAGGCTAACATTTGCCTTTGGGTAATGAGGAGTTTAGATAAAATCTAACTTTAAGAGCACGTCCTGATGAGGTCATGTATGCCATATGAAGACTAATGATCCTTTCTGGTGATGATGATATTTATTGCTATATACTAATCTTTCACGTGATACATCAACTGTTCTGTGAACTTAGAAATCTGCTATACATTTTCCCAATCAGCAAGAAATATCTCTGGGTGATACTATTTAAAAATGTCATACAGCAGAGTTTTAAAAACACAGCATTATCATTATGATCTTTTGTTTCATAATTAACCATTATAAATATTATGTCAAGACAGAAGCCCTTTTTAACATCACTATTGATTGAAAAGCATTTTTAAAACAAAATAGCAGTTCAAACCTTAAAAGTGTTGTGTCTTTATATGTTAATACTAGTTCCTTTGCAATACTTTACAAAATGAAAGACAGCATTATAGGATAATTAAAAATATTTTTCCAATTCACTCATATGAATGTTTTTGATCCCAAGAGCAGAAAAAAATATCAATTTATTAATTTTGTAAATTATGAAACATCATAATTTACCTAAATGTGGTAAGCTCATTTAGATGAAAACTAAGTGGCCTTACCACTGTTGAGCTTTCAGAGATCTCTCAAAGTCTGGTTATGCTAGCAGGCCTGAAGACCTCAGAATGGCTCTGCTATTTTAATAAATAAATATAAATAAATACCTAAGTTAAGATAATTATTGAGTAAAAAGAGTGGCTAATCATGGACTGTATTTCTGCATTTTTTTTAAAGAAGAAGTCTAATCCAGTGGTTTTATGAGCTGAGAAATACAACCTAGTGAATGATAGCAAGGCTGATATATGCAAGAATTGGGAAAACACTGTATTCAACCCCTTGTTCACTTCAAGGATCTGAACTAACACACAAGTATTCCTTGTTGAGCAACTACTTTATTTAGCAGTTAGGATGTTGATGAAAAAGTGACTTTATGACCAATCTTCACATTTACATCCTTCACAGGAAAGCTGAAGTATAATTGTAAGTACAGTTGTGGTTTCACTTAGTGACCACTTCATTTACCAACCAAGTTACCAGTCTTAACTGTGGTCATTGAACGATTAAATGTATTCCTGGGTTGTATAAACAAACATAGAATCAAGATCATGTGGAATATTAGTACCACTTTATAAAACCCTAGTAAGACCCCACCTGGAATACTGCAGCCAATTTTGGTCACCATATCACAAAAAAAGATGTTGAGAGTTTGGAAAAAAAATTCAGAGAAGAGCAGCTAAGATGATCAAAGGCCTGGAGACTAAAACATACAAAGAACAGCTATGGGACTTGGGTTTGGCTAGTCTAAAGAAAAGAAGAAATAGGGGAGACATGATAGCAGTATTCCAGCATCTGACGGGCTGCCACAAGGTAGAGGGGGACAGGTTGTTCACCAAAGCACCAGAGTGAAGGACGAGAAACAATGGTTGGAAACTGATCAAAGAGAGAAGCAACCTGGAATTAAGGAGAAACTTCCTGACAGTGAGGACAATCAACCAGTGGAACAGCTTAGCCCCAAAATTGTGGGTGCTCCATCACTGGAGATTTTTAAGAAAAGTGTCAGAACCCATTCCTATTTCATTTCTATCTATCCCCTCTGAACCAAAATCAAATCTCACCTTTCCCTGGGTTCTGCTATATTTCCAAGGGGGAGAGGGGATGTGCCCATGGGTTTATTGCCTCTGCTTCCTCTATTCGCTACAATGTAACCTTTTGCTTTCATTTATTGCCTCTGTGTCCTCTATCCGATACAATGTAACAATATGCTTCCTGCACTATCTCTCCCTCTGAACTTTATCTCCCTAAACTGTCAGCTAGAACAAGGGAGGAAATAAGGAATGTAACCTGAGTGCCTGGTTTATTTCTACGCTCTCAGAGGAAGGTGTGAAGAAGCCACTGACCATCGTTGCATGAACTGGAGATGGGCCAATGTTATCTCCTTTTTCCCCACAATGGACCTAACACCTGGGGATTGGCCATCTCATACTGGGCGGGCGGACTATAGGGTGGGGTCTTGTTTGGGGATACTTTAATCAATTGCTTTGCAGGGGAAATCTCGGGTCCTGTCTATTATGCCTGCTATCAACTACTCTTAATAAAAGTTCCTGTTGGAAGAAATTGTTTCCAAGAGTTCTGCTTTCTTAAGATGTGGGATTGAAGTGGTTCTGCAGTAATAGTCAACCTGGAAGGAAGACCCTTACCAGGGGACTTTGCAAAAACTACAATGTTGCATGATGGGGAAGGGAAGGAAGAACACACCACAAAGGGGGAGCCCTCCAGCAGGGACCCTGTCAGCTGTTGGGATCTGAGATATCCTACTCCTCAGAAGAAGAAGGGGTGGAAATGTGCAGCCACAAATCTCAGTGGTTGATGGGTGTTGGAAAGAAAGACGAGTGGGAAAAGAGATCGAGAAAGGTGAGTCAGAGACGAGGCAGCCACCAACCCGGATGGAAGCAATAAATGGAGAAATCCCTTCACCATAGTGAAGAGGAAGGATATTCCATGCAGCGCTCAAACTGGATCCTAGAGAAAGCTATTGACCTGATGAAAAGAACCATTGGCTTTCTCGGGGATGAGAAACCTGAACCCTGCAGCTGCACCAATACCTTGGGCTGCAGCCGGAGAGACACTGAGGGGGAATCGGAAGCTGAAGTCCTGGGGATGTCTGCTGAGACTGCCAAGACAGCAGCTACCGCTTCGGCAGCCCCCACTCCCTGCCGACCAGCAGCTACCAATCAGGATGGGAGACAACACCGTTGGTGGCGAAGGTACAGATCCATCCAAAGATTCCCACCACTGAACATGAAATTCAGGGGAGAATTGCAATGCTTGTGGTTCTTCCTAACCCAAGTCCTTAGCTACATGGGAGAATACAGATGATACATCCCCAGTGACAAAGCCTGTATCCATATCGTGCAGTCCGCTCTGGATGGGGCGTCCGCAGACTGGATGGTGAATCTGCATGATTCCAATGCCCCAGAGCTCCACAACTTCAACCACTTCATGTCCTCTCTGAGAAGGCGATTTGAGACCCCCTGGCTGAACAAAAAGCCCACGAGAAAATCAAAACAGTGAGGCAAGACAGACACCTGGTAGCCGAATATACACAAGAATTCTGGGCCATCACCAACAAGCTGAACTGGCTTGAAGACATCCTCCTTAGCCACACAACAACTCAGAGGGCAAACCCTGGTAAGTGGACCCATTGTGTCCCTCCTCAAGACAGTGACTATATTAGCCCCCTCCATGCTGAAAGCTGTCAATAGACTCTGGCTGCACCCACTACCTCATTAGCCCAACACTAGTGGGGAACTTGGGCATCCTGGTGAGGAGGCTGAAACAGCTGATCTCATTCAGCCAGTTAGATGGGTCCATAGCAGGGTGTGTGTGTGCCAGCTACCCTAGCCACTTTACCAATCCACCTATCCTTGGGGGAACATGAGAATGCCCAGTGATCCTAAGGCTGGCATGGCTAAAGAAATGGAACCCCTGGGTATATTGGAAGATGGCAGATGGCAGAGATCAATTTCCTGAAAGGGGATCGTGTGAACTTAACACCCCAAGGAGCCATACCAAGCCCAGGAGTAGAGAAAGCATTGGTGGGAGAGGAGAAGGGGTTACCCAAAATACCAGAGGAATACTGAGACCTTGCTGAAGTTTTCAGTGAGGAACGGGCACCAACCCACAGACTGTGCCATAGAAATCAAACCCAGGGCAAAACTCCCAAAGCCCATATTGTACGCCATGAGCCCTAACAAGAAGGAGGAGATGGAAAGATTCATAAATGAAAACCTAGAAAGAGGATTTATCGAACCTGCAAGCCCAAAGTAGCCGCCCCGGTCCTCTTTAGAGAGAAGGATGGCACTTTGCACTTGTGCATGGATTACCATGCCCTGAATGCAATCAGTGAAAGTAACCTGTACCCCCTACACCTCATGAAGGACATATTATCCCACCTATCGAAAGGAAATATTTTTACCAAACTATACCTAAGGCACGGGTCAGCAACCCGCGGCTCCGGAGCCGCATGCGGCCCTTTGAGCCGTCTCCTGCGGCTCCCAGTCGCCTGGTGCGCGTGCACCTCTCCGAATGGGTGGAGGTGCGCACGTAGCTCTCCAAACCTTTGGAGAGGTGCACGTGCAGCTTTCCAAACTTTCAAGGCGGTGCTCGGCCCAGAGAAGCGGGAACTGGAGGGGCCACGATTTCCCCTCCAGAGGAAGAAGGCCCTGGATGCGGCCGGCCCCGCGGGGAAGGGGGAGCGGTGGTGGGGGCGACGGAAAAGCTGCAGAAACGGCAGGAGAGATGCTGACTGGCGGCGGCCTCAGAGGAGGCGGAGGGGGGGAGGGAGGGAAGGGTGACCGGGCGGGGAGGGGGGGTGAGCCAGAAGGAAAAGGGAAACTCATCCCGCAGAGCGGTTGCGAAAAGAGGGAGGAGATAAGCCAGCCCAGTACCTGGATCCGCTTCCTGTGTCTCCTCCGCTCTGCCATGATGTCCCCGTTTGGTCTCCTGGTGACGTGGGGCTGAGCTGGAAAAGGGGGACGGGGAGACCGAGGGAGGGAGGGAGGAAGGAAGAGAGAGAGAGAGAGACAGAGCCAGTGTCAGCCAGCGGGCTCACGAGGGGCAGCAACCTCGCGAGAGGCCGCGTGCTAGCCATTAGGCAACACGCGCGAGCCCTTGGGGAGGTGGGGCAGGAGCGCGGTCTGGCCGCTGGGCTTCCTTTCCCTCTTGTCCACATCGCTGCAAGGAATTGCGTTGTTTGGGGATGGCAATGCTCGCCCATTCACACGCTGTCCAAACGCTGGTCATTTGCTGCGGGGCTCCCGCTTGGAAGGGAAGGGAAAGTGCGGTGATGAGGCCGGGCTTCCTTCGGGGGGCCTTTCATTCCTGTACAAGGGGGAATGGGAACTCTCTGTGCTTTTGTGTGTGTGTGTGTGCGTGTGGCCCATCTGCAAAGCTGCCGAGGAAGGAGAAGTGGGATACTGGTTGGGTGTGGGAGCGGCAAAAGCGGGGGGGAAAGAGAGAGAGAGAAATGGCTCCGCCTTTGGTTCCCCCTCCTAAAGCACAGGGGCGCTAGAGAAAGTTTGGAGTTGGGTAAGGAAGCGCAAAATTCAGGAAGGAAAGCGGGGCGGCGGATGAACGGGAGAACCGGGAGCATTGGGGGGCAGAGGGGAGCGATTACTGACTCACTACTAAAACGAGGGCCGGCCACTCCGCTGGGGTGAGCGTGCCTGTCCTGCTCCCTTTCTCTTCCAAGCGGCGCTGCTCAGCGGAGACGGCGACGACGACCTCGGAGTCACAGCCTAGGAATGCTAAGAATGCGGGACGGCCGCCGGCAGTGGAAGGCAGGAAACATCGGGGCTTGAGATCTCACTTCCCCCCCCTCTTCCTCCCTTTCTCGTGCTTTACATACACACACACACACGCACACACACAAAATCACAGAGAGTTCCCCTTCCCCCTTGTACAGGAATGAAAGGCCCCCCCAAAGGAAGCCCGGAGACCTGCCGCATTGACGAACACGGCAGCTGTGCAAACGGGATGGCGGCGGTTTGGAGAGTGCGCGCGCACCTCTCCCAAGGACGGTGGCGGCTTTCTGACGCCTCTGGCTGGAATCACGCCCGTTAGCAGCAGCACCAGGAGCATCCGCCAGGGCAAACAAGGGGAAGGGCGGCTCCCCCAGCCTCGCAGATCCTTGGGAGCGGCAAGGACCAGGTTTCTGCTAAGAGGGAGGGGGGAGCGCAGCTCGCATGGTCCGGCTTCATCCTCTGGCCCGGCCCAAACGCCACCTCTCTCGCCTCCTCGGGAGTGGCAAGGAACGGGTTTCTGCTCGGAGGGAGGGGGAGCGCAGCTCGCACGGTCCAGCTTCATCCTCTGGCCCGGCCCAAACGCCGCCTCTCTCGCCTCCTGCACCGGGGCCAGGGGCCAGGCTGGGCATGCGAGGCATTGTTCCCCTCCCGCAGGGCAACCGCGGAGCAGACAAAGAAGGGAGGGACATGCTCCCTCCTTCTGCCCCCCTCCGGAAAAGCGGGCAGGGGGCGGGCTTCCTGGCCATGCTTCTTTGGGATGCTGGCGCCTGAACAAAGGGCGGGAGCCACCCAAGGTGGGCTGCAGCAACTCGCTTCTTGCCCCCCTCCAGGCAAGCGGGGCTTCATCCCCCTCTTCTCCGGACCTGCCCGCAGTGCTCTGACCCTCCCACTTTTAAAAGCCGTTGTTCTTAGGAGAAAAGCCCCCGTCGCCCCCTCCCCCCTGCGCGCGCTGGCCTGGCCCCGTTTGACGAACGCGGCAGGTCTCCAGACGGGACGGCGCACACCTCTCCAAAGGGGAGACCCGTCGCCATGCAGGTGCCTCCCATTTTGCGCATGCGCAAAATGTTTTTTGCACATGCGCGTGAGTGGACGCACACGCGTGCACTTTTTGCGGCTCGCACTTTTTTGTTTGTGAGACGGAACCGGTTCTCAGTGGCTCTTTTCTTTTTTCCGGTTGCCGACCCCTGACCTAAGGGAAGCATACTACCGCATTAGGATTAAGAAAGGTGATGAATGGAAAACCATTTAATTGCCCAGTGGGATGCTACCAATTCAAAAATTTTCCATTTGGACTACAAGGGGCCCCCACAGTATTTATACAATTAATCAGTGAGGTGCTAAGGAAAAACCTGTTTAATGGGGTCCTGGTTTATTTATATGACATCCTTATCTTCACCGAGTCCAAAGAGGAGCATGTCAACCCAGTCAGAGCAGTTTTAAAGAAACTGCGAGCTGGGGGGGTGGAGCCAGCTATCAGAGTGGGCGGCTGTGTGAATGGGCTTCTCTGTTTCACACAACCTCTCACCCAGCATTTGCGGGGGCTTTTCGGAGCCATAGGAGGTCCTGTAGGGACAGCTGAAGTTGCGGGCGTCCTGGAGAACTTACATGAGTGACGGCTTGTGTCAGAGATCTGGAGAAAACCTGACGCAAGCAGACTGGGGAGAAGGAGGCCAGTAATGGCTGACAAGAAGATCTAACAGTTCTCAAACAAATACCTAAAAGGATAAGGGACTTGAGACGTGGTTACCAATTCTTAACATTGAAATTGATTAGATATAATGTGAATTTTAGATGGCTAACCCCAGAAGGTATTTTAGTCACATGGCAAGATAGAAGGTACAGACTGGATTCGATAGAGAAGGCAGAAGATTTCTATAAACTCCACTTTAACAATGAAGATGAAGTAGAAGTAGAAGATGGAAGCAATGTACGAGAAAGAGATGTAAGACGGATAGCAATAGAAGGGAAAGTATTAGGAGCAGAGGACAGAGGAAATAAATCTGGAGAGACTATAGAGATATATGGGGGTAGAGATAAAGATGCGAGAGAGCCCGGGACAATGAGAAGCACAAAACCTAGATATAAGTAAAATAAAGGGAGAAGAATGTAGGATCTTGTCCCTGAATATTAATGTGTTAAACTTGCCAATGAAAAGATGGAAATTTTTTAATAAACTTATTTGTCAAAAATTAGATTTAATTGCAATTCAGGAAGTTCATATAAAGGAACAACAAAAATATCTGTTAGATCAACCAAAACTAGGAAATCTATTTGTCTCATTAGATTGACAAAAAAGAGGGGGGTGGCATTATACGTGAATGAGAAATTGGTAGCTAAACAAATTTATAATGATAGAGAGGGTAGAATATTGATAGTCAAGGTAGAAATAAACTATAGGAAGGTGATGATTGTAGAAATATATGCCCCGAATGGAAATCAAGAACAGGTTTTTAAAGCATTACATAATAAGATATGTAGTATAGACTACGATGAGATTTATCTGTTAGGAGATTTTAATGCCATTTTAGACAATAATTTGGACTATAAGGGAAATAAGACCAGGAAAAGGAAAAGAAGAATATTACCGAGATCCTTTTTTAAATTGGTCAAAGATTTAAACATCCAGGATATATGGAGGGAAAGGAACTGCGAGGCTAGACAGTATACATACTATTCTAACCGACATGGTTCGTGGTCCAGGATTGACATGGTGTGGATGTCAAAGGAAATTAATTCCAAGGTCGAAGAGGTGTGTATAGAGACAAGCACCTGGGCAGACCACAACACTATGAAATTTATTTGGAAAGGCCCCCCAAAAACACCTAGATGGACTATACAAAGATCAATTTTAAAAGAAGACGACTTTAGGTTAAAGATGGAGAGAGAATTAGATTTCTTCTTTAAGGAAAACAAAGCTGAAGATACCTCCATACAAAATAATTGGGATACAGCCAAGGCGATTATGAGAGGGGTAGCAATGGCATATATGGCAAAAAAGAATAAGGAGAAAAAAACAACAACAGAAAAGGTTAGAAGGGGAATATAAAAGATTAGAAAAAATACTCCAACAGGAACCACAAAAAAAGAATATCAAACAATTAATGGATTCAATTAAACATAAACTTAATATTTTAGACAAAGAGAAATTAGCACAATAGATGAGAGGTATAAAACAGAACTTCTTTGTAAATGCAAACAAACCAGGCTGATGGCTTGCATATAAATTGAAAAAACAAAAGGAGAAAAGTTGGATTAGTAAACTATGTGATGATAAAGGGAGAATACACTATCAAGAAGAGGAGAAAAAGATTATAGCTCAGGAATTTTGTGAGCAATTATATAAAGATGATAGTCAGGAAATTGAAGAGAAAGCAGAGGATTGTTTCCAAAAAGCCAAACTACCCAAAGTCACAGAGGAAATTAGAAATATGTTGAATGAAGGAATTAGGATGTCTGAGGTGATAACGGCTATTAATAAACAAAAAAATAATAAAGCATCAGGTCCTCATGGCCTCCCGATAGAAATTTATAAGGAACAACAAAATATTTTAGCACAACACTTATTGGAGGTGTTCAATGTGGTCTTGGAAGAAGCAAGAATTCCTAAGTCATGGTTTGAGGCAAACATAGCCCTTATCCCAAAAGATAATGCTGATCATACATTAATTCAAAATTACAGACCTATATCTCTACTTAATTCTGACTACAAGATATTTTCAACAATCATAGCAGAGCAACTAAAAAGGTTCTTAAATGATTTTATACATGTAGATCAGAACGGTTTCCTTGCTAAAAGGCAAACTAAGCACAACATTAGGGTAATATTGGACACGTTAGAATATTATGAATCACATAGCGGACAACAGATGGTGTTGTTATTTTTAAATGCCCAGAAGGCCTTTGATAATGTTAAATGGTCGTTTTTATATCAACAACTTAGATATATGGCTATGGGTGAAAAATTTACAAATATAATAAAGGCAATTTATACTAATCAGGAAGCAAAAGTAATTATAAATGGGGAAGCATCTAGGAAATTCCAAATACAAAAGGGAACACGGCAAGGCTGTCCCTTATTTCCGTTACTGTTTATATTGACATTAGAAGTCCTAACAAGGATAATTAGAAATGAACCGCAGATAAAAGGATTAGATATTAAAAAAGAAACTTTCAAACTTCAAGCATCTGCGGATGATCTGGTCTTTATCATGGAGGACCCACAACATTCGGGACCGAAATTGTTGGAAGAATTAGTTAAATATGGTGAAGTCGCTGGGCTGAAAATAAATAGGTGTAAAATCAAGATGATTGTTAAAAATATGACTAATAAACAGAAAGATAATTTGGCTAGAACTATGGACATAGAAATAGTTAAGAAAATAAAATATTTAGGAATCACCATCACAGCTAGATGCATTTCACTTAAAGAAGATAATTATGATAAAATTGTGAAACAAATAAAAGGTGATTTGGAAAGATGGGGAAACTTGAGTCTTTCACTACTGGGGAGAATTGCAGTGATTAAAATGAATGTCTTAACTAAAATCTTGTTCCTGTTTCAAAATATTCCAATACAACTTGATTCAATTTTTTTCCGAAATCTGAATAAACTGTCATTAAATTTTATTTGGCAAGGGAAAAATCCAAGAATTAAAATGAAATATTTGCAGGATGCAAAGGAAAACGGGGGATTTGGATTGCCAGTCTGGGAAATATATTATTATGCCGCAGTGTTAAATTGGATTAGAGAATGGATAATTCTGAAGAACATACGATTACTAACTTTATGTTCTACAATTTGGTTGGCATGCTTTTCTATGGACTGAGAAACAAGGATTATTTCTACATTTTTAAAAACATCAGATTAGACAAGCGCTATTCAATATTTGGAACAAAATTAGAAACCAAAACTATACCAAAGTACCAGTCTGGCTGTCTACCCTCAAAGCGATTGTTTATCCAAATCTGTTTAATTTGGGTAATAACATTACATATAAAGATATTATGGATAATGAGGGGGAATTGAAATCTAGAAGTGAATTAGAACTACAAGGGATAAAATTAGATTGGTGGGCCTATCTACAGATACAATCACGATTCAGGAAAGATAAGAAAGAATGGGGGATAAATACCCAAGAAACTGCTTTGGATAAAATATTATTGGGGCCAGATGACAAACAAATAAGGAAATTGTATAGTTTGCTTTTGGGATATAAAATGTTTGAGGAACAAGTGAAGGAACCTATGTTGTCTTGGGCCAAAAATTTGGGACATGGCATCGATCTTGACATATGGCAAACGCTCTGGGATAGAAATAAAAGGATAACACTGGCCTCAGCCTACAAAGAAAATTTATTTAAAATGTTTTATCGATGGCAGCTCCCCCCAACGCATTTAGCTAAAATGTACAAGACAATATCTCCTAGTTGTTGGAAATGCTCTGAAGAAATAGGCACATATTTTCATGTATGGTGGCCTTGTAGTAAGATGCAAAGATATTGGCAAAGGATTTGGACTTGGTAAAAAGAAATACTAGGATGCAAAGTTGAGTTTAGACCGGATTTTTTTTATTGGGCATAACAGATGAGAAATACTCCAAAGAAGAGTTATATTTGATGATCCATATCATTACAGCAGAAAGAATGTCATTCGCCCAGAATTGGAAAAGGAGTGAAATACCAGAGGAAAGCAAGGTGACAAATAAAATTTGGGCATGCGCAGAAATGGACAAATTAACCCTGGAAATCAAGAATAAAGTTCAATCAGGTTATTATAAAATCTGGAATAAGTTCTACTTTTGGTGGGAACAAAAGGAAGGTCTCCATTTAAGTTCATGGATTGGTTGATTGCTTTAAATATGGTATAATTGTATATGACTGATGTGTATATTATGTTTATATATATATGTAAATCTCAAAAATAATGTAAGACAAGAAGGTATGTCAGTCTGTTCACATCGTGTCCAATGTTTTAAACAATAAAATTTGAAAAAAAAAAAGAAACTGCGAGCTGTTATATGCTATATGCCAAACTATCAAAATGGTAATTCCACCAGGGAAAAATAGACTACCTGGGTTATTGCATATCTCCACAGGGCATTGAAATGGACCCCAAGAAGGCCAGGGCAGTGCTAGAATGGGGGACCACCTTGCGCAAGGAAGCAATTACAAAGTTTCCTGGGTTTTGCAAACTATTACTCCCAGTTCATCCCTTCATTCACCCAAATAGCCCTGCCCCTCATGAACTTGTTAAAAATGAAGCGGGAAACCTCAGTAAAACTCAGCTAGCCACTGAAATGGACAATGGAATGCCAAGTGGCATTCAAGAAGTTAAAGAGACTCTTTTCCACCAAACCCATACTGAAACACCCAGACCCAGATAAGTCTTTCATAATACAGGCGGACGCAAGTGAGGTAGTGGTGGGGGCTGTACTATTAAAAGAAAACAATGAAGGAGCACTGCAACCATGTGTGTACACATCCAGGAAACTCTCAGAGATGGAACGACCCTGGGCTGTGAGGGAAAAGGAAGTGTACGCTCTGAGATGGTTGTTACTCACATGGCACCATTTCCTTGAAGGGAGTAAAATCCCTTTCCAGGTCTGGACGGACCACAAAAATTTGGAAGCACTAAAAACACCCAGAAAGCTCACCCCTAAGAAAGTCCATTGGTTCCAGCACTTTCATCAATTCCGTTTTACGCTCAAACACTTGCCGGGGGGAAAGAGGCACCGGTTCTAAACCATTCATGCCCGAACCACAACTGTCAGCACCAGTAACCACCAGGCGCAAGCTAAAATAAAGCCGCAGCTGGGTAGCCAAACCAGAATCAAATTCCGTAAAACTTCCATGGGTGGAGGAGAAGTTATATATACCAGCCACCCGGAGGGTCAATTTTATGCAGCTGTGCCATGATACAAAATCAGCATGGCATTTTTTTTAATTGAAAAGTTTTTCAATACATTTTATCTTTAACAAAACAACCCCTCCCAACCCACCCCCCCTTCCCCACCCAGCCCAATCCTCCCTCCCTCCCCTTCTCCTCTCCCCGACTTCCCAGAGCTAAATACAAGGTATAAAAGTAAAAACAATCATAATCTACCATATGCTAACAACAATGAGTTATTAAGTCTATCGCACTTTAACTCTTGTAAAATGACTACAAGCAATATAAATATCACATCAATACTTATTCAAATGCTAAATGAAACTTTTTAGTCCCATATTTATTCTGGATGTAATCAATCCATTTTTTCCACTCCACAATATATCTCTGTTGCGAATGGTCCTTCAAATACGCCGAAATCTTTGCCATTTCCACCAGGTTGGAAACTTTTAGAGTCCATTCTTCTATAGTCGGCAGTTCTTCCTTCTTCCAATATTGCCCTACTAAAAGTCTTGCTGCCATAATTAAATTCAACATCAACTTAGTGTCCACAACAGTAGTGTCAGTAATAATACCCAGTAAAAACAATTGCGGACAAAACTTTATCCTTCTCTTAAATATCTTCTGCATATTCCACCAAATTTTGATCCAGAAAGCTTTAACCTTTTTAAAGGTCCACCATATATGAAAATACATTGCATCTTCACCACCACACCTCCAACATTTAGGCTGGTAGTTCGGATACATACTTGCTAATTTTTTGGGATCTAAATGCCATCTATAAAACATTTTATAAAAATTCTCTCTTAAATTTTGGGCTTGCGTAAATTTTACATTTCTCACCCAAATCTTTTCCCAAGTATCCATTGTAATAAATAAAATTCTGAGCCCACTTTATCATACAATCTTTAACAAGTTCTGTCTCTGAATCAATTTCTATCAATGCAAGATATATCGGTTTGATATGTGCTTGACCCTGATTTCTAATTTGCTTTACCAAATTTTCATCAGTCATTGAAAAACCAATTTTCTGATCTTCTTTCCACCTGGCCTGTAGTTCCCCATACTGAAACCAGGTTTGAACAATCTTTTCTCCTCGTAAGAGATTATATGGCTTCAAATGCCATACATTCCTTTCCAAAGCATGGCATTTTTGATTTGTAAAAACACAGGTCTGGATGGACCACAAAAACCTGGAAGCACTAAAAACACCCAGAAAGCTCACTGCTAAGCAAGCCTGCTGGTCCCAGCACTTTCACCAATTCTGTTTTACACTCAAACACTTGCTGGGGGGAAAGAACTACCTGGCAGATGCACTGTCTCACATGCTCCAATATAACAGCACATGAGCCACCGGTTCTAAACCACTCATACCTGAACCACAACTGGTAGCACCAGTAACCACCAGGGCCCAAACTAAAATAAAGCCACAGCTGGGTAGACAAACTGGAATTAAATTCCAGAAACCTTTAGAAACAGATGAATGTGCATGATCAAGGACGGACTGCCATGGGTTGGGGAGACATTATATATACCAACCACCCAGAGGATCACTTTCATGCAGCTGTGACATGATACAAATTCAGCAGGGCATTTTGGATTTGTAAAAATTTACATTTAATTAAAAGGCAAATTTGGTGGCCATCCATGAAAAGAACATAGAAAGCTATTTGGCCAGCTACCCAACTTGAGCAGCTGCTAAGAGGTTGCAAGGGAAATTGCCTGGATTACTACAACCAGTGGCGAATCCCTCAGCCCCCTGGAAAGAAATATCCATGGATTTTATAGTGGAGTTACCAGAAAGCAACGGAAACACAGTCATCTGGGTGGTTACGGACCTGTTTTCAAAACAAGTGCATTTTATCCCTTGCCAAAAGATCCCCACTGTCAAAACCTTAGCAAAACTATTCATGCAGCACATCTACAGACTGCATGGGGCACCCCAATGCATCATATCAGATAGGGGAGTGCAATTCACATCTGAATTTTGGAAACAATTTTCATCCCTCTTAGCAACCATTCAGGTACTGTCATCAAGTCATCATCCTCAATGCAATGGATCGACGGAACGTTCAAACTCAGTACTTGAGCAATACTTAATTATTGCTTATAAATATAAATTATGCTTATTAATTTCCAGCAAACGAATTGGACAGACCTACTTCCTTTCACAGAAGTTGCTTACAATAATGCAGTTCACTCCAGCACAGGCTACACTCCCTTTGAAGTAGCCACCGGCCAAAGTTTCAATCCTATGCCAGAAATAACCCCAAACGAACTGGCAATCCCATCACTGAAAGAATGGATATCCCAACTACAAAACACCTGCCCAGTGGTTAGGAAAGCCTTAAACAAAGCTAGACAAGCACACAAAGCACAAGCAGATAAAAAAGAGTCAAACCTAAACCATTCACTGTAGGAGAAATGGTATATTTGTCTACAAAATACCTAAAATCCCTACAGCACTGTAAAAAAGTGGTCCAAAATATATAGGACCTTTTCCAGTTAAAAGAATAATAAACCCAGTAAGTAGAACTACCCAAGAACCTCAGGCAAATACACCCAATTTTTCACTGCAGTTACTGAAACAAGAACAACAGTCACCCTTATGGCCCAAAATCCCCCACCACCACTTCCAATCATGGTTGAAGGAGAACAACACTTCAAGATAAAAGAAATCCTAGATTCTAGGAAGTATCATGGGGCAACCCAATACTAAGTAGCATAGAAACATCTTCACTCCTCACAGAACGAGTGGGTCCACAAATGTCACGTCAGAACACCCAAACTGCTAAAGAGGTTTCATACAGAATATCTCAACAAACCAGACTAACCTCTATACCTTTTTGTTTTTTCTACAGGTGGATCTGTCCTATTTTTAAGGGGGGGGCGGGATGTCAGAACCCATCCCTATTTCATTTCAATCTATCCCCTCTGACCCAAAAACAAATCTCATCTTTCCCTGGGTTCTGCCATACTCCCAAGGGGGAAGGGGTATGTGCCCATAGGTTTATTGCCTTTGCTTCCTCTATCTGCTACAATGTAACCTTTTTCTTCATTTATTGCCCTCGTGTCCTCTACCCACTACAGTGTAACAATTTGCTTCCTGCATTATCTCTCTCTCTGAACTTTATCTCCCTAAACAAGGAAGGGAATAAGGAATGTAACCTCAATGCTTGGTTTATTTCTACACTCTCAGAGGAAGGTGTGAAGAAGCCACCAACCATCACTGCATGAACTGGAGACAGGCCTATGTTATCTCCCCTTTTCCCACAATGGACCTAACACCTGGGGATTGGCCATCCCATACCGGGCGGGTGGACTATAGGGTGTTGTTGTTTGGGGATAGTTTAATCAATCGCTCTGCGGGGGAAATCTCAGGTCCTGTCTATTATGCCTGCTATCAACTACTCTTAATAAAAGTTCCTGTTGGAAGAAATTGTTTCCAAGAGTTCTGCTTTCTTAAGATGTGGGATTGAAGTGGGTCCTGACAAAGAGACTAGATATTCACCTGTCTGAGATGGTATAGGTTCTCCTGCTTGAGCAGGGGACTGGACTAGAAGACCTCGAAAGTCCCTTCCAGATTCTATTCTATTCTATTCTATTCTATTCTATTCTATTCTATTCTATTCTATTCTATTCTATTCTATTCTATTCTATTCTATTCTATTCTATTCTATTCTATTCTATTCTATTGTTGGCTATCCTACTTGTATGCATCCAGTGAGGAAGTGCCTTTGGGGGATGTATCTGTTAAAATGTAATATTGCTCACTCCTTCTTCAAATTTACATCAATATTTTTCAGTCAAATCGATAGATGGAACTTATGAAATGCAGGATGAGATAAATGCTTCTTAGGTTTCTGTCCTCAATTCTATCCTCAGCTCCCTATTTGTGCCCTGTAATAAAAGTTGTCAATAGTGTTCCTGATGCTGGGTGAAATGGAATCTGTTTACATCCTAATTCTTTTCTATAATCATCTGGAGGGTTCTGTGGAAAAATTCTTCCTGCCATATTCAGAGGACTGCTCAACACAATATTGTGTGTCAATGTGCAGGCCAATGCTGTATTGAAATGGTATTTGGGAACTGTTGTGTTGGTTATAATGACATGAGAAAGTCAACTAATTATCAGTGTGTTACATTTTCAAATGCATGAGGTTCTTTGTTTTTTTTAAATGATATTACTTGAAAGTATAGGGACGCGGTGGCTCAGTGGGTTAGGACACTGAGCTTGTCGATCAGAAGATCAGCAGTTTGGCGGGTCGAATCCCAAGTGCCGCATAACAGAGTGAGCGCCTGTTACTCGTCCCAGCTTCTGCCAACCTAGCAGTTCGAAAGCATGTAAAAAATGCAAGTAGAAAAATAGGGACCACTACGGTGGGAATGTAACAGCGCTCCGTGCACCTTTGGCATCTAGTCATGCCGGCCACATGACCACGGAGACATCCTCGGAAAAGCGCTGGCTCTTCGGCTTTGAAATGGAGATGAGCACCGGCCCCTAGAATTAGAAAAAACTAGCACGCATGCGCGGGAGAACCTTTACCTTTACCTTACTTGAAAGTATGTGTCAGTACAAGTAGTCCTCATTTAGTGGTCACAATTAGGACCAGCAAGTCATTAAGTAAAGAGGTAATGAAATGAAACCATGATTATGTTTATGACCTTACCACAGCTTCCCTTTGTTTTATAGATTTGGAAAGGTCATAAATGTGATGATTGATAATAAAGTTCCTTTTTCATCACTGTTGTAACTGTGAAGGATCACTATTTGAGGCAGTCACTAAATGAAGACTAAATTTAATGGTTGTGAAGAAATACTCTGACACATTCACTTGTTATGAATTTGGGAAGAGATAAATGCTCTTCAGATATCATGAATGCCGCTGTAATCAAAAGCAGGATATTTCCAAAATCTGGCATGATGCTGTCATGATTATGTGTATTAGCCTCTGCTGTAGAGATGTTGCTTGTGAAATGGGTCTTAAAGGCAGAGGCTTACTGTATCTGAGACAGTATAAGCTCCTTTAATGATCTCTCTGACATGGAAATATTGAATTTGTAGAGTTTTATTAAGGTTGTCTTCGGGTCCAAAAATGATGCATCTCTCCACAGAGAGCTGCTTAAGCTCCTTATCAGGTTATGCCTTACCCTATCATTATCATTTTGGGTGATATTCCCATTTCTTTCTTTCTGTGCATATGAATGAATGTAAAGCCTCCAATCTTGTTCTTGTAAGCTGTACTCTTGTAAACAATAGCTCTTTTCCCCTTATTAAAATGTTGCTGATTAACCACAGTCATTGAGGCTATAATCCTTCTTTGCATACTTATTTTGCAATTGGTGGAAGTTCCTTCTAGATGAAACTTATTTTGGGCAATCTCTGCTCCATTCATGAAATGGGGAGAGTCCAGGCATTTCTTCCTGCACTTTCTTTCTGCTTTGTCTTTTTTCTTGCAATTTTTTTTCTTTTTTAAAAAGGAAGGAACGATAGAATATGCTGCATAATATCTTCTCATGTGTAATGGTAGGAGCTATCTATCAGGAAAGATTTACTGATGTTTCAGTTTTTCACAATTGGAAGTTATTTTTTCCTATTTTACAGTCAGTTTATCATTTTAATTCTAGCTATATTTCTGTTCACTCATTTCCTTAGGTAGTGCCTAGTCTGATGCCCATAAGGTAAAGGTAAAGGTTCCCCCGCACATGCGTGCTAGTCGTTTCCGACTCTAGGGGCCGGTGCTCATCTCCGTTTCAAAGCCGAAGAGCCAGCGCTTGTCCGAGGACGTCTCCGTGGTCATGTGGCCGGCATGACTAGACGCCAAAGGCGCACAGAACGCTGTTACCTTCCCACCGGAGTGGTCCCTATTTATCTACTTGCATTTTTACGTGCTTTCGAACTGCTAGGTGGGCAGAAGCTGGGACGAGTAACAGGCGCTCACTCTGTTACGCGGCACTCGGGATTCGACCCGCCAAACAGCCGACCTTCTGATCGACAAGCTCAGCGTCCTAACCCACTGAGCCACCGCGTCCCTCCTGATGCCCATAGACATCCCTAAGTTCTCTGTAAACACTTCCTTAAAACCAAACTTCCAAGTCCATATTTAATATGTCAATACTTTAAAAAAAGTTTTTGAAAAATATTTTGTAAAGGAAAGTTATTTTCTTTTTATTTACAATAATCTTTTTGCATCACACAAAAATCCCATATGGATTTTTAAAAATAGAATGGTTGTTTGTAAGTGTGAAGAGTTCATCCAGATAAATACTAGATAGCTCACAGTCAGAGACTCAGTGACATTGCTCTGATAGGATATTTTTTATTGCAGGTTAGACAACCTGTGCTGTGTTGGGTCATCCTTTCATACATCTAAAGGACATCCAGTTGGGAAGGCTGGTTGGAATGTACCTCAATGTTTGCAAATTGAAGTACAGCTTAAAAAAAGGTAAAGGTTTCCCCTGACAGTTGTGTCCTACTCTACAGGGGGTGCTCATCTCCAATTCACAGCTGAAGATGCTTCTGTTGTCATGTGGCTGGCATGACTATAAACCAAGGTTCACAGAAAGTTGTTACCTTCCCTCTGAAGTGATACCTATTTATCTTCTTGTATTTTTACTTGCTTTCAAACTGTTAGGTTGGTAGTAGCTGGGGCAAGTAATATAAGCTCACTCTGTCACATGGTACTTAAGTCTCAAACTGCCTATCTTCCAGTTAACAAGCTCAGCATCTTAACCACTTGGGGGCCATGCCTGCCCCCCCAAAAAACAGTTACTGAAAAGTAAGTCCCATATACAGGTGAAACTCAAAAAATTAGAATATCGTGCAAAAGTTCATTTATTTCAGTAATGCAACTTTAAAAGGGGAAACTAATGTATGAGATAGACTCATTACATGCAAAGAAAGATAGTTCAAGTTGTGATTTGTCATAATTGTGATGATTATGGCATACAGCTCATGAAAACCCCAAATCCACAATCTCAGAAAATTAGAATATTACATGCAATCAATAAAACAAGGAGTGTACATAGAACAATATCGGACCTCTGAAAAGTATAAGCATGCATATGTACTCAGTACTTGGTTTGGGCCCCTTTTGCAGCAATTACTGCCTCAATGCGGCCTGGCATGGAAGCTATCAGCCTGTGGCACTGCTGAGGTGTTATGGAAGACCAGGATGCTTCAATAGCGGCCTTCAGCTCTTCTGCATTGTTCGGTCTCATGTCTCTCTTCTTTCTCTTGGCAATGCCCCATAGATTCTCTATGGGGTTCAGGTCAGGCGAGTGTGCTGGCCAATCAAGCACAGTAATCCCACGGTCATTGAACCAGGTTTTGGTGCTTTTGGCAGTGTGGGCAGGTGCCAAGTCCTGCTGGAAAATGAAGTCAGCATCCCCATAAAGCTCATCTACAGAAGGAAGCATGAAGTGCTCCAAAATCTCCTGGTAGACGGCTGTGTTGACCCTGGACTTAATGAAGCACAGTGGACCAACACCAGCAGATGACATGGCTCCCCAAATCAACACAGACTGTGGAAATGTCACACTGGATTTCAAGCATCTTGCAGTGTGTGCCTCTCCATTCTTCCTCCAGACTCTGGGTCCTTGGTTTCCAAATGAGATGCAAAAGTTGCTCTCATCAGAAAAGAGGACTTTGGACCACTGAGCAACAGACCAGGTCTGTTTTTCTTTAGCCCAGGTAAGACGCTTCTGATGTTGTTTGTTGTTCAGGAGCGGCTTGACAAGAGGAATACGACATTTGAAGCCCATGTCCAGGATCTGTCTGTGTGTGGTGGCTCTTGATGCACTGACTCCAACCTCAGTCCACTCCTTGTGAAAGTCCCCAACACTTTTGAATTGCCTTTTCCTGACAATTCTTTCCAGGCTGCGGTCATCCCTGCTGCTTGTGCACCTTTTTCTTCCACACTTTTCCCTTCCACATAACTTTCTATTAATGTGCTTTGATACAGCACTTTGGGAACATCCAACTTCTTTTGCAATTACCTTTTCAGGCTTTCCCTCTTTATGGAGGGTGTCAATGATGGTTTTCTGCACAACTGTCAGGTCAGCACTCTTCCCCATGATTGTGATTCCTACTGAACCAGACTGAGAGACCATTTAAAGGCTCAGGAACCCTTTGCAGGTAATTATGGCTTAATTAGCTGATTAGAGTGGGACACTTTGAGCCTAGAATATTGCACCTTTTCACAATATTCTAATTTTCTGAGATTGTGGATTTGGGGTTTTCATGATCTGTAAGCCATAACCATCACAATTATGACAAATCACGGCTTGAACTATCTTGCTTTGCATGTAATTAGTCTATCTCATATATTAGTTTCCCCTTTTAAGTTGCATTACTGAAATAAATGAACTTTTGCATGATATTCTAATTTTTCGATTTTCACCTGTAAAACAAAGCTACTTATACTACTTAGTAAACATACAAAAAAGTAGTTCCTCTGTTCAAAGGTTATTTTTTTCTTGTTATTTGCAACCAGACCATAATTGGGAATCTAATACTTCTTGAAACTTTCTTAAAATAACTGCTGGTTGATGATGACTTTTAAGATTCCTTATGTTGGTGTACCAACTATTAAAAGAACACTTTAGAAATGATGTACTACATTTTTGGGACCATATTTAAAGGACACATCCAGGAAACGACTTTTTGTTATACAGGCAAGAAATGTTGTTTGTTACCCATTTATTCCACAAATCTCAGTAGTATTTCTGGAGGTGGAGGGGTGGGCAGAAATCCAAGGGACATTACATGCTATTATATGTCATCCAGATTCTTTTAAAAATAACCACGTGTATAGTTTTTCAGCCTTAACAAATTACCTTTGCACTAAATTTAGGTAATTTAACAGATGTGCATCATATACACTGACCCACAGACATACATACAAGCATACAGATATCTTAGGTATAACAAGTTAAAGAGTGATAGTTATATACAAAATTAGAACAGATGGCTTGCAATTCTTCCAAAAAAAGAGCAATCCAAAATTATTTGGAAATGTAGTTTTGTTTTGTTCTGTTTTTGTGTTTCTTATATACTCTTTTACGTTCCCTTCCCTCCTTTCCTTCCTTCTTCCTCCTGGAAGATATTTTGCACCATTTCATCCCTGTGTAAGAAAATGAAAGAAATGAGACCAGAATGAGACAAGAAATGATGCATAATAGCAGGATACCAATATAAATCCAGGGATCTGATATATTTGTATGAAAATTAAAGGTAAAGGTAAAGGTTCCCCCGCACATGCGTGCTAGTCATTTCCGACTCTAGGGGCCGGTGCTCATCTCCGTTTCAAAGCCGAAGAGCCAGTGCTTGTCCGAGGACGTCTCCGTGGTCATGTGGCCAGCATGACTAGACGCCAAAGGTGCACGGAGCGCTGTTACCTTCCCACCGTAGTGGTCCCTATTTTTCTACTTGCATTTTTTACATGCTTTCGAACTGCTAGGTTGGCAGAAGCTGGGACGAGTAACAGGCGCTCACTCTGTTACGCGGCACTCGGGATTTGACCCGCCAAACTGCCGACCTTCTGATCGACAAGCTCAGCGTCCTAACCCACTGAGCCACTGCGTCCCTTGTATGAAAATTAGGAAACCACTATTTGTCCTGTGATAGAGAGGATGCCACAATGTTTTTACTTCACCTGTTCTAGTTGGAGTTCACATTAAGGATGCAATATTCTGTAAATTTTGGTATCCTTTTCTCATTTCAAACCATGTATTTAGATTCATTTCTGTATCAATTTGTGATTTTTATATTATCATCATCATCATCATTATCGTTATTAGTGTTGTTGTTGTTAATGTTGTTGTTGTTATTCACACAGTCAGCCAGATGTTCAAACTGGGTTTGGCATTTTGGTCTACTTATCAAATCAAATACTGCTAAGCTTGTAAGCCACCCTGAGTCTTTGGAGAAGGGTGGGATATAAATGGAATTAAAAAAAAATCCTTACCAAGGACCTGGGATTGTGTTTCAGATATCGTCACAGTAAAGCTGCCTTTTGCAATTTACTGATGGCAAATTTGACAATGCCCATGGTGTTCAATTGGTGTTCCAGTTCTTTTGGGATTGAACCCAAGGCACCTATTACTATTGGTACTATCCTTGCTTGCCTTTGCCACAGTTTCCACAAGACTTGTGCCATTGATCTTTGTATAAACCTTTTTATGTTTCTATTAATTCCTGCTATTTCTAGGCATTTGATTATCCAGTCATGTGGCAAAGAGTCAAATGCCTTTTTGTAGTCAATCCATGCTACATTCAGGTTGGTCTTCCTTCTCTTGCAATTTTCTAAAATCATTTTTAGGAGTTGATCTTTTGTTCCTCTGCTATTGGGGCAGTTTCCTTTCTGCTCAGGTGGAAAGAGATTGTTTTCAACTAGATGCTGTTGTACTGCATCAGCTACCATACCAGTTAACAATCTGAAAGTTGTTGGTAAGCAAATAATTGGCTGTAGTTGCCTGGTGCTACTCCTTTTGCTGGATCTTTCATTATCAAGTAGGTTTTCCCAGATGTTAGCCACTCTTCAATTTCACCTCCTTGTAGTATGTTGTTAAACTGTTTGGCAAAGAATGGGTATAGACGAGTTAGATCAGGCATGCCAAACTCATGATGTCACGTGATGTCGTGTGACATATCGCGAGTTTTTCCCCATTGCCGGCAATGGGGAGGGTGCGGCTTCATCGTGATGCATCCGGCCCATGGGCTGGCAGTTTGATATGCCTGAGTTAGACGTTTTCTGGTGCACTATTTGGTTTTTTTCTTCTTTGTTGATTTTGCATCCCAGGTATTCAGTTATAACTGCAGCAGTGCTGTACATTAGTTGGTTTGTTTCTTATAGAGAGTTGATGCTTACACTTGATATAGCAGTATTTGCAGCTTTAAAAGCTTGTGCTAGCTGTTTCTTTGAAACAAGCTTCAATGCAAGCAGCCTTATTCTGAAGTTTTTGGGTTGTTTTAGATGCTCAGTTATTCTTTGTTTCAATTCTTTTACTCAGGGCTTTTTTTCTAAAAAAAAAAAGGTGCCGGAACTCTCATCTTGTTAATTTTTTATTTATATACATTTATTTATATATTTATTTATATAATTAAACAATTATATATTCAATTCTTAACATATATTTAATTTATTGTATTTAAGGCAAATGTTCATAGAAAATTCCAAACTTTTGACCAATTCTCATCTGGCAAATCTTCTTGACTCCTTTCCTTGCTCCTAGTATCTACGGCCAAATGTCATCCTCTGAGTAACCACAGATCAACCTACTTTGAAGGATCGAAAAGTCTCAGAGGTGGTCCAACAAGTTTGATGAACAAAAATGCTGAAATTGTCTTAGTCTTTAACAAAGCTCTTGTTGGGGAGGCAATTAGATTCATCTGTGAAAACCCACGTTCACATTCACTTGAAGAAATAGGAATGATATTCAGAGTCCATATCAAATGCAACAGTTTTTCTGGATATGTCTTTTCGAGAATGTATTCACAGAATCCATGAATCATTTCTCTTTCATTTAGTTGCAGTCTGATTGATAAGTTTCTAATTTCTACTTTTCCAAATGTCAATTGAGTATTAACATCTTCAGGCCAATGTTTTTGATCAAGTACACGAGACCAATACGCCAACTCATTGTCTTTGCTATCAAGTAATCTTTTTTCAATTGACTCTTTCAATTTTGTATAAAATATACTTGGGTCAATGGGAGGATTCTTTTTTGAATCTCTTTTGTGAAGTAAAACTCCATGAAAGCGAAGATCACTTACAGCAGCAACAGCACATTTATAATAGGGCCCAAAGTTCTGTCTTCTTTCCTCAAAAACTTGTACCAGTATTTTTATTTTCTTATTTGCCTTATACAAGTCGATGTTGCGGTCCTGTAGATCCAAACTTAAATCTGAGAATTCTTGGAGAGCATCACACATCAATCCTAGGTCCAATAAAAATTCTGCAGATGTTATTTTTCTTTTCAAGCCATCATAAGTGCATTTATCATTTTTATCTCTTGTAGGATCATGCATTGCTTGTTCAAAATGATACACAAGGGATTCAAAATTATCCCATACAGCCAGGGCTTTTTTTCTTATAGAATGCTCAGAACTGCATTCCGGCACCTTTTTTTTGCAAACAAAAAACAAAAAAAACAAAAACCAACAACCCAGCTCCCTTATTGGTTTTCCTAAGACTATTGCAGGGCTAGCAATCTTGGCTCTTTTTTATGACTCGTAGACTTCAACTCCCAGAAATCCTGAGCCAGCCATGCTGAGGGGAAAGGGAGAGGTTTCCAAGCTGAGCCATGCTGGCTCAGGAATTCTGGGAGTTGAAGTCCTTGAGTCATAAAAAAGAGCCAAGATTGCTAGCCTGCACTAGAAGAGGTCGTTAAAATTATTTACAGGATTACTTCTTTAGGAACTAAACTTTTAGAATCTAAAACAGCTAATTCAGAAAAGCCAACAGGAAAGAACCTCACATTTTTCATCTGCTTCTGTCTTTTGGAAGGTAAAATTAGATAACAAAATAATCTATTTCTTATGTTAACATCTCTGCAATGAAATAAAAAGTAACAGGAAAGAAATGAGAAACATTTTTCTCAATGTAATATGTCTAATTTAGCTGATTCTAGAAAAAAATAGTATCTTTTGTACACTCTTGAAAACTATTTTGAATCTAAACAATTCTTAAGAATAAAATATTCTTAATTTGGACTTTACTTTTACTGTTTGGACTGTTGTGTGTTTTGAAAAATAGATTATTTAGAATCTAGTTATGTTGCACTTCAGTCTTTAAATAATTAACCTAGTATATACATAACAGTATATGATGTTTTCCCTGGTGAGCTTAACATCAATAACAACATTTATTAAAAAGGCTAAAATAATTTCTGGGGGTATTATCTGTATAGTAAAATTTTGGACAAGCAGTGATCATGTTACATATGTGCATAAGCGTAGTCAGTAGCATATGCCTTTTTAAAAATATCAAACATGCAAAGAAAGAAAAATAAGTCCAAAATATCTGTATTACATCCAGAAATGCCAACTTTGCAACCAATATTTCTCATGCATAACTATGGCACCCTAAGGATACCTGCATACATGCAAATGTTTCTCTGGGATCAGTAACGCAACAGGGATTGCTTTTTCCTTCCAGTAACATATACCTAAAACCAGTTTATTGCATTTGGCAATTTTACTAAAAAAAATCTCATTCATTTAATTTGAAATCAAGTGAAAAATTGATTTAAATTATTTTATTAAAACAAATTAATGGCAATTCTTTTATAAAAAGTTGCCTCAAACAAAATGAGTTTGACATGCCTGCTCTAGATAGTTGAATGCTCCAAAATAAATTCTAGACCAGGCCTGTACATGCAGCCTACCAAGCACCCTTGGACAGAGCACAGACTTTTTTTTTAAGTAATAAAATCACCACCACTGCCCTGAAAGTCATGTGGCCTAGTGCCTCCATGGCTTACCATGACCACAAGCTCCAACACTGTAGATGCTCCTTTAGTAACCAAATCATTGATTAGCCCACCAGCATTCCTTTGCAGACCACAAAGATTTTTAATTTATCAGTGTGGGCCTTTCCTTTCTACAAGATAATAATAATAATAATAATAATAATAATAATAATAATAATAATAATAATAATAATAATAATAATAATAATAATAATAATAATAATGTTGGAAGGGACCTTGGAGCTCATCTAGTCCAACCCCCTGCTCAGGCAGGAAACCTTATACCATTTCAGACAAATGGCTGGCCAGTCTCTTCTTAAAAACTTCCAGTGTTGGAGTATTTACCACTTCTGGAGGCAGGTTGTTCCACTGGTTAATTGTTGTAACTGTCAGGAAATTTCTTCTTAGTTCTAGGTTGTTTCTCTCCTTGACTAGTTTCCATCCGTTGCTTCTTGTCCTGCTTTCAGGTGCTTTGGAGAATAGCTTGACTCCCTCTTCTTTGTGGCAGCCCCTGAGATATTGGAACACTGCTATCATGTCACCCCTCACCCTTCTCTTCATTAAACTACACATACCCAATTCCAGCAACCATTTCCTATTTGTTTTAGACTCCAGTCCCCCAATCATCTTTGTTGCTCTTCTCTGTACTCTTTCTAGAGTCTCGACATCTTTTTTACATCATGGTGACCAAAACTGGATGCAATATTCCAGGTGTGGCCTTACCAAGGCATTGTAAAGTGGTATTAGTACTTCACATGATCTTGATTCTATCCCTCTGTTAATGCAGCCTAGCACTGTGTTGGCTTTTTTGGCAGCTACAGGACACTGCTGGCTCATATTTAAGTGATTGTCCACTAGGACTCTGAGATCTCTCTCACAGTTACTACTATTGAGCAAGGTACCACCTATACTATACCTGTGCAGTTGATTTTTCCTGTCTAAATGTAAAACTTTACTTTTTTTACAATTGAATTTCATTTTGTTAGATAGTGCCCAGTGTTCAAGTCTGTCCAGATCCTCCTGTATCTTAAGCCTATCTTCTGGAGTATTAGCTATTCCTGCCAGCTTGGTGTTGTCTACAAATTTGATGAGTTCCCCACCTATCCCCTCATCCAAATCGTTGATGAAGATGTTGAAGAGCTGCACAGACCTCTTCTAGATTTTCCCCTTGCCTTTCTGAGTTAACTCTTTGGTCTGTCATTGAGCAAGAATTGACTTTGTAGGGAAGCATATTATCATTTGATGTATATTTAACATATGTTCTACCTTTATTTACCAATTATATAATATTTGTATGCAATCCACATGGCGAGGTTTGGGGAAAGTTACAATAGAAAAATATATATTTTAAATCATAAGATTAAAACATTGCCTGGCCTGTACTGCCTCCGCTGCCCGCATTGCGCAGCCCCGCCATATAGAGTGGGCTCTGCTGCTCCCACAGCACCAGCTGTGCCGGCTCCAGCCCCAAGGAGGGGAGCCCGCCGCCAACACCCTTCGCACCTCTGACTGCAGCAGCACCGCTCCCCCACTCCCCCGCCTCCTGCACCCGCCAAGATGAGAGTTCCGGCACCTTTTTTTTTTTTTTAGAAAAAAAGCACTGCATACAGCCAAAACTGTATGCAAACTAGATGACACCCATCAGGTACTTAAAATTCTTCCAATTTTCAGCAGCTCAGTCCCCAGTAAATCTGCACATGAATGAAATTCCGCTGTTCTTTGGTGAAGCATGGTATACAGTATGACATACAGTTTACCAATAAATGATTGGAATCTATTTATTCCTGCAGTTTCCTTGGCAGCATCACCTACTGATAATTCTAGTCTGTGATTAGCACAATGCCAAACTATAATAGAAGGAAAACATTCTGACAGCAATTTTTTCACTCCACTTTTACATCCCATCATCACAGCGGCGCCATCACATGCCAGAGAAATCAAATATTTTTTTAAATAATGTTCTGTCATCCCTTAAGTGTAAAGACATTGGAGTAAGGAATCAAATATTCCTTCTGCTGTTACTTTTTCAAGTTCTACCAAGTCCAAAAACAAATTTACTGGTGAATTCATTCCCATACCTTCGATACAGCACCTAACAAATACTATGAGGGTAGTTTTTTTGCTTATTGTGGTTGATTCATCAGTTATCAATGAAATTTTATTATTGGATCAAACAATTTCTTTAATCACAGTTTTCCTCATTTCTTCACTTATATGATTAACGATATATAATCTTAAAGGGCTTGCCATTGTGGTAGAAGATTGCTACCACTTCTCCAGGGTTTGGTTAACTTAAATATGCATACATAATTAGATTTATTATTGCTGCTAAAGCTATGGATTACGGATTCACATTTCCCATGGATTGTCTTCTGTCCATGGGAAGGAAGCTTGGTAGATTCTAAATTTCATAATTTTAGTTAGTCCTTTGTGGCAGGGTATATATGAGAACAAGCTGCAAAGGTCTTTAAAAACATGTTTCTCACATATTTATATTTTTGAATCATAAATATTAAATCTTTTTTTCTTTCCAATGATCCAAACTAATGCTTTAGAAATATAATTTCCAGTTTTAGCTACAGTAAAGAAGCAAATTACACTAAAGCTAAATTTAACGTTACTTGTTAAAGATATTTACTATATTTCAGAATTAGTATTCTTTCAGTCACAATCTTATTCCTATTCAATTTGGCTGATTTTAAAATGTGATGTAAAATCATAAGCACATAAAATAAAACAGCAGAAACAGCTGCAAATTAACTCAACAGTTCTATGCTTAGCAACATTTCCATTTAATCAAAGTCCTTGCTCTTTTCAAATCTATTTCAGGGTTTACTTTCTGCTTTAGTTAAGAAGCAGGCGAGACAGCAAGTTGAACGATTTAACTTTTTATTTCGAACCAGGCAAACAACAGAAGAACATGACTCCTATTTATACTGGCAGCTGTCAACAGGTTAGCCAATCAGGGCTAAGCCAGGTTCCCGCGCCGTTCGTATCCGCCAATCGGAGCCGGCTGGTTTTGACAGCTCGGAGCTGTCAGTGGTAGCGCGTGCAGAACTGTCAGTCAGATGCGCCTGCGTAGTTCTGTCCGGCAGCTTTTGACAGCTGTCAAAAGCTGCCGCGGCTTTTACCTCAGCCCTGTTAATCTCTATTATAACGTGAACATATAACAATAATATGTGAATACATAACACCCCTTACCCCTCCCTCTGATTGAGTTGATTTTTCCCCAACTGTTTCTTTTTTGGGTTTCCCCATTCAAAATCTTTTAAGTAGGCGGGGGGTCTTTTTATTCTTTCGGAGCGCCGGGGGGTTGTCTCAGCTGGTTGTTCCCTTTCCCCAGGCGTATCGAGGACTGGCTCAGGGGGCATGGGGCATGGCTCCGTCGTTTCAGCGTCGTTTGGAGTGGGGTCTTGAAGTGGTACATTCTGATCGGGGGGGTTTTGGCGTGAAAGTGTTTGCGGCGGGGCTTCTGCCTGCATTTCGTCGTTCCCCCTTTCCCCTATATTTTGCAGGCTGCGACGCCGGAGTTGGTCGATGTGTCTGCGGATGTGGGAATTGTGTCCTGTGTCTATGATGTATGATAGGGGACCAGTTTGTTCAATGACAACCCCCTGTGTCCATTTGTTGCCCTCCCCGTAGTTCCTTGCCCAGACAGCTTGCCCTGTGCACAGAGTCCTGTGCTGCAGGGGCAGTTCTGGGTCTGGAGGGGATCTGTCCGGATGTAGACGGTCCAGTCTGGTAGTTAGTCTTTTGCCCCAGCGCAGCTCTGCTGGAGACTTTCCTGTAGTTGTGCATGGGGTGGTGTGTTGCGATAAAAGGAATTGAGCAAGTCTGTGGTGCCAGTTGCCAGAGATGATTTTCCACAGTGCCTCTTTTGTAGATTTCACCATCACCTCTGCCAAGCCGTTCGTGGATGGGTGAAATGGAGCCGTGGTGGTGTGCCTAATAGAGTTCGCCGTTGTGAAACTCTGGAATTCGTAGGAAGTAAATTGGGGGCCGTTATCGGAGACTATTACGTCTGGAAGCCCATGTGTTGCGAACAACCCCCTTAAAACTTGTATTGTGGCTGCTGAAGTCGTGCTAGTCACTGGTGCTACCTCCAGCCATCTCGAATAGCTATCCACGACTATTAGGAATGATTGTCCCTGGAATGGACCTGCATAGTCTATGTGGATACGTGACCAGGGTGTCTTTGTAGTTTCCCATCTGTGTATGGGAGCCTGGGGCTGGGCGGCTCTGACAAGTTGGCAGGGATAGCAGCCGGCTACATGCGTTTCAATTTGCTTGTCTAATCCTGGCCACCAGACATAGCTTCTGGCCAGAGCCTTCATTTTGATGGTCCCAGGGTGACCTTCGTGGAGGCTCTCTAACACCTTGAGTCTGTGTTTGTCAGGTATGATTACCCTGCTGCCCCATAATAAACACCCCTGATGGGTGGATAATTCCTTTTGCTTTAAAATATAAGGTTGGAATTCTGGGTCTGGGGGTGTGCATTGCCAGCCAGACGTGACATAGCCTAAGACTCTGCCTAATATTTTGTCTGCAGCAGTGGCTGCAGAGATGTCTTTAACAGATAATGGGCATTCAGGCAGGTCTGAGATAGCCAGTATCTTCCCAGCTGGTGCTGGGTCTGGGTCGACTATTGGTTGGGGCAGTCTGCTAAGCCCATCAGCATGGCCCATGGATTTCCCTGGCTTGTATTCTAAGTTGTATGAATAGGCTGACAAAAAGGTAGACCATCTCAGGATGCGGGGAGATAATATTTCTGGCGTTAGTTTGTTTACTGTAAAGAGTCCTAATAGGGGCTTATGGTCCGTAAAAATGGTAAAGGGTCGGCCGTATAGGTAGTCATGAAACTTTTTTACGCTAGCCACTATAGCTAAAGCCTCTTTATCAATCTGAGCGTAATTACGCTCAGGTTTTGACAGCGTTCTGGAATAGAACGCTACAGGGGTTTGCGTTCCTTCCTTAGTTAAGTGGCTTAGGACCGCTCCGATGTCGTAGGGGGAGGCATCACAAGCCAGACATAAGGGCAGCTGTTCGTTGAACAGGGCTACCGTTGCATTGCTAGTGAGTAAGTTTTTTAGTAGATTAAAACTTTTATCATGCTCAGATGACCAGTTCCAGGGTTTGCCTTTATCTAATAGCCTGTGTAGGGGTTCAGCGATGGAGGCTTTATGAGGCAGGAAGGTATGATAAAAATTAACTAACCCTAGGAAGGCCTGTAGTTCCTGTTTATTTTTTGGGGTTGGTGCTGTTTTAATGGCTTTAATTTTTGTTTCAGTGGGGTGAATTCCCTTAGCATCAATTTTAAATCCTAAAAACTCTGTTGATGGCACCCCGATGGAGCATTTGTCTCGTTTCAATTTGAGGCCAGCCTCCCTGAATCTAAGGAGCACCTTTGTTAATTTGTCAGCTAAGTCTTTTTCTGATTCCCCTGCAATTAGGATGTCGTCGAAATATGGACAGACCCCGGGGATCCCTTTAAGTGTTTTTTCCATGATTTCTTGGAAGATCCCCGGGGCTGCAGAGATGCCGAATTGAAGGCGGTTAATTTTAAATGCTCCTTTGTGGGTGACGATTGTCTGAGCTAAGGCGGTGTCAGGGGTGACAGGCAGCTGTAAATACGCCTGCGCCAAGTCTAACTTGGCAAAAATGGCGCCTGACTTAATGGCCGCGAGGATGTCTTTGACAGCCGGGACCGGGTAGGCATGGGCATTTAATGCGCGGTTGAGTGTCGCTTTATAATTGGCACATAATCTTATTTGGCCATTTGGCTTAATTGGGGTCACTATGGGTGTCTCCCACTCTGCCCCTTCTACGGGTTCTAGGACTCCTAAGTTCGTTAATTGGTCTAGTTCAGTTTCTATTTTTTCTCTCAAGGCGAAGGGAACTCTTCTTGCCTTGATTCTGACAGGCATTACATTGGGGTTTAGTTTTAGTGATACAGGCGGTCCTGTGTACTTCCCTAGCGAGCTGTCAAAGACGTCCGCGAATTGAAGGCAGACGGATTCTAAGTTTGACAGCTGAATGGCGTTGACGCCTGTCAACGCTATCCCTAGCGCCTCAAACCAGTCTAGTCCTAGCAGGCTGATTCTGTTTTCCTGGGTCACTAGTATAGGGAGGGATCCTTTAAATTGTTTGAACTCCACAGGGACGGAAGCCTTTCCCCGGAGTTTAATGGGCGTTTTCTGAAAATCAACTAGGCGGAGTTTGGTGGGTCGAAGGGCGGGCCGTTTTCTACTGCGGTTACAAATGTCCCTGTAAGTTTGCCACGAAATGAGTGAGACAGAGGACCCAGAGTCCACTTCCATCTCACAGGGAATTCCATGAATTAGAACGTCCACCTTGACTTTGGGCTTAAGAGTGCTGTGGACTGTGCATTTCCCCGCCCTTCCCCTCACATTAAGCACTAGGGGTTTGGAATTGTGCCTGGCCCTGGGTGTGTGTTGGCTCATACCTGCGGGCGTCACCTCCAGTTCATGCAGATTTTCTCGGCTCCAGCTGCGGCACACGGCTTTGAGGTGACCTGTCTTTCCGCACCCGTGGCATTTGGCACTGCGGAACCGGCACGTTGCTCTCGGGTGGCTTCCGCCGCAGCTGGCACACTTAGCCCTGTTTGGCTGGAAGTTAGCGCCCCTCTGGTTGTTGGCAGGCCCCCCTCTGTAGTTGCATTGCAGCCTGAGCTTTTCGAACCACCGCTGTACCGCATCGATGTCCATGGAGACGTCGTCATCTTCTGGACCGCTGAACCCGCCGTCCTCCTGGTGCACGGACCCACTGGGCCCGCTGTCAGGTGAACGTCGGTTGTCACTGTGGCTGTCCTCATAGGCAATGACTTCCCTCGCCACATCAGCCATTGTCAGTTCGGGCTTGGCGATCAGCTTTCTTCTCAGCCGCTCATCTTTGAGCCCTATGATGATTTGGTCCCGGATTCGGTCTTCTAAGTCCGGGAACCGACACCGCCGTGCGGCGTGTCTGACCCGGGTTATGAAGTCATTTGCGGGCTCGTCAGGAAGCTGTAGTCTTCGGGCGAAATTTACCCTCCAGAAGAGTTCTGACTTGATGGGCATGAAGTATTTACTCAGCCCCTCGGTGAGATCAGCGTAGGAGATGGTGGCGATTGGTTCTGGACTGAAGATTCCCACAGCGGCATCATAGACAGCGGGCCTGCTGAGCCAGAGGAGGGCGGCTGCCTTTGCCCGGTCGTCCGTAATCTTCTTGACCACCAGGTATCCTTCTACCTGGCCCAGATGAGATTCCCAACATTCTGGGTGGCGGGTGTTGAACTCTCGAATGTGGCCATGGTTCATCATGCTGTCTGTAAGCCGTGGGTGCAGCTGCTTGCGTTATATGGGAGTTCGGCTCCCGAGTGACTTCAGCGAGTGACAAGCTCAGGCTAAGGGAAAAAATCTCTTCTCCCCTTGGTAGTGACTTCAGCTTAGGCAAGCAGGCATCCCATCCTCGTCGCCAGTGCTTTAGTTAAGAAGCAGGCGAGACAGCAAGTTGAACGATTTAACTTTTTATTTCGAACCAGGCAAACAACAGAAGAACATGACTCCTATTTATACTGGCAGCTGTCAACAGGTTAGCCAATCAGGGCTGAGCCAGGTTCCCGCGCCGTTCGTATCCGCCAATCGGAGCCGGCTGGTTTTGACAGCTCGGAGCTGTCAGTGGTAGCGCGTGCAGAACTGTCAGTCAGATGCGCCTGCGTAGTTCTGTCCGGCAGCTTTTGACAGCTGTCAAAAGCTGCCGCGGCTTTTACCTCAGCCCTGTTAATCTCTATTATAACGTGAACATATAACAATAATATGTGAATACATAACACTTTCTATATACACAAACAATGGGAAATGAGTTTCTGGGCTGATTCAAATTTTTTACACATTCCAAAAATTTCAGTCTACATTTCCAGCACTTATCAGAGGCATCTGGAAACATTTTGGCTATTCTAGCTGGTGGCAAATACCATCTATAAATCATTTTAAAATAATTCTCTTTGAATGCCGAAGATAATGTTATTTTCATCGTTCTGGACCATATTGTCTGCCATTCCTCTAGTTGGATCGACCTCCCTATGTTTCTCCCCCAGGCTATCATTGTATCTTTCACGATCTCATCATCTATATATCTAGCTAGGAGGAGATTGTACATTCCAGAAATAAATTTTAGTCCGGGGCCTTCCAAACTTTTATCGAGGGGTTGACTAGTTTGGGAGATGCCATATTCCTGTTTCTCCTTAGAAAACCTGGTTTGGATTTGAATGTATGACCACCAGTCTATATCTATACCTTGTATCTGTAATTGTTCTCTAGATTTCAGATTCCCTTCTTCATCCACCAAAATCTTGTAGGACCAGTTTCTTTTCAGGTTGTGAACAATCGGCTAGGTTGTTATCTCCAATGGGACCACCCATTTGGGAATGTTGGTATACATTCGTTTTTTAACTTTTTGCCAAATTCTGATCAAAATTCTCCTGATATAGTTGTTAGTAAAGTACTTGGATGGAGTTTTTTGATATGACCATAAAGTTGAGTGCCATCCTTGGTTAAGGTCAAAGCCTTCAATAGTTAATATACGTTTCCTTGACAGGGATACCCAATCTTTAATCCAGAGGAGTGCAGAGGCTTGATAGTATAACTCCCAGTTTGGAAGTCCCAAGCCCCCCCCCGGTTTTGTGTTCCTGGAGCATTTTCCCCTTTATTCGTGGTTTTTTACCCCGCCAAACAAATTTCCCTATTGCTTGATCCAATTTCCTAAAAAAATTGTTGTCTAAGTTTACGGGGGCCATTTGAAATAAAAAAATCCAACGTGGGAGGATATGTGCCTTGATTGTGGCAATTCTGCCCAAAAAAGATAATTGAATATTTTTCAACCTGTCAAGGTCTTGTAGTGTATTGGCAAATAATTTATTATAATTAAATTCTTTAATATTGGAACATTTATTGGTTAATTCGATTCCCAAGTACTTTACTTTTTTAGCAAATTTTAACCCCATAATTCCTTCTATTTCTTTTTTCTTTACATCAGTTAAGTTTTTGGACAACATTTTGGTTTTTCCTCTATTTATTTTCAGTCCTGCCACCTCACCATATTGTTCAATCTTTTTTACTAAATTTGGCCCAGAGACTAGGGGGTCCTCTAACACAAACACCAAATCATCGGCAAAAGCCTGAAGTTTATATTCTTCTCCTCTAATTTTGAGGCCCTTATAGTCTCATCTTGTCTAACTATATCAAGAAGTGGTTCCAGAGCCAAAGCAAACAATAATGGGGAAAGAGGACAACCTTGTCTGGTGCCCTTGAAAATTCCAAATTCTCCATACATCGCTCTATTAAAAAGCAGCCTAGCCGACTGTTCAGAATATATTGTTTGAATTGCATTCATAAATTTAGGGCCAAATTCCATTACTTTTAATTGATGCATAATAAATTTCCAATTAACTCTGTCAAAAGCTTTTTGTGCGTCTACAAATATCATCGCCATGGGCCTGTCTGAAAATTTCTGGTAATACTCCAATACATTTAAAATTATTCGCACATTATCATTAAGATGTCTATTGGGTAAAAAACCATTTTGGTCCTGGTGAATAAAGTGGGAAAGAAATATTTTAAGTCTTCCTGCCAATATGGTCGTAAAAATTTTGTAGTCTACATTCAATAACGAAATTGGTCTGTAATTTTGGATCAGCATCAAATCCGAATCAGGTTTAGGAATTAAGGAGATATGAGCCTCTCTCCAAGATTCGGGCATTTTTGCATCAGTTAAAATGTTATTAAATATATCCCTTAATTGAGGACCTAGCAGGTCAATGAATTCCTTATAAAATTCACAAGGCAGGCCATCCGGGCCTGGAGTTTTCCCCCCTGTTTGTTTTTTAATAGCTTCCTCAACTTCATCCATAGTTTTTTCCTTATTCAGAAGTTGTCTAAAAGAATCCGAGATCGGTTGGGGGCGATAATTCTGAAAATATTGTTCTAACTTACTTTGTGGACATTCTTCCTCACTGTAAAGTAGTCTATAAAATTCTTGTGCAATTTTTAGTTTTTGTTCCTTGTTAATCACCAGGTTACCATCCTGATCTTGTAGATAGTCTATCCTTTTTGCTCTTTGTTCCTTTCTTAATCTGTAACTTAACCACTTCCCCAGTTTATTAGCGTGTTCAAAGTACCTCTGCCTACTCCTCTTAATTTTATCTGCCAGCTCTTTTTGATCAATCAAAAGAATCTCATCTTTAATCAAATCTTTTTTTCTTTATACTGGGAATTTTGGGGGTCTAACTGCAGCACCTCCTCTATTTTTGATAATTTTGAAAATAGCTCAACTCTTTTTAATCTTTCTTGTTTCCAACTATAGGCCGAATGTTTTATAGCGAGCCCTCTCACTACTGCCTTAGCTGTGTCCCAAATATTTTGCAGAGAGGTGTCCTCTCTTTTGTTTTCTATAAAAAATTCTAATTCCTTTTTTGTACTTTTGAGAAATTCCTCATCTCTCATTAAATCTGGTCTCATAGACCACCTCGCCCTTTTTTGGGGGGGTCCTGCCCATTTGACTATTAAGGGGTGATGGTCTGCCCATACATTGGTGTTTATCTCTACCTCTATAATGGTCTCTTTAATCTCAAATGTCGACCAAAACATATCTATTTGAGACCATGAATGGTGCCTGGGGGAGAAATAGGTGAATTATTTTTGAGTAGGATGTAAATCTCTCCATACGTCTGAAAGTCCAATTTGGGTTATTAGCTTATCCCATATTTTAGGTAGGATTTTCCTTTGTCTTTTTATGTACCTTGGGGGGCCTGCCCCTGGTTCGTAGTCTTTATTAACATCTTTAATCGCATTAAAGTCCCCCAAAATACATATATTTTCATAATCAAGATCAGTTAGTTTCTTATATAACTTTTTAAAAAAAGTTTTCTCATCCGTATTAGGCGCATATATAACTACTAATAATACCAGTTTTAAACCTATTTTAGTTTCCAGCGCTAGTATTCTTCCCTCTTCATCAGAATACACTTGTTGTGTCACTAATCCTTTGCAGTCATACACAGCAATACCTCGTTTTTTCTGACTGGCCAAAGATACATATAATTTCCCCAATTGGGGGCACTCTAATACTGGTGAGATAGTCAGCATATAAATTTAATAAATAACATTTTTTTTTCAAATGCCCCTATCAGGAATTGAATTTGAATGAAGTTTCAGAAAAGCAAATGATCTGTGCTGGTGGTACTAAGCTCCCAAAGATCTAGCATGGGATAAATGAATTCTTCCTAATAAAAATAACTTCCTGCCTTTTTCTAATCATCATTTCTTCCCTACAGCAATTTGAAAAGTAAAACAAAGTGAAACAAACCACTACTCCCTCCATGCAGGGAAAATTTCCTTGAGTCATACTTGGATATCCTATTTGCAAATATCTTACTTACCTAGTTGGGAAGCAGGGAGGAGTGCAAACTTCCTGCCTTCGCTGCAACTTGCCTGTGCAACATTTGCCTGCCGGGTCTTTTGGCAAGCTCAGCAGCAATTCCTATTGGTTTCCAAAAGCCAATAGCATAACTGACTCAGGAATTCTGGGAGTCGAAGTCCATGAGTCATAAAAGAGCAAAGCCTGCAATAGGCTTAAGCAAAAAAAAGGTGCCGGAATGCTGTTCTGAGCATTCTATGAGAAAAAAAGCCCTGCTTTTACTTCTTTAGTCAAAGGACTTTGTTCTTCTGAGGCAGAGGAGAGGGTGCCTGGTTTCCAAATGAAAACAGTTGTATATCTCCACTGGATTCCTCTACTGCCAACTCCTTCTGGTTTGCTTCTACATTCTGAGTTACTTCTGGCAAGGCTTTGATTTCTTTGCTCTGGGTAAACCTTTGCAGTTCTTCAATTCTGCTTCTGTGAATACTTTATTTGGTATTATAATCAACATTGATCAGCTAGCCTATGTTCTGTTATTTCTGATTCTGGATGTTCTTTCCAGAACTGGTGCATTCATTTCAAATATTCTCTTCTTGTTGGACTTGATCTGTAATAACAGATAATTATTTCTTTGTTTTCAATCACTGTGTATTTGCAACAGGTCATCACCTTTTCTTCCAGTAGTCCTGCAACTGCTGGCCCTGATTGTCAGCCAACAGTCCTGAGTCCTGTAACCCATTTTTCACCAGATATCCAGAAACACTTGGGTGACATCCAAGTCAGTGTGACTTTCTGAAATTTATGTCTCACCATATTTTTAATGGGAGAGACACTCTTTGTCTGACTCGTCCTCCAGTAGGGTTGAAAAACTCTGGCATAGCTCTCAGCTTCCTCAGAACACACAAGCCCCACAACCATGCCAAGCCTTACTGGAGGATTATTGTTGTTGCTATTATTGTTGTTGTTGTTGTTATTGTTGTTGTTATTATTATTATTACCATTATTATCATTATTATTATTAATTTGATGGGGAGATGGGGAGGAAGAGACAAGAATGTATGGGAGGGAGGTGGGAGCTGCCATCTCCAGTGTAGTACTCCCCCATTGAGACCTCAAGTCGACTGGCAGAGCCAGGTCTTCAGGTGCTTGTGGAAGGTCAGGAGCATGGAAGCTAATCTCACCTCAGGGGGTAAGATGTTCCAAAGGGCTGGGACCATGACAGAGAAAGCTCTTCTCCTTGATCCTGCCAGCCAGAATTCCTTCACTGACAGGATCCATAGCATGCCTTCTCTGTTGACACAGATGAGTGGGCCTGTCCCATATTCCTTCTGAGGTTCACATGAATAGGTCTATGGAGATTCTCAGTCATCCAGGTCATGGTTGTCCGAAAGGTGCTTTTTCAAAAGGCAACTGGATTTTCTTTGTTTTTCCTTGAAGACGTTTTGCTGCTCATCCAAGAAGCTTCTTCAGTTCTCCAGACATGAATACATGGACTTCAAATTTGCATATTGGGGTGTTCTCCTCATCTTTTCTTTTTATAATTTTTTGGAGGATCAATCAATATACCTTGAAGAAGATGAAAATGCTGCAAGGAAAAAAAGATATTTCCCCATCCCCAATTCTGATGATAGAAGTACTTGCACCAGCTGAAAATCTGCCTGTGTACTTTCCTTTGCATGCAATTTGGCATAATATAAACATTTCCCCCAGTAATAAATATTCCTTGCATATGCATGCATATACATGTGAATATGTCCTTCCTATTGTCTGCATTGTGGAATGGGTAGAATGTACATCTGTAAATAATTAAAATATATCCCTAATTTCTATTCCCACATACCCCTAGCATTGGGCAGTGGTGGTTAGGAACCTAAAGTTTCTTCTTGTATGGATCATATATGTGTAGGAGACTGATTTGACTATAATGGGTCATTGTGGGATTTCAATTGTCTCCCAGGGCATCTGTGTCTGTTGGGGCATGGGGGAGAGATCAGAAATGGAACAGTAGGAGGCTTCAAAATTGTTGCTCTCCTGTCCTTTATTCTGGCCTGGGCCTCCCCCAAAAAATGATTTTGTGTACAGCAATATGGTATAATGATTGGAGAGGATTCTGGGTAGTAAACTCATTCGCATTGATATACCTAGATGGGTAATGAAATATCTGCAAGCAAACAAACATGTTCAAAGGATGCCTATAGGAAATTGGTTGATTGACTAGGTTCATTTAATTAAGTACATTATTCATTGCTGTTACCAAGGTACTTTATTTAGAGTTCATCTTCTTCCTAATTCTGTCTTCCTCATTTATTAAGACAACAGCATCAGGCATTTGCCAGGTGATGAATTGGAGAAGCTTGTCTCTTTTGCCAAAGAGCACATTTTTCCATTCTCCCATCCTGGGATAAATATGTGCAGGATTAGTTTTTAAAACCATCTCTCTACAATAGGTAATCTGATTTGAAAGGGAACTTTTCCTAAGATATATACAAGAACCTGCATTTACAAAAACCATTTATCATTTATTACAGATAGAATTAAAATGAGCATATTTTAAGCAATAGAGCTCCAAGCAGAAAGCTCTCCCCAAAAGAGAAAGCATATGCTGCCACCTAATGGATAGTTGCACAAACTTCTCTGTTGCACTTAGAATGGCTAGCAGAAAACAGTTTAATCATGGATAAAGTTGCTTCTTTATGTTTTATGCAACATTAACCACAAATATATACAAATAATTGGACTAATCTATGAGTCTTAAAAGTATCACACGACTCTTTTCCATTTTATCAAATATATACAGGATCAAATACTACCAATTGCAGATGGATGAATGGATGGAAAGATTGAGTCTAACACAATAGAGGTAGTCCTTGACTTACAACAGTTCATTCAGTAATTGTTCAAAATTACAAAAGCACTGAAAAAACTGTCTCAAAGGTGCTTTTTCAGGAGGAACTGGATTTTCTTATTTTTCTTTGAAGACATTTTGCTTCTCATCCAAGAAGCTTCTTCAGTTCTGACTGGATGGTGGGGAATGGAATGATTTATATTCCTTGCAAGGAATATAAATCCTTCCATTCCCTACCATCCAGTCAGAGCTGAAAAAGCTTCTTGGATAAGAAGTGAAATGTCTTCAAAGAAAAACAAGAAAGTCCAGTTCCTCCTGAAAAAGCACCTTTGAGACAGTTTTTTCAGTGCTTCCTGAAAAAAACACTTTTGGGACAGTGAATCTCCATGGACACTGAAAAAAATGACTTATGATCGTTTTTCACTCTTATGACCATTGCAGCATCCCCACACTCATGTGATCAAAATTCAGATGCTTGGCAATTGAGTCACATTGGTTGCAGTATCCTGGAGTCATGTGTGATCAATTTTTGTGACATTCTGACAAGCAAAGTCAATGGGGAGGCCAGATTTACTTAACAACAATGTTACTAACTTAACAATCGCAGTGATTCACTTAACAATTGAGGCAAGAAAGGTCATAAAATGGAGCAAAATTTCTTTGTTTAGATGGTTTTTAAAAGCTCTTAAATTCTCCATTTATGGTTTTAGTTGCTGTGGAATCTTCTGTTATTGATATTTTAGCTGTTGTTACTATAGCTATTTGCCAGAACACATCACCACTTTTCATTTGAACATATGTACCTGATTAAGGAAAATAGCTTTTTTTCCTTCCATCTCCCTTTCAATATGATCTCATCTCTAAGTGGAAAGAAATGCCTCAAATTAAGATCATCACTGTCAAGCTAGGTGGGTTTAAGACTAGTCAGTTTCCTTTCTTCCTACACTTTATGCTATAGTTCCTACAAGAACATAATGCTACTATGCCTTTTGTTCTCAAAGGAGTTGGGAATTGTGACATGTTAAGATTTTCCTCTAAAAAGGAAATGAGATCAAATTTATAAAGCATTTAGATAGGCCTGTCTAAATTGTTCCATTAATTTCAGAGGGTGTAAAGTATGAGCACCATGGTCTGAATTCAATGCAAGGACACACACATACACATGCAGTATATACTGTAAATGAATTTTTAAATGCAGTAAAAGTATGCAAAAGAAAGATGAAAAGGAAGAAAAAATAAGAAGGTACACCTTCTACCCTTCTATCAAGTGATTAACATTTTAATTTATTCTCTTCTTTTGCATTCATTTACAAACCTGTTCCAAATCAAACACAAATATTGTTTATGATGAATGTACTATCTGCTTGTTAAGGTAGATGCTAAAATACGATTATACCCAGATTCAGGACTGGGGTAAAATTGTATTGCTAGACATGCTTCAGGTGGGCACTTCTTTGAGTAGTGGAACAACTAAGTTATTCCCTAACAGCTTTTATAAAAAAACAACAACAACCCTTGAATGGACAATTTGAGCAACTTTGAGACCAGCTCGTCTGCGGCCTATGCAATCAAGAGCTGCAGCAAAAACTTTTTACTAGGGCAAAACTGTTGTTTGCTGAGGCCCAGGACGAAGTCATGGCAGACGAAGCCACTGGGGGAGCCGTCCGAATGATCAGGCCTACCAAAATGACACATTGTGAAGAAGCCGTCCATCACGAGGACGCCAAACGCACCGAGGAATCAGAAGAAGAAGACGCTGCACAGACAGCCCAACACACAGAACCAGAACAGCAAGCAACAAGAGACTCCTTACAAAGCAGATCTCCCTAGATGCCCAGGTTGTGGCAGCCGCCACCAATGCGCAGACTGTAGGTTCCGGTCAGCCATGTGCCGGGCCTGCGGCAAAACTGGCCACATCGCAGCAGTATGCAGAGCTCGCCAGAGGGACTGGCCATCGAAGCGCCAGTCGGAAGATCTGACCAGGAGAGGTACTGGGACCCCGGGGCTGTTCAGTGTGGGGTTTTGTGCAAGCCACAGAAGTGTCTGCCGTACAGGTGCCCGACACCCCCTCAGACCCAAATTTAAACTTCAGGTAGAGCTATAAGGCGTCCCCTGCAAAATGGAGTTGGACATAGGCTCAGCCGTTTCCATCATTTCTCTGGACACATTTAATTTCGTGTGCAGTTGCAGTAGAAAATGGGCCAAGCTAAGGCCCTCCGACATAATTTTAACAGATTTTCAAAACGCTAAAGTCACAGTCAAGGATGAAGCTAACTTGGCCGTTAAATTTAAGGGATTTTTTTGGCACCTGGATGTCATAGTAGTAGGGGGCCAGAGAACGAGTCTAATTGGACTCGATTGGTTTGATGCATTAGGCATCCAGGTTACCAGTATCAACCAAGTACAAGTCGCAAGTCTAGCATCAGTTTGCGAGGACATCGCAGACATATTTGATTCAGCCCTAGGAACTTACACAGGCCCGCCTATAATGTTCAAGCTAGACCCCAACGTGGTCCCCATTAGAATTAAGCCTCAAAGGGTTCCCTTTGCCCTCAAGCACAAAATTGACACAGAAATAGACAAACTTGTAGAACAGGGCGTTTTGCAACCAGTAGATGGTGGGGAGTGGGAAACTCCTATAGTAACTCCACTTAAGGCCAACGGAGAAATTAGAATATGTGCAGACTACAAATGCACAATTAATAAGGACCTTAAGCAGCACACATACCCTGTCCCAGTGGTGAGCCACATCTTGGCATTTTTGCAAGGGGGCACCATTTTCGCAAAGTTAGATTTGGCACAGGCCTATCAGCAACTGCCGGTTGATGAGGCCATAGCCGCACCTCAGACGATCGTGACTCACAGGGGGGCTTTCAAATTGCAATTGCAATTTGGGGTTAGTGTTGCCTCAGGCATATTTCAGGGAATCATGGAACGCATGCTTAAAGGCATTCCAGGTGTTTGCCCTTATTTTGAGGATGTACTTATTGCTGGAGAATCCACAGAGATGTTAGCTAGCAGGCTCAGAGCCTTCCTACAGAGGCTGCATGAAGCAGGCCTCAAATTAAAAAGAGTAAATGTAGTATTGGGGTTTCTTCAACTGAATTTTTGGGGTTTTGTATTGATGCTAACGGCATTCACCCAGCTGAATCCAAAGTGAAGGCCATTCAAATGGCACCTAGCCCTAAATCAAAAGGAGAGCTACAAGCATTCTTGGGCCTCCTCAACTTCTACCATGCATTCCTGCCTAACAAGGCAGCATTGGCAGAGCCCCTTCACAGGCTCTTAGATAAAAAAGCTTCATGGAAATGGACCAAGATTCACGAAAAAAGTTTCCAAGACCTAAAGGCACTTTTGTCAGTTAAATCTACTGTCACTCATTTTAGGGAGTCTAAACCAGTCTGTTTAGCATGTGATCCATCGCCTTATGGGGTGGGGGTGGTTTTGAGTCATTTAGAGAAGAATGGAACACAAGTTCCTATTGCATTTTATTCAAGGACACTGTCTTCTGCTGAGCGTAATTACGCTCAAATTGACAAAGAGGCCTTAGCCATTGTAGCAGGAGTTAAAAAATTTCATGACTACTTATATGGCAGAGACTTCATGGTCTTCACAGACCACAAACCACTACTGGGACTCTTTACAACAGACAAACAAACACCCCACATACTTTCCCCAAGAATGTTGAGATGGTCTATTTTTCTATCAGCATACACGTTTAAGCTGGTTCACAAACCCAGCAAAGAAATGGGCCATGCTGATGGCCTGAGCAGACTCCCACTGCCACTAATTGAACCAGATCCTCCCCCAGTGGCCAGAATTCTGTAAATCAGGACTTGCCAGAATTTCCTCTCCACGCAGGGGACATAGCTGCAGAAACAGCAGCCGATAAGACGCTAAGTAGGGTACTTTCATGGGAGCACACAGGGTGGTTAGATAAAAGCCCAGGCTCTGAATTCCAGAGTTACTTTTCAAGAAGACATGAGCTATTAGCTCACAAGGGTTGTATGCTATGGGGAAACAGGGTCATAGTTCCCACTTCACTGAGAGATAGAGTTTTACAGTCACTGCATGAAGGCCATCTGGGTATTGTCCGTATGAAAGCTTTAGCTAGAAGCTACCTATGGTGGCCAGGTTTGGACAAGGCCATCGAGGCACAGATGCATGGATGTTATACATGACAGCAATCAAGGCCTGAAATGCCACACACTCCACAGGTGGGAGCAAACACACACTCCCTGGTCTAGAATTCACATAGACTTTGCTGGGCCCTTTCAGGGACAGCTCTTCCTTATAGTGGTAGACAGCCACTCCAAATGGCTTGAAGTGATTCCAGTTGCAAACATGACTACTGCTAGGACCATCCAGGTGCTTAGAAAACTCTTTGCCATGCATGGGTTGCCAGATGTCTTAGTATCAGACAATGGGGCCCAATTCACAGCTGCTGAATTTCAGGCTTTCCTGAGAGCAAATCTCATCAGACATGCAACGTCTGCCCCATTTCATCCGTCCAGTAATGGTCAAGCTGAATGAATGGTAAGGACCACAAAGGAGTCACTGAAACGCATAGTGACTTGGGACTGGCATCACAGATTGGCAGATTTTTTACTTTGCCAGCATTCCACACCCTGCACTGCAACTGGGAAAAGCCCTGCAGAACTACGATGGGGGAGGTGTTTGATCACGAAACTGGACAGGTTGCATCCAGATAGAGTGGCAGCAGAAGCCTCTCAACCAAAACCCCCGAGGGGGCTGCAAGTGGGCAACGGGTGTGGGCAAGAAACTATGGGCATGGGAATCTGTGGGTGCCTGGAAAAATTACTAAATCATCAGGCCCTCTCTCTTATGAAGTGGGGCTGGAGGGAGGGTGAGTTGTCAGACGCCACATTGACCAACTCAGAAAGCGGCTTCCAGAATGGCCACTAAGTGAGGACTGTGTCATAAGTCCCTTCCAAGGTCCCCAATCTGGCAGCCAAGCTGGCCCATGCATAGACTCTGAAAGCTCTCACAGCTCAAGCAATGAGAAGTTGGCCATAGAAGAGGGGAGTCCAGAAGTTCAACATGGATCCCCTGACGGAGCAAGCCAACCTGACTTTCACAGGTGCTGGGCTAACTCTGCTGAAAACACTGACTCTGGGGTGGGCCAACCTGGAGAGGCCAGCCAGAGAGCACCGAATCATCCTGACTCAATTGTATTAAGAGACACTGGTCTGCCCAGCCCAGTGGGCAAGCTGGTAGACCAGAAAGTGACTGAATCCCTCAGACGTTCCACAAGGACACACAAACCTCCTACTTATTTAGCAGATTATGTGACTAAATAAAAGAGCTATAATGTTGAATGTACCATGTGTTAATTGTGACTATGAGACTGTACCAAAAATAATGGAGCTATAATGTTGTTTTAATGTCTTAGTGTACTGTCAACAAACGCCTATTCATATTATTGTTAAAATTGTATTGTTGTAATCATTCTTGTTGTTGCTATGATATTGTTCGTTCTAAGAGGGGAGGGGTGTAATATATTGGGCTTTATTGTAACACCACGTGGTAAGCTGGAGCTAGCTAATGGCTCCCAGCACCTCAGACACCCTGTCTCCCGGACTGCTATTGGTTGCCCCTAGGTGGCAATAGGCTGCTTTAAACCTATTGGCTGTCGCTTAGGGGCCAGGCTATACATTGCTGCAAGCTGCAGCCCAGTTCTCTAGTTCAGATCCTGCAAGCAAATATACATGTTCATTGCTGAACTCACTCACCTCGTCTTCATTCCTGTGTAGCGAACTCACTACACAACATGTATAGTTGTCTGAATCTTAGATCTGACCTGGTCAAAACTTAATCATACAACAAATAACAGCTGCCTTGCTTGAAAGTGTTTTTCTCAGACAGTTCTGGTTATAAAGACAGCTACAGATATTCTTATTTTTCTTCTCTGTAAAGTTTAGTGCATTGGAAGTCAGCACACACCCACCCTCCTAGAGAAGGAAATATTTTGGGGGGGGGATATTAAAAAGGCATGATATTATATTTCCCCAAAAGAATAATGGAAAAAATCTTAAAAGGCTTTTCGGCCCAAGTTTCCCCAGGCAGAAACTATGAAGGCCAGCTCTGTAGAAATGCAGATTTGATAATCCTATTCAGAAAGACCTGGAGGAATGGTGTCCATGGGGTCATGATGGGTTGGACACAACTTTGCAACTAACAACAACAACAACAACAACAATTCAGAAAGACTGGGCCACCTATTCATAAGCAAAATTCCTTCATGTGCTCGTGACCTTTCGGTTAGACTACTGCAACACTCTGTACATGGGGCTGCCCTTGAGGACCACTCGGAGGCTTCAGCTGGTGCAGAATGCAGCCGCGTGAGTTGTGATGGGGGTTTCCCAATACTCCCATGTAACACCTCTACTCCGCGAGCTGCATTGGCTTCCAGTTGCCCTCCGGGTGAGATTCAAGGTGCTGGTGATGACCTATAAAGCCCTAAATGGCTTGGGTCCGGGATATTTGAGGGAACACCTGCTGCCGGCATCAAGTTCCCTTTGTCCTGTGCGCTCCCACAGGGAGGGCCTTCTCAGGGTGCCACCGGTAAAAGAATGCCAGCGGATAACACCCAGGGGGAGGACCTTCTCTGTGGGGGCGCCTGCCCTTTGGAACCAGCTGCCCGTGGAGCTTAGGACTGCCCCTGACCTTCGCTCATTTTGCTGGGACCTGAAGACCTGGCTTTTTGAGCTTTCCGGCCCAGGCTGAGAGTTTTAATTGGGGTTTTTATATTTCTACTTAAGGGACTGAATTTAATCATTTTTAATTGTTTTTAATTTTTGTATTGATGTTTTAAACACCTTGTAAACCGCCCTGAGTCCTACGGGAAAAGGGCGGTATATAAATCTAATAAAATCTAAATCTAAATCTAAATCAGCCACAGTCCTGGAGAAGCAGGACATAACCTTTAGGTCATAATAGGATTAACCCACCACCATTAGAATACCAAAAGGGCACACTCAAGCTCAGGTCAAAGTACAAAGCCACAGGAACTGGAAGAACCTCAAATACAAAGCCTAAAGAAAGTATAAAAGCCCACCTATCCCAATTCCATTTCAGTCAGCTTTCTCAGAACCTTATGCTGTTGGTTCTGTTCTTCAATAAAGACAAACTTCTTTCCAAACAGCCTCCATTTTATTTATTCTCGGCTTGGACTGGACCTGAAGATTTTTCTTTCAACAATTTGGCACCCCAGATGTGACTTCAAGCTAAGCTCACCAATGGACCAAGCTTAGGTAGGCTTCTATCTTGCCAGCAACAGACCCCTTGTGTCTGCGGGTTGTTTTTCCAGACTCTGCCTATCTGGAGCAAGGGTAGAAAAGGGAGTTTTGAGTTTGAACTCAAGGACTGCTTTGGAAAGAAGGTGAGTACTTCTGAATTTTAACTTTTGAAGCTCAGGGGAGTGAAGAAAATATGTGTATGTCTCTGTGTGTGAGATGTCCCTTCTCCCAATCACAGCTGGATCCTGTTCCCTCCAGCCTTTCCTAACCACAAAACAGATCTGTTCAAGTGACAGACCCTGGAAAGCATGGGGGTTGGCCAAAGCACAGGACCTTTTGTTAGGGAAAAGGGAGAGGCTGTGTGAGAATGGAATGGAAGGGAAAAATGAGAGAGTTGGATTTGGGCAAGTAACTGCAAAGTCAGTGAGCAAAGCCCGGATTAGGAGGTGCCCATACTTATTGCTTAAAGGTGCAGCAGGTCCCCCAAGACTCTCCTGATTCTGAAAACTATGGGCAGGAAAATGTGGGCAGGAAAAAGCCATTGGAAGGCAGCCTTCCCTAACTGAGATTTATGGTGGGAATGGCCAGGGTGTGAAAACTGAGAGTTCTGTTTTCCTCTCCTTTTCTCTTTGTCTTTGTGTGTGTATATGTGTCAAAGTCTTTATGTGTCCTGGAGGTAAATGTAACTGTTAAATGTCCCTCATCCATGGGTAGGTAACCTTGCTGGCTCAGGAATTCTGGGAGTTGAAGTCCATGAGTCATAAAAGAGCCAAGGTTGCCTACCCCTACCCTAAACCATAGAGGATTTTTTAAAAAATTCTGTTAGGAAAAGAAAAAAGGAAAAAAAATGTTAAAATAAGCCACCAAAAGGAAAATACCCTCACCTTAGTTTGCCTGGCCAGCAAAACAGGGTGAAGAGAACTGTGTTCATTCCCTCCCTCCCTCTGTCACTGTACCTTTAAGAACACCTTTTTCTTTTCTTTTTTTTATTAAACAGTTTTACAAAAAAAGATTTTACAATACATATCCCCAAAACCAACCCACCCCAAACCACCCCCCTTCCCCCCCACTTCCCAGAGCTAAATACAGGGTTATAGATATAATAATCATATTCTAACTAAAAATTATCCATAATATAAAATTAACCAAATTCATAATGTGCTTTAACTCCCCTTTAACATAGATACATACAAAGTACTAACACTAAAATTAATAACAATATCCCTCTAAAATCTACTCATAAACTAAATGGAACTTTTTAGTCCCATATTTATTCTGAATATAATCTATCCATCTCCTCTAAACTGAAATATATCTTTCTTGTGAATGATCCTTCAAATAAGCAGAAATCTTAGACATTTCTGCAAGATTCGATACTTTAAATACCCATTCTTCTAGAGTAGGCAAACTATCCTTCTTCCAGTATTGTCCCACCAGTAACCGTGCTGCTGTTATCAAATTCAACATCAAATTGGTTTCTTTAACATCACAATCTACAACAATGCCCAATAAAAACAATTGCAGAGAGAACTTTATCTTTCTCTTAGAAATCTTTTGAATGTTCCACCAAATTTTAACCCAAAAAGCTTTTATATTTCTGTAAGTCCACCACATATGAAAATAGGTGGCTTCTAAACTACCACATCTCCAGCATTTAGACTGTAAGTTAGGATACATGTTAGACAACTTTTTGGGATCCAGATGCCATCTATAAAACATTTTATAAAAATTTTCTCTTAAATTTTGAGCCTGAGTAAATTTAACATTTCTAACCCAAATTACCTCCCAAGTATCCAACGGAATTGGTTCCTGGATATTTTGTGCCCACTTTATCATACAATCTTTAACTAATTCCGTTTCCGAATCCAATTCAATTAAAACATTATATATCCTCTTTATATGTGCACAATTTAAATCTCTAATTTGTTTTACTAAATTTTCATCTGTAATTGTGATGCCAACCTTCTGATCCAACTTCCACCTAGCTTTCAATTCGGTATATTGAAACCAAGAGTAACTTATGTTTTCTTGTCTTAACTCATCTAATGATTTAAGTTGCCAATCATTCCCTTCCAATCTAAGTAATTCCTTATAGGAAAACATATCCAAACTCACTCCCATAGATACACCTTCTATCGCGTGTTCAGGAATTCCCCAAATCGGTATTTTATAATTTAACTTATAATAATACTTGTTCCATACACACAACAAGGCACTTATAAGAATATGAGATTTAAAAGCCCTATCCACCTTTTTATCATAAAGCAAATATGGATGCCATCCATATACCAAATCCCAACTCTCAAGGTGAAGTATTCTCTTATTAGTTAAATTAAGCCAATCGCTAACCCATGTCAAGACCACCACATCATAATACAGTTTCAAATTTGGCGCCTTGAGTCCCCCTCTTTCCCTAGTATGTTGTAAAATCTTAAATTTAACTCTTGGTTTTTTCCCCACCCAGATAAATTTATTAATACCCTTCTGCCATTCATCAAGGTTGGCATCCTTTTTCAATATAGGTATCATTTGAAACAAAAAGAGAAACTTTGGTAGAACATTCATTTTAACAACTGCAATTCTTCCCAGTAATGATAATTGTAATTTTTTCCAATTATTTAAGTCCCTTTGTACCTTCAACCATAGTGTTTCATAATTATTCTTATACAATTTTACATTTGAGGCTGCAATATATACTCCTAAATATTTAACCTTCTTCACTATTTCAAAACCTGTTAATTTAGATAACATATCCCTTTCACTCATAGATAAATTCTTGGATAATATCTTAGTCTTATTACTATTCACCTTAAACCCAGAAACCTTACCATACTGAGTTATAATTTCCATCAAGTCTATAACCGACTGTAACGGTTGGGATACTGTCACAACCAAGTCATCAGCAAAAGCTCTCAGTCTATAATCATTCTGTTTTATTTTAATTCCCTTTATCAAAGAAGACTCTCAAATTTTAATTAATAAAATCTCTAATGTTAAAACAAACAATAATGGTGATAGGGGGCATCCCTGTCTTGTACCTTTTTTAATTTTAAAGGTCTCTGTTAGTTCCCCATTAACTATAATTTGTGCCGTTTGTTGTTGATATATAACTTTAATAGCATGTAAAAAAGCTTCTCCAAAATTCATCTCCTCAACAACTCTCAATAAAAATTGCCAATTCAATTGGTCAAAGGCTTTCTCTGCATCCAAAAATATCAATGCTGCGGAGACTTGGTTGTTCTTATCCAAGTATTCAAGCAAGTTTACAATTTGTCTTACGTTATATTTCATATACCTCCCAGATATAAATCCCGATTGATCACTATGAATCATTTGTTTCAAAACTTGCATCAAAACTTGATCACTATGAATCATTTGTTTCAAAACTTGCATTAGCCAATACTTTAGCAAAAATCTTATAATCTGTATTTAAAAGTGATATAGGTCTATAATTTTTAGGTTGAGTAAGGTCTTGACCCTCGTTTGGAATCAATGATACAAAAGCTGTCCTCCAAGATGGAGGAACTGCTCCTCCAGTCTGAATTTCACTAAACAAGATCTTTAAAGGTTCAATCTTTTCAACCAACAACATTTTATAATAAATTGCTGTTAGTCCATCTATTCCCAGGGCCTTGCCCACTTTCAACTGTTTAATAGCTAAAGAGATTTCCTCTGATGTTATTAAGCAATTCATCTCAAGTTGTTGTTCCTTTGAAAGTCTCAGAAAATGAGCTTCCTGTAAATACTTATCTATATCTAAAGCTTGTATGTTTCCTCTAGAATATAATTTCGAATAGAAATCTAAAAAACTCCTCTTAATCAGCTTTTGTTGATAGACTTCTCTTTCTTTATATTCTATTTTATCTATAGTACGTAATTTCTGTTTCTTCCTTAATTGGTAAGCCAACCACCTACCAGGCTTATTAGTGTTACAAAAAGTATTATGTCTAGCATAATGCAAATTAGTTGCTAGTTGGTCAGCCAATAGCATACTAAATTGTTCTTTCAATAAATGTATCGAAATCCTTAAATTATTATCCAATGGATTCAAAATAAAGTCTTTCTCCTTAGATTTAATCTCTTCCTCAAGATCTATACGTTTTTGCATTTGCTTACGCCTATAAGCATTGTTCATATAAATCAAGACACCTCTCATATAAGCTTTACTGGCGTCCCAAACCATTCCGATCAATGTACCTTTATGCATATTTATAACTAAAAATTCTTTCTCATGTTCTCTACATTTCTGCAAGAACACCTCATTTGTAAATAAATTTTCATTCAGTCTCCAGGATCTTCTACTACCATCTTCAGCAAAAAACTCCAACCAAATAGGACTATGATCCGTCAATGTCCTAGGAAAAATCTTAACGTTCTTAACCCTAGAGAAAAGATCAGTAGTAATTAAAATAAAGTCAATCCTAGAGAAAGACTTATGTCTATCCGAAAAAAGTAAAATCTCTGTCTTTCGTATTCCTTTCCCGCCATACATCTCTTAATTCCAGATCCTCCTTCAAATCAAAAAAAGCTTTGGGCAATTTCGAATTAGAAGAGTTTTTGAAGGATCCCTTCTTGTCTTCAAATAGGTCCAAAACTCCATTCCAGTCCCCCATCATAATAACAGATTTGTAATCCAATTCAATTAGTCTATGATGTAAAAATTTGAAAAACTTTTGCTGTTGTTGAATTGGAGCATTGTTGTTGTTAGTTGCGAAGTCGTGTCCGACCCATTGCGACCCTATGGACAATGTTCCTCCAGGCCTTCCTGTCCTCTACCATCTTCTGGAGTCCATTTAAGCTCACGCCTACTGCTTCAGTGACTCCATCCAGCCACCTCATTCTCTGTCGTCCCCTTCTTCTATTGCCCTCAATCTTTCCCAGCATTAGGCTCTTCTCCAGTGAGTCCTTCCTTCTCATTAGGTGGCCAAAGTATTTGAGTTTTAGCTTCAGAATTTGGCCTTCTAAAGAGCAGTCAGGGTTGATCTCCTCTAGGACTGACCAGTTTGATCGCCTTGCAGTCCAAGGGACTCGCAGGAGTCTTCTCCAGCACCATAGTTCAAAGGCTTCAATTCTTTGGCGCTCAGCCTTTCTTATGGTCCAACTTTCACTGCCATACATTGCAACTGGGAAGACCATAGCCTTAACTATACGCACTTTTGTTGACAGGGTGATGTCTCTGCTTTTTAGTGTGCTGTCTAGATTTGCCATGGCTTTCCTCCCAAGGAGTAAGCGTCTTTTAATTTCTTGGCTACAGTCCCCATCTGCAGTGATCTTGGAGCCCAGGAAAATAAAATCTGTCACTACCTCCATTTCTTCCCCATCTATTTGCCAGGAATTGAGAGGGCCAGATGCCATGATCTTGGTTTTCTTAATGTTTAGTTTCAACCCAACTTTTGCACTCTCCTTCTTCACTCGCAACAAGAGGCTCTTTAGTTCCTCTTCACTTTCTGCCATTACAGTGGTATCATCTGCATATCTTAGGTTGTTGATGTTTCTTCCGGCAATCTTAATTCCAACTTTTGATTCATCTAGCCCTGCCTTTCTCATGATGTGCTCTGCATATAAGTTAAATAGGCAAGGCGACAGTATACAGCCTTGCCGGACTCCTTTCCCAATTTTGAACCAATCGGTGGTTCCGTGTCCAGTTCTCACTGTTGCTTCTTGGCCCGCATATAGGTTTCTCAAGAGACAAATAAGATGGTCTGGTATGCCCATCTCTTTAAGGACTTGCCACAGTTTGTTATGATCCACACAATCAAAGGCTTTAGCATAGTCAATGAAGCAGAAGTAGATGTTTTTCTGGAACTCTCTAGCTTTCTCCATGATCCAGCGTATGTTAGCAATTTGATCTCTAGTTCCTCTGCCTCTTTGAAATCCTGCCTGTACTTCTGGTAGTTCTCGATCCACATACTGCTGGAGTCTAGCTTGCAGAATTTTAAGCATAACCTTACTAGCATGAGAAATAAGTGCAATGGTGCGATAGTTTGAACATTCTTTGGCACTGCCTTTCTTTGGAATTGGGATGTAAACTGATCTTTTCCAATCCTGTGGCCACTGTTGAGTTTTCCAAATTTGCTGGCAAATTGAGTGTAGCACTTTTACTGCATCGTCTTTTAAGATATTGAATAGCTCAGCTGGAATACTGTCACCTCCACTAGCTTTGTTGTTGCTCAGCTTTTCTAAGGCCCACTTCACTTCACATTCTAGGATGTCTGGCTCGAGGTCAGTGACCACCTCATTGTGATTATCAGGGACATTAAGCTCATTCTTGTATAGTTCTTCTGTGTAATTTTGCCACCTCTTCTTAACCTCTTCTGCCTCTGTTAGGTCCCTGCCATTTTGGTCCTTTATCATGCCCATTTTTGCATGAAACGTTCCCTTCATCTCTCCAATTTTTTTGAAAAGATCTCTGGTCCTCCCTATTCTATTGTTTTCTTCTATTTCTTTGCACTGTTCATTTAAGAAGGCATTCTTATCTCTTCTAGCTATTCTCTGGAAATCTGCATTTAATTGGGCATATCTTTCTTTTTCTCCCTTGCCTTTTGCTTCCCTCCTTTCCTCAGCTATTTGCAAAGCTTCCTCAGACAGCCATTTTGCATTTCTTTTTCTTTTGGATAGTTTTGGTTGCTACCTGTTGTACAATGTTGTGAACCTCTGTCCATAGTTCTTCAGGCACTCTGTCTATCAGATCTAATTCCTTAAATCTATTTGTCACCTCTACTGTATATTCAACAGGGATATGATTTAATTCATACCTGACTGGCCTAGCGCTTTTCCCTACTTTCTTTAATTTAAGCCTAAACTTTGCAACAAGAAGCTCATGGTCTGAGCCACAGTCAGCTCCTGGTCTTGTTTTTACTGACTGTATAGAGCTTCTCCATCTTTGGCTGCAGAGCATATAGTCAATCTGATTTCTGTGTTGACCGTCTGGTGATGTCCATGTGTAAAGCCGTCTCTTGGGTTGTTGGAAAAGAGTGTTTGCTATCACCATCATATTCTCTTGACAAAATTCTATCAGCCTGTGCCCTGCTTCATTTTGTACTCCAAGGCCAAACTTGCCTGTTATTCCAGTTATCTTTTGGCTTCCTACTTTAGCATTCCAATCTCCCATGATGATAAGGACATCATTTTTTGGTGTTAGTTCTATAAGGTGCTGTAGGGCTTCATAGAACCGGTCAATTTCATCCTCTTCAGCACCGGTGGTTGGGGCATAGACTTGGACTACTGTGATATTGAATGGTTTGCCTTGGATTCGAACTGAGATCATTCTGTCATTTTGAGGATTGTATCCTAGTATTGCTTTTCCTACTTTTTTATTGACTATGAAGGCTACTCCATTTCTTCTGAGGGATTCTTGCCCACAGTAGTATACCTGATGGTCATCTGAATTAAATTCACCCATTCCTGTCCATTTTAGTTCGCTGATACCTAAGATGTCGATGTTTAGTCTTGTCATCTCTTGTTTGACCACGTCCAGCTTTCCTTGATTCATGGATCTTACATTCCAGGTTCCTATGGAGAAAGAATCTTTACAGCATCGGACTTTCCTTTCACCAGCAGACACATCCACAGCTGAGCATCCTTTCGGCTTTGGCCCAGTCGCTTCATTCTTTCTGGCGCTACTAGTACTAGCCCTCTGCTCTTCCCCAGTAGCATATTGGACGCCTTCCGACCTTAGGGGCTCATCTTCCAGCGTCATATCGTTTTGCCTTTTGGTACTGTCCATAGGGTTTTCATGGCAAAGATACTGGAGTGGTTTGCCATTTCCTTCTCCAGTGGATCACGTTTTGTCAGAACTCTCTGCTATGACCTTTCCGTCTTGGGTGGCCCTGCACGGCATAGCTCATAGCTTCATTGAATTATGCAAGCCCCTTCGCCACGACAAGGCAGTAATCCATGAAGGGGGATTTGGAGCATATAATCCAATAAGAAGAACTTTCTTTCCTTGTATCATTAATTCAATACTAACATATCTCCCTTGTTTGTCCGATTCAATTAATCTAGCTGAAAAATCTTTTCTTAAATAAATGACCACTCCAGCCTTCTTGTCCAGAGCAAAAGATGCAAAATGTGTTCCAATTGGGAATTAGCCAGATACTTTTGGTCTTTTAATGCAATATGTCTCTCTTGTAAACAAACAATGTCATTTTTATGTTGTTTCAAATAATAAAATACTTTCTTTTCTGTGATGAATTTAAGCCATTAACATTCCATGTCAGGAACTTCACCATCTCTGGTGACCATGAGCCTTTGGAACATAGCCTGAAGATCACCTGTTGCTCTCTTCAGACGTGCTCCTCCCACAGGCTCTGAAACAGCCACATCTTGCGTAGTTAGACCAGATACAACGCTTCTCTTTTTGCTCTTTTTCCATACGCTTGTATGCAGCCCTAGTCATCCTCTGTTCTTTCGGGTCCTCCTTTAATGCCAAACTCTGCTCCATAGCCTGCCACATCTCATCAAAAGGCAATGACATTGCCCCTTCACTCAATTGTTTGTCTTCTTGTCTTACTTCTGTTCTTTTAACTCGAGGAGACGGTGGTGAGCCTGCTTTAAGGACCTTAGTATAAAAAACTTTTGCTTTTAAAATTGTATTCAACCTGTACCTCGTCCCTGCATAATTCACCACAATTCCATTGGGTATTTCCCATCTAAACTGAATTTGTCGCTTCTTAAGCTCATTGGACAGAAATGCGAAATCTTTCCTTTTTCTAAGAATTTTTGGAGGTATCTCCTTTAAAATTATAATATCTTGGCCTGCAATTTGAAATCTTTCCTGATAAAAAGCCTGGATAATAGAATTTCTAGTTGATCTCCTGGAAAAGTAAATCACTACATCTCTAGGTAAATTTTTCTGTCTAGCAATCCAGGAATTAACCCTAAATGTCTTATCCATTTCTTTAAGTAATTCTTCAGGTTCACATTTCAAGACAGGAGCCAATGCTTGTACCACTTCCCATTCCAAATCTTCTTTAGGATTCTCTTTAAGGCCTCTGATGCACAATGCAAACTCCATGTCTCTATATTGTGAGATGATGACTTCATCTTCTGTTTTATCAATTTTAACCTCTGCTCTGTCTATTTTCTGTTCAGTACTGATGATTTTATTTTCCAGATTCTCCACATACTCCATAACTGAATCCACACAAACATCCAGGCGTTCAATATGTGCAGCCAAGCCCTGAAGTGCAAGCACTATATCCTCCCTCATCTGTTTGTTTTGATTAACAAATTCTTCCTTTGTTTCCTTTATTTCTTGCTGTAATACTTGTGTTAATACTTGTGTTGACTGCATCACAACTTGCTGAATGTCTGCCAATGTAAATGCAGGTGGTGGGGGGAAGGTGGTTGTACTGTAGGTTTTGTTGTAGTTTGCCCTGCAGCTTGTGGTAAAGGTGAAGAAATAACACTTTTAGAGATTGTAGGGCCTCCCCCACACCTTGCAGCCATCTCTTAGGTTTCGATTTCCTCTTTCTCCCAGCAGAATCAAAGTTCAAAAAAGAAAATGAAAAAAAGAAAGGAGAAGGGAGAAAAAATAAAAGTTTTTCTCCCAAAGTTCCTTATCCTTCAATAAAAAAAGGACAAGCTTTCAAATACACAAAATCCGGTACTGGGTAGAATCAGTTGCAAATTGTATCTCTTGCTATGTTGCAAAATATAACAATTTTCCAAAACAGTCAATTCACACAAGAAAGCAACATTCCAGCGCCATTTTTACTCCATTTCCATCAGCTTAAAACTTGAAGAAAAAAATGAGTTTGAGTTAAAGTTAAAATCCAACTTGAAAATTCAAATCCTCCTGCTTCAGTCTGCCTGCTTCTCAAAGAAAAAAAAATACTCACAGTCCCATCTAAGCAGCCGATGTAGTTGTCGCGTCTAGGTCCACTCCTTTATGGAGTGAAAGCGTCCTGGGAGCGGAGAAAGCCTGGGCTCTGAGGGAACTCACTCCATTAGCCCCCAAACTCGTTGGGGGAATCACAGAGGAGCTCTACCTCTACCCAAACAAACTCGCCTCTCCCTCTTTTCCTGAGGGAGAAACTTCAGTGCCTCGGGACACCTGATTTTCACTGCCTCCGGGCGCTCTAACGCATCCCAAGATCGGGTGGCTTCAGAATGCCACCATTCAGTGCGGCAGCGCTACTGGAAGAGGAAGAACACCTTTTTCATAAGTTACTTTTCTTATCCTATCAGTGATCAGAGAAAAAAAATACTATGAAACTAAACCTGGAACATATAAGCATTTTTTTTTCAGTCTCTAATGTGGTCTTTTTATCTAAATTGTGCATCAGTAATACTGGGCAAAATGCTGTCAGGATGTTTAAATATTTTAAACAAATATTAAAGGTAGACTCTTTTGCCCTGGGCAAATTATACACATTAAAATATTAGGCTTTTAAAATTATTGGAGCTTTCAGCATTCTCAAGCTGTCCAGCTTCTCTTCTCTCCTCATCTGTGGTGTCTCCATTTTGTCAGTTTATCTGTTTCTTTGACAACTGCAGTATTAATGCCTTTTCAAAACCATGCTTGCAAGCTAGTCCTCCTCATTCTCCTTCTTCATTTCTTATCCTCTGTTCTCTATACCCATGTCTGACCAGCAATGCCTTTTCTGGGGGAATCACCCACAAAAGGGGGAGAGGGACCCTGTTCTCATATTTTTCAGCCCTGTGCAGATGACTCCACAACCTTTGGAAGCAGACCACACTGACCAGATGCTGCCTTCATTCATTTGAGCCAGGGAATTAGGTTTTGATCCAGCCATCCACTAGAAAGTTATCATGCAACCAGAGTGGAACAGATCTTTCCAAGTCCCACATCACCCAGATGCCTGTGAAAGCTGCAGAGAAATGAAAGACTCCTGAAGCCATTGGCCCCCACATAAAGCCTCAGTAGACAACTGGAAAGACTGGGGGGGGGGGCAGAAACTCATTGTAAGGTTTTCTTTCTTGCCTCATTTGTATTGTAATTGGCCAGTTGAATGGACTCACGGAGGGATCGCATTTAGGAATGGTTGGCACAGCAAATACTGAACACCTTGAACGTCTGTCTGGTGGGAGGTAATATTTGTCCAGGATGTTTGTATTGCATGTCTTGTAGAAGTAGCTATGTGCACGTGTGTATACACACACACACACACACACACACACAAAATCTCACTGAGGCTATCCCCTTCACCTACCTCCATGTAAAGCTCCCCAGGCTGCTTCTTGCCCTTCTTGCACTAAGGCCTTTTTTAAAAAAAAATCCCATTTATATCCCGCCCTTCTCCGAAGACTCAGGGCGGCTTACAATCTAAAGCACAAATCAATGTGCTTAGCAATAGCCTTCATTCTATGTATATGCCTGCTTATTAGGGCTTTTGGGCCCCCCCAAGCGGCATTATTACAAAGTCAGCTTATTGTCCCCAACAATCTGGGTCCTCATTTTACTTATCTTGGAAGGATGGAAGGCTGAGTCAACCTTGAGCCTAGTGGGACTTGAACCTGCACTAATTGCAGGCAGCTGGTGTTACTTAAGGCATGCATACCTTTCTGAAATTCCATGCGGGAGGGAATCATGCCCTCTCAGTTGATTTACAATTCCTATGTTCTCACTGAGGAGGTAGCAGGAAAGAGAGCTGCAAACCCAAGCCCTGAATTTGTTGTGCTGGTGGACTTATAGTAGGAGTGCTAGGGCTCACTGTGTGCAATTTAAGAAATATTAATAGCCTGGCTTGTACACTTGCTAACCTCAATTTGAATCACAAACCTGGATGCACTAAACTAAGAGCTAAGGCAGGTTCAGGAAGTAACCCTTGAAAATGGGCAGCCAGTAATTATTTATTAAGGCAAAAACATGGATGTGAAGAATTTTGGAGGCATGTGCTTCAAAAGCCTGACTGGAAGCTCACAGGAAGTGACATCAAACATCTAAAAAGGATTGACACAGAATATTGGACACCCCCCACTTAACAGACCTTTTGCCCTGGCTTCTAGTTTTCCATGGGTTGAAAGGTCTCTTTTTGGGAACCACTGCAGGGATCCTTTCCTGCTGCCTCTTATCAGTGCCTTCCCCTTTGCATTAACAGTTTAAAAGCTTGCTTCCCCACATCCTGGAACACGCCCCCCCCATAGTAGCACCCATCAAGTCTCCCTGACCAGATCAATTCTTAATTCTGTGCCAGTAAAAGTGTGTCACCCACACTTATATGGCACAAAGGGGGGGGAATTGTTGGAAGTCAGCACCCATCCACCTTCCTAGAGAAGGAAATATTTGGGGGGATATTAAAAAAGGTAGAATATTATATTTCTCCAAAGGAATAATGGAGGGAAAAAAATCTTAAAAGGCTTTTCTGCTGAGGTTTCCCCAGGCAGAAACTGAGCAGGCTAGCTCTGTAGAAATGCAGATTTGATAATCCTATTCAGAAAGACTGGGCCACTTATTCATAAGCAAAATGCCTTCAGACACAGCCTCAGAGAAGCAGGACATGACCTTTAGGATTAACCCACCGCCATTAGAATACCAAAAGGGCATACTCAAGCTCAGGTCAAAGTACAAAGCCACAGGAACAGGAAGCGTCAAATACAAAGCCCAAAGAAGGTATAAAAGCCCACCTATCCCAACTCCATTTTAGTCAGCTTTCTCAGAACGACATGCTTGAACTGGACCTGAAAATTTTTCTTTCAACAAGTGAATATAGAGATCAGGTGATCCTTATAGGTAGCCCAAGGGGCCAGGGTTTGTTTCACCATCTCTGGGACAAATCTGCTTTTTAAAATATATATACATGTATCTTTACCATTGTTTTAAAGAAACAAAAGAAATACTCTTCCAAAAACTAAGCATGACTACTTGCCTCAAATGAGTCAGCTTTTGGATATAAAATTTTGTGAAGAGACATAATATTATGTAGTGCTCTAAATGTTACACTGTATGCCTATAAAAGGCATTATAATGCCATACATTTTAATTCCTTTTATACTTAACATGAAACATTGCTTTCAATGCCACTGCTAGGAAAAAGTTAAATGTTTGGGTTTGGTAGGTTACCTGAAGATTTACATGGTTATAAATTCTGATCATCTCACCTGGCCTACAAAATGTGCTGAACTGTGTTTAATAAACAGAGTTGTGAAAGTGGATGTTTATTTCAACGCACTTTGAGGCAGATTCAGAAAACAAAGGAGGATCTGGTTTTGAAAGTAGCAAATTGAATCAAGTGGCTGTAAAGTGCTTTGTAGCCTGTTGAAATACTTTGCAGAACTGATGGCTTTTCTGTTGTCTCTGGATTTGTTACAGGCAATAAGTGAGGAGATATTGATTTCTATATAAAGACAACACTGAAGAGGCAGGATGGGTGAGCTCACAGCTGTTGGTATGAATAACCAGCTGGATGCATTTTGGAATCTCATCTTCTCTTCCAAATAGAGCTCAGAAGGTGTGAGACTAGGTTTGTTTCACATTTACATTCTAAACTTTTATGTGGCCAACTATCAAGGTTAACTTTAATCTCATTCATGCAAATGCAGTATTATCTTTTTCTGCAGCTCTTGACAATACAATGAGAGATTCAACTTTCAGTACTCTGAATCTGGGACCAAATTTGACCAACAAAATATGCATTCTAAATTGGATTTTAAGTTTATAGTATCCCTTTTAACAGTGAGGAAATGGATGCTTCTGGTGATGACCATTTTAAGCAAATTCATGAGAACCAGACCAGCTGGTACTGGAAGAGCCAACACAACAAAGGAGGACATTTATTCACTCCATCTCTAAAGCTCTGAGGGTCACAACTTAAAAACAAGAACAGAGTATTTTGAATCTCAATCATTTAGATTATTAACATAACTTACAATGTCCAACAAAGAAGACGTACTGTTTAGCAGTTTATTGACAGTTGTTTTGCTGTTCCTTCAACAGACATGTTTCATTCATCAGCTTCACCTGAGGGTGTCTGGGCAGCCTTTTCTCCTTTACAGCGCCAAGATCCTTTTTCATCCTCCTTGCAATTCTGCTAGAGGAAAGGACTCTCAGTTCTCTGTCTGGGAAGTGAGCTGGTTCAAGGAAGACTGTGAGAACATGAGAGTTGGAGAAGAAAAATCAAGCAGCAATTTTCTTTAGCTTTCTGCTGTCAGTCCATCTTCCTCATGTTCCTCCTTCATACTCTTCCTCAGGCACTGAGGCTTATTCTCAAAGAAACTTTTAAACACAGTCTGGCTAATACTTATAGCTGCTGCTCCTCCACACTTTACTGTTTTTATTCTTTCCAGCTGAATGGAAGTTTGGAAAGAAATTATGTAAAGGAGGTCAGGACTTTGTCACTTGAAAAGTTAATTGCTAATGCAGTAAATGCATATATCAGTCTGAGAGGTTTCCAAGAGCTGGACAGAATATTTTTGTGCAGGATTAAGATAAATATTCCAGATCCCTTTGGGAGAAAAAGTGATTCAGAATGTTGCTGACTCCTTCATTCGAAGTCTATATCCTTTGGGGTCATGTGACCCAGATTGGACCATATGTAGCCTTCCCTACACATCCTGGTGCATATATACTAATGCAGAGATGCAGCATGAGCAGGAAGCAGAAACATACCTACCCAGGCAATATTCACACACTTAGGTTAGTCTCTAGAGAGAAAGTACATATAAGTGCATACAGGAACACATTACTACTGTACAAAAGAAAATACAATTGCCTCTTTTGACATTCCTGTGAAGAAATTGGAAAAAAGTTAAAAAGCCATATTATACACCTTTCCCTTGTTAAGAATAAAGAGTTAAGGACCACAAATGTCACTTACTGTATTTCTTTATCATTTTCTTTGTTTTTTGCCTCTCTCTGACAGCTTGTTTCTAGTCTCTGTTCTAATTAACTAAAATGTAACATTGCCAGCAAATTGGTATGATTAAATCCTGTGCTGGAAAGCTCTTTCCTAATCAGCCAATTTGCTAACCAGCTATTATACACTTACTGGCTTTACAACAAATATAAGGGTAACTTAATAAAAATTCAACCAAGTCCTATAGTACTATTTATTCATTTTATTTTATTAATTTATAGTCCACCTGAATTATTTTTATAAATAACTCAAGGTGGTGAACACACATAATACTTCCTTCTCCTCTTATTTTCCTCATAACAACAATCCTGTGAGGTAATTTGGGCTGGGAGAGTGGCTTGACACAAGTTCACCAAGCCGGCTTTCATGCAGAAGTTGGAAAATATTTGATTAATAGTAATTTAGGCTGTCCCCTTCATGGATTACTGCCTTGTTGTGGGAAAGGGGCTTGCGTAATTCAATGAAGCTATGAGCTATGCCATGCAGGGCCACCCAAGACAGACAGGTCACAGTAGAGAGTTCTGACAAAACGTGATCCACTGGAGAAGGAAATGGCAACCCACTCCAGTATCTTTGCCATGAAAACCCCATGGACAGTACCAAAAGGAAAAAAAAGATATGACACTGGAAGATGAGCCCCTCAGGTCAGAAGGCATCCAATATGCTACTGGGGAAGAGCAGAGGGCTAGTACTAGTAGTGCCAGAAAGAATGAAGCAACTGGGCAAAAGCCGAAAGGACGCTCAGCTGTGGATGTGTCTGGTAGTGAAAGGAAAGTCTGATGCTGTAAAGATTTTTTCTCCATAGGAACCTGGAATGTTAGATACATGAATCAAGGCAAACTGGACGTGGTCAAACAAAAGATGACAAGACTGAACATCGACATCTTAGGAATCAGCGAACTAAAATGGACAGGAATGGGCGAATTTAATTCAGATGACCATCAGGTATACTACTGTGGGCAAGAATCCCTCAGAAAAAATGGAGTAGCCTTCACAGTCAATAAAAGAGTAGGAAAAGCAATACTGGGATACAATCCCCAAAATGACAGAATGATCTCAATTCAATTCAAATCCAAGGCAAATCATTCAATATAACCACCGGTGCTGAAGAGGATGAAATTGACCAGTTCTATGAAGTCCTACTGTGGGAATGGCCAGAATTTGGCCTCCCAAGAATTTGGACTCTCAGCCTTCAGCTTTCCCAAACCTCTTTATCGGCCTCCACGTGGGCTGCAGTGATGAGCATACTCTCCTGGGTCACATAGGCTGGCATGTGGGAGGTTTGGGAAACGCTATGATAGAGCTTTCACATATATCTTTTAGTATCTTGTTTTTGTAATGATCTAATAGTTCTCTCTATGTATCCTATTTTGTATGAGATTGATGGGATTTGTGTAATGTTGTATTTGGTATTCAGAAGAGGGAGGTGAATAAAAGTTCAGCGGGCAGGGCTCAGGAGGTTTTTTTGGTCAGACGAGGCTGCCTGGCTGGTTCAGAGCATCTCTATCGACCTGGGTCTGAATTCTTTTCCCTTCTTCTGGTGCCCCGTGTGAGGCTGTGAGGCCAACTGTAACTTCTAGCTTACCTTTGCTCGGCAGGAGCTAAACGAATGCATTCAACTATTCATTTCATTATTAAGGAATCAACGAGGTAAGTATGGGGACTTCTCTTTCAACAGGACAGAAAAAACAGGTATCTGACCTTTGCTATTTGTTGACAAGGACTACGCAAACAGTTAAAGTCTATAAAGAGGATGTGGAAGAGCTGGTTAAGATGATTGGTAAGTTATGCCCTTGGTATCCTGCAGATGGGTCTCTTAGTCCCTATGATTGGCAAGAAATTGGGCAAAATTTGCATTGGGCTGCAACCACTCCAGTATCAGGACTACGCACTTGGCAACTCTGCTGTAAAGCTATTACTGAGTTGTCCAATTCTCTCTTGTACCCCCCAAAATTAATAACTCCTGAGGCACCAATCCTGTACCCCCCAGACCCTCAGCCACCGCCGTCTTACAATAATTCTTCACGGCAGTGGAGCTCTGAGAGTTAGCAAAATTTGGACCCTCAACAGCCTCAAACACAGACTGCTATTCAGCAAATGGTGCAGTGTGCATTGGCCTCTGGAAATTCAGAGGACGTCCAGGAGGCATTGCCATTAATGGCTGTCTGCCCCGTGGTCTGAAATGCTCAAAATCAGCGAGTTCATGAGTCTGTCCCATTTGCAGTTTATAAAGAGCTGAAAAGAAGTGTTACAGAAAATGGGTTGCAAAGCAATTTCACCTGAGGGCTTTTGCCAGCCATTGCCTTTCAACAAATTGGCCAGTTAGTCAAAGATGCCTGGAATTGTATCCCAGACAGTGGGACACCTCTAGGGTCATTTACAAATATTCGCCAGGAAGCAGATGAGTCCTATATGTCTTTTGTTAATAAATTGCAGAGAGCTATAGAATGACAGGTTCAAAATGAAACTGCTGCTGACATTCTGATGAAACAATTGGCATATGAAAATGCTAATCAGGACTGCAAAACAGCCCTGAAAGCAATTTATTCCAAACCTGAGACTACCATTGCTCAGATGATTAAATTGTGTCAGAACATTGTAACTGAATCTCATAAGACAGAACTTTTGGCTACAGCTCTTGCAGCTGTAGTTCATCCAGCCAAAGTCAAAAAATGCTTTGCTTCTCATTTTACTCTGGTACAATTGCAAAGTTTTTTAGGTCATCTTAATTGGGGTAGACCATTTTTAGGGTTAACTACTACTTTGTTGCGTCCACTTTTTATTGCCTTGCAAGGTCATTTAACCCCTGATGCACGGATTCCAGTCTCCACGGCGATGCAACATCGCACGCTCCAGTTAACTGGCTTTGATCCTTTACTCATAAGCATTTGCCTTGCATCAAGGATCAGCATGATTTCTTTATGCAAATGTCTAATGCTTATGTGATTGCCTTTGTAGTTTATGTGGGAGCTGTATTGTTTAACACCCCCCCCCAAGGACCAACGTTTGGTTTTATTGCAGGAATTGCCTTTTGTTTTTCACTCTGCACAGGCTTCTATCCCTCTTCCTAATGCTTTTACATTATTTACAGATGGGTCTCGTACCCGTGGGGTGGTTGTTTGGCAAGTTAATGGCAAATGGCAAGCTAAGTTTACAGCTTCTCAAACATCCGCCCAGCGTGCTGAACTTGCTGCAGTGATTTTAGCCTTCCAATTACATCTTACAATTCCTTTTAATCTTATAGTGGACTCACAATATGTTTACAATCTTTTCAACCATACTGAATTTCCTTATTTATCCCCACTTTTGGACCGTAACTTGCTTTCTCTATTCCTTACTTTTCAAACTCTCCTGCGTGACCGTACTGCCCCATTTTTCGTTGCTCACATTCGCTCCCATACAGGTTTTTCTGATACTATTTCTGATGGCAACCATAGAGCGGATGCAGCTCTCCACTCTTTTAAGGTGGTTTCACTTTTTACTGACCCTTTGACTAGCCATTCCTATTTTCCCCAGAATGCTAAATCTCTTCGTGCTACCTTTAACATTCCACTTTCTCAGGCTCGTGATATTATCTCAGCCTGTCCTTCTTGCTCCTCCTCCCCCCTCTCTTTTCCCTTTGATGCTGTTAATCCAAGAGGAACTGATGTGTGGGTTACCCCCCTTCGCAGCGAAACTGCCTCTCATGTTATTCAGCACCTTCTCGCTGCCATGGCTGTCATGGGATGACCACTTGTCTTAAAGACAGACAATGCTCCTGCGTATACTTCTAATGCTTTTTCTCAATTTTGCAGCACTTGGGATATTTCTCTCCGACATGGCATTCCATACAATAGTTCAGGCCCAGCTATAGTGGAACGTGCACATCGTACATTTAAAGCTTTGTTGTTTAAACATTTAAAAGAAAGGGGAATTACTCCCTCAGATCTTAAAACTTTGATTCCAGTATTGTTATTTACTTTGAATCATTTAACGATCACTAATCAAGCTTATACTCCTGCAGAGAGACATTTTAGGAAGGAGCTTCCCCTGGAACGACCACAAGTGCTATATAAGGAGCTGCCCGAGCCAACCTGGAAGGGACCAGCTGAATTGATTACTTGGGGAAGCGGGTATGCATCTGTTCTTACTCCTACAGGACTGGTGTGGGTGCCTGCCATTCTGAGCCAAACATGAGCTGGCACCGGAGGCTGAGCAGTCCGCTCCCAGAGTTCAATCCAGCCCTGACATTGAACCTGAACCCGATGGGTGAAACACCACAAAGGCGTAAAAGACCTTCGTGGCCAGTAGGAACTCAGCCACCAATAACATGGGGAATGTTAAAAACACTCAGTGCAGATGCCCTTCGTGACCTTACTACTGCGCAGCTAGAGCCGACCCCAGAACTATTCCTGTCGGCAATTATCGCGCGACTTAACACCAATTCCGCACTTGGACTGTTGCTGTGTTTTTTGGTTTTTATTTTTTCAGCTGTAGAAATTCATGAAGATTTAGCAAGTAGAGGACAATTCAATTAGTGGCTTATATCTTGGCTACCAGATTTAGCTTGGCTTAAACATTTATTTGTTTATGGTATCTTAACTATAGTTATATTGATTAGTTTGTGTTGCTGTATCCAATGTATTCCCTCTTTGCTAGCATTGTGCCGTTCACTTATTGTTAAACGATCCCACACCTCTGCCTTCAATGCCAAAGATTTACACGTTATGCAAGCTTATCTCGAACATTTTGCTTCTGTCATTAAACAAAAAAGGGGAAATGTGGGAACGGCCAGAATTTGGCCTCCCAAGAATTTGGCCTCTCAGCCTTCAGCTTTCCCAAACCTCTTTATCGGCCTCCACGTGGGCTGCAGTGATGAGCATACTCTCCTGGCTCACACAGGCTGGCATGTGGGAGGTTTGGGAAATGCTATGATAGAGCTTTCACATATATCTTTTAGTATCTTGTTCTCTCTATGTATCCTATTTTGTATGAGATTGATGGGGTTTGTGTAATGTTGTATTTGGTATTCAGAAGAGGGAGGTGAATAAAAGTTCAGCAGGCAGGGCTCAGGAGGTATTTTTGGTGAGACAAGGCTGCCTGGTTGGTTCAGAGCATCTCTATCGACCCGGGTCTGAATTCTTTTCCCTTCTCCCTACCGCACCTTATAGAACTAACACCAAAAAATGACAGAATGATCTCAGTTCAAATCCAAGGCAAACCATTCAATATCACATTAGTCCAAGTCTATGGCCCAACCACCGGTGCTGAAGAGGATGAAATTGACTGGTTCTATGAAGCCCTACAGCACCTTATAGAAGTAACACCAAAAAATGATGTCCTTATCATCATGGGGGATTGGAATGCTAAAGTAGGAAGCCAAAAGATAACTGGAATAACAGGCAAGTTTGGCCTTGGAGTACAAAATGAAGCAGGGCACAGGCTGATAGAATTTTGTCAAGAGAATACGATGGTCATAGCAAACACTCTTTTCCAACAACCCAAGAGACGGCTCTACACATGGACATCACCAGACGGTCAACACAGAAATCAGATTGACTATATGCTCTGCAGCCAAAGATGGAGAAGCTCTATACAGTCGGTAAAAACAAGACCAGGAGCTGACTGTGGCTCAGACCATGAGCTTCTCCTTGCAAAGTTTAGGCTTAAACTGAAGAAAGTAGGAAAAGCACTAGGCCACTCAGGTATGAATTAAATCATATCCCTGTTGAATATACAGTAGAGGTGACAAATAGATTTAAGGAATTAGATCTGATAGACAGAGTGCCTGAAGAACTATGGACAGAGGTTCGCGACATTGTACAACAGGTAGCAACCAAAACCATCCCAAAGAAAAAGAAATGCAAAATGGCTGTCTGAGGAAGCTTTGCAAATAGCTGAGGAAAGGAGGGAAGCAAAAGGCAAGGGAGAAAAAGAAAGATATGCCCAATTAAATGCAGATTTCCAGAGAATAGCTAGAAGAGATAAGAATGCCTTCTTAAATGAACAGTGCAAAGAAATAGAAGAAAACAATAGAATGGGGAGGACCAGAGATCTTTTCAAGAAAATTGGAGAGATGAAAGGAACATTCCATGCAAAAATGGGTATGATAAAGGACCAAAATGGCAGGGACCTAACAGAGGCAGAAGAGATTAAGAAGAGGTGGCAAAATTACACAGAAGAACTATACAAGAATGAGCTTAACGTCCCAGATAATCACAATGAGGTGGTCACTGACCTCGAGCCAGACATCCTAGAATGTGAGGTGAAGTGGGCCTTAGAAAAGCTGAACAACAACAAAGCTAGTGGAGGTGACAGTATTCCAGCTGAGCTATTCAAAATCTTAAAAGACAGTGCAGTAAAAGTGCTACACTCAATTTGCCAGCAAATTTGGAAAACTCAACAGTGGCCACAGGATTGGAAAAGATCAGTTTACATTCCAATTCCAAAGAAAGGCAGTGCCAAAGAATGTTCAAACTATCGCACCATTGCACTCATTTCACATGCTAGTAAAGTTATGCTTAAAATCCTACAAGCTAGACTCCAGCAGTATGTGGATCGAGAACTTCCAGAAGTACAGGCAGGATTTTGAAGAGGCAGAGGAACTAGAGATCAAATTGCTAACATACGCTGGATCATGGAGAAAGCTAGAGAGTTCCAGAAAAACATATATTTCTGCTTCATTGACTATGCTAAAGCCTTTGATTGTGTGGATCATAACAAACTGTGGCAAGTCCTTAAAGAGATGGGCGTACCAGACCATCTTATTTGTCTCTTGAGAAACCTATATGCGGGCCAAGAAGCAACAGTGAGAACTGGACACGGAACCACTGATTGGTTCATAATTGGGAAAGGAGTCACTCTGCCTGTTTAACTTATATGCAGAGCACATCATGAGAAAGGCAGGGCTAGATGAATCAAAAGTTGGAATTAAGATTGCCGGGAGAAATATCAACAACCTAAGATATACAGATGATACCACTGTAATGGCAGAATGTGAAGAAGAACTAAAGAGCCTCTTGTTATGAGTGAAGAAGGAGAGTGCAAAAGTTGGGTTGAAACTAAACATTAAGAAAACCAAGATCATGGCATCTGGCCCTCTCAATTCCTGGCAAATAGATAGAGAAGAAATGGAGGTAGTGATAGATTTTATTTTCCTGGGCTCCAAGACAACCGCAGATGGGGACTGTAGCCAAGAAATTAAAAGACGCTTGCTCCTGGGGAGGAAAGCCATGGCAAATCTAGACAGCACACTAAAAAGCAGAGACATCACGCTGCCTACAAAAGTGCGTATAGTCGAGGCTATGGTCTTCCCAGTAGCAATGTATGGCTGTGAAAGTTGGACTATAAGAAAGGCTGAGCACCTGAGAATTGAAGCCTTTGAACTATGGTGCTGGAGAAGACTCCTGCAAGTCCCTTGGACTGCAAGGCGATCAAACCAGTCAGTCCTAGAGGAGATCAACCCTGACTGCTCTTTAGAAGGTGAGATCCTGAAGTTGAATCTCAAATACTTTGGCCACCTAATGAGAAGGAAGGACTCACTGGAGAAGAGCCTAATGCTGGGAAAGATTGAGGGCAATAGAAGAAGGGGACGACAGAGAATGAGGTGGCTGGATGGAGTCACTGAAGCAGTAGGTGTGAACTTGAATGGTGTCCAGAAGATGGTAGAGGACAGGAAGGCCTGGAGGAATTTTGTCCATGGGGCCGCGATGGGTCAGACATGACTTTGTAACTAACAACAACAACAATTTAGGCTGTAATTCTAAACCTACTTAGTATATTAGTAAATGTAATATTACATTTCATTTCAGCATGATCCTTTTTCAGAGAAGAAAGTAATTCAATATATAGCATTTTTAATGAAAAATTTGTTGATGATATCAATTGCCCTTGTGACATTGTAGGGTTACTCATTCTTTGTTAATCTTATTAGTTCAATGCTTCCATTTATATTACTGTTACACTGGAAAAAGGAAGTTATTCTGAGTAATCTCACTTAAACTCTTTAACTTCATTTTCAAGTTAGCAATGTATTGTAAGTGAAAAACAAATGGAGAAAACAGGAGATTCCAATCAGATGCAAGAAACATGCAGGTAATTTTAAAATGTGTTTTCATTCTTAAAAAAAACTTATGAGAAGTAAATCAACTGAACCAAATTACAGATAATTTCTGTGGCTTGGGAAACTTGTTAATATATCTTTGCACACCTGTTGATACAGTATTTGTCAGTCATAAGTATTTTTGTTCATAGCAAAGATTAACAGCACAATTCTTTGAATGTTTACCTAGAAGTAAGTCAAACTATCCCATGACACATATTATCAGATATTTGAGCATGATTAGCTTTAACTGTAGTGGAAACAGTGCAAATATAATGGAGAAATATTAGTCTCAGTTAATTAGACTTATTAAGCCAATTAATAAAATAGTACAGAAGTTTAATTATGTAATTTAGCTTTTGAAAAATTAATTACTAATGAAATAAATTTATATAAACTTTAGGTGTTTTATTCTTTAGTGTGTGTGTTTATGTGTGTTTGTGTTTGTTTTACAACTTAGAGGGGGAAAATTCAACCCTAACTATTAGCAATAAAATATCTGTCAAGTGAAAAGACTCACAATGCATGTTAATATTGATAATGTCATCTTCATTTATCTGAACTTGTCTTTGATTTTACCCAAAATTTCTGTGGATGGACACCAGGACTTGACAAAAACACCCAATGTAAGTTGTTCAAAATGAGTCTAAATGTACTTCCGAGTAGGAAATTTAAACAAACCCCTATGGATGTTGCCAACAAAAAATGGGCAAAATTATGAGACTCCTAATCAGGGCAAAATCGGTAAAGTCCAACATTTTCTATTACAGAGTGGCCAGATAAATGGATAAACAGAATGTGAGGATGACAAAGCTATTCATTTATTGTTTCCCTGCAGCTGGCAGGACATTTTGCTTTTAATTCAAGAAGTAGGAGGTTAGTGTTGTCAAGACTACTATCAGTGACAATCCTATACTCAATAAATTTGTCTAATGAACAATTTAGCCTTCATAAAATAATTAAAGCCAGTGTTTCTCAACTTGAGGAATTCTGGGAGTTGATGTCCTCACATTTTTAAAGTTCCCAAAGTTGAAAAAAACTGGTCATATGGGCTGAACTTATTTTCTCTATCATTCCTTAAACTTTCTTCACCATTATATCTATTTTCATTGCCAATGTCCTCCTTTTGTTCCTACTTTTCAGTGCATTTTGCCAATAAATAAATGTTCCTATCAATACATATTATCTGAAGAAGGAAGTCTTGGATGACATCCTTAAATCTGCCCTATTGATAGCATTATGGAAAGCATAAATAAATAAAATCAGAAAGCCAGACTCTGATAATAGTGAATCTGAGAGAAGGGCTTCTTCTGAAGAACTTGAATGGCTCCTATGTAAGAATAATCTTTTTTTAAAAATGGTTCTGTGGCTTTTTAGGAACTAGTACTCTGCATTTTTATCAGAGGTAGTAGTAAAATGTTCTCCACGCAACTCCCCCCCCAACCATTAAATTGTATAGTTGAAGCAGTTTGGACTAGCTAAAATTTTCAAACACATAAATAGAAGTTTACTGCATACCAAGCACATTAGATTTCAAATAAGTATTTAAAACATGTGTCACTATAGGAAAATCTGATCTCTTCATGAATGCAAGCAGTCCACAGACAGTCTATCAGTTTAGTCTGGGCACCATGTTTATCCAGATAAAATGGAAACATGTGGGGTCCAGAAAACACAAAAGCATCTAATAAAGAGCAAGAAGCAAGAGCAAAGAAGCTGATTTTATTTTCAATGACTTCTCATTCTCTATTGCTTCTTGATTGGCTTGAATGTGAAATGTGAAAGTAAATAAGCTCCAAATCCTGGTCAGGTTCATCTATTTTTTGTATTCTGTTGCAGAAGTCTCCCCTAGTCTCCAAAAACTTCACTGGTGCTTTTGACAGAATGCATACCAAGGTATTCAAGAAGAAGTGAAAAGTTGTAGCTTAATGTTTTGTGTCCAGAAAGTCCTGGGTTAACTCTCTAGTCTCTAGAAAGATTCCAATATGGAACTTGGGAAAGCTGCCATTAGTTACTGATGTTACTAAATGGGACGGGCCAATTTCTGTTCTAAAAAAATAGCCTCTCATAAAGTTGTCAAATCTATAACAAAGGTGATATTGCCAAAAGTATTCAAAATACATTTAAAATTCCTGCATTCTGGACTTCCGGGTGGCTCTCCAGCATCGCGGATGGTCGGAATCAACCGCCGGTCCTTCGTTGCTGTTTAAACCACGGAGCAGCCGACAATCAGCTGCTCCATGGCGTGAAAACCCCACTCCTCGGGTGAAGAGGGGAGGGGGAGTTCCTAGGTAGGGGTAGAGCTCCTCTAGAGCGCCAGAATGTTTGTTCTGGGGTTTGAATGGTGAGAGCTCCCCCAAATCCTGGGAATCTCCAGAGCAGAGGACTCTTCTGCTATCAGCAGAACAAGACGCTGAATCCACTCCTGCCAGATCTGATTGACATCTAGAAACATTGTTGCAGCAGAGCGGATACAGGAGTCATATAAACAGCAAGTACAAGGCTTTAACTCTCGGGGAAAAAAACTTTTTTTTGTCTCAATAACTATTTGGAAAAGAAAGGGAAAATGGCGTCTGAGTGAAAAGGGAAAAGAGAGGAGAATATTTTTTTTTACAAGAAGCAAAGGGTTTTTTTTTCTTTCCCCTCTCACTTTTTTTTTATAGTGAAAGTGTTTGCTGGGATATGGAGGAGGAATTGGACTTTAAACTTGACCTGCTTAAATTTACAAAATTTGGTTTAAGTTGTTAAAGGAGAAGAAAAGTGAAAGTTTGTACAGAGAGTTAATTGGCTACAAAATGGCTTCTAAGCCTCCTAGAATCCCTGTTACTAAAAGTGCAGGGACATCGCCTGTTCTGCAATCTGGATTGCAGTCTTTGACATCATCCCCCACAGCTGCTCCACCTGTAACTTTAAAGGACTTACACAATGCTTTAAAAGTGGCTTTAGCAACTCAGTCTTATAAAATAACTGAAAAAATAACTGAACAGGTGGCTGTGCTTATTGAGGATAAGAACAAAGAAATGTGGGAGGACATTCTGTTAGCACTTCAGGGGCTTGCAGGTTGTATTGAGACTCTGAATGAACAGGTGGAAGAGGTGAAACAAAATAATCTGATGTTGGAGGCCAAAATGGGTGAAGCTGAATTTAAAATGGATAAAACAGAGGAAGAGGTTGTGATGATACAATATAGAGATACGGAGTTTGCTCTGAGGATCAGAGGTTTGAAAGGGAATCCTCAGGAGAATTTGCAAGAGATGCTGGAGCATCTGGGGTTTCAACCTGAAGATTTCATTGGTGAGATAGATAAAGCTTTTAGAGTTAACTCCTGGATTGCCAGGCAAAGGAAATTGCCAAGAGATGTGGTGGTGTATTTTACGAAGAGAAAGATAAGAAATGAGATTATTCAATTTTTTTATAATAAGAGATTTAAAATTGCTGGTCAGGAGGTTTTGATTCTGAAAGAGATTCCCCAAAAAGTTTTGAGAAAAAGAAAAGATTTTGCTTTTCTGGCAGAAGAATTGAAAAAAAACCAGATTCAGTTCAGATGGGGATTGTGGTGAATTATGCTGAAATAAGATACCGTCTTAATACAGTTTTGAAGGCATGAGATTTTTATATTAATGTACTGAAAGCAGGTTCACCACCATCTTCAGAAGATAAATAAGGAAAGGATGAAGGAGAGCGACAGTCACAAGAGAAACAGCAACTTTCTGAAACTGTGCAACCCTTGGCTATAGAAGAACCTATGACTCAAAGAATAACTCGGGCTGCATCTAGACGTAAGGCACAACAACAACAATGGCAACAGGATCAATGTTTGATGACTATAACTTAAGAACCAAGTGAAGCAGTGGGAGGAGCGAGGCTGAAGGGACAGATCTCTGAAGATCTTCAGGAGGCGCTCCGGAGGCTTCAAGTCACAAAAGATGGTGACAAAATTCCTGACTTGGAATGTTAATTGTTTGAATTCACCACAGAAGAGGAAGAAAATATTTCAGTATTTGAAACATTTTGAAAATGACGTTGTATGTTTCCAAGAGACGCATATTTGGGTTTCTGATCAGAAATATTTGATAAATTTGAGACTGGGTACACAATTTATTGCATCCACTACAGAGAAGAAAAATGGTGTAGTAATATATGTGAAGAAGGGTCTGATAGCTAAATTAATAGAAGCAGATATACAAGGAAGATATATTATTATTGAACTTTAGATTGAAGGGAAGAAAATACTTTTAATTGGAATATATGCTCCTAATCAACAACAAGAAGAATTTTATAAATTGCTACATAACAAAATAGTTCAATGGGATTATAAGTCTTGTATCTTAATGGGAGACTGGAATGGTGTGCTGGACACACAGAAGGATAAGAAAGGTTCTCTTAAAAATACTCCTAACCATGCTAGATTGCCTAAATCTTTCTTTGAGTTGAAAGATGATTTGGAATTGCGAGATATTTGGAGAGAAAGAAACGTAGATGAAAAGGATTTTACTTTTTTTCTCAGACAGACATCAATCCTTTTCTAGGATTGATTTTATACTAATTACTAATGATTTTTTTTCTAGGATTAAGAAGATCAAGATATGTCCAAGAACTTTATCAGACCATAGTCCAGTTTGGATGGAGTTGGATAAGGGTAATGGTGACAGAAGATCATGGAGATTAAATGAAAATTTATTTAAATATGTAGAAAATATGGAAGAATGTAAAAAGCAGATGAAAGAATTTTTTATTATGAATATGCACAAAGGTACTTCTATTGAAATAGTATGGGATGCAAGTAAAGCTTATAAGAGAGGAGTTTTAATATATTTGAATAATAAATATAGATGTAGAATGGAATTTAAGCATAAAGAACTAGAGGAAATAAAGAGGAAAGAGAGCTTTTACTATGGATTCATCTGACAAGAGGCTAAAAGATTCAATTAACTTGTTAAGAGGTCAGTTTGATATGCTGATGGCGGACCAGGTGGCAACTAATTTAAGATATGCTAAACATAATATTTTTAATAACGCAAATAAACCTGGTAGGTGGTTAGCTTATTTATTAAGGAAAAAGCAAAGATCTCGTCATATAGATAAGATAGTTTATAAGTGTAAAGAAGTGTTTCAGCAAAATCTCATTAAAAAGCTTTTGTCGAATTTTACTTTAAGCTGTATGCAAGGGATAAAAGTCAAGGTTTAAACATAGATAGTTATTTGCAAGGGGTGAACATCCCGGCACTCACACAAGAGCAACGGGAAGAGATGAATCAATTGATAACCACTGAAGAAATTATTTTAGCAATTAAAGAATTAAAAGTAGGTAAGGCACCTGGGACAGATGGATTGACTGCTACTTATTATAAAAATTTACAACTAGAGATGGTGGAACCTTTAAAAGAATTGTTTAGAACAATTCAATCTGGAGGGGAGGTTCCTCCATCATGGAAAACAGCATTTATAATGTTGATTCCAAAGGAAGATCAAGATCCTATACAAACTAAAAATTATAGACCTATATCGTTGTTGAATACTGATTACAAGATATTTGCAAAAATGTTAGCAAATAGATTGATGAAGGTTATGCAACAAATGATTCATATTGATCAAAAAGGATTTATAAGTGGTAGGCAAATGAAAAATAACATGAGACATATTGTAAATGTATTAGAATATTTAGAAAGAAATAACCAAGTCCCTGCAGCACTGATTTTTCTGGATGCTGAAAAAACTTTTGATCAATTGGATTGGCAATTCTTATTTAAAGTGTTAGAGAAGATGCAGTTTGGGGATAAGTTTTTACAACCTATTAGGGCTACATATCAAAAACAAACAGCACAAATAATAATTAATGGTAGCTTATCAGAAGCTTGTAAAATTGAAAAGGGTACAAGACAGAGATGTCCACTGTCGCCATTGTTGTTTGTTTTAACATTGGAAATATTATTGATTAAAATACGTGATTCAAAGAAAATAAAGGGAATTAAAATAAAAGATCGTTTGCAGATGACTTGGTTGTTACGTTAAGTCAACCAATTCAATCAGTTACAGACTTAATGGAAATAATTTTACAATATGGACAAGTTTTGGGATTCAAGGTAAACAGACAAAAAACTAAGATATTGTCTAAAAATATGACTATAGAACAAAAGGTAGCCTTAGAAAAATTAACGGGATTTGAAATAGTTAAAAAGGTTAAATATTTGGGGGTATGTCTCTCAGTTTCAAATACTAAATTATATAAGAATAATTATGAATTTTTATGGTCAAAAATACAAAAAGAGCTAGATAGTTGGAGAAAATTACAACTGTCTTTTTTGGGAAGAATTGCAGCTGTGAAAATGAATGTTTTACCTAAATTTTTATTTTTATTTCAAATGATACCTATACTTAAAAAAAGATTCAAATCTGGAGGAATGGCAGAGAGTTATTAATAAATTTATTTGGGCAGGGAAAAGACCAAGAGTTAAATTTAAGATAATGCAAGATGTACGTGTAAGAGGCGGTCTCAAAGTGCCCAATTTTAAATTATATTATGAGGCGGCAGCATTATCGTCACTTAGTGATTGGTTTAATTTAACGCAAAGGAGATTATTGAATATTGAAGGGTGGGATTTGTTATATGGTTGGCATGCTTATTTATTGTATGACAAAAAAGTGGACAAAGTTTTTAAAACACATATTAAGGTCTGCCATGTTGAGAGTTTGGAAAAAATATCGATATAAGTTGAATTATAAAATTCCTATTTGGGCAATACCTAAACATGGAATAGAAAATGTAAAGGTGGGATTTAAACATGATGTGATAACATATAAAGAAATTCTTAGACTGGAAAAGAATGAATGTCAATTGAAGTCTTTTAAAATTCTAAAAGAAGAAAGAATAGTACAAACTTGGTTTCAGTATGGGCAGTTACAGGCCAGATGGAAAGAAGATCAGAAAATTGGTATTTCAATATCAGATGGGAATTTGGTAAAGCAAATTAGAGATCAAAGTCGTGCGCATATAAGAAGGATATATAATGCATTGATAGAAATTGACTTAGAAGCGGAACTGGTTAAGGATTGTATGATAAAATGGGCCCAGAATTTTCAAGAACCAATAATAATGGACACTTGGGAGAAAATATGGGTTAGGAATGTTAAATTTACACAGGCACAAAACTTAAGGGAGAATTTTTACAAAATGTTTTATAGATGGCATTTAGATCCCAAAAAATTAGCATGTATGTATCCAAATTGTCAGCCAAAATGTTGGAGATGTGGTTGTGATGATGCAACATATTATCATGTATGGTGGACTTGTAAAAAAGTTAAAGCTTTTTGGATCAAAATCTGGTGGAACATGCAGAAGATCTTTAAGAAAAAAATAAGTTTTTCACCACAATTGTTTTTGTTGGGTATTATCACTGATTGTACTGCTATAGAAACTAAATTGATGCTGAACTTAGTAACAGCTGCAAGACTTTTGGTAGCGCAATACCGGAAGAAGGAGGATCTGCCTACTAGAGAAGAATGGACTTTGAAAGTTTCAAACTTGGCAGAAATGGCCAAAATCTTGGCATATGTGAAAGACCACTCGCAACAAAGATACATAGCAGAATGGAGAAGATGGATTGATTATATTCAGAATAAATATGGGACTACAAAGTATCATTTAGCATATGAATAGTTTTTAGTCATTATAATTAGAGGATATATTATTTATCTTTTCTATGGTTAAGGAGAGTTAAAGTGCGATAGGATTTAAAGAGTAATTATAGTAATTAGAATATTTTAGATTGAGATTGTGTGATGAAATACCCTGTATTCAGTTCTGGGAAGTCGGGGGGTGGGGATGGGGAGGGGGGTGGGGGAGATGGGGTATATGTTCTAAAAATGTATTTTAAAACTTTTCAATAAAAAAATTCCTGCATTCTGTTTATTCTCATTATTATATAATGCTAATTAGAAAAGACCTAATAGAATTAAAATGAAATATGGACTCAACATACACAATGTTAGATCTTCCACCTGGTTCTATTCTGAAAAATTCCTATGATTGCTCATGGTCTTGCCTTGAGTGTTTTATTCGTCTGCGTGTATTGGTTGGTCCACAAGAAACAAATGTTGAGAAAAAGGATCACTTGTGCCAAATAGTCAAACTGTCACTCTGTAGTTGTTCATTAATTCAATTTGAATAATTGTAATATATTTTACTGGATTGTTGAATCATGAAAGACTACAAATTTATTCATTTATTTAAATGTTTGTTTGTTTAATATAACCATCCATCTTACCAAAGGTGCCCAATAAATGGATAAAACCATATATTTAAATCCCAATATTAATGATCCAGAAATCACTTCAAAGTAAATAATATAAAAACCAGCAATACAAACCCTAGATGAAGAGAGAGTAGGAATAACCAGCTCAGCAATAGAGCCATAATCATGATAAAGTGCTGATATGCTGACTAGATCATATCTTTCATTCAGGGACCAATATTGTTAATGAAATTCTGACAGCTGCCTGCCCCACATAGTCAAGTGAGTTCATGTCAAATGCTTTAGCAACCAGCCTGCATTTGCAGGCATCTGCAATATTGTGTGCTCATATGACCACATTTTTCAACATTTTGGGAAAAAATGGCATTTACTTCCAGTTTTTGGCAAAACCAGCCTACAGCAAACCATTGATTCACTTAACTACTGTGGCATTCACTTAATGACCACCAAAAAAAAGTTGTAAAATCTGGTCAGTCACATGAGTTACCTGCTTTACGAGCATCAAAAATTATGACTGTGTTGGGCAGGCTTCATTATGGTCATAAGTCAAGGACCACCTATATAGGAAGTGAACACCAGTTAATTGCTTATTTAAATATAGTGTTTAATCTTGGTTTTTTTTAAGTTTCAGAAAATATGCAGACATGATGATCCTGTAACTCTGTAATTGAACAAAAGTGTTGAAGCAGAGATATATGAGATATTTCCAAAATGGTGAAAAAGTAGAAAATTGCCAGACTAAATAAGTGTGAGTTCTAAAAAATACATTTTGTATGAGAGAAGATTTAGGTTTTAAATTACATTTAGCAGTTTCATTAAGGAAATTATCTCAATCCAAATCTTCTGAAAGTCCAATGTTGTTTGAGTCATTCCTTCAGTTCACTGACTATTGTTTGGAATCCAGCTTCTTTATGAATTAATGTTTGGTGATGCAATTGATCTGTTTCTGGAGTGAAAACACATGCATTTAATTACAAGATGATGTTGCAGACTTAAAATGGATGGGTGCAGTAGTGGTAGACTATTTCAGGGATGTTTAGCCAAGATGAGATGGAATGAATAATATAGTATCAGAAACCATTTATAATATATTATTTGATTGAAATAACTTAGTGCTAGAAGATGTTATCAACAATGATTTTTATGTAATTTTAGTATGTAGCATTTTAGCATGGCTGTGCTGAAATCTGTTTAATTTTTTTTAACATCTGATAATACTTCCTATTTTTAAAGGTCAGTTGTATATTTAGTTCCAAAAGGTTATGAGCTGTAATCTTACAACATATTGTACATTGCAGTGGGTGGAGTCCAAGAGATCTTAGACATGGTTAGGTTGCATTGACATTTTCAGAAATAACAATGCAGTTCTCCCCCCACACACATATGAAAGATTCATTGCATTCAGAACAATTTATATTAAACATGGTGAGGACTGTAACCTTAAATATGTATTTTTGCAGTATGATTCAGTTGATTTGCATTTGAACTACCACACATTTTCTCCAAATTTATGTAATGAACAGAGCAATGCATAGCAATTGCATGTAAGCAATCCCATCAGCCCTGATGATGATGAACAATGAGAATGGACTGCAAATTGTTTGTCCCAGTTAGTGTATCTTCAAATACAGAAAGCCTGTGCATGCCTCTTGAATTCTAGTTGGTCAAGAGATCAGGGGTATTGTGCTGCATTTACAGAGCTGGTGTATTGTATCATTTACTTTCATGATACATTCCAGAATCAAGATCATAGGCTATCTGCATCAGGAAGTCCATGAAAACTCTTTAAATGAAAAGAAAACATGCCTCTCTATATATGTTTATTCTGACAGTGTTTAACTTTGGAGCAGTCTGGAAGTGGTGACTGTGGCAATAAAGTGTGCCTGCAGGCTGTAATAAAATCAAAATGGTGACCACTGTGGTGTGATTGAAGCTCTGCTTGTATGTCTATATGTCATACACACATACTTATACATACGCAAGTATATAAAAAGTGGAGAGAGGGGCATATAACTAAGGCAGAATATCAGCAAATAGCATGAGCCTGCAAAGATGAAGTGAGGAAAGCTAAAGCTCAAAATGAACTAAAGCTTACAACAAAAGTCAAATATAACAAAAAAAGCTTCAGCATGTAAAAAACAAGAAAAAAGTTAAGGAAATGATTGGTCCATTAATGGGAAAAAGTGGCAAGAAGGTGACAAGCAACAGCAGAACTGTTTAACTCATTTTTTGCATCCGTCTTTACACAAAGGGAAAAAAACCCAGCCCAACCTATTAAAAACAGTACCATAAAAACAGATTAGAAACACAAGTTAAAGTAGGGAAGAAAATGGTAAGTGAACACCTGTCCACCCTAGACAAGTTCAAATCACCAGGACCAGATGGATTATACCCCAAGGTTCTTAAGGAACTGGCAGATGTGATCTCAGAACCACTGAACTATATCTATATTCTGGAGCATGGGGAACTACCAGAAGACTGGAAAGGAGCTGATGTAGTTCCCATCTTCAAAAAAGGAAAAAAAAATGGATCCAGGAAACTACAGACCTATCAGCCAGACCTCAATACCTGAGAAGATTCTGGGAAAGATAATCAAGCAATGAATCAGCGAACAACTAGAGGCAAAAAAAAATCATAACCAAAAGCCAATATAGATTTGTCAAAAACAAACCATGCCAGACATATCTTATTGCATTCTTTGACCAGGTGACAAAATTAGTGGACCAGAGGAATGCTGTGGATATAATTTACTTGGATTTTTGTAAGGCATTTGATAAAGTAGACCACAACCTACTACTTGATAAGATAGAAAAATGTGGGTTAGACAGCATCACCACCAGATGGATCCGTAGGTGGCTGACCAGCCATACTCAGCATGTGGTCTTCAATGGAACTGCATCTACATGGAGGGAAGTGTATAGTGGGGTGCCCCAGGGCTTTGTTCTGGGCCCAGTGCTCTTCAGCATCTTCATCAATGATTTGGATGAGGGGATAGATGGGGAATTCATCAAATTTGCAGACAACATCAAGCTGGCAGGAATAGCCCACACTCCAGAAGATAGGCTTAAGATACAGAAGGATCTTGACAGACTTGAACATTGGGCACTATCTAACACAAGGAAATTCAATGGTGAAAAAGTAAGGTTCTACATTTAGGCCAGAAAAACCAAATACACAGTTACAGTATAGCTGGTACGTAACTGTGAGAGGGATCTCGGAGTCCTAGAGGACAATCACTTAAATATGAGCCAGCAGCATCCTGGAGCTGCCAAAAAAGCCAACCCAGTGCTAGGCTGCATTAACAGAGGCATAGAATCAAGATCATGTGAAGTGTTAATACCACTTTATAATGCCTTGGTAAGGCCACACTCCCCTTCATGGATTACTGCCTTGTCGTGGCGAAGGGGCTTGCGTAATTCAATGAAGCTATGAGCTATGCCATGCAGGGCCACCCAAGACGGACAGGTCATAGCAGAGAGTTCTGACAAAATGTGATCCACTGGAGAAGGAAATGGCAACCCACTCCAGTATCTTTGCCATGAAAACCCCATGGACAGTACCAAAAGGCAAAACGATATGACGCTGGAAGATGAGCCCCTCAGGTCGGAAGGCGTCCAATATGCTACTGGGGAAGAGCAGAGGGCTAGTACTAGTAGCGCCAGAAAGAATGAAGCGACTGGGCCAAAGCCGAAAGGACGCTCAGCTGTGGATATGTCTGGTGGTGAAAGGAAAGTCCAATGCTGTAAAGATTTTTTCTCCATAGGAACCTGGAATGTAAGATCCATGAATCAAGGAAAGCTGGACGTGGTCAAACAAGAGATGACAAGACTAAACATTGACATCTTAGGTATCAGCGAACTAAAATGGACAGGAATGGGTGAATTTAATTCAGATGACCATCAGGTATACTACTGCGGGCAAGAATCCCTCAGAAGAAATGGAGTAGCCTTCATAGTCAATAAAAAAATAGGAAAAGCAATACTGGGATACAACCCTCAAAATGACAGAATGATCTCAGTTCGAATCCAAGGCAAACCATTCAATATCACAGTAGTCCAAGTCTATGCCCCAACCACCGGTGCTGAAGAGGATGAAATTGACCGGTTCTATGAAGCCCTACAGCACCTTATAGAACTAACACCCAGAAATGATGTCCTTATCATCATGGGGGATTGGAATGCTAAAGTAGGAAGCCAAAAGATAACTGGAATAACAGGCAAGTTTGGCCTTGGAGTACAAAATGAAGCAGGGCACAGGCTGATAGAATTTTGTCAAGAGAATACGATGGTCATAGCAAACACTCTTTTCCAACAACCCAAGAGACGGCTTTACACATGGACATCACCAGACGGTCAACACAGAAATCAGATTGACTATATGCTCTGCAGCCAAAGATGGAGAAGCTCTATACAGTCAGTAAAAACAAGACCAGGAGCTGACTGTGGCTCAGACCATGAGCTTCTTGTTGCAAAGTTTAGGCTTAAATTAAAGAAAGTAGGGAAAAGCGCTAGGCCAGTCAGGTATGAATTAAATCATATCCCTGTTGAATATACAGTAGAGGTGACAAATAGATTTAAGGAATTAGATCTGATAGACAGAGTGCCTGAAGAACTATGGAAAGAGGTTCGCAACATTGTACAAGAGGTAGCAACTAAAACCATCCCAAAGAAAAAGAAATGCAAGAAACCAAAATGGCTGTCTGAGGAAGCTTTGCAAATAGCTGAGAAAAGGAGGGAAGCGAAAGGAAAGGGAGAAAAAGAAAGATATGCCCAATTAAATGCAGAATTCCAAAGAATAGCTAGAAGAGATAAGAATGCCTTCTTAAATGAACAATGCAAAGAAATAGAAGAAAACAATAGAATAGGGAGGACCAGAGATCTTTTCAAGAAAATTGGAGAGATGAAAGGAACGTTTCATGCAAAAATGGGCATGATAAAGGACCAAAATGGCAGGGACCTAACAGAGGCAGAAGAGATTAAGAAGAGGTGGCAAAATTACACAGAAGAACTATACAAGAATGAGCTTAACGTCCCTGATAATCACAATGAGGTGGTCACTGACCTCGAGCCAGACATCCTAGAATGTGAAGTGAAGTGGGCCTTAGAAAAGCTGAGCAACAACAAAGCTAGTGGAGGTGACAGTATCCCAGCTGAGCTATTCAAAATCTTAAAAGACGATGCAGTAAAAGTGCTACACTCAATTTGCCAGCAAATTTGGAAAACTCAACAGTGGCCACAGGATTGGAAAAGATCAGTTTACATTCCAATTCCAAAGAAAGGCAGTGCCAAAGAATGCTCAAACTATCGCACCATTGCACTCATTTCTCATGCTAGTAAAGTTATGCTTAAAATCCTACAAGCTAGACTCCAGCAGTATGTGGATCGAGAACTACCAGAAGTACAGGCAGGATTTCGAAGAGGCAGAGGAACCAGAGATCAAATTGCCAACATACGCTGGATCATGGAGAAAGCTAGAGAGTTCCAGAAAAACATCTACTTCTGCTTCATTGACTATGCTAAAGCCTTTGATTGTGTGGATCATAACAAACTCTGGCAAGTCCTTAAAGAGATGGGCATACCAGACCACCTTATTTGTCTCTTGAGAAATCTATATGTGGGCCAAGAAGCAACAGTGAGAACTGGACACGGAACCACTGATTGGTTCAAAATTGGGAAAGGAGTCCGGCAAGGCTGTATACTGTCGCCTTGCCTATTTAACTTATATGCAGAGCACATCATGAGAAAGGCAGGGCTAGATGAATCAAAAGTTGGAATTAAGATTGCCGGAAGAAACATCAACAACCTAAGATATGCAGATGATACCACTCTAATGGCAGAAAGTGAAGAAGAACTAAAGAGCCTCTTGTTGCGGGTGAAGAAGGAGAGTGCAAAACTTGGGTTGAAACTAAACATTAAGAAAACCAAGATCATGGCATCTGGCCCTCTCAATTCCTGGCAAATAGATGGGGAAGAAATGGAGGTAGTGACAGATTTTATTTTCCTGGGCTCCAAGATCACTGCAGATGGGGACTGTAGCCAAGAAATTAAAAGACGCTTGCTCCTTGGGAGGAAAGCCATGGCAAATCTAGACAGCACACTAAAAAGCAGAGACATCACCCTGTCAACAAAAGTGCGGATAGTCAAGGCTATGGTCTTCCCAGTTGCAATGTATGGCCGTGAAAGTTGGACCATAAGAAAGGCTGAGCGCCAAAGAATTGAGGCCTTTGAACTATGGTGCTGGAGAAGACTCCTGCGAGTCCCTTGGACTGCAAGGCGATCAAACCGGTCAGTCCTAGAGGAGATCAACCCTGACTGCTCTTTAGAAGGCCAGATCCTGAAGCTAAAACTCAAATACTTTGGCCACCTAATGAGAAGGAAGGACTCCCTGGAGAAGAGCCTAATGCTGGGAAAGATTGAGGGCAATAGAAGAAGGGGACGACAGAGAATGAGGTGGTTGGATGGAGTGACTGAAGCAGTAGGCGTGAGCTTAGATGGACTCCAGAAGATGGTAGAGGACAGGAAGGCCTGGAGGAACATTGTCCATAGGGTCGCGATGGGTCGGACACGACTTCGCAACTAACAACAACAAGGCCACACTTGGAATACTGCATCCAGTTTTGGTCACCACGATGTAAAAAAGATATTGAGACTCTAGAAAGTGTACAGAGAAGAGCAACAAAGATGATTAGGAGACTGAAGGCTAAAACATATAAGGAATGGTTGCTGGAATTGGGTATGTCTAGTTTAATGAAGAGAAAGACTAGGGGTGACATGATAGCAGAGTTCCAGTATCTCAATGGCTGCCTCAAAGAAGAGGTAGCCAAACTATTCTCCAAAGCACCTGAAGGCAGGACAAGAAGCAATGGATGGAAACTAATGAAAGAGAGAAGCAACCTAGAACTAAGGAGAAATTTCCTGACAGTTAGAACAATTAATCAGTGGAACCACCTGCCTCCAGAAGTTGTGAATGTTCCAACACTGGAAGTTTTTAATAAGAGACTGGACAACCACTTGTCTGAAATGGTATAGGGTTTCTTGCCTGAGCAGGGGGTTGGACTAGAAGAGCTCCAAGGTCCCTTCCAATTCTATTTTTATTATTATTTTTATTATTATTTTTATTATTATTTTTATTATTTTTATTATTATTATTTTTATTATTATTTTTATTATTATTTTTATTATTATTTTTATTATTATTAAAAACTTTTATTCATAAAACATGAAACTCAGTCAACTCAACACTCAAATTGACTGGCACTAATGGTTGACACGGGTTGCTGCCAGCATGCTAGGTATCAACCAGGTATCTCCTTTAAATGTAAGATGTTCCGAGTAGTGCAGTTTTTTGTAGCTTTTCTGGAGTAATTGCAGGAAGCTGCAATTTTTTGATGTATTTTGCAAAGTTTTTGGACATAGTTCCCAGTGCCCTGATGACAATGGGTATCACTGTTACAGGTTTCATCCATAACCACGCAGTTTTGATGGCCAGGTCGCAGTATTTCATAATTTTTCCAGTTCTTTTTCTTCTACTCTGGCATCTCCTGGTACAGCAATATCAATCAACTGTACACTTCGGTTCTCTATGACTGCGATATCTGGTGTGTTGTGTTCCAAATGGCAATCTGTCTGCATTCAGAAGTCCCACAATATCTTCACCCTCTCATTCTTGACAACTTTTTCTACCCTATGTTCCCATGACTTTTTGGACACAGGCAAGTCGTATTCTTTACACAATGCCCAGTGGATTAGTTTAGCAACTCGGTCATGTTTAGCTTTGTAATCAGTTTGTGCGATTTTGCTACACTCACATATTAAATGTGAAACAGTTTCAACTTTGTCATTGTGAAGTCGGCAATTTGGATTGTCAGTAGATTTTTGTATCTTTGCTTTCATGGCATTAGTTTGTAGTGCTTGTTCTTGAGTAGCCAGTATTAAGCCTTCTGTTTCTTTCTTGATGGTTCCCATCTTAAGCCATGACCATGTCAAGTTGTTATCACATTTTCCTTTAATGTTTTTCAAATGCTGTCCATGCAAAGCTTTGGTTTTCCATCTATTTAATCTGTCATCCAGCCATTTTTCCTTATATTCTGCCTTTGTTTCTGTTATTTTTATAATACTCTCTGTTTTCACAGCCTGCAGCAATTTTTCTGTACTTTGATTTACATAGTCATTCAAACATCGTTTTTCTTCTTCTACAGTTTGATGGATTTGCAGTAGCCCTCTGCCCCATATTCTTCTTGGCAGGTACAACCTGTCGATGTCACTTCGTGGATGTAGAGTGTGGTGCATATACAAAAGTTTACGTGTTTTCCGTTCTAGGTTTTCCAATTCAGCCAAAGTCCAGTTGATAATTCCAGCTGGGTAGCGTATCACTGGGACTGCACATGTATTAATGGCTTTAATTATATTTCCACAATTCAGCTTTGATTTTAGTATTTTGCAGACTCTCCTGATGTATTCTTTTTGTGTTGACTCTTTGACTTTTCCATTCAAGATGTTATCTGCTTCCAATATGCCTAGGTATTTGTAACTGTCATCCTTTGCTACTGCTTTCATAATACTTCCGTTTCCCAGTTCTATTCCTTCTATTTTTCCCATTTTTCCTTGTTGCATGGATAATATAGGATATTTTCCAAGTCCAAAGTCCATTCTGATATCACTGCTAAACAGTTGAACTGCGTTGAGTATTGATTCAAGTTCATTGTGGCTTTTCGCATACAGTTTTAAGTCACCCATGTATAGTAGATGGTTTATCTTGCCATGCTGGCTTGAGATGTGGTATCCCAGTTTTATGTTTTGTAATATTGTTGTCAATGGAATTAATGCAATGTTAAACAGTAGTGGTGAAAGTGAATCCCCTTGGAAGATTCCTCGTCTGATGTTGATTTCACCAATGTTCTCCCCATTTGCTGTTAGAACTGTTTTCCATTTTTGCATATTTGCTTTCAAAAATGTACGGATGTTTTTGCTGATTCCAAAGTTTTCCAAACAAGCATTAATCCAACTGTGGGGTAATGAGTCAAATGCTTTCTTGTAATCAATCCACACCATATTTAAATTTGTTTTTCATCATTTTGCTTTTTTTTAATTGAAAAGTTTTAACAAACAGTTTATCTTTAACAGTCCCCCCTCCCCCTCCCCTCTCCCTCCCTCCCTACCCCTCCCCCCCTACCCCCCCGACTTCCCAGAGCTAAATACAAGGTGTAGAAAAAAAACAATCATAAACAACCATATACTAGCAACCATAAACTCTAAAATCCATCACTCTCTAGCTTGTATAGGATAGTACAAACCTTAGTAATATTAAATATATATAGAGAAGAAAAAAAAGGAAAAAAAGAAAGAGAAAAAGAAGGAAGACTTATTCAAATGCTACATGAAACTTCTTAACCCTATATTTGTTCTGGATATACTCAATCCATTTTCTCCATTCCATAATATAACGTTCTTGCGAATGATCTTTCAAGTAAGCCGAAATCTTTGCCATCTCTGCCAGGTCGGAAACCTTTAAAGTCCATTCTTCTATGGTCGGCAGTTCCTCTTTCTTCCAATACTGACCAATTAAAAGTCTTGCTGCCGTAATTAAATTCAACATCAACTTAGTGTCCACAACCGTAGCATCTGTAATTATTCCCAACAAGAAAAGTTGCGGACAAAACTTTATCCTTTGCTTAAAAATCTTCTGCATATTCCACCAAATTTTTATCCAGAAGGCCTATCATTTTGCATTTTTAAGTACCATTTTGTTAATGAGCAACTGATCTTTTGTTCCTCTTGATTTTTTTATAATTTCCTTTTTGTTCTGCCGGATACAAATTGTTTTCCATCAGATGATTGAATACTGAATTTGCCAGTATTCTTGTAAAAAAATTATGATGATGATGATGTTATTGCCTCCAGCTTTTTTTCAATGTGTTACCAATACTAATTTATTATTTTACTTAAGTTTTGTTCTTCCTCTATCATGGCTTGCCTCTCTACTGCCTGCAAAATAAACTACATTTCCCTTGAGCTGGGCTTCAATGTTACCTAAAAGCCACCTAGAAGAAAAGCAGCACAAAAAGACCCTTTCACCCATCAACTTGCTTTGCTCTTAAAATCAGATTAATTATTAATTACTCACAAACATCAAGATGGCAGCCCTGACTGTATAATATATAGCATTACTTTGGATCAGCTATACTGGAAAAGCTTGAGGGGTACTAAATGAGTGCTGAAAGGTATGTTACAAGAAAACTAAATAAAAACAAGGAACTAAACAAGATATGGAAGTGATGATGATGATTGAGGATGTTATCCATTTAGTAGTATCCGACTCTAGCCAAAGGTTTAAGCCAAGTCTCTCCATGTTTTTTGATCTTGCATTACTTCTTTGAGTTATATGGCATGCTCCAATCATGTGTAAAGTTGGAAAAGGAGCAAAAAACAACAACAATGTATTTAAAGGATGATCCCCAGATATTCAAATTTATGTTTAATCCCTGTATTTGTTTTATTGAGGCTCATACAGTATGTCCATTCCCATAAGCATATGTATCTACAATCATATTCTAATATGGCTTGTCAGAATTAGCACCATTGCTTTCATTCATAAGAGAAGCAGGTCCTCTCTCTTTGCATCAATAGGCCTTCTTTGCATAAGCTCCACGCAAGACTTCCATTTTAATGGATTTAATTAGCATTTATGAAAAATGCTTATTTCCTATGATATAAAGTGACAGATTTAATTTGTTAAGTGGTTCATAATAAAGTGTGAGTTGATTTGTTTCACTATAGTTTAAAAGGCTGCTGCTCAACATGGCCTCCATGCTAATTCATTAAGCATGCTTTGGACCTTATGGAGACTTCTCTCTCTCTCTCTCTTTTTGGTAGATTTAATTAACAGAGATCTAACTCTCTGGAGATTTAGTGTCCTCCACAAATGCAAGTGACAGAGGCAATCATTTAAAATCCATCTATGTCTTTATATTCAATTACTCTAAGAGGGGATTATAAATGAAACAAAATAATTTTAATAGCCACAGTACAGAATGAATCAATTAAATGTGACACCCAACACTATTTACAAAAACTCAAGGAACTGAGAATATGTGTTTGAGGGCTTCTCATTTCTTCAGTGTCAAAGAAAAGGAAAGCGAAAGATTTCAATTCTTAGTGGAGTGTTAGGCATACAGAGAAAAGCCATAGTATTAAGGCAGAAGTAAGTTTTGCTGAATCCTTATTTCTGGATCTGTGGGGATTACAGTATTTTCACTTAAGTGGCTGAACAATTGTAAGTATCACTAGGACTATCTGAAATTTGGAATGGGTGGTTAATGAAGCTTTGATCAAATCATCTGTTTGAACTAGATGTATGAATGACAGTGGACACCTAGTTCAAAGCAATAGAGCCATATGGATGTTGCAAAGGGCTTTGAGAATGTGGGACTATTATACTGTTTGGGGCATTTTGCAGGCATCAGGCAATATTGCAACATCACTTCCCTATATTGAAAAGTTGACGAAGGTTGGTTCAAACATCAGCAGTAGCTTACTTGATTAATAAGTAAAAACCATTTTGGGATCTTTAATTTATATTACATATTCAAATTACACCTAAATAATTTTACATCAATATCTGATCTTTCCTACAAAGAGGTGTTTGTATTGTAATACTGTAACAACTTCACAATGAACTTGTTATATAAGTCAGTAGCAGATGACCAGACATCACCATTGAATGTTATGCAAAATTTTGGGCTTAAAATATTGTAATTTGAATTCTACATTCCAAGTATTATACTCTGTTATTCTCATTTACATTTTGGTATGCTGAATGCTGTTAGATTCAGGCTATGCTAAATTCCAGGAAAAGTGCTGATACATTATCAACCATAAATTAATGCTAAATTCATCAATAAATGTTAATTCATTTGCTCTCTTAAGATTAAGTTACAAAGCCGTGAGATTCATGGTTTACTATAGGAACTTTCATAGTCAACACTGAATTTCATGTTAATTATTGTCACATATTTCACATGGTTATTTTTAACCACTAGATGTCTCTCTTCCTATGTAAGCAAATAATTTTCTCACAGTCAAAAGACCAGTAGCAGAGATCAATGCAATTTACAAAACATAATTTCACAGTTATATACATTGTAACTAAAAACATCTATCCATAAAAAAATTCACTTAAAAATGTTTTCTGTTTGACCGTGTTGGGTGTTTGCTTATTATTTAACCAATGATTGTGTATGGACAGTTGATCACATATAGCATAGATATAGAACATTTTTATATCTATTCACACTTTGACAATTATTTGGAGCAAGACAGCAAGTGCTTTGTGTGAAATCCCACACAGCTAGGAAAGATCAAGGGCTAGGTAGATTTCAGTAAGGTGATTTTAATGACAGTCTACTTATTATTCTAGTAAATATAGATTTTTTGGAAACTATGAGAAGAATTTCCAATCTTCATTTATTAATGAATTCATTAAAGTGGAATGGTTCAAATGATTTTAAATGCTTTTTCCCAGATTTCTCACTATCTGAATCAAACTACCTTTTATGAGATAAGCTGCACATGAATTTTCTTCTGTCTCTTGATTAGTTATATCTGCTCTTTTTTCCTATTCTTTTGGCAGATTCCCCATAATTGCTGACCCTTTTGATCATGCATGAGCAGCATTTCTCTGCTACTCAGATTAATTAAAAAAGAGATGCTGCTGCTTTAAAGGAACCCACCCATTAAAATTAATGCACCTTAAAGCAGGTATCTAAGCAGTTGGACTGCTGTAATGAATATCAAAAAGATATTATGCTTATGATTTTGTGATTTTGTGAGACTGAAGGACTTTTTTGGATTATTTTTCAATGCATATACAGTCAGTAATGTCCATGGATGCAAGGTAGAAGGGGTATACAGGGCAAATGACAATTGTGTAGTACAATATATCCCTTGCCTGTTAGCCCTACAAGAAGCACAAGCAGCAGTGCTAGCTTTATCTTTATTGTCAGGTTACATGAACAGACTTTTGCAAGGCTGAAAGTATTTCTCCTCTTCTTTCTTTTATTCTCAGGAAAAACTAGGGAAGGTCCCTTATGGAACGTTTCCCACAATTTCCTACCTTTTGCACACTCAGTCTGCTGTTCTCCCTTCTGTCTCCCAAGGTCATTCCCTCATACCACATATTGTATCTATGAAGGGGCAGGGATTCAATCATATTGATGCAACTGCCATATTGTCCACTTTGTCCCCTTTCCTTATAGGCACATCCAGTGCTTTTTTTTGTAAAAGAAAAAGATGCCGGAACTCACACATGTCATACAACCCGCCTTGCCTACCCTACAAGGTTCCATCCAAAAAAGGTGCTGGAACTCCATTCTGAGCGTTCTATGACAAAAAAGCCCTGGGCACGTCTATGCATAGACATATTAATTTTTAGTCTTGCATAAGCTATGATTTATATAAGATAAATCTTTGTCTGGCTGATTCTTTATAACTGTTATCAATATTGAACGCATATTTTTATAAGTAGGGCAGAGGAAGAGAACAAGGGATCTTATTTCCACTTCTCCTAACCTACATGGACAGTTTAGTTCTCTATAGAGGAGACAAAGTATTGCTTAAGTTTTATTTTATTTTTTCATTCTGTTTAGTGGTTTACCAGAGTACTCCAGACCTAGCACAGACCTTTTATACTGCTTAAATAACTTTAAATATTTAAATTGGGACAGTTGTCATTTTAATCTGTTACCTGGGCTTTGTCTTATTTTCTTTGTAAAAAACATAAACTTATGGAAATTTCTTCATATTATAAATGTAAAAAATATTTACAAGGTTCTTTTCATTCTAATCAAAGTACCAAAGTATTTTCTGCATAATCTGCATACAATCAGGCTGACAGAAGACTTCCTAAAATAGTAGATGGGTGAAAGAACAAACCAGAGAATTGTGTCACTAGTGAATTCATATAAAAATCAAACACATGCTCTTATTTTACCTTTTTTCTGCAGATATTTCTTCAGCAGTGTTTTACTTGAAAGTTACAGTATATCTAATTTTTAGACAAGTTCTCCATGCAGTTGGGTAGACCTATTGTTGCAATTTTTGCTTTTATTATTCATATGCATTTGTTTATAGACCCAAAGTAAAAAATAGTGAATAAAGTCAGTCCAGAAATGGGAACATTGACTCATTGGGCAGAAATACAAGCTTCCAAATACTTAGTTAACCATCTAGGAGTCCTTGTATTCTTGTTTTTGGAGTATTTTGTATGCTTCCTTGCAGAATTCTTCTAGATTAAAAATATCCTTAACTCTCCTTACAAGCCTGTTTGAGATTTCCCCATACATTTTCAATCATATTCAAATGTGGGGTATGTGAAGCCATTCTGGAACATTTCCTTTCAGTTCTGTAAACAGTTTTTGGTTGATTTGGAGGTAGCTTCAGGTTGCTGAAATATCTAATTTCTTTTCAGTTTTAATTTCTTCACTGACTATGGAACATACAGGCTAATCTGCTTCATAAGCTAAGAGAAGATAATTAGTTGAATCAGTTCTTCCATCCTTATAATATTTCCAGTACCTTTGTCTCTCATAGAACACTGAAACATAATAAAACTATATCCATGTTTAATGTTTGGCATGAGGTTCTTTTCTTCAGTTGCTTTATCTTTTTCTATCCAAAAGTTCCCCTTCCTGGATTACTGCCTTGTCGTGGCGAAGGGGCTTGCGTAATTCAATGAAGCTATGAGCTATGCCATGCAGGGCCACCCAAGACGGACAGGTCATAGCCGAGAGTTCTGACAAAACGTGATCCACTGGAGAAGGAAATGGCAACCCACTCCAGTATCTTTGCCATGAAAACCCTATGGACAGTACCAAAAGGCAAAATGATATGACACTGGAAGATGAGCCCCTCAGGTCGGAAGGCGTCCAATATGCTACTGGGGAAGAGCAGAGGGCTAGTACTAGTAGCACCAGAAAGAATGAAGCGACTGGGCCAAAGCCGAAAGGATGCTCAGCTGTGGATGTGTCTGGTGGTGAAAGGAAAGTCCGATGCTGTAAAGATTTTTTCTCCATAGGAACCTGGAATGTAAGATCCATGAATCAAGGAAAGCTGGACGTGGTCAAACAAGAGATGACAAGACTGAACATCGACATCTTAGGAATCAGCGAACTAAAATGGACAGGAATGGACGAATTTAATTCAGATGAACATCAGGTATACTACTGCGGGCAAGAATCCCTCAGAAGAAATGGAGTAGCCTTCATAGTCAATAAAAGAGTAGGAAAAGCAATACTGGGATACAATCCTCAAAATGACAGAATGATCTCAGTTCGAATCCAAGGCAAACCATTTAATATGACAGTAGTCCAAGTCTATGCCCCAACCACCAGTACTGAACAGGATGAAATTGACCGGTTCTATGAAGCCCTACAGCACCTTATAGAACTAACACCCAAAAATGATGTCCTTATCATCATGGGGGATTGGAATGCTAAAGTAGGAAGCCAAAAGATAACTGGAATAACAGGCAAGTTTGGCCTTGGAGTACAAAATGAAGCAGGGCACAGGCTGATAGAATTTTGTCAAGAGAATACGATGGTCATAGCAAACACTCTTTTCCAACAACCCAAGAGACGGCTCTACACATGGACATCACCAGACGGTCAACACAGAAATCAGATTGACTATATGCTCTGCAGCCAAAGATGGAGAAGCTCTATACAGTCAGTAAAAACAAGACCAGGAGCTGACTGTGGCTCAGACCATGAGCTTCTCATTGCAAAGTTTAAGCTTAAACTGAAGAAAGTAGGGAAAAGCACTAGGCCACTCAGGTATGAATTAAATCATATCCCTGTTGAATATACAGTAGAGGTGACAAATAGATTTAAGGAATTAGATCTGATAGACAGAGTGCCTGAAGAACTATGGACAGAGGTGCACGACATTGTACAACAGGTAGCAACCAAAACCATCCCAAAGAAAAAGAAATGCAAGAAAGCAAAATGGCTGTCTGAGGAAGCTTTGCAAATAGCTAAGGAAAGGAGGGAAGCGAAAGGCAAGGCAGAAAAACATAGATATGCCCAACTGAATGCAGAATTCCAGAGAATAGCTAGAAGAGATAAGAATGCCTTCTTAAATGAACAGTGCAAAGAAATACAAGAAAACAATAGAATAGGGAGGACTAGAGATCTTTTCAAGAAAATTGGAGAGATGAAGGGAACGTTTAATGCAAAAATGGGCATGATAAAGGACCAAAATGGCAGGGACCTAACAGAGGCAGAAGAGGTTAAGAAGAGGTGGCAAAATTACACAGAAGAACTATACAAGAATGAGCTTAATGTCCCAGATAATCACAATGAGGTGGTCACTGACCTCGAGCCAGACATCCTAGAATGTGAAGTGAAGTGGGCCTTAGAAAAGCTGAGCAACAACAAAGCTAGTGGAGGTGACAGTATTCCAGCTGAGCTATTCAAAATCTTAAAAGACAGTGCAGTAAAAGTGCTACACTCAATTTGCCAGCAAATTTGGAAAACTCAACAGTGGCCAAAGGATTGGAAAAGATCAGTTTACATTCCAATTCCAAAGAAAGGCAATGCCAAAGAATGTTCAAACTATCGCACCATTGCACTCATTTCACATGTTTGTAAAGTTATGCTTAAAATCCTACAAGCTAGACTCCAGCAGTATGTGGATCGAGAACTTCCAGAAGTACAGGCAGGATTTTGAAGAGGCAGAGGAACTAGAGATCAAATTGCCAAAATACGCTGGATCATGGAGAAAGCTAGGGAGTTCCAGAAAAACATCTACTTCTGCTTCATTGACTATGCTAAAGCCTTTGATTGTGTGGATCATAACAAACTGTGGCAAGTTCTTAAAGAGATGGGAGTACCAGACCATCTTATTTGTCTCTTGAGAAACCTATATGCAGGTCAAGAAGCAACAGTGAGAACTGGACATGGAACCACTGATTGGTTCAAAATTGGGAAAGGAGTCTGGCAAGGCTGTATACTGTTGCCCTGCCTATTTAACTTATATGCAGAGCACATCATGAGAAAGGCAGGGCTAGATGAATCAAAAGTTGGAATTAAGATTGCTGGAAGAAATATCAACAATCTAAGATACCCAGATGATACCACTCTAATGGCAGAAAGTGAAGAAGAACTAAAGAGCCTCTTGTTGCGGGTGAAGAAGGAGAGTGCAAAACTTGGGTTGAAACTTAACATTAAGAAAACCAAGATCATGGCATCTGGCCCTCTCAATTCCTGGCAAATAGATGGGGAAGAAATGGAGGTAGTGACAGATTTTATTTTCCTGGGCTCCAAGATCACTGCAGATGGGGACTGTAGCCAAGAAATTAAAAGACGCTTGCTCCTTGGGAGGAAAGCCATGGCAAATCTAGACAGCACAGTAAAAAGTAGAGACATCACCCTGTCAACAAAAGTGCATGAAAGTTGGACCATAAGAAAGGCTGAGCGCCAAAGAATTGAGGCCTTTGAACTCTGGTGCTGGAGAAGACTCCTGCGAGTCCCTTGGTCTGCAAGGCGATCAAACCGGTCAGTCCTAGAGGAGATCAATCCTGACTGCTCTTTAGAAGGCCAGATCCTGAAGCTAAAACTCAAATACTTTAGCCACATAATGAGAAGGAAGGACTCACTGGAGAAGAGCCTAATGCTGGGAAAGATCGAGGGCAATAGAAGAAGGGGACGACAGAGAATGAGGTGGCTGGATGGAGTCACTGAAGCAGTAGGCGTGAGCTTAAATGGACTCCAGAAGATGGTAGAGGACAGGAAGGCTTGGAGGAATGTTGTCCATAGGGTCGCGATGGTTCGGACACGACTTCGCAACTAACAACAACAATCCAAAAGTTATCTTTTGTGGTTGTAGCCAAACAAATACAATTTTTGTTTCTCTGTTGTGGTCAAATCCTTGCTTATCTCACCAAATCACTTTGAAGATGCAACCTAATGTTATTAGCCATGCAAATAATACAGTGTACACTGGACTCCCTGCAAGGCATTGGCAGCTTGCTAGGCATTCCTGAGCAAGAGCAGAACCAGAGCTTATGTACATTTGGCCAGGATGTTTCAAAGACAAGACAAAGAAAAAGGCAGATGTAATGCAAATTGCAGCATGATGTTGGAATGTTTTAGAATAGCACAAACTCTCAATTGTTTTACATATTCTTGTAGATATTTAGGCAGCCTTCATGGACATTCAGAACATGTAGGAGTTACAGAGATCTCCCAGTCTACCTGCTTGCCTGCCAGGATGGGTAGACCAGAGCTCTGAGGTTCAGTGGAGTTGCAGTGACTCGAGTCCCTTTGGCTGGCCAGTCCTGGTTGGCCCAAACCAAAGTCCAATTGAGCAATGAAGTCTGCAGGGCTATCTCTCAGTTCAGTTTGTCTGTCCTGATCAGCGGAAACAGTCTCTGTGTTTGGAGGAGGCCCTTCTATGGCCATCCCCTTGTCACCATGAACAAGAGTTCATTCAGAGCGTTCAAGCTGTTCTGTTGGACCGCTGTCCTGTGTTTGTTCTTCTTGGGAGTCCTGAGCCAGTGACTGATCTGCTAGCCCCCAACGCAGCTGATCAATGTGCTGGCGAATGACTCGCCCATCTTCCAGGACCACCTCATAGGAGAGTGGTCCTGACACCTTAACAACCTTTGCTGCCACCCACAAAGCCCCTTGCCCATAATTCCTGGTCCAAACCCGGTCACCCACTTGTAAGCTTCTTGGTGGCTTTGGCCATGCAGTGTCTGAGGCAACTCTGTCGGGGTTCAGCCTGTCCAGTTTGGTGATCAAATGCCTGCCCCAATGAAGCTTGGCTGAGCTCTTGCCCATGGCGGTGCAGGGTGTTGTGTGCTGGCAGAGTAGAAAATTAGCCAGCCTGTGGTGCCAATCCCCTGTGGCAATTCATTTCAGTGATTCATTGTTGGTGCAGACCATGCATTCCACTTGACCGTTCGACGACAGGTGAAAGGGAGCCGACGTGGTGTATCTTATGAGATTGGCCCTGAGGAAGGCCTGGAATTCTGAAGCAGTGAACTGGGCCCCGTTGACAGAGACTAAGATGTCTGGAAGCCCATGTATTGCAAATAGTTTCTGCCACAACTGAACGGTCTTAGCAGTACTCGTAGTGGAAATTGGTACCACCTCTAACCATTTGGAGTGGCTGTCGACCACTATTAAAAACAGCTGTCCCTGAAAGGGCCTGGCAAAATCAATGTGGATTCTTTACCATGGTGTGTGTATGTGTGTGTGTCTTCCCATCGGTGGACAGGGGCCTGTGGCATCTCCAGTCTGGATTGTTGACATGTGTAGCAACCATGTACTTGGGCCTCGATAGCTATATCTAACCTTGGCCACCAAAGGTAGCTCCTTGCCAGTGCCTTTATCCAGACTATTCCCGGATGGCCTTCATGCAGTGACTAAAGAAACCTGGACCTTAATGAGCTGGGGACTATGACTCTACTACATGAAAGAATGCACGCTTTATGAGCTGAAAGTTCATCCTTTCTCATTAAAAAACTTTGAAATTCTAGCCCTGGATATTTGTCTACCCATCCTGTGTGACCTCAAGTTAGCACACAGCTAAGTGTTTTGTCAGCTGCTGTCTCAGCAGCTATGTCTCCAGCATGGAAAGGAGACTCTGTCAAGTACTGTATGGCTAAAATGCGTGCAGCTGGAGCCGGATCTGGCTCCAGATGTGGCAAGGGCAACCTGCTAAGGCCATCTGCATGGCCCATTTCTTTGCATGGTTTGTGAATCAGCCTGTAGCTATAGGCTGAAAGGAATATAGACCACCTCAGCATTCGAGGAGACAGAATCAGAGGTGTCTGCCTGTTTGTAGTGAACAACCCTAGAAGTGGCTTGTGGTCTGTGAAGACCATGAAATGGCAGCCATACAAATAGTCATGGAACTTTTTAACCCCAGCTACAATGGTCAAGGCCTTCTTGTCAATCTGTGCATAATTGCGCTCTGCAGAAGACAGGGTCCTTGAATAATAAGCGTTGGGAGACTGTTTCCCATCAGCAGATAAATGGCTCAACACAGCCCCAACCCCATATGAGGATGCATCACACCAGATGCAAACTGGCAGCTTTTCATTAAAATGAGTGAGCACCAAGTTCGAGGACAGCAGTAATTTGACTGCCTGGAAACTCCTTTCGTGGACATTGGTCCACTGCCATTGTGTGTTTTTGTCTAAGAGCTGGTGTAACAGCTCTGCCACTGCGGCCTTATGTGGGAGGAATGCATGGTAAAAATTAAGAATGCCCAAGAAGGCTTGAAGCTCCCCTTTGGACCTAGGGCTTGGTGCCTGCTGAATTGCTTTCAGCTTTGAATCCACCAGATGAATGCCATCGGCATCGATGTGGAATCCCAGAAACTCAGTTGACTGTACCCCAATCTTGCATTTCTCTTTTTTTAATTTAAGTCCTGCTGTGCGGAACCGCTGAAGGACAGCTCTAAGCCATTCAGCCATAACTTCTGTATACTCCCCGGCAACAAGCACATCATCAAAGTAGGGCAGACCCCCAGAATACCCTTGAGCGTACGCTCCATCACTCCCTGGAAAATCTCGGGCTACACTCACCCCAAACTGCAGTCGCTTGACTTTGAAGGCCCCCCAATGGGTCACAATCATTTGGGCGGCTGCCGTGGCCTCATCCACCAGCAGTTGTTGATAGGCCTGTGCTAAATCTAATTTAGCGAACACGTGGCCTCCCTGCAAAGATGCCAAAATATGGCTGACAACTGACACCGGGTACATGTGCTATTGAAGTGCCTGGTTAATGGTGCACTTATAGTCAGCACATATGCAGACTTCTCCATTGGTCTTAAGTGGCATTACTATGGGGGTCTCCCACACCCCACTATTTACGGGCTGCAATACCCCCTGACTGACCAGCTTATCCAGCTATGCATCAATTTTGGGCTTTAAAGCGAAAGTCACTCAACGAGGCTTGACCTGGATTGGCGTTACCAGGGGATCAAGCTTGAAGGCTATCGGAGGGCCCTTGTACTCTCCCAAGCTTGGACTGAAAACATCCACAAACTCTTGGCAGACAGAAGACAAGTCTGCCACCTGTGTTCAGTAAATCCCAATGCATCAAACCAATTGAGCCCTATGAGGCTTGTGCGTTGACCTTCCACCACAACAACATATAGTGGGCCTGTAAACCTCTTGAAAGTAACCAGAAACATGGCTTCACCCTTGACTGCCACTTGGGAGTTTTGGAAGTCTGTGAGCAACAGGTTAGAAGGCCAAGGTTTGGTCCCTCTGTTGCTGCGGTTGCATATGTGCCGGAAGGTTCCTATGGAGATGATGGACATGGCTGAGCCTGTGTCCAGTTCCATTTTGCATGGAACTCCCTGAAGCTTGACTTGCAGTTGAAGCTTCTGCTTAAGGGGATGGTATACACCAGTGCAGAACATGCTCCTTTGGCTGGAGCAGAACCCTACCCGCTGTTGCCCCAGGGCCCCAGTACCTCTCCTGAATGAGTCTTCCTGCTGACGATCCCTCTGGCGACCTTGGCAGATGGCAGTGATGTGGCCTGGTTTTCCACACACCTGGCACATTGCTGTTCGGAATCGGCATTCTGAGCATTGATGGCAGCCTCTGCAACCCATGCACCTAAGGAACGGAACTGCCTTGTCAGCTGGCCTCAGTCCCTTCTCCTGGTGCCTCTGTAGCTTGTCAACTTTGTAGTCTGAGTCAGTGTCTTCCATCCACTCGTCGTCCTCATGGTGGATGGCTTTGCTGCTTGGCGCACTTTTGGAGGGCCGCAGCACCTTAACGGCCCCTCCAGTGGCTTCGTCTGCCATGACCTCCTTCAAGGCTTCCTGTAGTAAGAGAGTCTCCTTAGCAAAAAGTTTTTGTTGGAGCTCTCGATTCCTGAGTCCACAGACTAAATGGTCTCTTAGTCTCTCCTCCAAATCAGTGAAATTGCATAGTTGAGACGCTTGATGAAGAGCAGCAATGAATTCTATAGCTGACTTGCTGGGCTGTTGCTCCTGCTGCTCAAAAGCGTGCCTCCATGCTATAACTGATAATTTTGGCTCAAAATGGTCTTGGAGCTTTTTCTTCAAGTCCGCATAAGTGATGGACTCCAGCAGTGCCGAGGCGACCAAGTTCTCAGCGATATCGAATGTGGCTGGGCTGCACACGCAGAGGAGTGTCGCGGCCTTCAACCCATCTTTGCCAATCTGATTTGCACAGAGGCAGTTTTCTATGTGGGAAATATAGGATGCCCATCTCTCTGGGTGTGTCATGTCAAATTCTTCTTGCTTTCCTACTTTCGCCATGGTGAGTTTCTTCTTTTGTTGCTTATTCCTCATGTTGCCTTGTGCTGCTGGCTTCTGTGTAGGCCCTACGATGGATTTTTAGGGCATGGTGGACTCCAGTGTGGCTTGCTAGGCAGACCGAGGGGGGTAATGTAGTTCCTGCCAGGCTCTGGAGCTGGCCTCGCTCCCTAGTGACTTCAGGCTCTTACAATGAAGCAGCACATCCCACCTTTGTTGCCAGTGTTAAATATTTGGTTCTTGAGGCATTGAGTGAGACAAAATGTTGAAACAGCAACAAGTTTATTCTAACTCAGAACATAACAGAAGCAAGCTAATAGCTGCTGCACAGCTATTTATACGGTTGGCCTCTAGGTGGCGACCAATAGGTTTAAAGTAGCAGTTTCCTGCCCCAAACCTAATTGTCAGCCTGGAGATAGCAAGTCTAGCTCAGCAAAAGCAACCATTACATAACACACAGAAGGTAGGTCAGACATTCAGCAAGCAATCAGACATTCAGCAAGTGAATTAAAACAGATAAGGCCAATACATTACAACTAACATTTAGAAATTCCCTTTTTAAAGGTTTGGCTCAGCAAAGGCCTTGAGATCTCTATATTTATACTGACATCAGATTCAAGTGGATGGCAGCACATCATGTTACCCACTGTCCCCATTTATTTCAGTTAACTGAAAGCACAATTTAATTAACATGAAGCATGCCAATTTGTTCAGCTTGATGTGCCAGGCACCTTAGCTCTTAAGATATTTTGTCTATGGCAGGTTTTGCTAAATTCTCCCCTAATAAGCATAACAATATTTCTGTTGATTCTCCTATGAGAAGGAATTAACTCATATGTTTCTGGATATGTTGCTCAGAAATGCCTATAAATTCATCTACTTTATGTCAAAAGAGATTGGTTAAGCACTGCAATAGCACTCTTAGCCATTAATGAACACTGGGGCAATTAGCAATTTAGTCATCTTTTTCTTCTTGATCATCAGCCGGTAGAATCTCAGCATTGGTTCAATAACACTATTGTAACTGTGAAGGAGTTTATATCCTGCCAGAGAAAGGTTCTCTCTCCTTTTCTAATCATAATTCCAAATCCCAAAAGCACAGACAGGTGCCCAGAGCCCTCTGAGACACTCCACAGCTTGCTTCAAGTGCAGAAAGGAGGGGCATAGTATAGATACTGAGTATAGATACAACCAACTAGCCAGAAAACAACCCAGGGGCCCACCAAAAAACCTTCCAAGTCACTGCTGCAAGCCTACAAGACAGCCCTAGAAGGAATGGAGGTCCTATAGTTCACCCCATCAGGTAGGGATAGCGAGAGAACTCCAATTGGCTCAGTGTGAGGCCTGGGAGAAAGCGACACTGATGATGACCCCCTGGTAAGTGGCCCATTCACCCCGGTGAAGTCCCTTGAACTGATAGTCCAATCCTTTGGATGAAAAGCCAGCCTAATGGCCCTACTGAACTCAGGGTACAGCAGGTACTTGATCAACCCGGCCCTGGTGGAGAAACTAGGGATGAGACTTAGACCAGGGCTTTTCAACCTTTTCACCCATTGTACCATTTTTAGGATAAGGCAATATCCAAGTATGACCAGTTGCCCAGCAAGGTGTCAAAAACTTCACCAAAAAAAGGGGAAAATATGATAAAGTACAGGTAGTCCTCGACTTACCACAATTCGCTCAGTGACTGTTCAAAGTTACAATGGCACTGAAAAGTGACTTATGACCATTTTTCACACTTATGACTGTTGCAGCATCCCCAGGGTCATGTGATTTACATTCGGATGCTTGGCAACTGATTCATACTTATGACATTCACAGTGTCCCAGGGTCATGTGATCAATGGCTGGGGGGGCATGGCCAGCTTGACATCACTCGCGTCAGGGACACTTGTGTGGGCCTGGGCAAGACTAGGGCAGATCTGAGGATCTCGGGCAGAGGGGGGTGGGTGGGACCGGGATGAGCGCCAGGGCATGGTCCACTGGAGGAGCCTCACTGAGCCTCAGGCCATGCAGGGGGCCCTGGACAGTGGCACAGACAGCCTGGAGCCCTGGGTAGCAGAGGTCAAGCGGACAGCCCAGCCCTTGAGCTCCCACAGCACCAGGACCCCACAGCCCTGTCTACCCTAGTCACACTTCCTTGAGGGGGTGCCCAGCTTCATTTACCTCCTCCTCATGGCTGCTTCTGTGCTCGCTCTCCTGGGCCAGGTTGCTCATGGTGGGTGCAGGAGGGCAAAGTGTGCGGGTCAGAGGGAGGCCCACTCCCTCTCCATGTGAGGAGACCTGGCTTTGTAACCAAAGCATCCTCAGCAATAGGATGGGAGACCACCAGGGGATGGCAAAATGGCAACAGGGCTGCTGGTGGCCAAATGCTAAGGCAGGACTTCCCTCAGACCTTCCCTCTCTCTGATTCCAATCTCCTCCCTCCCTCCCTCCTTTTCATTCCCATCTCCTTCCTTCTTTCCTTCTCTTTCTTTCTTCCTGTTTCCTTCCCCTTCTTCCTTCCTTCCCTTCCTCCCTCCCTCTGTGTCCAGGAAGGGATGAGGGGAGAGGGAGAAGTTGGCAGTGCTTCTCTTAAAGAGTAAGAGAGTTGGAAGTGACTTTTGAGATCTTTTGTCCAAGCCCCTGCTCAAGCAGGGGATGTATACCATTTCAGACAATGGAATAATCCCATCTCTACTTAAAAGCCTCCAGTGATGGAGCATCCACAACTTCTGAAGGCAAGCCTTTTCACTGGTTAGTTGTTTTCACAAGTCCTCAGTTCTAGGCTGGTTTTTGTTCTTGATTAGTTCCTATTTATTATTGCCTTCTGATACTTTGGAAAATAGGTTGACCCCTTCTTCTCTGTGGCAGCCATCAAATATTAGAACATTGCTATCATTTAATTTAATTTAATTTATTAATATTTCTATACCGCCCTTCTCCCTGAGGACTCAGGGCGGTGTACAGGGCAAGAATAAAACACAGAAATGTACAAAAATTAAAAGATAATTAAATACATGCCCGATTAAAATACAATTAATACATAGTAAAAACCCCAATAAAAATGATAAAAAAACCCCACCAATCCCCCCTCATGCCAGGCCGGCTTGCTTGAACAAGTGTGTTTTCAGATCGCGGCGAAAGGAGCGCAGATCGGGCGCCGTCCGGAGCTCAACCGGTAACTGGTTCCATAGCTCCGGGGCGCCCACAGAGAAGGATCTCCCCCTGGGGGCCACCAATCAACATTCTCTGATCGTTGAGGGCATCACTGGGGTGGTTTGGGGTAGAAAGAAAAAGCTGGGTATCATCAGCATACTGATGATACCCAACTCCAAAGCCACGAATGATCTCACCCAGCGGTTTCATATAGATGTTGAACAGGAGAGGCGAGAGGACCGACCCCTGAGGAACTCCACAAACGAGAGACCTCGCGGTCGACCTCTGCCCTCCTGTCAACACCGACTGCGAGCGTCCCTGGAGATAGGAGGAGAACCACTGTAAAACCGTGCCTCCCACTCCCAATCCCCTGAGACGCCGCAGCAGGATACCATGGTCGATGGTATCGAAAGCCGCTGAGAGGTCTAATAGGACTAGAACAGAGGAATGACCCCTGTCCCGAGCCCTCCAGAGATCATTCACCAGCGCGACCAATGCCGTCTCCGTGCTGTGCCCGGGCCTGAAACCCGATTGGTACAGGTCTAGATAATCCGCTTCATCCAGGACCAAAGGGAGCTGATGCGCCACCACACTCTCAACAACCTTCGCAAGAAAGCGAAGGTTGGAGACCGGACGAAAGTTGTTCAATACATCTGGGTCCAAGGCAGGCATCTTGAGGAGGGGCCTCACCACCGCCTCTTTCAAGACGGCAGGGAAGCTACCCTCACTCAAAGAAGCTGATATAACTGCCTGGAACCAGCTGCGTGTCCTCTCCCGGGCTGCATAAACCAGCCAGGAAGGGCACGGGTCCAATAAACATGTGGTGGAGCTCAGTCTCCCCATAATCCTGTCCACTTCCTCCGGAGTCACAGAATCAAACTCCTCCCAAGTGATATCGACAAGACCACCCGCGTCCTGATCGCCAGACTCTGCCCAGTCGGAGTCCAAGCCGGTCCGAATCCGAGTGATTTTGTCCGACAGATAATTGTTAAACTCCTCGGCACGACCCTGCAAGGGTTCCTCCCTCACCTCCTGATTAAGGAGGGAGCGAGTCACCCTAAACAGAGCGGCCGGGCGATTATCTGCGGACGCGATAAGGGTAGCGAAGTGATTGGACCTCGCCACCCTTATCGCAGCGAGATAAGACCTAATATGGGTTCTTAGTCGCAATCGGTCGGATTCGGATCGGCTGGACCTCCAACCGCTCTCTAGGCCCCGTCTCCGGCGCTTCATCTCCCGGAGCTCCGCGGAAAACCATGGAGCTCGACGGGATCTGTATCGGGTCAGGGGCCGCAAGGGTACAACTCGGTCAAGAGCCTCAGTGGCTGCCCTTTCCCAAGCTTCCACTAAGGCATCTGCCGAGCTGTGAGTGGGGGAGGCAGGTGGGGACCCCAGCGCTGCCTGGAATCTCGCGGAATCCATTAAGCGTCTGGGGCGGTACCATCTAGCTGGTTCCACACACCCACAGCGGGGGGTGGCAAAACGGAAGACCAGCCGCAGGAGATGATGATCGGTCCATGACAGGGGCATAATAATTGGAGAGCCCCCACCAAGATCATCTAACCACCGACCAGATAAGAAAACTAGGTCAAGGGTGTGGCCTCCCTCATGAGTCGGTCCTGAAATTACTTGCGTCAGGTCCATGGCCGTCATGGAAGCCATGAACTCCCGAGCCAACTCAGATGATCCTCCCAGAGATGGTAGATTGAAGTCCCCCAAAACTATAAGTTTCGGGAACTCAACCACCAACCCAGAGAGGACATCGAGAAGCTCAGGCAGGGCTGCTGCTGCGTGACTAGGCGAAAGGTACACCAGCAGCAAGCCCAACTGCGCACCAGGGCCGCATCTCAAGAAGAGAGACTCACACCCGACTATCTGCGGAACGGTGGCCTCCCGCGGAGCTAAGGTCTCCCTCATAACAACAGCCACTCCCCCACCCCTACCCTGAGCCCGAGGCCGGTGTAGCACCCGGAAACCTGGTGGGCAAAGATCTGCCAGAGGAATACCGCCCTCTGGGCCCAACCAAGTCTCCGTGATGCAAGCCAGGTCTGCCTGCTCACCCTCGACCAAGTCACGGACGAGAGGAGCTTTATTAACGACAGACCTGGCATTCAGGTACACCAGCCGGAGCTCAGGAGGCTGCACATCCTCACTCCCGGGACCTTGGGGTAGAACAAGAGGGTCGGAACGCCTCACCGCTTGCAAGTAGCGGAGAGGCCTTCCCTGAGATCGATACGGCCCTCTGTTCCTACACCTGCTGCCATTCCCTAACGTCGTGGGAATAGGCATTCCCACGACTTGCCCTGGAGCCCCGGGGGCGACCGACCCCCGCTCCTCCCCTCCGCGATCAATCCCGGCCCTGGCCTGAACAGTGGTTGCTGGACTGCCCCCCATATCCGAACAACCAAAAGAAATTCCCACCCCCCTCCCTAACCTCCTAAAAAATTTAACCAAAAAACTAACCAGGGGCCTCCTATTTGGCTTATATCGGAGGTCCCTACCCATGCCCAACCATCTCTCAGGGTCCCAACACTCGGGCCCTTCATCAAGAGGAGATGTAAACAATAAGGCGGGTCGCTCCCAGGATGGGGGGGCCCCCCTGAGAGCATATAAGGTCGTGCTAGAGCGTATAAGGTCGTGCTAGGGGTGTCACCACCCCTAGTCCTTTTCACTAAGCTAGACACAACCAATTCCCACAAACATTTGTCATATGTTTTAGCCTCCAGCCCCCTAATCTTCTATGTTTACCATCCATTTAGACCACATGGTTCCCCTGGTTTGGTTTATAGAACAGTGGCCACGAGCAGAGCCTTCTCAGAGACAGCACCCCAATTATAGAACTTTCTCCCAAGGAAAATATGAACAGTGCATCCCTCACCCGTTTAGAGGCAACTCCACACACCGTTCAGTCAGGCATATGTAGAACAACACCACATTTTATGGTCAAACAGCACTAAGTAAATTACTACTAATATTTTTCTTTCTTAAAATACACACTTTTAATATTGTTTTAAGCAGTGATGGTGATGCCTTACAATAGCTTTGAGAGTTTTTTGTAAACCACCCTGGATTTCTCAGAAACATTTAATTTCGAATTAGATGTTGATTTAATAAATTAGGCAGAAAAAACAAATGTTTAAATACATCTAAATCCCACAGACCTAGACGTAGGCACATATTGCAGAAAAAATAAGGCATTGCATTTCTAGCCAGCATAGCCACAGGATTATGGGAACTGTGGTCCATGACACCCAAAAGACATTAGTTTGGGTAAGGCTGGATTAAATTATAAAAGAGCAGATGAGAGGAAGTAGAAGCAAGAAACTTTCCACACCTCTGACAAAATAATTGGGAGGAGGGAGTTGACTCTTAACTTTCCATTCAATCCAAAGAGTTCTATGATTTTAGGGAGGGGAGGTGGCATGAATAGACCACAAAGCCAATCTGAGAGTTTTCTCTCTCACCTGCCTGCACACCACCTCCCTGGCACAGCACATGGCTCCAAGCAATCTCCCCAGAAGTCCTTTGCAGATAATTCCATATATTTCTTTTGGGCCTCTCACTTTTCTGAGAATCGTAATGCTTTTCATTTCCCTGCCAGCTCAATCTCTCTTTGTCTCTCTCTCCCTCACACAAAAACTCCCCCTGTGTTCTCCGACTTTTCACCCTTTTCCTCCAGCTGCACCTGAACAGAGTGGGAGCAAGTTAAAAAAAAGAGAAGGGCGGAAGAAAGGGGGAGGCTCCCCTTTTTTGTAACACCTTGGCTTCCTCCTCTTCCCCTTCTGGCTCGCTCTCGCTCTCTCTTTCACACACACACACAAACACACACACGGGATTCATCATTCCACAAGAAAGAAAATTCCCTAGCCAATTCCAATGCCTCAGAGCTCCACAACTTCAACCACTTCATGTCCTCACTGAGAAGGTGATTCAAGGACCCCCTGGCTGACCAAAAAGCCCATGAGAAGATCATAACAGTGAGGCAAGGCAGATGCCCGGTAGCCAAATATATGCAAGAATTCTGGGCCATCGCCAAGAAGCTGAACTGGCTGGAAGACATCCTCCTTAGCCTCTTCAAAGATGGCCTAAACTACAACCTGTATGATGCTTGCCTACCCTGAGGGGACCCACGCCAACTAGACAAATGGTACATCCTGGCGGAGGAAAGACAGATCAACCTACTGAAGAGGCACTGCTGAGGAAAACTGTGGGGCCGCTCACCTCCTGAACCATTGCACGAACCAGCAAAACCACCAACCATGGCCAAGAAGTCAACAGGCTATTTCAAATGTGGAAGAGAGGGGCATCATGCTGTAGAGTACCGTTCAACAGTCCCTCAATGCAACCCAAATTGATCACCAGCCAGAAAGTCAGGGAAGTCCCCAGCCAAGCCACGAGAACCCACCATGAGGGCAACAGAGGCTGTAGCATCCCCACCCTCTGCCAAGCATGGGCAGGGAACTCTGGCCTAAACCACAGGGGTGGTGGATTCCTCAGACAACAACTTGGAGGGTGAACCCCTGGTAAGTGGATCCATCATGCCCAGCCTCAATACAGTGACTATATTATCCCCCTACATGCCCGAAGCTGTCAAAGTGAAAGCCCTAATAGACTCTGGCTGCACCCACTGCCTCATTAGCCTGACGCTAGTGGGGAACTTTGGCGTCCTGGTGAGGAGGATGAAACAGCTGATCTCATTCGGCCAGTTAGATGGGTCCATAGCAGGGGGGGTGCCAGCTACCTTAACCACTTTACCAATCCACCTATCTCTGGGGGACCATGAGGAAGACATAACATTTGTAGTGACCCCAAGCATAGAATGCGCAGTGATCCTAGGGCTGGTGTGGCTAAAGAAATGGAACCCCTGGGTAGATTGGAGGATGGCAAAACTCAAATTTCTGAAAGGGGATCATGCAAACTCAACACCCCAAGGAACCCTACCAAGACCAGGAGTGGAGAAAGCATTGGTGGGAGAGGAAAAGGGGTTACCCAAAATACCAGAGGAATACCAAGACCTTGCTGAAGTTTTCAGTGAGGAATGGGTAGATGAGCTCCCTCCTCACTGCCCCATGGACTGTGCCATAGAAATCAAACCCAGGGCAAAACTCCTGAAGCCCAGATTGTACTCCATGAGCCCTAAAGAGAAGGAGGGGATGGAAAGATTCATAAATAAAAACCTAGAAAGGGGATTTATCAAACCTGCCAAGCCCAAAGTAGCCGGCCCAGTCCTCTTTAGAGAGAAGAAGGATGGCACTTTGTGCTTCTGCATGGATTACTGCACCCGGAATGCAATCAGTGAAAGTAACCTGTACCTCCTACCCCTCATGAAGGACATGTTATCCCACCTATCGAAAGGAATAATTTTTACCAAACTAGACCTAAGGGAAGCATACTACCATGTTAGGATTAAGGAAGGGGACAAATGGAAAACTGCATTTAATTGCCCAAAGGAATGCTACCAATTCAAAGTTTTGCTGTTTGGACTACAAGGGCCCCCACAGTATTTATGCAATTAATCAATGAGGTGCTAAGGGAGCACCTATTCAAGGGGGTCCTGGTTTATTTAGATGACATCCTGATCTTCACCAAAGAGGAGCATGTCAACCTAGAGTGGTTTTAAAGAAACTGCGAGCTGCCCACCTATATGCCAAACTATTGAAATGCGAATTCCATCAGGAAAAAATAGACTACCTGGGTTATCACATATCCCAACAGGGCATCAAAATGAACCTTGAGAACATGAAGGCAGTGTTAGAATGGGCACCACCTCGCACAAGGAAGCAATTACAAAGTTTCCTGGGTTTCACAAACTTTTACTGCCAGTTCATCCCTTCATTTGCCCAAATATTTTGACCCCAAACCACCCCAGTGATGCCCTCAACGTGATGTTCCGTTGCCTGGAGGGGGTTTGGGTCTGGATGGGGAGGAACAGACTTCAACTCAACCCCGACAAGACTGAGTGGCTTTGCATACCTGCATCCCGGGTTAATTCGGATATTCCATCTCTCTCTATGGGGGGTGAATTATTACCCCCCATAGATAGGGCTCACAACTTGGGAGTCCTCCTAGATTCACGGCTCACTCTGGAAGATCACATAGTGGCTGTGACTAGGGGGGCTTTCGCCCAGGTTCGCCTGGTGCGCCAGTTGCGGCCCTATCTAGGCCGGGATGACTTATGCACGGTCACTCATGTGCTCGTGACCTCTCGTCTGGACTACTGCAACGCTCTCTACATGGGGCTGCCCTTGAGGACCACCCGGAGGCTCCAACTGGTACAGAATGCAGCCGCGAGAGTTGTGTTGGGAGTCTTCCGATACTCCCATGTTACACCTCTGCTCCGTGAGCTGCATTGGTTGCCAGTTGTCTTCCGGGTGAGATTCAAGGTACTAGTAATGGTGTTTAAGGCCCTACATGGCAGGGGTCCGGAGTACCTTAGGGAACACCTGCTGCCGGCATCAACTTCCCTTCGCCCTGTGCGTTCCCACAGAGAGGGCCTCCTCAGGGTGCCACCGATCAGAGAATGTTGATTGGTGGCCCCCAGGGGGAGATCCTTCTCTGTGGGCGCCCCGGAGCTATGGAATCAGTTACCGGTTGAGCTCCAGATGGCGCCCGATCTTCGCTCCTTTCGCCGCGATCTAAAAACATTCTTATTCGAACAAGCCGGCCTGGCCTGATGGGGGATTGGTGGGGTTTTTTTATTGTTGTCATATTGGGGTTTTAATATTGTATTGACTGTTTTTAGTGAGCACATATTTAATCCTTTTTTAATTTTTGTAACCTTGTATTTTTATTCTTGCCCTGTTCACCGCCCTGAGTCCTTCGGGAGAAGGGCGGTATATAAATATTATTAAATAAATAAATAAATAAATAAATAAATAAAATAGCCCTGCCCCTCATGAACTTGTTAAAGATGAGGGGGGAAACCTCAGTGAAACCCAGCCAGCCACTGAAATGGACAATGGAATGCCAAGTGGTATTCAAAAGGCTAAAGAGATTCTTTTCCACCAAACCCATACTGAGTCACCCGGACATGGATAAACCTTTCATAATACAGGTGGAAGCAAGCAATGTGGCAGTGTGGGGCTGTACATTTTCAAGAAAATGATGAAGGGGGACTTCCGGGTGGCAAGGCTCCGTTGCCAGCAGCCATTTAGGCTGTCAGCCCCATCGTTCCGTAGAACCGCTGAAAACAGCGCCGATCAGCTGTTTTGAACGCTTGGAAGCCCGCCCCTCAGGAGAAGAGGAGGGGGTGAGCGCCCAGGCAGGGGTAGAGCTCTCCCAGACCGCCACAGTTGAAACTCTGGTGGTTGAAGGATTGAGCCCCCCCGAAGCCTGAGTTTGCTCCGGACCTCGGGACGACTCTGCTCCAGGGCTTTGGAGCAGAGCAGGATGCAGCAACAATCCCTGCCAGCGAGAGTGAACTTTGGATTACTTGGATGCAGGCAGAGCTGTACAGGAGATCATGTCAGAGCAAGTATATGATCTTTAACTCAGTGGATTTCATGGATATTTTTAAAAAGTGAAAGTGCACAACAGGATTGAGTGGGTGAAAATGGCTGCCAAGTCATCTAAAGTTCCTAGAAGCACGGGGGCTTCCCCGGTGCAGCAATCCTCATTACAGGCTTTAATGCCCCCTCCCCCTGCACCTGCACCTGCACCAGCTTTGACAGTAAAAGATTTGCAGGATGTTTTGCAAGAGGCTATGAAAAAGCAATCCCAACAATTAGTTAAACTTATGGATGAGAAGCTTACAGAACTTATGGATGAGAAGCTTACAGAAATGAGGGCAGACATCTTACTTGCATTTCAAGGCATGGCCGTTTGCATTGAACATTTGGACAAGAGAGTGGAAGAACTTAGTCAAAATAATATCAGATTAGATGCTAAAATGATGGATGCTGAAACTGTGATGGATAAGATTGATGACGATTTAACCATGGTGCAGTACCATGAGATGGAGTTTCCTGTGAGAACTAGGGGCTTAAAAGAGGATTCTAAGGAAAATTTGAAAAAAGTAGTTTCAGAAGCCCTGGAAGGCGTTTTGGGGCGTTCAGCAGAAGATATTATGGTGGATATAGACAAAATATTTCGTGCTAATTCATGGATTGCAAGACAAAGGAAATTACCTAGAGATGTGGTGGTTTATTTTACAAAGAGAGCAATTAGAAACGAGGTTATTCAAGCTTTTTATAATAGTAAATTTGCAATTGCAGAGCAAGAAGTTTTGATTTTAAAAGAGATCCTTCCAAAAATTTTAAGAAGAAGAAAGGAGTTTGCTTTTTTGGCAGAAGAATTAAGAAGACGGGGTATCCAGTTCAGATGGGAGATTCCAGTGGGTATGGTGGTGATGTATGCAGGCACGAGACATCATCTTCTTACAGTGTTACAGGCACGTGACTTCTACGCCAATGATTTAAAGGCAGTCCCTATACCACTTTTGGAATCTAAAAAGAAGAATGGTGAGGGAGAGCGTCAATCACAAAGTAAGAATGCACAAGGTGCTGAAGGAGTTATGCAGTTGAAAGGTGGAGAATCCCAGAAAGTTACAGGAGTGGATCAAATTTCAGTATCATCGGAGGAGGTTAGAGACCAAAGAATGACATGTGCTGCTGCTAGACGAATGAGACAAGAGCAAGAACAGCAGAGAGTTATGACGGCACCTCAAAAACTTACTTACAGTGAAGCAGTGGGAGGAGTGCAACCAAAGAGAGTGCAGGTGATTTTGGAAGAGGCACTCCAAAAGCTTCAGGTCGCAAAAGATGGTGACAAAGCTTCTAACCTGGAATGTTAATGGTCTAAATTCACCACATAAGAGAAAGAAAGTATTTCAATATCTAAAGCAATTTAAGAATGATGTTATTTGTCTACAAGAAACACATATTAGAGCTACGGATCAAAAGTATTTGTTAAACTTGAGGTTGGGTACACAGTTTATTGCTTCTGCGACTGATAAGAAAAAATGAAGTGGTTATGTTAAGAATACTTTGACAGAGACTTTAATTGAAGCAGATAAACAAGGAAGATATGTTATGATTGAACTATTAATAGAAGGCAAGAAAACGCTTTTGGTTGGATTATATGCTCCTAATCATCAACAAGGAGATTTTTTACAGTTTATTACATAGCAAGATCATCCAGTGGGATTATAAATCTTGTATTTTTATGAGAGATTGGAATGGTGTTTTGAATGTACAAATGGACAAGGGAGGTCTTTTTAAAAGCATCCCAAGTCATGCTGAACTGCCTAAATCTTTTTTTGAAATGAAGGATGACCTGGAACTGAGAGATGTTTGGAGAGAAAGGAATTTGCAAGAAAAAGACTTTACTTTTTTTCTGATAGGCATCAATCTTTTTCTAGGATTGACTTTGTATTAATTACTAATGATTTTTTTTCTAGGATTAAGAAGATCAAGATTTGTCCAAGAACTATATCTGATCATAGCCCAGTATGGTTAGAGATAGAAAAAGATGATAGAGATAGACGGTCTTGGCGTTTAAATGAAAATTTGTTTAGATACCAGGAAAATGTGGAAGAATGTAAAAAACAGATGAAGGAATTTTTTAAAATTAACATGCATAAAGGTACTTCTATTGAGATGGTTTGGGGTGCAAGTAAAGCTTATATGAGAGGTGTATTAATATATTTGAACAATAAACATAGACGTAAATTGGAATTTAGGAGGAAAGAATTAGAGGATGAAATTAAGGAAAAAGAAAAGGCTTTAATTCTGAATCCATCTGATGGGAAGATTAAAGAGGTAATTACTTTATTAAGGGGTCAGTTTGATAAGTTAATAGCACATCAAGTGGCAACTAACTTACGGTATGCTAGACATAATACTTTTTGTAATCCTAATAAACCAGGTAGATGCCTAGCTTATTTGTTAAGGAAGAAGCAAAGGGCTTCTAATATAGATAGAATAGAGTATAAGGGTAAAGTAGTGTACCAGCAGAGTCTTATTAAAAGGACTTTTGCTGATTTTTATTCTAAGTTGTATGCTACAGATAAGATTAGAGATGTAGATATAGATGACTATTTGATAAAAGCTAAGATTCCTGTTCTTACGCAAGAACAAAAAGAAGGGATGAATCAATTGATAACTGAGGAAGAAATTCTTTTAGCAATCAAACAATTAAAAGTGGGTAAAGCCCCGGGTACTGACGGTTTGACTGCCGTGTATTATAAAAATTTACAGTTAGAAATGGTGAAACCTTTAAGGGAATTGTTTAAGACAATTCAAATGGGAGGAGGGGTACCTCCATCTTGGAAGACTGCTTTTATTTCATTTATTCCAAAGGAAGATCAGGATGCTACTCAAGCTAAAAATTATAGGCCAATATCGCTTTTGAATACTGATTACAAGATATTTACAAAACTTTTAGCTAATAGATTAATGAGGGTATTACAACAAGTGATTCATGGTGATCAAACTGCATTTATAAGTGGTAGACAAATGAAGAATAATGTGAGACATATTGTAGATTTATTGGAATTTTTGGAAAGAAACAATCAGATCCCCGCAGCTTTGATCTTTTTGGATGCTGAAAAAGCCTTTGATCAATTGGATTGGCAATTTTTGATCAAAGTACTAGAGAAAATGGAATTTGGGGACAAATTTCTACAACCAATTAGGGCAATATATCAAAAGCAAACAGCCCATATAATAGTCAATAATAGTTTGACTGAACTATGTAATATTGAAAAGGGCACAAGGCAGGGGTGCCCGTTGTCACCTCTATTATTTGTTTTTACATTGGAAATATTACTGATTAAAATACGTGACTCGGGAAAAATTAGGGGAATTCAAATAAGAGATCAGGATTATAGATTGAGGGCGTTTGCAGATGATTTGGTTCTTACAGTAACTCAGCTGGATTATTCAGTTGTAGAATTGATGGAGATAATAATGCTATATGGGAAAGTTTCTGGATTTAAGATCAACATACAAAAAACTAAAATATTGTCTAAAAATATGACAGTATCACAAAAGGCTGTTTTTGAAGAGCTAACGGGATTTGAAATAGTTAAAAAGATTAAATATTTGGGGATATATTTGTCGGCCTCAAATGTGAAGTTATATAAAAATAATTATGAAATGTTATGGGGAAAAATACAAAAAGAATTAGATAGTTGGAAAAAATTACAATTATCCTTATTGGGAAGAATTGCAGCAGTGAAAATGAATGTTTTGCCAAAATTTCTATTTTTATTTCAAATGATACCTATACTCAAAAAGGACTTAAATCTGGAGGAATGGCAAAAAGGAATTAATAAATTTGTCTGGGTAGGGAAAAAGCCACGAGTTAAATTTAAGATAATGCAAGATACGTGTGAAAGAGGTGGTCTTAAAATGCCTAATTTTAAATTATATTATGAGGCTGATGCTTTGTCAGCGATAAGTGACTGGTTTAATTTAATGCAAGGGAGATTATTAAATCTTGAGGGTCATGATTTGTTATTTGGTCGGCATGCATATTTATTGTATGATAAGAAGGTGGATAATGTGTTTAAGATACATATTTTAAGGTATGCTCTGTTGCAGGTTTGGAAAAAGTATAGACATAAGTTAAATTATAAGATACCCAGTTGGGCAATACCTAAACATGCAATAGAAAATATAAATGTGGGATTTAAACATGATGTGACTACATATAAGGAAATTTTAAGTTTAGAGAGGAATGTATGGCAATTAAAGTCATATAAAATTTTAAAAGAAGAAAAAATTGTACAAACTTGGTTTCAGTATGGGCAATTACAGGCTAGATGGAAAGAGGACCAGAAAGTTGGTTTTTCGATGACTAATGATAATTTGGTAAAACAAATTAGAGATCAAGGTCAAGCACATATAAAAAGGATATATAATGCATTGATAGAAATTGATTCAGAAATGGAACTTGTCAAAGACTGTATGATAAAGTGGGCTCAGAATTTTCAAGAAGTTATAACAATGGATACTTGGGAAAAGATCTGGGTTAGAAATGTAAAATTTACACAAGCCCAAAATTTAAGAGAGAATTTTTATAAAATGTTTTATAGGTGGCACCTAGACCCTAAAAAATTAGCAAGTATGTATCCGAACTGCCAGCCCAAATGTTGGAGGTGTGGTTGTGAGGATGCAACGTATTTTCATATATGGTGGACTTGTAAAAAGGTTAAAGCTTTTTGGATTAAAATTTGGTGGAATATGCAAAAGATATTTAAGAAAAGGATAAAGTTTTCTCCGCAATTGTTTTTATTGGGTATTATTACAGATACTACTGTTATAGATGTTAAGTTGATGTTGAATTTAATTATGGCAGCGAGGCTTTTAGTAGCTCAATATTGGAAGAAGGAAGAACTGTCGACTATAGAAGAATGGACTTTAAAAGTTTCTAATTTGGCAGAAATGGCAAAGATTTCAGTGTATTTGAAAGACCAATCGCAACAGAGATACATTGTGGAATGGAGGAGATGGATTGAATATATTCAGAATAAATATGGGACTAAAAAGTTTCACTTAGCATTTGAATAAGTAGTGGATCTATATGATGTATAAGTAGTTAGTAGTTATTTTATTAATATTTTGACGATGGAGAGTTAAAGTGTGATAGAACTTAATGTTTTATTGTTGTTAGCATATTTTGGATTATGTTTGTTTGTATTTTTATACCCTGTATTCAGCTCTGGGAAGTCGGGGAGGGGGGAGGGTAGGGTAGGGAGGGTTTGGGGAGGGGGGAGGGGTAGGAGGGGGGCTTTTTTGTATTTAAAAATGTATTGTAAAACTTTTCAATAAAAAAATGAAAATGATGAAGGGGCACTGCAACCATGCATGTACACATCCAGGAAACTCACTGAGATGGAACAACGGTGGGCTGTGTGGAAACAGAAAGTGTACGCTGTGAGATGTCATTACTCGTGTGGCACCATTTCCTTGAAGGGAATAAAATCCCTTTTCAGGTCTGGATGGACCACAAAAACCTGGAAGTACTAAAAACACCCAGAAAGCTCACCCCTAAGGAAGCCTGCTGGTCCCAGCACTTTCACCAATTCTGTTTTACACTCAAACACTTGCTGAGGGGAAAGAACTACCTGGCAGATGCACTGTCTCACATGCTCCAATATAACAGCACATGAGCCATCGGTTCTAAACCACTCATACCTGAACCACAACTGGTAGCACCAGTAACCACCCTGGCTCAAACTAAAATAAAGCCACAGCTGGGTAACCAAACCGGAATCAAATTCCGGAAAACTTTAGAAACAGATGAATGTGCATGATCAAGGATGGACTGCCATGGGTGGGGGAGACGTTATATATACCAACCATCCAGAGGGTCACTTTCATGCAGCTGTGACATGATACAAATTCAGCAGGGCATTTTGGATTTGTAAAAACACTACATTTAATCAAAAGGCAATTTTGGTGGCCATCCATGAAAAAGGACATAGAAAGCTATTTGGCCAGCTACCCAACTTGAGCAGCTGCTAAGAGGTTGCAAGGGAAATTGCCTGGACTACTACAACCAGTGGCGAATACCTCAGCCCCCTGGAAAGAAATATCCATGGATTTCATAGTGGAGTTATCAGAAAGCAATGGAAACACTGTAATCTGGGTGGTTATGGACCTGTTTTCAAAACAAGTGCACTTTATCCCTTGCCAAAAGATCCCCACCGTGAAAACCTTAGAAAAACTATTCGTGCAGCACATCTACAGACTGCATGGGGCACCCCAATGCATCATATCAGATATGGGAATGCAATTCACATCAGAGTTTTGGAAAGAATTTTCATCCCTCTTAGCAACCAATCAGGTACTGTCATCAAGTCATCATCCTCAATGCAATGGATCGACGGAACGTTCAAACTCAGTACTTGAACAATACTTAAAGTGCTTTATTAATTTCCAGCAATCGAATTGGACAAACCTACTCCCTTTTGCAGAAGTGGCTTACAATAACGCAGTTCACTCCAGCACAGGCTACACTCCCTTTGAAGTAGTCACTGGCCAATGTTTCAACCCTATGCCAGAACTAACCCCAAATGAACTGGCAATCCCATCGCTTAAAGAATGGATATCCCAATTACAAAACACCTGGCCGGTGGTTAGTAAAGCCTTAGACAAAGCTAGACAAGCACACAAAACACAAGCAGATAAAAAAAAGAGTGGAACCCAAAACATTCACTGTAGAAGAAATGGTATATTTGTCTACAAAATACATAAAATCCCTATAAACCCAGTAACAGTAGAATTAGAACCACCCAAGAATTTCGGCCAAATACACCCAATTTTTCACTGCAGCTTAGTGAAACAAGAACAACAGTCACCCTTATGGCCCAAAATCCCCCACCACCACCTCCAATGATGGTTGAAGGAGAACAACACTTCAAGATAAAAGAAATCTTAGATTCTAGAAAGTATCATGGGGCAATCCAATACTAAATAGCATGGAAACACCTTCCTTCCTCAGAGAACGAATGGGTCTACATATGTCACATCAGAGCACCCAAACTGCTAAAGAGGTTTCATACAGAATATCTCAACAAATCAGACTAACCTCTATACCTGTTTTGTTTTCTCTACAGGTGGATCTCTCCTATTTTTAAGGGGGGCAGGATGTCAGAATCCATTCCTATTTCATTTCTATCTATCCCCTGTGACCCAAAATCAAATCTCACCTTTCCCTGGGTTCTGCCATACTCCCAAGGGGGAGGTGGGGATGTGCCCATAGGTTTATTGCCTCTGCTTCCTGTATTCACTACAATGTAACCTTTTGCTTTTTTAATTGCCTCTGTGTCCTCTATCTGCTACAATGTAACAATTTGCTTCCTGTGTTATCTCTCTGTCTGAACTTTATCTCCCTAAACTGTCAGCTAGAACAAAGGAGGAAATAAGGAATGTAACCTCAGTGCCTCATTTATTTCTACGCTGTTAGAGGAAGGCAGTGCTTTTTTTCTAAAAAAAAGGTGCTGGAACTCAGAGGTGCTGTCACTGGGAGCGATGCCGGTGTCTTGCTACGGCATCGCCGCCCGTCTTTTGCACCCCTGCCCCTGCGGCTCAGAGCCACATGCTGCAGGGATTCCCATCCCCACAACTGCCATGGGGATTCCCCTCCCTGCAGTTGCCATGCTGCAGCCCGTGCTGAGCCCCCACCTGGAACTGCTCCAAACCCCAGACCCAGAGCTGTGTTCCCTGTGGCAGTGGTCTCTGGCGCCAAACAGCCTCTTTCCAACCACATCCAGAAAAAATTGTAACAAACGTTGGAATTCTCAAGGCCATGTTTGATATTTCCCAGCAATCTGTTACTGAAAGGAAAATGCAATCCCTGCTGCATTACTGATCCCAGAGAAGCATTTGCATGTATGCAGGTATACTTAGGGTGCCATAGTTATGGATGAGAAATATTGGTTGCAAAGTTGGCATTTCTGGATGTAATACAGATATTTTGGACTTATTTTTGTTTCTTTTCATGTTTGATATTTTTAAAAAGGCATATGCTACTGACTACACTTATGCACATATGTGACATCTTTTGCTAGGATACATGACCACTGCTTGTCCAGAATGTGAAAAGTCAAAGATTGTGACTGAACAAAATTTTAATGTAGAGATAATACCACCAGAAATTATTTTAGCCTTTTTAATAAATGTTGTTATTGATGTTAAGCTTACCATGAAAAACATCATATATTGTTATGTATATACTAGGTTAATTATTTAAAGACTGAAGTGCAACATAACTAGATTCTAAATAATCTATTTTTCAAAATACACAACAGTCCAAAAAGTAAAAGTAAAGTCCAAATTAAGAATATTTCATTCTTAAGAATTGTGTAATTTAAAGTGGTTTAGTTGTAATAGATGGTTATAGGTTCAAAATAGTTTTCAAGAGTGTACAAAAGATACTATTTTTTTAGCATCAGCTAAATTAGACATATTACATTGAGAAAAATGTTTCTCATTTCTTTCCTGTTACCTTTATTGATTTCATTGCAGAGATGTTAACATAGGAAATAGATTATTTTGTTATCTAATTTTACCTTCCAAAAGACAGAAGCAGATGAAAAATGTGAGGTTCTTTCCTGTTGGCTTTTTTGAATTAGCTGTTTTAGATTCTAAAAGTTTAGTTCCTAAAGAAGTAACCTTGTAAATAATTTTAATGTCCTCCTCTAGTGCAGGGTAGGCAACCTTGGCTCTTTTATGACTCAAGGACTTCAACTCCCAGAATTCCTGAGCCAGCATGGCTCAGCTTGGAAACCTCTTTCCCCTCAGTGTGGCTGGCTCTGGGAGTTGAAGTCCACGAGTCATAAAAAAGGGCCAAGATTGCCCACTCCTAAAGCCAATAGAGGGAGCTTTTTTTGTTAAAAAAAAAAGGTGCTGGAACGCCGTTCTGAGCGTTCTATGAGAAAAAAAGCCCTGGAGGAAGGTGTGAAGAAGCTGCTGACCATCGCTGTGTGAACTGGAGATGGGCCGATGTTATTTCCCCTTTTCCCACAATGGACCTAACACCTGGGGATTGGCCATCCCATACTGGCTGGGCAGACTATTGGGTGGGGTCTTGCTTGGGGATACCTTAATCTTTCGTTCTGCGCAGGAAAGCTCAGATCCTGTCTATTATGTCTGCTATCAACTACTCTTAATAAAAGTTCTGCTTTCTTAAGATGTGGGATTGAAGTGGGTCCTGACATAATCCTTTATCTGATTTTGATCAAAGCACAAGCACACACATGTGTGCGCGCACACGCACACACACACACAATTTTGATGAAGTTCCTCTGGAATATAATTCCTTTATAGCCTGACATTTGAACCTCATTTGCCAGCTTGACACCAAGAATTGCTGTGCTTCATCTATTGGGGAATTTTTCCTATGCTCTTTCTTCAGTCTCCTCCATTCAATGTCAAACCATCCATCTGCATCCAACCTTCAACTGCATTGCTTGTCCTGTCTAATACTTACCAGGGCTTCGATGACCTTCCTGCTGGCTTAATCTGCTAGAAATTTCTTCTCACTTTTCAGTTTCTCCATAATGCATTAAACCATGTGTATGTTTGCATTTAACTTTTACCGTACACAATACTGCTTGTGTTGATGATTCATAGTTGCTTACAGTTGCTTGCAGTTGTGTCTGAATGCAGTCTAGATACATATGGTCCTCGACCATTCACTTAATGACTATTCAAAGAAATGAAGTTGTGTAAAAATTGACTTACAACCAGTCCTCACACTTATAACTGAAATTTGGGCACTTGGCCACCGGCATGTATTTACAACAGTTGCAGCTTCCCATGGTCATGTGATTCCCATTTGAAACCTTCCCAGGGAGTTTCCAACAACAAAGGTCAATGGGGGAAGCCAGATTTGCCTAACAACTGTGGCATAAAGGTCAAAAAATTGTATTTGATTCACTTAACAATTGCATCAATTAGCAATGGAGGTTCTGGTCATAAGTCAAGCACTACCTCTATACTACTTAGTTTGTGTGTGTGTGTGTGTTTGTGTGTGTAAGATTGCCTTAGTTTCTGAGCTTTGCTGCAAACTGGTTTGGTGAGACAAGTGTAAATTCATATTTGTGAGTTTCCTGTGAGTTTGACTCTTCCGTTCCCTTTAAAGAGTTTTTAAAATTCAAAGAAATCCCTGCTATTGAATGCAAATTACTATGAATGTTCCATGTAACTATATCATAGCCTTTGAAATAAATTGTATTTGAAACCAATACTATTAGGGGAATAAATATTTTTGCCAGAAATGCTTTAAAAATCTTACTTTTTAAAAAAAACACCGTTTGCTTTAAAGCATTGGTTGCTTAGGAAGAAAAAAAGTAGTTTCCAAAGTAGAAACCAGATGTGACTTTAAAAACCTATGTAAATTAGGATGCCAAATATTTTAGCCAGTCATTGGTTTAAATTATTGCAGTCATCTTGTAGCTTTTTTCTTGTTAATTTTCCAAATATAAATGAAGTTTGTAGTGAAAGCCATGAAAGAGGATTTCTTAATACCAGACTGATTAAAAGAGGAAGATATATACAATTACAGATTCAGTTTCTGTCTTCAAAAGCAATGTATGAATCAGTAAGGACCTCTAGTGGAGGAAACTTTTTTTCCTTTCTGCATTTTCTTTCTCTTCCATTTGTTTTTACCTTTGTGCTCTGCAGATGGCTTCTGTGCAATTTATTTATTCCCCCATTTTATACCAATTGGCTTGGCACCTTAAGATAAACTGCACTAAAATAAGAACCCACCTTTTTCCCCATGCAAAATGGTTATTCTCACCTAATGCTCCCTCAAGTCAGTAGTTCAAGAAGTACTCTGTGCGTGATTTAGCATCATTAACATACATAACAGGATCACACCAAAATAAAAAATGTGAGAAGCCATGTTTAATTTAATTAAAATGAAATGGTACTAGATGGATAGAACATCCCGTTCCCAGTTGTAACATTAAAAATGTGGAGTATGGTTATCCCAGTTCTTTTCTGCTGTCAGCTACTTGAACAACCATTGCTATGTTCTTCAGTGTTCAGTTGTCAACCCCAGTAGGTAGATCAGACTTGGAACTCCCAGCCCAACTATCAGCTGTGTCAACAACTGATGGAGCAACTGCATTCATCTCAACAGGAAACAGTGGGGCTGGATCTTGGACAATAGCAGACTCTGCAGCCACAGCACCTGCAGGGATACCCATCATGCCCCCCCCTGAAAGACTGGTGCCAGCAAGGAGAAGGAGCTGCAAGACTTTCCCCCCCCCCCCCCCGCCGCCCAGGGATAAAGTTCAATGGAGATTCTCAGCAATTGGGGATATTCCTGGCCCAGGTTTGGACCTACATGCAAGAATACGGTCCTGAAATAGCTACAGAAGGTGGCAAGGTGAGATGTGTCACCATGGCCCTGAAAGGGGCTGCAGCAAGGGGGATGGTCATCCTCCATAATGACGATGCCTCAGAACTGAGAAACTTCAGCTGCTTCAAACACTTTGAGGACCCCCTTGCCAACCACAAAGCCAGGGACTGCATCAAAACCATCAGTTAGGGCCGGAGGAGTGTGGCCGAATATACCCAGGAGTTCTGTGATCTGGTCTGTTGTGTCAACAATTGGCCACAAGACAACCTCATTGGCTGCTTCAAAGATGGGCTAATTGATGGGGCTACTCCCCTGACTCTCCATGACTTGTATGTCTTGACTGAAGAAGCAGAAATCAACCTCATTCGAAACAAGCATCGCCCAGGGAGGGGGTTGGCAAAAATCCTTCCCTGAGCAGAAGGAAACCCTGAAAGCACAAACAGGTGCCCAAAGCCCTTAGCAATGCTCCACAGCTTGCTTTGTGCAGAAAGGAGGGGCACTTGGCTGCTGAGTGTAGATACAACTGACTGGCCCAGAAAACAACCCCAGGGCCCACCAAAAAACCTGACAAGCCACTGCCTCAAGCCTGGAAGACAGCCATGGAAGAAGTGGAAGTCATAGAGTTCACCCCATTCCTCAGAGATGGTGAGAGAACTCCAACTGGCCCAGTGAGAGGACCAGGACAGAGCAAAACTGACTCCGATGATGACCCCCTGGTAAATGGCCCAATCATCCCAGTGACAGTCCCTATTGAACTGATAGTCCAATCCTTGGGATGAAATGCCAGCCTAATGGCCCTTCTGGATTTGGAATACACTAGGTACTTGGTCAACCCCACCCTGGTGGAGAAACTAGGGATGAGACTTAGACCATTCAAAGTGCAGGTGGTATTCTGCCAGTTAGACAGCTCTGTAGCAGAAGTGAGGTGTTCCCAGCAACATTTGTTACCAAGGTGATAGAAATGCAACTGAGGGAGCACATGGGGACTCTGACTTTTATTGTGGTCCTGGGCATGGAGAGACATTTGTTGCTGGGGCTAGTGTGGCTACAGAAATGGAACCCCTATGTGAACTGGAGGAGGGGACTGCTAAAAATCTGGCAGTCTGAAGAAGGAAATGAGGAAAAGGCTTAGGGATCCTAAAGCTGAGGCTGGAGGTGGGGGCTGCAATGCGAGAGCAGAAGAAGGCCAATCCCTGAATTCTGTCATAGTACCAGGACTTGCAGGACATGTTTAGCAAGAAGGGTTCAGATGAACTCCCACTCCACCATCCAATGGACTGCTCTATAGAGATCATGCCAGGGGCTAAACTACCCAAAACTAAATTATACTCAATGACTTCCAGAGTACTCTTGTTGTCTTTTATAGACAACCTGATGGCGGCGGGGGGGGGGTGTTCATCCAGCCAGCCTGTCCCAGGGTGGCCACCCTAGTACTGTTCTGTGAGAAAAAGGATGGTTCCCTGCACCTATGCATAGACTATAGAGGGCTGACTGCTGTGTATGTGGAAAACATCTACCCACTGTCCCTAATGGGAGACATGTAAGCCTATTTGGCCAAAGAGAAATTTTTTACTAAGTTGGACTTGCAAGAAGACTATTACCGAGTTTGAATCAAGGAGGGAGTAAATGGAAAATAGCTTTTAACTGCCCCTTAGGGTGTTTTCAATTCAGGCTTCTCCCCTTTGGACTACAAGGGCCCCCAATTGTCTTCATGCAGCTAATAAGTGAGGTGCTGCATGAGCACCTATATAAAGGTATGTTGGTCTACCTGGATGACATACTAATTTATACTGAGACTATGATGGAGCAAATAAAGCTGGTTAGAATGGTCCTTAAAAAACTTAGGGCTACTCAACTATATGATAAACTTTCAAAATGTGAGTTCCACCAGAATAAAATTGACTTCTTATCTTATCTTACACAAGGGGATAGAGGTGGACCCTGAGAAAGTTAGGGCAGTACTAGACTGGGCTCTACCTGCCACCAGAAAGCAACTGCAAAGCTTTTTCGGGTTCATGAACTTTTACCGCCAATTTATCCCATCATTCGCCCAGACCACCTTCCCCATAACTAAAAGGGTTTAGAAGACAAAAGGGGAGGGGTAATCCAAACCAAGCCAACCACTGAAGTGGATAATGGAATGCCAGGCAGCATTTGAAAAACTCAAATGCTTGTTTGCTGCCTAACCAGTGCTAAATCACCCAGACCCTAACACCCCATTTATTATTCAGATGGACGCTAGCAACTTCACCCGACGTACATTCTCGGAGGGGGAGAGCAAAAACAACTGACTGGCAAAACAACTGACTGTGTAGCCTTGCCTCCCCCCTCCGGAGCTTGGCGGCAACGGCAACAATGGCAGCAATTGACCAGGTCTAATACCTATTACCTAATCAATACCTAATTTTAATTAATATTGAGTCCCTTATTACTTTAACATCTTACTAACATCTTCCCCATTTGTAAATAATGGCTTACACAGACATGTCTATTAGCTACGAAGTCACTCTTTAATCAATGACTTGTCTCAATTACTCCATCACTGCCTTATTCGCCCTTAGGGGTTCCCCCTCCTCCTGGATGCGACCCGCCTCACTTACCAATCTACCTCTTGATGAAGGGCCCAATTGTTGGGACCCAGAGAGATGGCTGGGCAGGGATAGGGGCCTCGGTTATAAACCTAATAAGAGGTCCCTGGTTAATTTTCTAGCTAAATTTTTATGGGGTTAGGGAGAGGGGAGGGTTTAGAGTTTTGGTCAGATACCGGGAGGTGTCCACCAACCGCTACTCAGGCCAGGCCTGAGATTGATCATGCTGAGAGGGAGCTTAGACTAGCTACCCTCGGGGCCCCGAAGCGGAGTTTGGGATTACCTATTCCAACGACGGTAGGGAATGACAGTAGGTGTCCGAACAGAGGACAGCATCAACATCCGGGAGTGCGTCCCCGCTATCTTCAAGCGGTGATGCACTCCGACCCTCTGGTTTCAGCCCGTGGTACCGGGAGCGAAGATAATCAACCACCTGAGCTCAGGCTTGTATATCTTAATGCCAGATCCATAGTCAATAAAGCTCCTCTCATCCGAGATTTGGTTGAGAGTGAACATGCGGATCTGGCCTGCATTACGGAAACCTGGTTAGGACCTGAGGGTGGTGTCCCTTTGGTAGATCTTTGCCCACCAGGTTTCCGGGTGCTACACAGGCCTCGGGCTCAGGGAAGAGGTGGGGGAGTGGCAGTAGCGGTGAGGGAGAACCTGTATCCGCGAGAGGCCACTGTTGTCCAAATAGCCGGGTGTGAGTCTCTCCTCCTTAGATGTGGCCCTAAGGCTCAGTTGGGCTTGCTGCTAGTATACCTTTCACCTAGTCGCGTAGCAGCAGCCCTGCCCGAGCTTCTTGTCATCCTCTCGGGACTGGTGGTTGAGTTCCCCAAAATTATGATCTTGGGTGACTTCAACTTACCATCCCTGGGGAGATCATCTGAGTTGGCTCGGGAGTTCATGGCTTCCATGATGGCCATGGACCTGACGCAGATAATCCAGGGCCCAACTCATGTAGGAGGACACATGCTCGATTTGATTTTCCTATCTGGACAGTGGTTAGATGATCTGGGTGGGGGCTCTCCAATTGTTATGCCCCTGTCATGGACAGATCATCATCTCCTGCGGCTGACCTTCCGCTTTGCCACTCCCCGTCGTGGGGTTACTGAACCAATGAAATGGTACCGCCCTAGGCGGCTTATGGACCCTGGGCGGTTCCAAACAGCGCTTGGCCCCCCACCTGCCTCCTTTGCTCATAGCTCGGCCAGTGCCATGGTGGAAGCCTGGGAAAAGGCAGCCACAGAAGCACTCGACCGAGTTGTACCCATGCGGCCCCTGACCCGTTGCAGATCCCAGTGGGCTCCATGGTTTTCTACGGAGCTCCGGGAGATGAAACGGCAGAGACGAGGCCTAGAGAGCTGTTGGAGATCCAGCCGATCCGAATCCGACCAATCGCGATTAAGGTCCTTTACGAGGTCTTATCTCGCGGCGCTAAGGAGGGCAAGGTCTAATTACTTTGCTGCCCTTATCGCAGCTGCAGATAATCACCCGACCGCCCTGTTTAAGGTGACCCGCTACCTCCTTAATCTAGAGGTGAAGGAGGATCCCTTGCAGGGTCGTGCTGAGGAATTTAGCCAACATCTGCTGGACAAAATCGCTCGGATCCGGACCAGTCTGGATTCCAACTGGGCAGAGTCTGACGATGAGAACATGGACAGTCTTGTTGATGTTATCTGGGAAGAGTTCGATCCTGTGACTCTGGACGAGGTAGAAAGGATCATGAGGAAGCTAAGCTCCACTACATCCTTATTGGACCCATGCCCCTCCTGGCTGGTTTATTCGGCTCGGGATGGGACACGAGGCTGGATCCATGCAGTGGTAACTGCTTCATTGAAAGAGGGCAGTTTCCCCGCAGCCTTGAAAGAAGCGGTGGTGAGACCCCTCCTCAAAAAGCCTTCCCTGGACCCAGCTGTTTTAAACAACTTTCGCCCGGTCTCCAACCTTCGCTTTCTTGTGAAGGTTGTTGAGAGCGTAGTGGCACATCAGCTTCCTCTGTTCCTAGAAGATACTGATTATCTAGACCCGTACCAATCGGGTTTCAGGCCCGGACACAGCACGGAGATGGCATTGGTCGCTCTGATGAATGATCTCTGGCGGGCTCGGGACAGGGGTCATTCCTTTGTCCTGGTCCTATTAGACCTCTCTGCGGCTTTTGATACCATCGACCATGGTATCTTACTTTGGCGTCTCAGGAGATAGGGAGTGGGAGGCACTGTTCTTCAGTGGTTCTCCTCCTACCTTCTGGAATGTTCACAGTGGGTGTTAGCGGGTGACCAGAGATCGACCCCGAGGCCTCTCATTTATGGAGTTCCTCAGGGGTCAGTCCTCTCACCTCTCCTGTTTAACATCTATATGAAGCCGCTAGGTGAGATCATCCGTGGTTTTGGAGTGGGTTATCATCATTATGCTGATGACACCCAGCTTTTCATCTCGACCCCAAACCACATCAGTGATGCCCTTGACGTGATGTCCCGTTGCCTGGAAGCGGTCCGGGAATGGATGGGGAGGAACAGGCTTCAACTCAACCCGGACAAGACTGAATGGCTGTACATACCGGCATGTCAGGATATTCAGAGTATTCCATCCCTTAATATTGGGGGCGAGTTACTGCCCCCCGTAGATAGGGCTCGCAACCTGGGTGTCCTCCTAGATTCACAGCTCTCCTTAGAAGATCACATAGGAGCTGTGACTAGGGGGGCTTTCACTCAGGTTCGTCTGGTGCGCCAGCTATGACCCTATCTGGACCTGGATGCCTTACGTACAGTCACCCATGCACTTGTGACCTCTCGTCTTGACTACTGCAACACTCTTTACATGGGGCTGCCCTTGAGAATCACTCGGAAGCTTCAGCTGGTACAGAGTGCAGCTGCACGGACGCTTTTGGGGGCTTCCCGATACTCCCATATTACACCTCTGCTTCGTGAGCTGCACTGGCTTCCAGTTGCCTTCCGGGTGAAATTCAAGGTGCTAGTGATGACATACAAAGCCCTACATGGCATGGGTCCAGAATACCTACGGGAGCACCTACTGCCAGCGTCAACACCCCTCCATCCTGTGCGCTCCCACAGAGAGGGCCTCCTCAGGGTGCCACCGGTCAGAGAATGCCGGCTGGTGACCCCCAGGGGGAGAGCATTCTCGGTGGGTGCGCCAATCCTCTGGAACCGCTTACCAGCCGAAATCCGGATGGCCCCCGACCTTCGCACCTTTCGGCGAGATTTAAAAACCTATCTATTCCAGCAAGCCAGCCTGGCCTGATAGATTTGGGGTTTTATTTGTAGATCTGGGGTTTTATTTGTTTTATTGTTGGTTTATTGTATACTTACTTTGCTCTGTACACCGCCCTGAGTCCTCCGGGAGAAGGGCGGTATATAAAACGAATAAATAAATAAATAATAAATAACTATGGCAGTGGGAACAGCCATGATGCGCTTCAACTGTGTGCATATACCTCCAGGAAATTAACACTGAGGATCAATGACTGGTTTGGGAAAAGGAGATTTATGTGGTGTACTGGGCACTCTTTTTTTAAAAAAAGGATTTTATTGGATTTTATAGGATTAGGAATAAAATAGTGTTGAGGTTGGGGTTGGGGTTTAGGGTGGGGTTGGGATCAAGGTTAGGATTAGGACAGGGTTGGGGTCAACATTGGGGTTATACCTCAGTAACATTTTCAATATTTAGCAAACAGAATATTGTCTGGGTACATATGTTTAGCTAACAATAATTAATATAGTAATAGATAACAGTAGTAAGTATGATTAGTTATCATAGACAGTATTAATTAATCAATGTATAACATTCTTCTTACTAGTATGTATTCAAAATAACATATCACATTCCTTTCTCCCTAGTTCGTTTTCCTAACCATTGATAAAAATTATCCCATGTTCTAAAGTAAACTGAATCTTCTTTCTCTTTAATCTCTAAAGTCAATCTATCCATTTCTGAACATTCTAAAATTTTCTTGATTAGTACCTCTTCAGTTGGTAAGTTTTCATTTTTCCAATATTAGGCAAATACAATTCTCGCTGCTGTTAATACTTGTAAAATTAAATATTCACTCTCCTTCTCATAGTTAGCTCCTAATATTCCTAACAAAAACAGTTCTGGTTTGAATTCTATCTGTTTTTTAGTCATCTTTTCCAACTATTTATGTATCTTAACCCAAAACGTTTTTGCTTTAGGGCATGTCCACCAGATATGATAATAAGTACCTGGCCTTTGTTTACATTTTCAACAATTACTTGAAGTATTTTTAAACATTTTCGCTAATCTTACTGGTGTCATATGCCATCTATAAAATATTTTGTACAAGTTTTCCTTATATGGCACTGCTTTAGTTAATTTAATATTTCTATCCCATAGTTTTTGCCAGTCTTCCAAATCTATAGAATATCCAAAGTTCTTTGCCCATGTTATCATTGTTTTTTTACTTGTTCTTCTTCCATCTTTAAATTTAGCAGAAATTTATAAAGTTTCTTAATCAACTTTTCATCTGTTTTTAACAATGTTCGATCAAATTCTGTCTTTTCTTATAGAATCCCATTGTTTTCTTTGTCATATCTTGTTAGAATTTGCAAATATGGCCACCATGCTAGATCAATATTTTGTCATTGTAAATCTTGTCTTTCAGTTTTCCTTCATTATCTAAGATATCTTTATAAGTCACGATTTTGTCATAGTTAATTAAATTTGAGTAAGCAAAAGCTTCCATTGTTGAAAACCATTCAGGTAACTTAATATAAATTTTCTCTTTTATTCTTTCCCATTCTAAAAGAAGTGCATTCCTTATAAAATGGTTTTGAAAATACCACAGAAAATACCGTACCACAGAAAGGCATGCCAACCAATCTGTAGGTCATGTCCCTCAAGGTACAATAGTCTTTTATTTCTAAGCTTTATCCATTCCTTAAGCCACATGTTAAAATATCTGCTTGATAATATAGTCTCCAGTACGGGAGTCCAAATCCTCCACTATCTCTGGCTTCTTGTAACATTTTCACTTTAATTGATGCTTTTTTTCACTTGCCAGATAAATCTCAATATTGTTGCATTCAAGTCATCAAAAAAAAACAAACCTTTTCCCAATTTTACAGGAATCGTTTGGAATAAGAAGAGTATTTTCGGTAAGATATTCATTTTCACTGTAGCTATTCTTCCTAACATTGACAGTTGGAGTTTTTTCCTATTTTCCAAATCTGGCTTTATTTGTTTTAACAATCTTTCATAGTTATCTTCTTTTGGTGTTGTACATCTTGCTGTTAAATAGATCCCCAAGTACTTAACTTTTTTAACTATTTGCAGATTTGTCTTTTTTGTAAGTTGACTTTTCTGTTTATCTGTTAAGTTCTTTGTCAATATTTTATTCTTTCCTCAATTTATTTTCAGACCTGCCACTTCTCCAAAGCTTTCTATTTTCTCCAACAATTTAGTGCTTGTTTCAAGTGGCTCCTTCAATATAAAAACCAAGTTGTCTGCAAAGGCTTGTAATTTATATTTTTCATTTTTTATCTCCAATCCTTTAATTTCTGTATCTTGTCTAATATTTCTACTCAATACTTCCAACGTTAATATAAATAGCAATGGGAATAATGGACATTCCATGTCTTGTACCTTTTTTAATGTTAAAATTTTCTGTGTAGTCTCCATTTAGAATTATTCTAGCAGTTTGTTTATGGTAAATTGTTTGGATAGCATTTATGAAGTTTTTCCCAAAATCCATTTCCACCAACTGCTGGAACATAAATTGCCAATTTAAATTATCAAATGCTTTTTGTGCATCAAGGAATATTAGTGTATCTGTTTCCCTGGATGGATTCCATAGTATTCTAGCACATCAAGTATCATTCTTAAGTTATTTTTTATCTGTCTTTTAGGTAAAAATAGCGATATTGGTCTATAATTTTTTATTTGTGTGAGATCGGTGACTTCTTTAGGTATTAAAGTAATGTTAGCTTCAGCCCATGACTTTGGTATTTTAGCCTCCAAAAGGATTTCATTATACAGTTCTTTCAAAGTCAGACTTAATACATCTTGTAATGATGTATAAAATTCTATGGGAAGTCCATCTGGACCTGGAGTATTATCTCTTTTTTGCCTTTTTATAGCTTCTATGATCTCCATCATTGAAATTTTTCCATTTAATATATTTCGAATATTCTCCGGAATTTTTGGCAAGTCTGCTTTTTTTAAGTACAGCTGTATTTTTTCTTTAGAAATTTCCTCTGCCTTGTAGAGCATCTCATAATAATCTTTGATGATTTTTTTCATTGCATGATTTTGGAACTGTAATTCTCCTTTTGAATCTTGCAGCTTATTTATCATTCTTTTTTCTTTCTCTTTTTTCAATCTATATGCTAACCACCCCCCTGGCTTATTAGCATTTTCAAAGAAATTCTGTTTGGCCCATTTAATCTGTTGAGCCATTATTTCCATCTCAGCCAGGTTTAGTTTATGCTTTATTATCTCCATTTGTTTCCTAAGAACTTTCTTTTGTGTATCTATTTGTAATTCTAATTCGAACTTTTTAAGTTCTTCTTTCAGCTTTAACTGTAGTTGTTTCTTTTCTTTATTCTTTTTAAGTTATAGCCAACCCTCTAAAATATGCTTTGGCCATGTCCCATACATTTTGAAGTGATGTTTCTTCCTTCTTGTTTATTTTAAAGAAAAATTCCGCTTCCTTTGTCGCTAGTTGCAGGAATTCTTTTTCTTTCAATATAGATTTATTCAGGGACCATCTTGATTTGTTCTTAATTCCTTTCCAAGTCATTTTTATTGGGTTATGGTCTGCCCAGACATTAGTTTCTATCTGCACATCTTGTGTTATCATTTCAAGTCCAAAGATGTCCATATCATATTGATTCTAGACCATGATTTATGTCTATTTGAATAAAATGTATACTGTAGTTTTTCTGGTTTTTTCTCTCTCCATATGTCTTGGATACAGAATTCTTCTATCATTTTTGAAAATGCCTCAGGTAGTATATTTCCTCCTTTTCTCTCTTGCTTAGAGCTTTTGTAATCCAAAGTTGCATCTGCTATTGCATTAAAATCTCCCATTATACAAAGATTTTAGTAATTTAAGTCCAGTATTTTCTTATATAAAGGTAAAGGTAAGTCGTTTCCAACTCTAGGGGCTGGTGCTCATCTCTGTTTCAAAGCTGAAGAGCCAGCGCTTGTCCGAGGACATCTCCATGGTCATGTGGCCGGCATGACTAGACGCCAAAGGCACACAGAACACTGTTACCTTCCCACCATAGTGGTCCCTATTTTTCTACTTGCATTTTTACATGCTTTCGAACTGCTAGGTTGGCAGAAGCTGGGACGAGTAACAGGCACTCACTCTGCTATGCGGCACTCAGGATTCGACCCGCCAAACTGCCGACCTTCTGATCAACAAGCTCAGCATCCTAACCCACTGAGCCACCGTGTCCCTTCTATTTTCTTATATAGTTTATGATAAAATTGCTCTTGTTTATTATTAGGTGCATATATTGCTACCACCAATATCTGTTTTTGATCCATCATAATCTCCACCATTAGTATTCTCCCCTCTTCATCTGCATAAATTTGTTTAGGGTTCATCTTTTCTTTAATATAAAGGGCTATTCCTCTTTTCTTTTGAGATACAAGTGCGAAATAGAGTTTGCCAATTTTCAGTTGTTCTAAGATTTTGAAATGTTGTCTCTTAATGTGTGTCTCTTGAAGGCAAATTATGTCCATTTTTAGTTTTTGTAATCATGTAAAAGTTTTTCTTCTTTTTGAAGGAGACTGTAGTCCATTTATATTTATTGATAAGATCCCAGTCTCCTCCATCTCTTTCAATTATATCTAGGTCTCAGTCTTCAACTTGATCTTATCTGTCTCTGATCTCTTGGTCTTGCTCCTTCTTCTGAGTACGTATTTTTGACTTCTTCCTCCTCTATTTGTTTAGGTGCTCCTTCAACTGCAGTTTCTTCTTGTTTTTTGGATTCAGGATAGCCTCTTTCCAGAAATGCTCTGTGATTGTCGAAGAACTCTGATGTTTTAAGTGGTGTGTCCAATTTGTATCTTTTTGTGTCCCAATAGATTAAGATCCCTTCTGGGATCAACCATCTAAAATTCACTCCTTTTTCAGCCCATTTCCTGGTTAGGAACTGGTATTCTCTTCGAGCCTCTCTTATCCTTCTAGGGATTTGTTTGAGAACCACAATTTCTTTTTCTTTATATTTTAATGGTACATCTCTTACTTTTCTCAGAATCTCATCTCTTATGAATCTTTTAAGAAATCTAACGTGTACTTCCTTGGGCACTTTATTTCTTCTAGCATAATTTGAATTGACTCTATAGATCTAATCCAATTCTCTTTCCATTTGTGCTTTCCCAAATCCTAAAACGTCTGCCAATAACTCAGTTATCAAATCTAAAAGATCCTCTTCTTTATCTTCTATTATATTTTGGAAACTTAGAAAATATGATGCCTTTTTCATTTCTATCACTGCTAATGAGATCCCAGTCCTAGTTCTCCATTTATTTGCATCAATTTTTCATTTTCATCTTTTAAGGCTTCTAGTTTCTGGTCAACTTCAACTGATTTATCTTCCATTTTTTAAATTCTTTGCTGATTATCTATAATCATCTGTTTAAAATTTTCAATTTGGGAATCCTATTGTTAATTTTTTTATTCATTTTATCAAGGTCATTTTTCAACTCTTCATGATTTTTCATCGAAGTTGCTGACTGAGCTGCAATTGCTTGCAAAATTGCTTGAGTATCTTTCTGGAGGGTATCCATCTTTTCTTGCTGAAGCATTGTCATAATTCATCTCTGGTATACCGGACTTGCAGAGGTTGAGGCAGGAGCAGAGGATCCTTTCCCCCCAGTTTGGATAGATTTGAAATGCTCATCTTTGTGTTTACTTCATATATTGTAATCCACCAGGTAGCCAAATGGCCAGATTTTATAATCCAATAGGCTCCTATTAGTTAGCAGAGGCAATCCAAAAAAGTAGTTGCAAATAGAAAAAAAGGAAGAGAAATAAAAAATAAAAATAGCAGCAGGGCAAAAAGAAGGGAAAAAAGAGGGGGGAAATGCTCCAAAAGTAAAAGGAAAAAAGAAAAAAAGAAAAAAAGGGACAAATGTGTCAAAATTATAATCCACTAAATTCTGTTCTAAGGAATTTCTTAATTTTCAATTCTTATAAAGCAGCTTGTTATAGTTCCAAAAACACACTGTATTTGTAATCCAGGGAGGTCAGATGGCTCAAAATACTATTTTATTTACAGTTATAGTCTATCTTGTAAAGCCAGGTAAAACAAAAAGACAAAATTTTCCAGGACTTTCAGATAAGCAATGTCTGGGCAAACAGCCAAAATTTTAATGTTAGTAAGCTCCAGTCAAGGAAAGCTGGACATAGTTCTTAATTTGACCACAAGGCGGCACTAGAGGTCCATTCCCAGCACATTAAAAAAAAGAAAAAATAATCAAAAGTAAAAGTTTAAGAGATTTAAAAAGTAAAAATTGTAGTGGCTTCCAAACAAAAAGCAACCACAAAAAATCTCTATAAGAGTAGGAGCTTCCCAAATTGTCTTATGCCTCAGATAGCTTTAGAATATAGAAAGTTTTTAATTTGCTGAAGAGCTTAAACTGCCGCTTAAATTCAGGAGGGGGGTAAGAAGAAAAAAAATCACCCCTCCCTAAAAGTAAAGGCTTTGCTCTCAAGCTGTAAAAGAGCTATTTGCCAAACTGGTATCCACTTCTAGTGAAAAAGGAGAAAGTATTCTCACCCAGATCAGCTGTTTGCTGCCGCTTTAAGATTCTTGATCTCCAATGAACAGCTGGTAATGGTGGACCGCATAAATGCATTCAGCCTTTTCTCCTGCCATTTCCGAGGTCTCCTTTGGACCCTACAAATAAGCTACTGTTGACCCATGGTCTTCAAAGCTTCACCCCTTGGTAGCCACCTCTCTGGGGTGACTTTCAATCCAATTGGACCCACCGGCAGGCAAAAATTGGACCTGGGGATAGGAGAATCATTCCCCCAGGTCTATCCTTCAGTGACACTGGGCATTCTTAATGTGAAGGCATTTCCTGGAAGGGAGCAAGACCCCTTTTGAGGTGTGGACTGACCATAAAAATTTAAAAGCCCTGAAAAGTATATATATATATATATATCTATAAAGTGACTAAACTTGCCTGAACAGCTTACCTGTGGAATGTGGGGGAATGGCTTGAAGGACGCGTGGAGGGTGGAGGGCGGTATGGAGCAGCATGAGCTGTTTTGCAGAAGATATTGCAAAGGGGGAGGAGGGATTATAAAGGGTTGTGGGCGAATGCTGGTTTATGATCTGGGGGCGAGATTCTGCCTCCTGGTGGTTATGTAAGCACTGGGAGCAATTCACTCCCAGCGCTGGCTTTGCTTTTGTGCTTTTGATCTGAATAAATCCTTTTGTTTGTCACAAGTTCCTGTTTGGAGACTCCTGTTTGCATCCTATGAAGGACATGACTTGACAGTAAGCCAGCACTCCCTTTCTCCTTGTTCACCTTGCCCTATCCTATAGTACTGTTTAGGTCTGGCTGAGGGAACACAAGGGGCTGCCCTGGTGGCTGAGGAAGGAGAGCCAGCTGGAGCTGCAGCACCAATACCAGTGACAGACCCAGGGGATGCTCAGCCAACAGTTAGGCCTAAGGTGTGGGACCTACGGCCGGTAACCATGGTGGGTGAGCCTCAGAAGACAGGGGACCCTGGTCCTGGAGGGGAATGGTGGTTTAGCCCCGCCCTTGGCTGCTCGGACCCTGGTCAAGGGCAAACACCAAGTGATGGAGGACCTTTAACAGAATGGAGGGAAAGGCATCTTACTGACGATGATGAGGAGGAATGGAGTTACTCCACAGCACTGGACAGACAAACCATGGATATTCTCCGAGACAGGTTTGGTGAGATAGGGTACTGGGAGCCCCTGTCTTGGTTGGGCCCAGAGGCTGGACATGATACAACACCATGGTCTCACAATGAGACTCAGCCTGTTCACTCAGGGGTGCCCCGTTTCCTGCTGGCTAGTCCATGGTTCGGGTTCCTTCAAGCCTTGGCATGTCCCAGGTGGGAGGTCCTGCTATGCAGCTCCTGACAGTGACATCATGGTCTGGTCAGGATGCCAGGCCATTGATGGACAGAGTGCCTACCAGGCAGATAGCAAGGTCATCCTGTGCTTTGGACTGGCAGGCAGCGAGCTTCCAATGTTATGACAACACTATATGAGGGACAGGGCCGCATACGGGACCGTGGGGTTCGGGGTTGGTGTGGGGTCCGCCACCAATATCGATGTCATTCGATGGACATCCCGATCACCTGGCAATGTTTCTCAGCCATGCCATTAGCCATCTGGACAGATATGCCCCAGCCTACCTGTCTCAGTGGGCAATGGTGGTGGCAGTAACAGCTAGTCTGCAGGGTGAGCGGATCTTTATAGCGACCACACCAGGGAGCTGGCCAACACCGGTCTCTTTCTGGAGGCATTATGGGCAAGGTTCATTTACTTGGATGATATCCTCATCTACACCACCAACATGGAGGAACATGTCACTTTGATGAGACAAGTGCTGAGGAAGTTGTTGCAGGCCCAGTTATATGTGAAATTGCCTAAATGTGAGTTCAATAGGACTCAGTTGGACTACTCGAGATACAGGATATCTGGGGCAGGGGTGGCATTTCACTAAGGCATTTGATACAGTAGACCACAACCTACTCCTTGGTAAGCTAGAAAAAGGTGGAATAGACAACATCATCACCAGATGGATCTGTAGCTGGCTGAGAAACCGTACTCAATGAGTAGTCCACAATGGCACTACATCCACATGGAGAGAAGTAAGACCTCGGGTTATGAATGTAATTGGCAGGGGGTATCATGTCAGATCCACCAGCTTTGGCTTGGCGCCTTGCTGGCATTCTGCCATCAATCAGGGAAGAGGGGGGAACAAATGGGCAATAAAGCAATGGGAAATTGGGAGGGGAAAATTTACAGCTGAGGAAGAAAAGAGTGCTTTGGAATCTGGTTCATATTGGCACACTGGTATGTTCAAGACCATTTACCCTGACAGTGGAAATTCCCCAGCTGAAACATTTCAGTGTTTCCCAAAACATCTCAGTGGTGTCAGATTAGCTACACATGGACAGACCATGGGGGGAGGGCTAAGGGGAACTAAGGGGTTAGTTCTGTATTGGTGTGTGGCAACTTTAGATTCCACTTGATGTTATAGCATCCAACATCTCTTTGTAAACGTACCTTTTGATTTCATCCAAATGGAATTGAGAGTTTTACTTCCCTGGGAGATCAGACTGGGGCAGTTCTGACATCCTATGAATGCGTCAAGGGGTTAGAGCTTGAGCACGATGCATGAGCACTCCTTTTACCATTATGGCAAGATATTTCTGTCTCTACTAGATATATGATTGGGTTTGGGCTAAAAGTGCAACTTGATCTATGTGTTTAGATTATATTACTGGTTTTAACTGGGTTATTGCTTTTTATGCTTTTTATTGGTACATGAAACAATCGATTTTGCACAAAACTACAAAATCAGAATGAGGTTTGAAGTATCAGCATTATATAGATGCCCCCAACTTTGTTTACCATTTTTTTATAATACAAGGCAATAAACATTCTGAGCCACTTTTGCTAGCCTATGACTAAAATATACACACTTGACTTGAGTTCCTGAATCAGTGACTCGGCTGGCCTGAGATCAAATAAGCAGATTTTACTCATACAACATGGGATGCTTTTGTGAGTGTTTTATCTATTTGGTTACATGATGTTACTTTTATTCTGGAAGGAACTCAACTTCACTTAAAATAGGAAAACTGTTTGAATTCAAGTTTGCATGGATCTTGCTTTCTGCGCATATAAATATACTGACAAGTAGGGGTAATAGAGATGGAAATGGTTACAGAAAGACCTCTCCACTTCTACCATCTTGCTGAGAGATTAAAGAGCACGACCTTGAGAGAAAGAGGCTAGATCCATTACCAAAGCAACAAGGAGGAAACATTGCTTAAGCCCAAACAATGAAAAGAGTATGCCTAAATGTTTCAGACAGACATCCAACTAATTCACATGAGTATAAGAAAAAGAGGTTGTAAAACAACATTCTATTATTACAGCTAATCTTAATAAAATCGGCTTTAGCTTTAATGAGTTAATTTCTTGGTCTGCTCTACATATTAAGGCTGACTCTTGTCTAAAAGATGATGACCTATAAAGCCCTAAATGGTGAGGGTCAGGGATATTTGAGGGAACACCTGCTGCCAGCATCCAGCTCCCTTCATCCAGTGCGCTCCCACAGGGAAGGTCTTCTCAGGGTGCCGCCGGTTAAAGATTGCCGGCGGGTAACACCCAGGGGTAGGGCCTTCTTAGTGGGCGCGCCTGCCCTTTGGAACCAGCTGCCCGCGGAGCTTAGGACTGCCCCCAACCTCCGTTCATTCCGCCGGGACCTGAAGACCTGGCTCTTCGAGCTCTCTGGCCCAGGCTGAGAATTTTTTAATTTTTAATTTTAACTGGGGCTTTATTTTTCTCAGGGACTCATTTAATCTTTTTTAATTTGTTTTTAACTTTTGTATTGATTTTCTTTTAAATATCCTGTAAACCGCCCTGAGTCCTTCAGGAAAGGGCGGTATATAAATCTAAATAAAATAAAATAAATAAATAAATAAAATAAAAGACTAACTTTGATATATACATGTAAAATACCACTTATTGATTAGATTGATATTTTCAGGGCTTTCTTTATTTTCTTTCACTTTTGGTTCAATTCTTCTTCTGGCTTCTGACCTGTGCAAGTTATATATGTATTTGGCTTTTTCTTACACCATAATGGAGGACAGCCCATTAGTGTAGGTGACTCAAGCTTTCACTCAAGCTTTTCTGTGTTGTTTCCTAAAGAAAAAATATCCTTATTTTTGTTCATTCAAGGAACAGTTTCTTCTAAATTATACTCATGTGTCTAGTGTTTCTCTTATGCGTTCATTTTGCTATGTGAAACTATCTACTATCCTTTCCCTTGATTACAATTTGGTTTAATCTATATTCCAAATTATTTTTGGAACTTCAATATATAGGGAAAAACTCTCTTCTTCCTATGTTTACCTTTCAGCTTGTGAAAAACTATACATTGGGACTGTAGTGAGTGGTAGAACATGGTTAACCTGGGTGATCTAAAAAAAAAAATCTAATCCAGAGTATTAGTATTAGTATTTGGAAATTCTATCATCTGTAGGTAGACTAGGAAAATGAAAAAATATTCCATTTGTACATTGTTGCAAAGAAACCAAAATAGATGTGTCCATGTAATCAAAGATGTTTTATAAATAATAGACTGCAGGGGAGTTTGCCCCAGGATACACAATTTCCCTCTTCACACAAAGAAAATACATGTTTAAATATAAATGCACTACCCATTTCTGGTTCTTTCTTTTCATCAAGATAAATGATCTTTGGGACAGAATTGTAGGAGTGTTAAATTGCACTTAAGGAAATGCTGTGAAAAAAAAATGAAAACTCCATCAAATTCATTTTTGAATTAAGAATGAAGCACAAATAAATACAGCACTTTGCTTGGTATCTGTTAAAATTGATAACACAGGAGGTAATTCACAATGTCAACCAATGTAGCCTGCCTTTCCAATTCATTTATGCCAAAGGCCCTGACAGAACTTGTTCATGATTTGCATAGCCTTGAAATCATAAGATAGGAAAAGGATATGACCTGCATAATGAATCTATTACTATTGTGAAAGTATGCAAAATAAAAAAAATCAACTAAATGAATGCTAATTATCTATCAGTGCAATCTTAGAACAGCAATATGCAGAACAAACCAGTTATTTCATTGACCACCTATTTTATTTTCATCTGTTGGCTTTGCAGAATCGATTCACAGTCTGGAAAAGTAGCTCCTAAAATAAATATTGTTTTAGTTTAATTGGATTGAAATTTACTAATGCAAATTCTGATATCTATAATTCCTTGTCTTCCCTTTTTATGGTAATAAGGCTCTAATAGTTAAAGCTTATGAAGGTGTGGCGAGATGGTGGGAACCCATGGAAGATTTTTAACTAGCAGCTTTCCAGGGGGCGGACAGGAGCAAAGAAGACTTAGTGGTGAAAAGAGCAAATAAATAGGTGCTCCAAGATTAAAAAGAGGGTAGGCATGCGTGCTGAGTTGTTGAAAGAGCTCTCTGTGTTTAAAGGAAAATATTGTTTGGTGCTTTCACCAGTGCATGATCAAAATAAGAGGTCCAAATTAGTTCATGGCGGCTGAAGCTAGAAAACATCATGCAGAGAGCTGTCTTTGGGAATGTTTTAATGAGGAGAAGAGGTCACCTGAGTTTGACATTGCTTTTCAGAATTCTTCACGAACAAAACAGACTTCCTGTTCCAAATGTGGTAAAGAATAAAAAAAAACCTTAGTAGTAATCGTGCAACTTTTGAACTGTATTTCTTGGAAATGTACTACAGTCCTCATTTGGTAGCTTTCGTTATCTGCCTCAAAGGCCCTCTGCCAAATTTTTTTTCCATATGTCCTTATTTCAGAACTATTGCAGAATGGCTTCAACAAAGCTATATTTATAAAATAACTTTTTATTCTGGTCTCAAAGTGATGATGTTTTTTTATTGTTCTGGTTGAGATGTTCTTAAGCTCTGTTCATTAATGTTCAAGGATCACCAGGCCCATTTAAATGAATGCCAAGATAAATTAGAAATTAATTTCACCATCATCTTAGTTTAGCAGCTTCAAGATCATTGATTTAGAAACATTTAAGTAGAGATAAATGTTATTAGCAAATACTATCTATGCTCCATCTGAGAACGAATTCCACCTTTCATTATTCAGATAGATAATATTGCATGTACTGATCTGAAAAAAAGAAACAAAATTTCCAATTTAATAAGAACTATTTTGGAACTTTTCTCTTTTGGATTTCAATTTCAAAAGGCTCCTGGACAACTAGTTTTATATATGGTAACTGCAGTGAGGTTATTATATTCACAAATATGGAAGACTACAGAAACATAATAATGGAGGAATGGATTAGAAAGATGGCTGAGTTTGCCGAAATGGCTAAAATGACTTATTTCAACAAGTTTTATAAAAGATTAGAAACCTTTTTGATGAAAATGGATAAAAATAAACTACTGATTTTGAGATTTATTGATTACAAAGATTTGTTTATGGGAAGAAGAGAAGTATGATATGGAATATTTTGCAAGCCTAAACTCAAGTGCATTCTGTACCCTGAGATGTCTTCCTATGGTTGTATTGGAATAGTACCAATAGTGCTAGGATTAGCACTGTGTGAAACTTTCTTCATTTTTCTTCTCAATAATTTGCTGAAAAGAAATTGTGTTTGATTTTTTTTCAAGAATTAAAAATGGAAAGATTCTTGCAGTTGAGACACAAGATTTTTGCACTTATAGTACCTAAGTACAAACTGACCAAAAGATGTGTACGACTGTCTTGTCTTTTATTTGTCAAACATCCATACATATTTCTCTTTGGTTTCAAATACCTTATTTAAATGGAAGATATTCTGATAATTTTCCTTTTATTGAGTCTTTTTTCCTTTCATGAAATGTTAGCATCTAGGGATGCTGCAAAGTGACAGAGAAATTATTGTTTAAAATATTGATAAAATTTTGATTGATAATTTCTTCCCTATGATTTTTCAGTGTTTCTTCCCTATCACTTCTCTATCAATATTTTTTTGCTATTACTTCTCTATCACTCTTCAATAAGAAATTCAAGGATACCACCAAATTAAAGTCTTGAAATTCTAAAACATGGAAAGGAAATAAAAAAGAAAGAAAAGACATTATTTCACTGAAGAACATGTTTGAGAAATTGGAAACATATTTCAGCAAAGCATCAGCTCATAATCAATATAATTGTGATAACAAGATAATTTGGATTATTATAATACATGGATGTTATAAGTGAGAATACCTGATTGACCAGGGTACAGAGTAATAGTGTACAAAAATGAGTCCAGCATTTTTCAGAGCCAGTTGTGATGGGTCTCAAGCTGAGGACAACTTGGTAACATTTCAGAATACTGTAGAAAAATGATTAAAAAGGAATAGGTACACCAGTTCAGGCTATACACAGTGGTCCTGGGATGTAGGAATACACAAAACCATATTTTTAATAGATTTTGTAACTGATGTAATTCACTATTAGATTTAAATCCCTATTTTTCTCTGGGAGCTTAAGGTATATCAGTTCTTCCCATTTTGTGAAAATATTTGAATATTTTATGAGATTGCAGAAAAATAAAACCCAGACCTTTTGCATTGAAAAAATGAACTCAGGCTGGAAAGAGATATTAAAAATTCAGTGGAAAAGAAATATATATATAGATCTTTCAAGAAAATTGGAATAAATTGAATATTTAAAGGTGCTTTAGAAGTTACAAGATATCCCAAAGATGCAACTGGACTTTCTTGTTTTTATTTGAAGACGTTTCACTTCTCATCAAAGAAGCTTCTTCAGCTCTGACTTGATGGTGGGGAATGCAAGGATTTATACTCCTGTTTATAATCAAGGAATATAAATCCTTCCATTCCCCACCATCCAGTCAGAGGTGAAGAAGCTTCTTGGATGAGAAGCAAAATGTCTTCAAAGAAAAACAAGAAAGTCCAGTTGCCTCATGAAAAAGCATCTTTGGGACAACTATGAGCTGGATGACTGAGAATCTCCATAGACAATTTACAGGATACATTTGGTTATCTAAGTAATAGGAAGAGTACTTAGCATAGTGTCTACATTAAGAGTTTAATTTTAGATTCCACTTTTGAAGAAATATCTCACATGTCAAAACTTGGAAAAGGGGTAAGTATACTAGGCTTTGAGTTGGAAACTTGATTCAAAATCAAAGGTATAAGTACAGATTAGGTGAGACATGGCTCAAAAACAGTAACTGTGAGAGGGATCTTAGAGTCCTAGTGGATGATCACTTGACTATGAACCAGCAGTGTGCAACAGCAGCCAAAAAAGCTAATACAATCCTTAGTTGTATAAACAGAGGCATAGAATCAAGTTCACATGAAGTATTAGTACCGCTTTATAAAACCGTAGAAAGACCACACCTGGAATTCTGCAATCAATTTTGGTCACCATACTACAAAAAAGATGTTGAAGTTTGGAAAAAATTCAGAGAAGAGCAACTAAGATGATCAAAGGCCTGGAGACTAAACCATGTGAAGAATGGCTGCAGGACTTGGGTTTGGCTAGTCTAAAGAAAAGAAGAAATAGGGGTGAAATGACAGCAGTATTCCAGTACTTGAGGGACTGCCACAAAGAAGAGGGTGTCAAATTATTCTCCAAAGCATCAGAAGGCAGGACAAGAAACAATGGTTGGAAACTGATCAAAGAGAGAAGCAACCTGGAATTAAGGAGAAACTTCCCAAACAACAATCAGGAGAAGCAGGAAACATACCACGAACAGGCATAAAAGTCTTAAATGCTTATATACAAATTCTCAAAGCTTGGGGAACAAAGAGGGCGAACTAGAATCAATAGTACATGAGGGAGGGTATGAGATAGTTGGCATTACAGAAACCTGGTGGGACCAAAGCCATGAATGGAATGGACTGATGGATTGATACAAATTGTTCAAAAGAAACAGATCTACAAAAAGAGGAGGAGGAATTGCACTATATGTAAGAGAACACTACATATCTACAGAAATGCACGTGATCAAAGATAAAATCCCTCCAGAATGTATATGGGTCAATATAAAAGAGAAAAAAAGTGACATTACCATAGGTGCATATTACAGGCCACCCAACCAATCAGAAGAAATAGATGAACTCTTTGCCAACCAGTTAACAAATGTATGTAGGAAGCATACCACAGTAGTAATGGGAGACTTCAACTATACAGATGTCAACTGGGAGACAAACTCTGCAGTGAGTGGGAGATCAAACAGATTCCTGACCAACCTAGCTGACAACTTTGTCATCCAAAAGGTGGAGGAGGGAACTAGACATCACCCTGTCAACAAAAGTGCGTATAGTCAAGGCTATGGTCTTCCCAGTTGCAATGTATGGCAGTGAAAGTTGGACCATAAAAAAGGCTGAGTGCCAAAAAATTAAGGCCTTTGAACTATGGTGCTGGAGAAGACTCCTGCGAGTCCCTTGGACTGCAAGGCGATCAAACCGGTCAGTCCTAGAGGAGATCAACCCTGACTGCTCTTTAGAAGGCCAGATCCTGAAGCTAAAACTCAAATACTTTGGCCACCTAATGAGAAGGAAGGACTCACTGGAGAAGAGCCTAATGCTGGGAAAGATTGAGGGCAAGAGAACAAAGGGATGACAGAGAATGAGGTGGCTGGATGGAGTCTCTGAAGCAGTAGGCGTGAGCCTAAATGGACTCCAGAAGATGGTAGAGGACAGGAATGTCAAGGTATAAATCACCTTAGTGGAGGGCAAAGGATCGTGCTTCAGAGGATGCATGATGTGCATGAAGGAAGGAAATAAAACACAACACATAATCTTACTAAATACCTTTTAATTACAAAAATATAAAAACTAAATATATATTATAAAGAGAGCTAGCTGACTACATCCTAATGTAACAGACAGTAACAGCAAAGTGAAAAACAATAACCAATAACTGTGAGAAACTTTTTCTAGACATGTGCACTAAACAGTCTGAAACCATAACATAACTGGTCATATGGGATTCACTATGGTTACCAGATAAGTTATCACCACAGGTGGAAAAAACAGGGGAAATGTAAAGATAGAAATGAACTTTTCTGACGAACAAAAAAAACGTGCAGTGACATTCCCCTTCTTTCGTCAGCAAAGTGAAGACTCAAGTAAGACACATCTTCTCACGCAGATACTCATGCTGGGCTGCAGGTAGTGGTTTGTTCAGCATATCAGCAATTTGATCACGTGTAGGCACATACTGTAATGTCACAAAACCTTGTTTAACCAGTTGTCTTATGTTCTGATATCGGATGTCAATGTGTCTGGACCTTGAACCTGTAAAACGTGTTTCAGAAATATAAACCACAGATTCATTATCTTCCATCACAGTGATCGGTCGAATCGGATGTGTCCAGATATCTGTGACTAAAGCATCAAACCAGGTTAACGAATTGCATGCATCAGACACACAAGCATACTCAGCTTCTGTAGAGGAACAAGAAACAAAATTCTGTTTACGCACATGCCAGTAAACAGGACATCCATTTAAGAACATCATGTAACCTGAAGTACTTTTCCGTGACTTCTTATCACTCGCCCAATCTGAATCTGCATAACAACATAAATCTGCATAATCAGTATGTGTTGGTTCCAACAACAACTTCATGTCTTTGGTGTGTTTTAGATACCTCAATAACTTTTTAACACCTGTCCAATGAAACTGTTTTGCCTTACCTACGTGTCATGATAGGAGATTAACACTAAGTGCAATGTCGGGTCTAGTCCAACTACTAATATACAGCAGCGACCCAATGACCGAGCGATATAGTGTTTGATCTTCGAACTCAGGACTTGGTTCATGTGCCAAAATGTGAAAGTCAGTTTGCATGGGTATACTCACAGGCTTAGCGTCCTCCATGTTGCAGTGATGTAACAGTTGTTCAATCTTATCTTCTTGTGTGAGACTAAACCCCTTCTGAGTTTTGACAACTTGAACACCTAAATAAGTGTTAATACATCCTAAAGACTTCAATGTGAAAAACTTTTGTAAAGCTTTAGCAAAAACCTCACTCATATGCTTATTTGGACCAATATAAACAATATCATCGACATAAACAAGAATTATCTCATACCTATTACCGGATCGTTTAGTAAACACACATTCATCTGTTTCGGACTTAATAAAGCCCATTGAATTTAGTTTGTCAGAAAGACATAAGTACCACATTTTTTTTCTCCACAAGATGGCGGTGCGTCCACATGCAGCGGCTCTGAGCTCCCGGTACTGGTGTGTGGTGATTGGACTAATATGTGTATGGATGAATGTTTACAATGTAGTGCAAGGGGCTAAAATAGCCTACTCACGTATAGAGTTGTTAAACATCGGGCTTGCAAGGCAATCTGAAATTACTAGTGATTTTCAGCAATCACAAAACATACCGAACTGCATAGCGAGGCCTCCAGGATCTCCATGGATTGTCTTCGGGCTGGGAAGGAGACGACGTAAGTGAAAGAGAAAGGAGCGAAAGCAAAAACGTGGCTGCAGGGCTGGAACTCTGACACGTCTTCGAAGGCAGCCTTTTAGACCAACATTGCCGAGCCTTTTTATGAGCAATGCCAGATCCCTCATCCATAAAATTGACGAATTACAGCTGCAGTTAGCAGAAAGCAGGCTTCTTCAGGAATGTTGTGTGATAGTTGTCACGGAGACCTGGCTACATTCAGAGATACCGAATGAAGCTGTGGAGTTGATAAACCGAGTTTTTCACCGCTCTGACAGAGATAAATGCTCCGGGAAGGGTAAAGGAGGAGGACTGTGTGTGTATATACACTGTGAATGGTGTGTTAACAGCAGATTGGTATATACATATTGCTCCCCAGATGTGGAATTGATGACTGTTATATGTAGGCCTTTCTATCTGCCTAGAGAAATTACTGTGGTAATTATTATAGCTGTTTATATTCCACCTGATGCCAATGCCAACATGGCACTTTCTAAGCTGTATGACGTCATCACCAGGCAGCAGCAAACTCACCCAGAGGGCGCTCTTGTCATGGCTGGGGACTTCAGTCAAGCTTGTCTGAAGACAGTTCTCCCTAAGTTTGTACAGTATGTGCAAGTTTCCAACAGAGGGAAGAACACTTTGGACCACGTGTATTCCAATCTGAAGCAGGCATACAGAGCTTTTCCTCTTCCCCACCTGGGTACATCTGACCATCTTTCACTCCTGTTGTGCCCAAAGTATGTTCCTCTCAGGAGAAGGACTCAGGCAGTCACAAAAAGGGTCAGAACCTGGCCAGTGGGTGCTCTCAGTCAGTTGCAGGACTGCTTTGAAACCACTGACTGGAGTGTATTTGAAGAACAAGATCTAAATTCATATACAGATGGCGTACTCTCTTATATTAGAACATGCACGGACAGTGTAACAACGGAAAAGTGCATTAGAGTTTATGGGAACTGTAAACCCTGGATGACTGCAGAGATACGAACACTCCTGAGAGCCCGGGATTCTGCCTTTAAGGCGGGGGACAGGGACAGATACAGAGAGGCCAGGGCAAATCTCAGAAGAGGCATTAGGATGGCAAAACAACAATACAAACAAAAGGTGGAGAACCATTTAGCGAACAACAATCCGAGGCAAGTATGGCAGGGACTGCAGCACTTAACCAACTATAAGGGCAGCACGAGGAGCATGGCAAACACCGATGCCTCGTTGGCTGAGGAGCTGAATATCTTCTTCGCCCGCTACAAGGCTAAAAGACCAGACCCCGTAGCCTCTGCTGGCCGGCCTTCTGACTCTCAACCACTCACCCTGTGTGAACACCAAGTGAGAGCTGTATTAAAGGCTGTGAATCCCAGCAAAGCTGCAGGCCCAGATGGGGTGCTGGGGATAGTGGTCAGGAATTGTGCCGATCAATTAGCAGGGGTCCTGACAAGGATTTTTAACATCTCCTTGCAAACGGCATGTGTACCATCATGCTTGAAGGCAGCTACCATTGTCCCAGTCCCCAAGAAAACTGCAGTTGAGTGCCTGAATGACTACAGACCTATTGCATTAACGTCTGTAGTCATGAAATGCTTCGAAAGATTGGTTCTCCAACATCTTAGGACATGCCTCCCACTGGACTTTGATAAACATCAATTTGCCTACAGGGGAAATAGGTCGACAGACGATGCCATAGCTACTGCTTTACACTCTGTAGCAAGTCATCTCGAGAAACCTGGAAGCTACGTCAGGATGCTTTTTGTTGACTACAGCTCGGCTTTCAACACCATTTTGCCGAGCATTCTCATCGAGAAGCTGACTGACTTGAAATTCTCCCCCGCTATCTGCGATTGGATTCAAGACTTTCTTAGGGATCGGGTACAAACAGTGAGGGTCGGGTCTGCTTTGTCCACCCCCCTGAAGCTTTGCACCGGCACGCCACAGGGCTGTGTGCTTAGCCCCTACCTGTACTCTTTATACACTTATGATTGTGTATCATCTGACCCATCCACTGCGATAATCAAGTTCGCAGATGATACAACTGTGGTGGGTCTTATTACAGGTGGGGATGAGACAGCATATAGGGCGGAGGTACAAAAACTATCTATATGGTGTAGTAACAACAACTTGCACCTAAACATCAGCAAGACGAAAGAGATGGTGTTAGACTTCCGGAGAAAAAAAGAGGAACCTGCCCCACTTTACATCGGGAAGGACTGTATAGAGAGAGTTCCCTCCTTTAAATTTCTGGGAGTCTACCTCTGTGAAGATCTGACCTGGAAAGTTAACACAACCCAGGTGGCTAGAAAGGCCCAACAGAGGCTTCACTTTCTTAGGATCTTGCGGAAGAACAGGGTAGAACAACAGCTAATGACCCTCTTTTACCGGTCTACCATAGAGAGCGTCCTCTCATATGGTATTGTGGTTTGGTATGCTGGTCTGACAGCCGCGGATAGGAAAGTATTACAGAGGGTAGTGAGCACAGCACAAGAGATTGTGGGCTGTTACCTGACACCACAGGATGACATCGCCAGGGCTCGTTGCCTTGGAAGAGTGAGGAAGATTCTCAGGGATGACTCACACCCTGGACGGTATCTCTTTACTCTCCTACCTATCTCCGGTAGAAGATATAGGAATATAGCCAGCCGTACCAACAGGCTGAAGAACAGCTTTTATCCGTGGGCTGTTAGGCTTTTGAATGGGATATAATCTTATGCAGAGTTGACTTGGGAGGCCGGTGTGTGGTGTAGTTGGTTCACATAGTGTGGTGGGATGGAGGGTTTGTTGTCACTGTGTGTTGGGGGGAGGGAGCACAGGGGGAGGCTCAGCTAATCTCAATGTACACATGTTGTACTTTGACAATAAAGGTTTATTATTATTATTATTATTAAACCAGACTGTTTCAGACCATAAAGACTTTTGTGTAGAAACCAAGTATCCCCTTCTTGCTGTCCGAAACCTGGAGGACCTTTCACGTAGATGTCTTCATCTAGATCAGCATGTAGATAAGCCATTTCAACGTCGAACTGGAAAGCCTCTAAACCAAGGATAGTTGCAGTGGCTAAAGCAATTTTCACACTCTGAGTCCGCACTGTGGGTGAGTATGTATTTGTATACTCCTCAGGATAACGTTGAGCGAAACCCTGGGCTACAAGTCTAGCCTTATACAATGACTCACCATTCGGCTTCTTTTTGATCCTGTAGACCCATCGAGTACCAATAACTTTCTTGTTTGCTGGAGGGCTTGCAGACGTAAACACTTGGAGTTTCTTTAGACTGTCCATTTCAGCCTGCATTGCCTCAAACCATTTATCTTGCTCTGATTCAGGAAGATGTTTGATCTGTGTGAACTTCTCAGGTGGAAGTGTAACATAACAAATCAAAGGTACAGGTGTTTTTGTTACTTGCCACGAATAACGTTTTGGAGGGATTCCCTTTGTGGACCTTTTGGAATGTCTCGGAACAACTGTCCATTTTTCTTCCGTGTCATCCTCGTCTTCATCATCGTCGCCAGCAGCAGCATCGGCGGCTTGCAAAGACGGAACAGTGGGTTGAGAAGAACTCGTGGAAGGAACATTATCCTGTGAATCTTGATCATCAGGTTGTGTGGCATCAGCAACATCATCTCTAGGAAAATAAACTCCAGGATCGTTAGAATGAATCCTGGACCAGTCAGCATCTTCCTCAAAAGTAGCAGATTGTGAAACCACAATAACATGATGAGAGTCAATGTATTTGCTCCATTTTGAATTATCATCAATACCCATAAATCTCATCCTTTTTGTTGCAGGACCCCCTTTCTATCTTTGGGCTAAAGGAATATTCACCATAGCATATGAACCAAAAATATGGAGATGTGAGAGATCAGGCTTGTGTCCATACAACATGAAATAAGGGGTCTGATTTATCACACTACTCCAAGTACGGTTGATTATATGGTTAGCATATTTGATAGCTTCACCCCAGTATGGAAGACCGAGGTTGGTGTCTTCAAGAAGGCAACGCATCATGGTTTGCAAAACCCCATTTCTGCATTCTGCTACTCCATTTTCAGCTGGAGTATAAGGAGCAGATGTCTGATGTACTATCCCATTCCCATGCATCCAGTCCTGGAAACGCTGAGACATTAATTCAGCACCACGATCACTCTGGATACTGGCAATGTTGACCTCGAATTGGGTATAGACAAGACTAGCAAAGTCTTTAAAGATCTGAAAGGTCTCAGATTTTTCTTTCATAGGATATACATATCCATATCTAGAATAATTATCAACGATTGTCAAGAAATATCTTTTACCACCAAGTGTTGGTGCAAAAGGACCAACTATGTCAGTGTGTACCAAATCAAAAATGCGTGTTGACAGACGTGTAGCGTGTTTTGGAATTGCTGCTGCTTTAGATTTGGCTTTCTTGCAGACAGCACAGTCCAAGAACACCTTACACCCCTTTAGATCCAAACCTCTTGCGAACTCTGGCATCTTCTTCAGAACACGGAAACTGGCATGATCCAATCTTCTATGCCACTTATGGATACACCTGGAATGCAAAGCTTTACCTGTTAGTGAATTCTCAACATTAGCATTTTTGTCAGGAACCCCAGGCTTGTCATGAGCAACCTGTGTCTTTTTTGTATTTTTATTATCTTTAGGAACCTTTGGAGTAGCAACAGGATCTCTCTCTGGGACGTCTCTCTCTGGGCCTGTGCTCTCCCTTTTTGGAGCTTGTATACTTGCCTGCTCTTGCTGCTTAGCCTTTGGTTTTATGTATTAAACACCACCAATCACCATGGTTTCAGCAACAATATCTCCGTCTTTGACTATATAACTTGCTTTTTCAAGATGGTGGACCTGAAAATGAGAAAACCTAGACAAATGACTCTGACTAAGCAAATTACTACTGGCAGATGGAACGTAGTAAACATCTGGAATGAGAGCACCAAGCTCTTCAATATAAACAGTTCCTTTTCCCATGACCTGAACAGGATGATTTGAAAAAGAGTAAAGTTCACGAAGTTCAGGTTCAGGCTCGTGCATCTCTGTGTAAAGCTCTTTTCTGTAGGTAACATGTAATGCTGCTCCACCGTCCAAAGTCCAAAGAAGTCGTCTGTCGTACTCTGGTTGAGACTGTGGATCGTTGGTTACAACCAATGTGACAAGTGGAGCTTGTGGATCATGCCTGAAACCACAACCACGACCTTGTTGTCTGCCTCTACCTCTGCCTCCCCTGGAATCTGTTCCTCTGGGCTGGTATGTGACGGGCACTGGAACTCATTGGGGACAATCCCGGGTGGCATGTCCCACATGATTGCAGATGTAGCATCTTGGCATCCTTGGAACGTAGGTCCTTCCACGGAAGGCACGCTTCGCTGGAGCTCTTGATGCAGGTGGTTCCCTTAAATGTGGCGCGGCTTGCATAAGTGCCTCTTCAGTTAAAATTCTGCATACATGATCCACTGTGCGTTGAGCAATAGGCACTTGATTGATCTTGGAAATAGCATCTTTCCACTCATGATTCAAAGAATTGATGATAATGCTGATCATTTGAAAATCATCAATAGGATAGCCTTTTTCACCCTGTTCTTTTCTAATACCTTTCATTTTAGTCAAATGTACTCCAATATGTTCACCAGGTTTTAATCTGGAACCATGGAACTCAAACAAAAATAAACATGTAGACTCAATTGATGTAGGCCGATAACATGTCTCTTTGTTGTTGTTGTTAGTTGCGAAGTCGTGTCCGACCCATCGCGACCCTATGGACAACGTTCCTCCAGGCCTTCCTGTCCTCTGCCGTCTTCTGGAGTCCATCTAAGCTCACGCCTACTGCTTCAGTGACTCCATCCAGCCACCTCATTCTCTGTCATCCCCTTCTTCTATTGCCCTCAATCTTTCCCAGCATTAGGCTCTTCTCCAGTGAGTCCTTCCTTCTCATTAGGTGGCCAAAGTATTTGAGTTTTAGCTTCAGGATCTGGCCTTCTAAAGAGCAGTCAGGGTTGATCTCCTCTAGGACTGATCGGTTTGATCGCCTTGCAGTCCAAGGAACTCACAGGAGTCTTCTCCAGCACCATAGTTCAAAGGCTTCAATTCTTTGGTGCTCAGCCTTTCTTATGGTCCAGCTTTCACTGCCATACATTGCAACTGGGAAGACCATAGCCTTGACAATACGCACTTTTGTTGACAGGGTGATGTCTCTGCTTTTTAGTGTGCTGTCTAGATTTGCCATGGCTTTCCTCCCAAGGAGCAAGCATCTTTTAATTTCTTGGCTACAGTCCCCATCTGCAGTGATCTTGGAGCCCAGGAAAATAAAATCTGTCACTACCTCCATTTCTTCCCCATCTATTTGCCAGGAATTGAGAGGGCCAGATGCCATGATCTTAGTTTTCTTAATGTTTAGTTTCAACCCAAGTTTTGCACTCTCCTTCTTCACCCGCAACAAGCGGCTCTTTAGTTCTTCTTCACTTTCTGCCATTAGAGTGGTATCATCTGCATATCTTAGGTTGTTGATGTTTCTTCCGGCAATCTTAATTCCAACTTTTGATTCATCTAGACCTGCCTTTCTCATGATGTGCTCTGCATATAAGTTAAATAGACAAGGCGACAGTATACAGCCTTGCCGGACTCCTTTCCCAATTTTGAACCAATCAGTGGTTCCGTGTCCAGTTCTCACTGTTGCTTCTTGGCCCGCATATGGATTTCTCAAGAGACAAATAAGATGGTCTGGTATGCCTATCTCTTTAAGGACTTGCCAGAGATTGTTATGATCCACACAATCAAAGGCTTTAGCATAGTCAATGAAGCAGAAGTAGATGTTTTTCTGGAACTCTCTAGCTTTCTCCATGATCCAGCGTATGTTGGCAATTTGATCTCTGGTTCCTCTGCCTCTTCAAAATCCTGCCTGTACTTCTGGTAGTTCTCGATCCACATACTGCTGGTGTCTAGCTTGTAGGATTTTAAGCATAACTTTACTAGCATGAGAAATGAGTGCAATGGTGCAATAGTTTGAACATTCTTTGGCACTGCCTTTCTTTGGAATTGGAATGTAAACTGATCTTTTCCAATCCTGTGGCCACTGTTGAGTTTTCCAAATTTGCTGGCAAATTGAGTGTAGCACTTTTACTGCACTGTCTTTTAAGATTTTGAATAGCTCAGCTGGAATACTGTCACCTCCACTAGCTTTGTTGTTGCTCAGCTTTTCTAAGGCCCACTTCACTTCACATTCTAGGATGTCTGGCTCGAGGTCAGTGACCACCTCATTGTGATTATCAGGGACATTAAGCTCATTCTTGTATAGTTCTTCTGTGTAATTTTGCCACCTCTTCTTAACCTCTTCTGCCTCTGTTAGGTCCCTGCCATTTTGGTCCTTTATCATGCCCATTTTTGCATGAAACGTTCCTTTCATCTCTCCAATTTTCTTGAAAAGATCTCTGGTCCTCCCTATTCTATTGTTTTCTTCTATTTCTTTGCATTGTTCATTTAAGAAGGCATTCTTATCTCTTCTAGCTATTCTTTGGAATTCTGCATTTAATTCGGAATATCTTTCTTTTTCTCCCTTGCCTTTCGCTTCACTCCTTTCCTCAGCTATTTGCAAAGCTTCCTCAGACAGCCATTTTTCTTTCTTGCATTTTTTTTCCTTTGGGATGGTTTTGGTTGCTACCTGTTGTACAATGTTGCAAACCTCTGTCCATAGTTCTTCAGGCACTCTGTCTATCAGATCTAATTCCTTAAATCTATTTGTCACCTCTACTGTATATTCAACAGGGATATGATTTAATTCATACCTGACTGGCCTAGCGCTTTTCCCTACTTTCTTTAATTTAAGCCTAAACTTTGCAACACAAAGCTCATGGTCTGAGCCACAGTCAGCTCCTGGTCTTGTTTTTACTGACTGTATAGAGCTTCTCCATCTTTGGCTGCAGAGCATATAGTCAATCTGATTTCTGTGTTGACCGTCTGGTGATGTCCATGTGTAAAGCCGTCTCTTGGGTTGTTGGAAAAGAGTGTTTGCTATGACCATCGTATTCTCTTGACAAAATTCTATCAGCCTGTGCCCTGCTTCATTTTGTACTCCAAGGCCAAACTTGCCTGTTATTCCAGTTATCTTTTGGCTTCCTACTTTAGCGTTCCAATCCCCCATGATGATAAGGACATCATTTCTGGGTGTTAGTTCTATAAGGTGCTGTAGGGCTTCATAGAACCGGTCAACATGTCTCTAACTGAGTCCAAATTTGTTGGGCAGTTGCATCTTGTGAAAACGTGAGCTGCAATTCAGTGTCCATTGACATCAATAATGTTGTGCATGCTCTATTATCCAAGTCCCATATGTCAGGAGTCCATGGCTGGGCAGGAGGATTAAACACCATCATGTGAGTACCTTCTCTGCGTAGCAAAAGTCCAACCTCACTGTCCCATGCCCTGTAATTCTGTCCTGACTTCTTTAATTTTGAGTCACCAGACAGTGGTACAATAGAAGGTGTTTGATGAGGAATATACAATTGAGGTACTGGCTGTGCAGGTTGTGGAATCTGACCATAACCTGCAGGGGGCACCAGTGGCGTCTGTGCTTGTGCCTGGACATGCCGAAGCTGCCGGTAATATTGGTGCTGGCTGTGACTGTCTTTGAGCTGCTATTCCACCCTGGCCAGCAGGAGGCGCTGGGGCTGGTGCAGTAGCATAACCTGCAAATGACACTGGCCTTCGCATATGAGAACCCAGTGGCAATTGTGTTTGGGCTAAATATGGCTGTGTTCTGCCAGGTAGAGGGACTTGCATAGAAGCAATAGTAACAGGAGAAGCAATAGTAACAGGAATCCTAGCACCATCAGGGGCTGGAGCCTCAGATAATGGCAGATATCTTGTATCTGTGAGCAAAGATTCTGCATGGACAGTTGCGAGAGTGAGAGCTCCAATTCATGTCTTAATTCAGCTTCACCAGTAGATGGTGCTATAACATTAGCTTCAGGCATCACTGTGGCTCTGTATGTCCTTTGGGACAGCCCATAATCATGTGACATAGGAGCCTCCGGTTCCCATTCGTCTGGCATGACACTCAATGATGGGCGTGACTTTGGCTTTGGAGAAGAAGGAGGCAATATGGCTTCTTCTTGTGGGTGTGGCAATATGGCCGAGTCCTGCTCATAACTCCTCTCATATTGCTGAATCATTGATACATATTCCTTTGCCTGCTGCAAACGCTTTTCAAAAAACTCAATTTGTTCACAGTAGCCTTGCATAGCCCTATCTCGCATAGTTTGCTTGGGGCTTGAAGGAGCAGAAGGAATTTTCTTCGGCCTAACTTTAGGTTTCACTCCAAGCATTTGAAATTCATCTTGAGCCCCTGGAGTGTGAACATTTTCAAGAGCAGCTGCCAGGGAGCTTGGAAAAGTAGAAAAAGGAGTGACTGACCTTGCATCGTCGACAGGAGCAGGTGCGTCTTCTCCAAGGCGTGTGGCTGAAGCGATCGGAGTTTGTAAAGTTGAAGGGAGATGCCCCACAGACAGGCTCCTAGCCTCCCTTTTCATCCATGGCTTCCTTCCTGACATGTTTCAGCAGTTAATCACTGCTGCCTCACTAGCACTAACTGATAACAGCCGCAGAAACATGCATCTCTAAAAACATAAATCAAACCATCCTCGATACCAAATGTCAAGGTATAAATCACCTTAGTGGAGGGCGAAGGATCGTGCTTCAGAGGATGCATGATGTGCATGAAGGAAGGAAATAAAACACGACGCATAATCTTACTAAATACCTTTTATTTATTATTATATTTTTAATTACAAGAATATAAAAACTAAATATATATTATAAAGAGAGCTAGCTGACTACATCCTCATGTAACTGACAGTAACAGCAAAGTGAAAAACAATAACCAATAACTGTGAGAAACTTTTTCTAGACATGCGCACTAAACAGTCTGAAACCATAACATAACTGGTCATATGGGATTCACTATGGTTACCAGATAAGTTATCACCACAGGTGGAAAAAACAGGGGAAATGTACAGTTAGAAATGAACTTTTCTGACAAACAAAAAAAAAAGTGCAGTGACAAGGAAGGCCTGGAGGAACGTTGTCCATAGGGCCGCGATGGGTCGGACATGACTTTGTAGCTAACAACAACAACAACAATAGAGAAGAAGTGATAGAAGCATTTGAAGTTGCTGGAACCTGGGGCGAAAGTGGCCACATCATACTGGAATTTAATATAATGTAAACACTAGCAACAGAAAACAATCCAACCAGTGTCTTGAACTTCAAAAGAAATTCAAGAAGAAACCAAACTGAAAGACAAAAAGGACAAATACAAAAAATGGAAAGAGGGGCACAAAACTAAGGCCGATTATCAGCAGACAGTCAGAACATGCAAAGATGAGGTCAGGAAAAAAGGCTCAGAATGAACAAAGACTTGCAACAGAAATTATGGATAATAAAAAAGCTTCTTCCAACATATTAAGTTAACTCATACTTTGCGTCAGTCTTTACACAGAAAGAAACTATAGCCCAAGATACCAAAAAACTACTGCAAAAGACAAACTAGAAACAAAAATTAAAATAAGTAAGAAAATGGTAAGAGAATACCTATCCGACCTTGGTGAATATAAATCACTGGGTCCTGACAGATTACATCCCAGAGTTCTGAAGGAGCTGGCAGATGTTATCTCAGAATTATTGCACCACATCTTTCAAAAATCCTGGAGCACTGGGGAAGTACATATGCCAGTTCCTTCAGAACCTTGGGATGTCTGGTCCTGGTGATTTGAACTCATCTAGGGTGAACAGGTGCTGAAGTGACCTATATAATTTTTGACAAATGGCTGACCAATCTCCTCTCAAAAACCTCCAATGATTGGACACCCACACCTCTGTAGTCAAACAATTCCACTGGTTAATTGTGTACATTATCAGGAGATCTGGGAGTTTTGAACTCTCTTTTTGGTCCCTTTTGTGACAATGTTGATGTTGCCCTCTTAATATAGTTTGTAATCCACAGATGAATCAAAAAATGACAGATGAATTAAATTTGAAAAGGAAAACAAAATCCCAGCTGAAATTAAAAACAAATAGTATCTCAGCTAAGAGTAAAAAATGAAATGTCAGCTTGTTGTCACTGTAAAAAAAGATTATATAAAAGTAAGGATTATATAAAGGTAGTCCACAAAAATCCAGTAAGATATTTAAAATATTTAAAAATTAAAAAATATTGTAAAAAATATTGCAGTCTCTGATCATTTGTAATCCACAAAATTGGGTAGAGTGATAATTGCAGCCCAGGGGAATAAAATTTACTATCAGGGTAATAAAGTTTATGGTCTAGGCCACGGTTGTCAAATTCGCCATGTCAAGTGACGTGTAATGATGTATCATGAGTTTTTTCTCATTGCCAGAGTTGGGGTGGGTGCGGCCTTCATATGATGCAACCGGGCCATGGGCTGGCAGTTTGACACCCTGGTCTAGGCAGTAAAGGTTTAAAATCCTTTGGTGATACCTGTAACAACTTTTTACAATGTTCACTCAGTGTTCTTATTTTTTATTTTTTTTTAATTTTAATTCCATTTATATCCTGCCCTTCTCCGAAGACTCAGGGCGGCTTACAAGCTTAGCAGTAGCCTTCATTCTATGTATATGCCTGCTTATTAGGGCTTTCACACACACCCCAGCGGTAATATTACAAAGTCAGCTTAATTACTCCCAACAATCTGGGTCCTCATTTTACCTACCTCGGAAGGATGGAAGGCTGAGTCAACCTTGAGCCTGGTGGGATGCGAACCTGCACTAATTGCAGGCAGCTGGTGTTACTTAAGGAGGCATTAGCCCACTGCTCCACCAAGGCTCTTTTAGCAAATTCTTAGCAACATTCAATATATACAAAAATTCATATTCAGTTCATTCATGATTATTTAGTTAATAAAAATTGTAATCCTTTTGAATTCTTATAATTATGCAGAGGGAAAAAAGAAAAGAAAAAAGAAAAAAATAGCCTTGCAAATAGATCTCTACCTAATTTATTGGGGGGAGGACACTCATGCATATAGATCTGTTTCTAATTCATTTTGCAATTCTGTCTGTGTAAGTCTGCACTATTAATGGTAAAAAGAACTATGCAGTCAATATTAAAGAAAATCAGTACAATCTAAAAAGAGAAAACTATCTCCATGGTAAGTTGATGGGCTGACTGTTCAGAAAAAAGAAAGGAAGCTGAAGACAGAACTCAGCAGAACTCACCAGATAAACTTTGCATTCAAATAAATGTTTGAATTCCACGTTTGCCACTCCTTATATTTTATTCTTTTCTCCATTGACATAAACTACAGAGATATGAAAATGTGGTCCTTCAGATGTTGTAAACTACATTTCCTGATAATTTCAGCTATCATGGCCAGGGCTAAGGGATGTAAACAGCAATTATGCTGTTGATGCTAGATGCCATACAAAGTATCTATTTTAATTTTATACTTGCTTATCAAGGAATTGAGCTAAGAGACTATATAACTGAGAAAAAGTTGCTTCAGAGAAAGAAGAGTAATTTTCATTCACTCAAAGTATTTGTGCTTGGCAATTTTGCATAAGGAACTTCAACAATTAATGAATAGTTGATTAGTGAATAGTGAATGTGGTTTCTTAACTGTTTTGTTTCTAATTAACTGACTTCTTAAACCTATCTTATTATACATCTTATGTTGGTGAACGGTTTTATCAGAAACCTGAGAGATAGAATTAATTAATTAATTAATTAATTAATTAATTAATTAATTTATTTATTTATTTATTCATTTATTCATTCATTCATTCATTTATTGATTCATTCATTCATTCATTCATTCATTTATGTGTGTATGTATGTATGCATGTATGTATGTATGTATGTATGTATGTCATATTTATGTAATGTCTATTGGAGGTGTTGACACTTTGAGAGCTGTATGCAATGAAATTTCATTTTAATGTATGCCAATTAGTGTACATTCAAAGTGATAATAAAGTTATTCTATTCTATCATTTTGAGCTATTGTTTTGTTGCAGATCTTGATGTGTCCAGCACTCAGTGTCATAAACACTTTATTAAAAAAACAATACATTTTAATAAACAAAAAGTGCCTGTTATTTTATACTACTATACTTTTATCATATTATTTTAATATGACAAAAACAAAATGATATTTAAAATGAATTTCTTCATTCTAAACCTTTCAACTAAAATCCATTCCATAGCTTCCATAAATTCAACAGTCAACATTTTAATTGACTGGCTTTTTAATTAAGCCAACTGAAGTTTGAAACCTGTTCTTGATTAAAATGAAAGGGACACATTTTGTCTCCTATGTACTTTGTATTTCATTATTTCATTAATTTCTGGAATTAACCAATACATTAGCAAGTTGCAATTTTGCATGTTATGCAAAGAGTGCATAGAATCAGTTACACAACTCTACCCATTGACTACAGCTGCTGATGACGCAGGATGAAATCTAACCAGATACTCAGCAAATTGTATCAACTCAAAACACCTAAAATGCATTCAACCATGAAAAACATTTTAAAATAAAAAATTGCAAAAATTTATATAGACCAATTACTGAAATAAAAAATATATATTAATCTGTTCTTATCCATTCCTATTATGAAGCACCCATCTAATTAAAATGCTACCTAGTATCTAACTCTTATATTTTCAATTTAATAAATGAAAGGATTTCCTAGTTTTGCAATGGTAGCAAAGTGACAGAGGCCAAGTGATTGGGGCAATAATTACACAGCCTATCTCAGCCTGTTGTCAAATATCAAGCATGTTTCTAAAAACTGAGTGTTGGTACCAATTAATCTTAGACCTTTATTTTCTAAGGCTCCTGCAGGTAGTCCTGATTATTTAATAGCAACAGTATATTTGAAAAAGAGAAAGCACATAGGTAAGTTGTACTTTAACAAAGATATTGTCACATAGAAATTTTTCAACCAAAACCATAATTATTCTAAAAATAGATTCTTAAAGCCAAAAATGTGATTGGAAAATAGTTTAGATTTTGAATGACAACTACAAATCAAAATTAAACATAATGTAATATAAGTATGAAGATTTGGATATGGTTAAGAAAAGTTATTCCAAAGCGTAATAGGTTATATATGGCCATCTAAACAATTTTTAAGAGAATGAATCAAAATGTCAGTCAGAATGAGCATAATGATAAGAATATTGAAGAAATGTTCAGGCAGTAAAAAAGATAGCTTTGAAGGCATTGGTGAATAGAAAGTAATTATCCTACTGAAACCTATAAAAGGCTGCAGCAAATATTGAATTTCTAACTTAAGCTAAATAGCATTGCTGTCTAAAAGATTCTCTACCAGAGCTATTATTGTAAGGCTTTCTCTTCCTATGTTGCAGAAGAACTTTTAAAACTAAGTACTACTGTATAGGGCAAAGCAAAAATGCCAACTGCCTGGGCATTCTGTCTCAACACAATTGAAGGTTGCTAAGCTGAACAATGATGAATTAAGTCACCATTAAAAAAATAGGTTAGATCAATGAGCTAGGCTAACCAGATCTCTTTTGCTGGAGAGATTTTGTTGACAATTTTTTACCATTTACAGCAATATTTGAAACAAATATTTTATTATGGAGAGTGTGAAGTTAAAGGGAGAAAAGATTATTGTTAGCCATAAAGATAAAGCAGAAAGCCAAATACTGGGAAATATGCATTTGTGTGCACATTACAAATATGTAGGTAGAAAAAGAAATCTTAAAATAGCAAGTTCTACTTACTTTACCCAAAGATGCATATTGATTTGGTTTATGCAATCAGTATTTGCCAATATATTTCTTTCCCTTCTTGCTTTAAACCTTCATTTCCACAGCTATGTTTTTAATTCTATTACTGCTAACTGAGTGAAGCCTGAAATCTCTTCTACTTAGGATAAATTTAAATTGTAATTGGGAAAATGTATTTGTGTTTGGGTTTTTTGTGTGCATGTTTGGAGAGTGTCAGGTCCTACTTCACCCACATCTTAGGAAAGCAGGACTTTTGGAGACAGTTTTTTTCAAGCAGGAACTTTTACTAAGAAATAGGAGATAACAGGCATAATAGACAGGATCTGAGGGATTCCCTCACAGATCAATATTTTTAAAGTGTCCCCAAGCAAATCCTACCCCACAGTTCATCTGGGCAGTTCCAGACTGGCCAATCTCCAGGTGGTAAGTCCATCGTGGGAAAGGAAAGATAACATCAATTCAGTTCCATTTGCAGCATGATCATTCCACAACTCTTCACACCTTCTTTGGAGAAATAAACCAGATCCTGAAGGTTTGTGTCTCTTCCCCCACACCTTTTCCTAGTTGCCCGGTAAGGGAGAAAAACTATAGAGAGATGCCTAGTATAGAAAGCAATTTGTTACATTGTAATGGATAGCAGACAAGGCAAAAGGTTACATTAGTGGAAGAAGTGAAAGCAATAAAGCCTGCATGCCTATTTCCTCTCCCCCTTGGCACTGATATATATGTCAGTGTTTAAAAATAATCTTTAAGAGTTTGGAAATGTGAAACCTTGACAGGTAAGCATGGATTAGATGCACATATCAGGATGGTAAAATTAGCTACTGTAAGGTCAGTTGGTGAATAAAATCTGAGATTCTCACAAGCCAAAACAGAAACCCAGACAAAGACTTCAGGAACAGAAAAACAGCTCTTTATTTGGCCGAGTGAAGAAGCTGGGTGGACAACCTCCTGGCACACAGGGAGCAGCATGCTAGGGAAGAGCCACACCTGGAGGGGGGAAGGGCTTTGTTTTTATACAGTGTCTTTCCCAATCGCCATTGCATGCAGCAGCAAAGAAACAATTGATTGGCTTCTTAATGGTAAAACAATCATTATGCATCATCAATTCATTAGGTGACATCATTTCATTTACATCCAGGTACATGACTTTCTTGTGTAAATGTAATGGCATTTCCTGTGCAAGCGTAATGTACAAAAGTGAGATAGTGTTAATTAGATTAACCTGAGAGTTGATACAGGTCTTCTTCATTTCCCCTTTTTTTTAAATCGGCAATATGATTACTGCTATCTGGTAGAAACTACCAGGTTTTCTACCAGGTTTTCTACCAGGTTCAGCAAGTGGTGGATCATCTGAGACTGGTGGCAGTGCAGCTTGAGTCTGTTTAGAGATAGACAACAACACTTGTGCCAGACTATACAAATATTTAGTCACATTCTTTTCCCCAACTTCACAGCTCTTCTGGGAGGTGGCAACAAAGGGTCACCTTTCAAAAGGGGAAAGGGCAATTTTCCCTGATTGTATAGCTCTTATGTGAGGGCAACAGGTAAAATCTTGGGCCAAGATAGACTAGTTTCTTGGAAGAGTTTGGCTACATGGTTTTTGAGAGTTCTATTCATGCATTCAACCTTAGTTGAGGTTTGAGGCCAATAGGCCAAGTGAAGATGCCATGGATTGTCAAGGAACTTGCTGACATCTTCGGTGATTTGAGAGGTGAAGTGCTGGCCATTATCAGATTCTAGGCCTTTGGGCACTCCAAATCTGGGTACTATAATTTCAACTAATCTCTGCACTACTTCTCAGGCCTTTTCAGTAGCTGTTGGGATGGCTTCTGGCCATCCTGTGTAGACATCCATGAAAACAAGCAAGTTGATCTTTGCTCCGTGCTTGGGCATCAAAGTAAAATCAACCTGCCAGTTTTCTTCTGGGTATTTGGGAGTCTGAATGTGGCCTGGAGGAACAGCTTTTCCCCCTCTATCTCTGACAGACTTCACACTGATGCACAACTGTTTTACAAGCCTGCCTGATGCCTAAGTTATAGTAATGACTATTTAGTCATGAGCCCAAGGGGCGGGGTCCTGCATGGGTGAATGGGTGGCTTCTTTTGACCACCTTCCAAAACAGAGTGTAGGGAAGTTGCATCTGGCCATTCACAACCCCCCATCCATTTCCCACTTTCACTTTAAAAAATGTTTTTCTAAATATGTGGTAACCGAAAATGAAGTGAAAATGGCTTCAGTTCAGTTTGTTGCAATAAGAACATTTGGCTCCCTTTAAAGAAAGGAGAGATCCTGCAATTTAAACAAGAATAAAAAAGTCCCCTCTCAGTTTATTTGGATGTTTGTCATAGTATTTGCATATCAATCTATCAGTTTTCACATCAATACTTTTTACTCAGGTGGCTTCCGATAAGGGATATCCATTCCATTGTACTAAATATTACAATTTGTATAAGCATCAAAAATGCATTTTACTTCATAATGAGTCTCTCCAGCCACTACAAGAGGTCCAGGCACTTTCTTGGGAGGGGGCCTCAAAGTCAACTTCTTGAAAGGTTTTAACAGACTGCTATGAAACACTGGGTGGATCTTTCCTAAACGATGAGGGGGATTTAGTTCTACAGTAACTGGGGTTATGATTCAAACTATAGGAAGGGGTCCCAGGTATTTTGGTCTCAAAATAAGACTTAGATACTTTGTAGAAAGCTAAACCTTTCCCTCCCCTCCATGGAATGATTTCTGAGGCGCTCTTTTCTTTTCAGCTTGCTTTTTGTAAACCTCTGAGGCTTTTGTTAAAGCTTTCTTTGTATTATCCTAAACACCCCTCCAAGCAGACACCCACTGATCTAATGTTTGAGAGGTGGGGGGGGTCCTGGGAGTATTCAGGCATCAGAATAAAATCCCTCCCTGTGGCTATTTTAAATGGCGTAAGTCCAGTGCTGCTATGTACTGTATTGTTGTAAGCCACTTCAGCAAAAGGGAGGAGATCAGTCCAATTTGTCTGTTGATAATCCACATAGTATCTAAGATACTGCTCCATCACTGTGTTTGCTTTTTCAGCTGCTCCATTTGTAGAAGGATGAAAAACTGATGACAGTCCTTGCGAGGAATCAATCAGTTTAAGAAAATCCCTCCAAAATCTGGCCATAAATTGAACTCCCTTGTCTGAAATTATTCATTTTGGTACTGTTGTGAATCAGCGTCAGCCTGTGGATTTGGCAGCTGAGTTGGACAATTCTGAAGAGGAGGTGGAGGAGGGGTTTGGAGAACCTTTGGTGTCAGAGGAAGGTTCTGATGCACCGCAGAACTCTCAGCCAGGCCCCTTCCATCTTGTTCCTCCTCAGACCCAGCTGTCTGAGCCTGAAAGATTGGAAGAAGACGATCCACAGCTGGCTCTGTTCAGGGATGCTAGGAGCAGGAGGCAATCCAGCAGAACTGAGCAAAGGAAAGCAATGAGGCAACTCGGGAGAAGGCAATGAGAAGCCACACCTTGAGACTGCTGTTTAAAAGGGGAATGTGTGGGAGGTGCTGGTTGCTGAAGGCAACCATTTGAAGAGCTTCTGATAAAGTCTTGGTCTGTATTTGTTTAACTTTTGTTTGAACTTTTTCGTTTAGCTTTTGCAAATATATTTGGTTGGATTAGTTCCATCCTATTGTTTATAAAAAGGGGTTGTCCCTGACATTCCAACAGAGCCAGTTGTAGGCTGGAACAGAACAGGTGCAATGTGCAGTTGTTAAATATGCTTAAGGAGTAGCTTGGCTAGCTTCTGGACAGATGGGAGGCCAGAGCATGTGATAAAGTGAGCTTGCTTTGAAAAAAGATCAATTACAGTCCATATTATCATATTTCCTCTACTTCTCCAGCAATTCAACAATAAAGTCCATAGTGATCTCTTCCCATGGCTGAGAAGGAGCTGTGACAGGTTGTAACAGTCCAGGGGACATTCTTGGGATCCTCTTCATGGTAGCACAGATTGCACAACTTTTTACATAGTTTTCCACATCTTTCTTTAAGCCTGGCCACCAAAATTGCCTCTGAACTAAAGTGCAGGGACTTTAATTTTTTTTTTTTATTTTAATCCCATTTATATCCTGCCCTTCTCCGAAGACTCAGGGCGGCTTACGATTTAAGCACAAACCAATGTGCTTACCAATATCCAAAGTGACCAGCTTGTTTAATGTTGTGACTGTGTTGGAGTGCTTGTAGTCTGAGTGATTCAGGCAAATATAATTTTCCCCCTTTCCAAGCTAACCCATCCCTATGGGTTAGGATGGTTTGATTTTCCTCGAGCCATTTGTCATTTTTCAGTCCTTGCTTTAATTTTTTTGTCAATGGGTTGTCTGGGTTAGGGGACTTCACGTGTCATTGTTTCCCAGGGGTTATTTGAGAAATAAGCTGAGGTGCTGGCATAATAGAATCTATGACTTCAGCTAAGAAATTTCTTCCTCCGGTATGTATTTCAGGGTAAAGTTAAAATCATCTATGACTTCAGCTAAGAAATTTCTTCCTCTGCTATGTATTTCAGGGTAAAGTTAAAATGATTAAAATATTGCGCCCAGCATATTTGTTTGGGAGACAGTTTATGGTGAGCTTTCAGTGCCTCTAAGCTTTTTTGATCAGTCTATACTTCAAAAGGCACCTTGCACCCCTCTAGGAAATGACGCCAAGTCAATAAAGCCCATTTGATTGCAAAGGCTTCCTTCTCCCAAATGATCCACCTCTGCTCTGTGTCAGTTACTTTTTTCAAAGTGTAAGCACAGGGTTGTAAATTTCCTTCGTGTTTTTTTTTTTTTTTTTTGTAGCAGGACTGTCCCCACAGCCACATCGCTGGCATCAGCTTGAATAACAAATTGCTCCTCAGGATGAGTGTGTTTGAGAATTGGTTTTGCAGCAAACAGTCTTTTTAAAATCTCAGATGTGGCTTGGCACTCTAATGACCAGTGTAGGGGTTGACCTGGTCATGATTTTCCCCCATTCTTGCAAGTTTTTTTATAGTTCTGTAAGGGGCAAAGCAATCTCAGCAAATGAAGGGATAAATTGGCGGTAGAAATTAGCAAATCCCAAAAAACGTTGGAGCTGTTTCCAAATTCGTGGGGGCTACCATTCAATCACCGCTTTTACTTTATCTGGATCCATTTCAATGCCTTCACTGGAAATTCTGTAACCCAGATAATCCAAACTTGCCTGATGGAACTTGCACTTTGAGAGTTTGGCAAAGAGTTTAGCGCTTAGCAGGTTTTTTTTTTAGTACTTCTCGTACTAAAATTGTATGTTCTGTCATGGTCTCTGTATAGATTAAGATGTCATCAAGATACACCAAAACCCCTTTATATAAATGATTATGCAGCACCTGGTTGATTAGCTGCATGAACACAGCAGGATTTCCTTGTAATCCAAATGGCATAACTTTGAACTGATAAATACCCAAGTGGCTGTTAAAGGCAGTTTTCCATTCATCATCTTTTCTTATTCTCACATGATAATATGCCTCTATTAGGACTAATTTGGTAAAAATTCAACCTTTTGCTAGATGGGCTAACATGTCCTTCATTAAGGGGAAGGGGTACATCTTCTTCTCGTTAACAGCATTTAATCCTTTAAAATCAATGTAGAGTCTAAGCGATCCATCTTTTTTTCCTTAAAAAATATGAGGGCAGCCACTTCAGATTTTGCAGGTTCAATGAAACCTCTTGCTAAATTTTTATCAATGTACTCCCTCAATTCTTCCACTTTGAGGGGGGTCATGGCGTACATCTTTGGCTTTGGCAATTTAGCCCCTGGTAGAATCTCAAAGGCACAGCCAGTGGTTCTATGGTGGGGTAGGATGTCACATTCCATCTTGCTGAACACTTCAGCCAAATCTCAGTATTTGTTGGGAATGAGAGGCACTCCTGGCAGGAGATTTGTTGCTGCTTTTAGTATCTCGGATGGTGGTTCTGCTATCCTGCTGGTGTCATTACAGGGGTTGGGAGGTGATGGCCCTATGGTTAACCTCAAGGTTCTCATTCCATTCTCCCATCATATTAATGGTTTCCACTTGTCCAACCAGGCTAATCCCAATATTACTGCCTCAGTCATTTTTGGGATTACCACAAACCGAATAAATTCCCAATGCTTTCCCACCTCTAGTCGAACCAGCTCAGTTAGGTGGGTGACTAGGGCTCTGCCCAGTAAGGACCCATATGCCTGTTTGAACCTCATTGGGGAGGAAAGCTTTTTTGCTCTGATGCCTAATTTGAGGATGGTAGGGAGGCTGATTAGGCATTGTCAACACCCAGAGTCTATCAGCACATGTAAGTCCATCTGTACTCCTGTTTTAGGGACCAGGAGCTTAGCAGAGAGGGAAAGGGTGGTACAGGGTGATTCACCATTGTGTTGTTTTCTCCATCATCATCACTGTCATATGGAGTGGGAGAAAAGGTGGCCTCAGGTGGGGCCTCAGTTTTCTCTTGAGTAGGAAAGGTGACTTGAGTGGCTTGCTCTTGTTTGTTGTTGTTAGCTGCGAAGTCGTGTCCGACCCATCGTGACCCTATGGACAACGTTCCTCCAGGCCTTCCTGTCCTCTACCATCTTCTAGAGTCCACGCCTACTGCTTCAGTGACTCCATCCAGCCACCTCATTCTCTGTCGTCCCCTTCTTCTATTGCCCTCAATCTTTTTCAGCATTAGGCTCTTCTCCAGTGAGTCCTTCCTTCTCATTAGGTGGCCAAAGTATTAGCTTCAGGATCTGGCCTTCTAAAGCGCAGTCAGGGTTGATCTCCTCTAGGACTGACCAGTTTGAATGCCTTGCAGTCCGAAGGACTCGCAGGAGTCTTCTCCAGCACCACAGTTCAAAGGCCTCAATTCTTTGGCACTCAGCCTTTTTTATGGTTCAACTTTCACTGCCATACATTGCAACTGGGAAGACCATAGCCTTGACTATACGCACTTTTGCTATACTCACTCTGTTGCTTCTCTGTTTCATGTCCCTAATGTCTAATTTCTCCTTCCCCTCTCAGCCCTTCTTCTTGCTGTCCAAAGTAGTGATCATAAAAAAGTTCTGCTTTCTCTAAACTGTCCAGTCTATGTCTCTGTTCTTGCCAGTTTGCCATTACTCCTTCTGGTATTAACCATCTAAAATTTATCCCCTTTTTAATTAAGCATTTTGTCAAAAATTGATACTTCTTTCTCAAGTCTCTCACTCTTCTTCTTGGAATCTGTTTTAATATCACAATCTCTCTTCCTTTATATTTTATTGTAGCATTTCTCAGCTTCTGTAGTATATCTGCCCTTAATGCTTTTTTTAGTAAATCTTATATGAACCTCTCTAGGGAGGTTATTTCTCATTGCGTATCTAGTATGTATTCTAAATACAGGTAAAACTTGAAAAATTAGAATATCGTGCAAAAGTTCATTTATTTCAGTAATGCAACTTAAAAGGGGAAACTAATATATGAGATAGACTCATTACATGCAAAGCAAGATAGTTCAAGCTGTGATTTGTCATAATTGTGATGATTATGGCTTACAGCTCATGAAAACCTCAAATCCACAATCTCAGAAAATTAGAATATTGTGAAAAGGTACAATATTCTAGGCTCAGTGTCCCACTCTAATCAGCTAATTAAGCCATAACACCTGCAAAGGGTTCCTGAGCCTTTAAATGGTCTCTCAGTCTGGTTCAGTAGGAACCACAATCATGGGGAAGACTGCTGACCTGACAGTTGTGCAGAAAACCATCATTGACACCCTCCATAAGGAGGGAAAGCCTCAAAAGGTAATTGCAAAAGAAGTTGGATGTTCCCAAAGTGTTGTATTAAAGCACATTAATAGAAAGTTATGTGGAAGGAAAAAGTGTGGAAGAAAAAGGTGCACAAGCAGCAGGGATGACCGCAGCCTGGAGAGAATTGTCAGGAAAAGGCCATTCAAAAGTTTTGGGAACTTTCACAAGGAGTGGACTGAGGCTGGAGTCAGTGCATCAAGAGCCACCACACAGAGACGGATCCTGGACATGGGCTTCAAATGTCGTATTCCTCTTGTCAAGCCACTCCTGAACAACAAACAATGTCAGAAGTGTCTTACCTGGGCTAAAGAAAAACAGACCTGGTCTGTTGCTCAGTGGTCCAAAGTCCTCTTTTCTTTTTTCTTTTTTCTTTTTGTTAAAGTGTTTTACAAAAAAATTTTTTTACAAAACATCCCCCAAACCCACCCACCCCAACCCCCCTCCCCCCACTTCCCAGAGCTGAATACAGGGTCATAAATATAATAATCATATTCTAACTAAAATTATCCATTATAAAATTAACCAAATTCATAATGTGCTTTAACTCCCCTTTAACATTGATACATTCAAATTATTGAAAACATAATAATAATAACTTAAACAAAAATATAATCAATACTAATACTAAAGTTAATAAAAATCTAAAATCTACTCATAAACTAAATGGAACTTTTTAGTCCCATATTTATTCTGAATATAATCTATCCATCTCCTCCAAACTGAAATATATCTTTCTTGCGAATGATCCTTCAAATAAGCAGAAATCTTAGACATTTCTGCAAGATTTGATACCTTAAGTACCCATTCTTCTATAGAAGGCAAACTATCCTTCCAATATTGTCCCACCAGTAACCGTGCTGCTGTTATCAAATTCAACATCAAATTAATTTCTTTAGTATCACAATCTACAACAATACCCAATAAAAACAATTGTGGATAAAACTTTATCTTTCTCTTAAAAATCTTTTGAATGTTCCACCAAATTGTAATCCAAAAAGCTTTTATATTTCTGCAAGTCCACCACATATGAAAGTAAGTAGCATCTAAACTACCGCATCTCCAGCATTTAGACTGTAGGTTAGGATACATGTTAGACAACTTTTTGGGATCCAAATGCCATCTATAAAACATTTTATAAAAATTTTCTATTAAATTTTGAGCCTGAGTAAATTTAACATTTCTGACCCAGATTACCTCCCAAGTATCCAACGGAATTGGTTCCTGTATGATTTGTGCCCACTTTATCATACAATCTTTAACTAATTCCGTTTCCGAGTCCAATTCAATTAAAACATTATATATCCTCTTTATATGTGCACAATTTAAATCTCTAATTTATTTTACTAAGTTTTCATCTATAATTGTAATGCCAACCTTCTGATCCAGCTTCCACCTAGCTTTCAGTTGGGTGTATTGGAACCAAGAGTAACTTATGTTTTCTTGTTTTAACTCATCTAATGATTTAAGTTGCCAATTATTCCCTTCCAATCTAAGTAATTCCTTATAGGAAAACATATCCAAACTCACTCCCATAGATACACCTCCTATCTTATGTCCGGGAATTCCCCAAATCGGTATTTTATAATTTAACTTATAATAATACGTTTCCCAGACATGCAATAAAGCACTTCTAAGAATATGAGATTTAAAAGCCCTGTCTACCTTTTTATCATAAAGCAAATATGCATGCCATCCATATACCAAGTCCCAACCCTCAAGGTAGAGTATTCTTTTATTAGTTAAATTAAGCCAATCGCTAACCCATGTCATGACCACCGCATCATAATACAATTTCAAGTTAGGCACCTTGAGTCCCCCTCTTTCCCTAGTATGTTGTAAAATCTTAAATTTAACTCTTGGTTTCTTCCCCACCCAGATAAATGTATTAATACCCTTCTGCCATTCATCAAGGTTGGCATCCTTTTTCAATATAGGTATCATTTGAAACAAAAAAAGAATCTTCAGCAGAACATTCATTTTAACAGCTGCGATTCTTCCCAATAGAGATAATTGTAATTTTTTCCAATTATTTAAATCCTTTTGTATCTTCAACCATAGTGTTTCATAGTTATTCTTATATAATTTTGCATTTGAAGCTGCAATATACACTCCTAAATACTTAACCTTTTTTGCTATGTCAAAACCTGTTAATTTAATTAACATTTCCTTTTCACTCATAGACATATTCTTAGACAATATCTTAGTCTTATTACTATTTACCTTAAACCCTGAAACCTTGCCATACTGAGTTATAATTTCCATCAAATCTATAACCGATTGTATCAGTTGAGATAATGTCACAACCAAGTCATCAGCAAAAGCTCTCAATCTATAATCATTCTGCTTTATTTTAATTCCCTTTATCATAGAAGATAATTTTAATTAATTATTTTTAATTTTAATTAATAAAATCTTTAACGTTAATACAAACAACAATGCTGATAGGGGGCATCCCTGTCTTGTACCTTTTTAAATTTTAAACATCTCTTTTAACCCCCCATTAATTATAATTTGTGCAGTTTGTTGTTGATATATAGCTTTAATAGAATGTAAAAATCCTCCAAAATTCATTTCCTCAAGAACTCTAAATAAAAATTGCCAATTCAATTGATCAAAAGCTTTTTCTGCATCCAAAAATATCAGTGCTGCAGGGACTTGGTTGTTCTTATCCAAATATTCAAGCAAATTTACAATTTGTCTTACATTATATTTCATATACCTTCCAGATATAAATCCCGATTGATCACTATGAATCATTTGCTTTAAAACTTGCATTAATCTATTAGCCAATACTTTAGCAAAGATCTTATAATCTATATTCAAAAGCGATATAGGTCTATAATTTTTAGGTTGAGTAAGGTCTTGATCCTCCTTTGGAATCAATACAAATGATACAAAGGCTGTCCTCCAAGATGGAGGAACTGCTCCTCCAGTCTGAATTTCATTAAACAACATCTTTAAAGGTTCAATCATTTCAACCAACAACGTTTTATAATAAATTGCTGTTAATCCATCTGTTCCCGGGGCCTTGCTCACTTTCAACTGTTTAATAGCTAAAAAGATTTCCTCTGATGTTATTAAGCGGTTGATCTCAAGTTGTTTTTTTGAAAGTCTAGGAAAATGTGCTTCCTGTAAATATTTATCTATATCTAAAGCTTGTATGTTTTCTCTAGAATATAGTTTCGAGTAAAAATCTAAGAAACTCCTCTTAATCAATTTTTGTTGATAGACTTCTTTTCCTTTATATTCTATTTTATCTATAGTATGTAATTTCTGTTTCTTCCTTAATTGATAAGCCAACCACCTACCAGGCTTATTAGTGTTACAAAAGGCATTATGCTTAGCATAATGCAAATTAGTTGCTACTTGGTCAGCCATTAACGTACTAAATTGTTCTTTCAATAAATGTATCGAGGTTTTTAAATTATTATCCAATGGATTCAAAATAAAATCTTTCTCCTTAGATTTAATCTCTTCCTCAAGATCTTTACGTTTTTGCATTTGCTTACGCCTATAAGCATTATTCATATAAATCAAGACCCCTCTCATGTACGCTTTACTAGCATCCCAAACCATTCCCATCGATGTACCTTTATGCATATTTATAACAAAAAATTATTTCAGATGTTCTCTACATTTCTGCAAAAACACCTCATTTGTGAATAGGTTTTCATTCAATCTCCAGGCCTTCTATTATCATCTTCAGCAAAGAACTCCAACCAAACAGGGCTATGATCCGACAATGTCCTAGGAAAAATCTTAACATTCTTAACCCTAGAAAGAAGATCAGTAGTAATTAAAATAAAATCAATCGTAGAGAAAGATTTATGTCTATCTGAAAAAAAGTAAAATCTCTGTCCTTCATATTCCTTTCCCGCCATACATCTCTTAGCTCCAAATCCTCCTTCAAATCAAAAAAGGCTTTGGGCAATTTCGAATAATTAGAAGGGTTTTTAGAAGATCCCTTCCTATCTTCAAATGAGTCCAAAACTCCATTCAAGTCCTCTTTTCTGATGAGAGCAACTTTTGCATCTCATTTGGAAACCAAGGACCCAGAGTCTGGAGGAAGAATGGGGAGGCACACACTGCAAGATGCTTGAAGTCCAGTGTGAAGTTTCCACAGTCTATGTTGATTTGGGGAGCCATGTCATCTGCTCGTGTTGGTCCACTGTGCTTCATTAAGTCCAGGGTCAACGCAGTCATCTACCAGGAGATTTTGGAGCACTTCATGCTTCTTTCTGCAGATGAGCTTTATGGGGATGCTGACTTCATTTTCCAGCAAGACTTGGCACCTGCCCACACTGCCAAAAGCACCAAAACCTGGTTCAATGACCGTGGTATTACTGTGCTTGATTGGCCTGCAAACTCGCCTGACCTTAACCCCATAGAGAATCTATGGAGCATTGCCAAGAGAAAGATGAGAGACATTAGACCGAACAGTGCAGAAGAGCTGAAGGCCACTATTGAAGCATCCTGGTCTTCCATAACACCTCAGCAGTGCCACAGGCTGATAGTTTCCATGCCACGCCGCATTGAGGCAGTAATTGCTGCAAAAGGGGCCCAAACCAAGTACTGAGTACATATGTAAGCTTATACTTTTCAGAGGTCCAATATTGTTCTATGTACACTCCTTGTTTTATTGATTGCATGTAATATTCTAATTTTCTGAGATTGTGGATTTGGGGTTTTCATGAGCTGTACACCATAATCATCACAATTATGACAAATCATGGCTTGAACTATCTTGCTTTGCATGTAATGAGTCTGTCTCATATATTAGTTTCCCCTTTTAAGTTGCATTACTGAAATAAATGAACTTGTGCACAATATTCTAATTTTTCGAGTTTCACCTGTATCTAATCTATATCATTAGTTATCTTTTCCTTGCTTTCCTCCAATGCTTCTTCTAAGATTTCCGCCATCACATCTGCTAAATTCTCTCCCTTTTCTTCTTCAACATTTTGGAATCTTAAGTAATAATCAACTCTATCCATCTCTAGAGATATAATCATTTTTTCCTGATTCCTATCTGTTAATGTTAGTCAGTTATCCATCTCCTCTACTCTCTTATCTGTTGATTCATTTTTTTCTTCCACTTGTTGTAATCTTTGTTCGTTTTTCTCCATCAGTTCTTTAACCTCTTTTAGTTCCTCTTCTAGTTTGCCTATCCCTTCCTTGAAGTCTGTGTGTATTGCCTGTATCATATTTTTCAATTCCATGTTCGATTTATCTTGGTGTGTTGTAGTGTCTAGTATTTTCTGCACCACAGGACTCTGTGATTTTGAGGCGGCTGTTGTTAAATGTGCTGTAATCTTCTTCATCTTCTCCAATGATTTATAATCCAAATATCAATGAAATATTATAATCCAAGTGTGCTCCAAGAAGAAGAGAAAAAAAAAATCCCACATCAAAAATCCAAAGGCAGGAAAAAAGGAGAAAGGGGAAGATAAAAAAAGAACTATGCTTCTTTCCTTCATTGTTCCTACAGAACGGCTCTGGTCTATCTGGAACCCAGGCAGACCCCCCCAAAACAGCTGAAAAGTGACGATCCTTCAGGAGCCCCCAAAGGATGCCTCGTACCGTTGCGATGCTCCTCCCCTCTCAGTTGCTAAGTAATTATCTATGTCTGGGCTTCATGCCAAGTTCATTCCAGACACAACAAAATTAGTGCTGTCCCTCTGTTCCACCACTAGATGTCCATAGAAATCCATTTTCCAACACTTAAAGCAAAAAAATATTTCTTAAACATTAAACTTTCTTAAACTTCACCCCAATATTCTTTCGAAAAGAAAAATCTTATAGTTCTCTTGGTTCTCAAGTTTGTTAAAGCTATGTCTTTATATTACTTCCATTTTAATAATATTCTCTGTTTTTGTCCCCCAAAAAGAATTGGGCTGCTGCTTTTATTTCCCTGGAAGGATGGGGCAAAAATCCCCTTCCTTCTCACATTTGGGGACTTTCTTGCTTTTGGGGAGTTTGTCTTTTCTAGGGAATCAAATATCAAAGTAGTAGAGAAAGGATCAGTATTCTCACCAAGTTCTTAGCACGCTGTTCATGATCTGCTAATTAGTACTTTCTTTCTTCAGTTGTTAGTAGCTTCGGACTAGGCACAGAAATTCAGCCTCACTCTCTGGGGTGATTTTAGACCCCTTTAGGGGCCCCTTGCAGGGTCAAATTACCTGTGGGGAGCAGAGCCATGCTCTCCCTTGGCTGCATTGCTACGATTCACACCATACATATTCTTGAGAAGCATGTATAATCATCAAGTGTCAAAATAATTTCTCCACTATATTCATTTTTTTAAAAAGTACAATATTTTTAAGTGGGTTTCTGTTATGAAGCCACTATATCGAATAAGAATAGAATAGAATTGGAAGGGACCATGGAGGTCTTCTAGTCCAGCCCGCTGCTCAAGCAAAAGAATCTATACCATTTCATACAAGTGACTGTCTAGTCTCTTCTTAAAAATCTCCAGTGATGGAGCACTCACGATTTCTGAAGGCAAGCTGTTCCACTGGTTAATTATCCTCACTGTTAGGAAGTTTTTCCTTAATTCTAGGTTGCTTCTCTCTTTGATCAGTTTACAACTATTGGTGCTTTGGAGAATAATTTGACACCCTCTTCTTTGTGCCAGCCCCTCAAATACTGGAATACTGCTATCATGGCTTAATGTATATCTCATATTTCTCTCATGTAATGTATATCTCATTTCTCAGGTATATCTTAAATTAATTTAAGCATTTTTAAAACTATTTCTATTTCATGTATTTTTACATTTATTATGAATTCATAGCTTTAAGAGGAAAATCAGAAACATACATAAGGCCAATTTTTCCACATATCATGTCCTAGGGTTCCACTTAAATGCAGGATAAAGGGAATTTAAGGATATTTATTTCCTTTTGGCTTATAGATGGTATGTCTGGATGGGGACATATTCATGTTTATGAGAGCTTAGTAATTCAAGATAATTTATTACTCCTAAAATAATTTTCAACTTGATATTAATTGCATTGCTATTGGAAAACCTAAAACTGATATTGCAATAAAAATAAATACCTTTTATCTATAGATTCAGTTAACAATTTTTAAAAACTGTATCTCTGTGCCTATTATTTAGTAGAGAAAAAGATGGGAACACTTTCAGAGATGCTTCCCACAGTGTTGTGCTACATATCTTTGTGGCTAATGGCTTTTCTTGCAATAACACTAGCATTTCTTCTAAAAATATGACCATTCTCCATGTACAAAAGCCACCTTCACTGATTATGCACCATGAAAAGAAGAATGCACAAATAATGCTTGTCTGTGTTGAGGTCTGCAATACATTATTCTTTAAAAGAACAAAAGCATAAGGAAAATAACTATAAGAAGAAGTAGTTTTTAGCTACCTTCTCTTGACCTTATTCATGCTGACATCATGTAATTTTATAAAATATATCATACAGAGATAACTGTAAGGGTTGTATACCTTGTTGTTGTTAGCTGCGAAGTCGTGTCCGACCCATCGCGACCCTATGGACAACATTCCTCCAGGCCTTCCTGTCCTCTATCATCTTCTGGAGTCCATTTAAGCTCACGCCTACTGCTTCAGTGACTCAATCCAGCCACCTCATTCTCTGTCGTCCCCTTCTTCTATTGCCCTCGATCTTTCCCAGCATTAGGCTCTTCTCCAGTGAGTCCTTCCTTCTCATTAGGTGGCCAAAGTATTTGAGTTTTAGCTTCAGGATCTGGCCTTCTAAAGAGCAGTCAGGATTGATCTCCTCTAGGACTGACCAGTTTGATCGCCTTGCAGTCCAAGGGACTCACAGGAGTCTTCTCCAGCACCATAGTTCAAAGGCCTCAATTCTTTGGCACTCAGCCTTTCTTATGGTCCAACTTTCACTGCCATACATTGCAACTGGGAAGACCATAGCCTTGACTATACACACTTTTGTTGACAGGGTGATGTCTCTGCTTTTTAGTGTGCTGTCTAGATTTGCCATGGCTTTCCTTCCGAGGAGCAAGCGTCTTTTAATTTCTTGGCTACAGTCCCCATCTGCAGTGATCTTGGAGCCCAGGAAAATAAAATCTGTCACTACCTCCATTTCTTCCCCATCTATTTGCCAGGAATTGAGAGGGCCAGATGCCATGATCTTGGTTTTCTTAATGTTAAGTTTCAACCCAAGTTTTGCACTCTCCTTCTTCACCTGCAACAAGAGGCTCTTTAGTTCTTCTTCACTTTCTGCCATTAGAGTGGTATCATCTGTGTATCTTAGGTTGTTGATATTTCTTCCAGCAATCTTAATTCCAACTTTTGATTCATCTAGCCCTGCCTTTCTCATGATGTGCTCTGCATATAAGTTAAATAGGCAGGGTGACAGTATACAGCCTTGCCGGACTCCTTTCCCAATTTTGAACCAATCAGTGGTTCCGTGTCCAGTTCTCACTGTTGCTTCTTGACCCGCATATAGGTTTCTCAAGAGACAAATAAGATGGTCTGGTACTCCCATCTCTTTAAGAACTTGCCACAGTTTGTTATGATCCACACAATCAAAGGCTTTAGCATAGTCAATGAAGCAGAAGTAGATGTTTTTCTGGAACTCCCTAGCTTTCTCCATGATCCAGCGTATGTTGGCAATTTGATCTCTAGTTCCTCTGCCTCTTCGAAATCCTGCCTGTACTTCTGGTAGTTCTCGATCCACATACTGCTGAAGTCTAGCTTGTAGGATTTTAAGCATGACTTTACTAGCATGAGAAATGAGTGCAATGGTGCGATAGTTTGAACATTCTTTGGCACTGCCTTTCTTTGGAATTGGGATGTAAACTGATCTTTTCCAATCCTGTGGCCACTGTTGAGTTTTCCAAATTTGCTGGCAAATTGAGTGTAGCACTTTTACTGCACTGTCTTTTAAGATTTTGAATAGCTCAGCTGGAATACTGTCACCTCCACTAGCTTTGTTGTTGCTCAGCTTTTCTAAGGCCCACTTCACTTCACATTCTAGGATGTCTGGCTCGAGGTCAGTGACCACCTCATTGTGATTATCTGGGACGTTAAGCTCATTCTTGTATAGTTCTTCTGTGTAATTTTGCCACCTCTTCTTAATCTCTTCTGCCTCTGTTAGGTCCCTGCCATTTTGGTCCTTTATCATGCCCATTTTTGCATTAAACGTTCCCTTAATCTCTCCAATTTTCTTGAAAAGATCTCTGGTCCTCCCTATTCTATTGTTTTCTTCTATTTCTTTGCACTGTTCATTTAAGAAGGCATTCTTATCTCTTCTAGCTATTCTCTAGAATTCTGCATTCAATTGGGCATATCTATGTTTTTCTCCCTTGCCTTTCGCTTCCCTTCTTTTCTCAGCTATTTGCAAAGCTTCCTCAGACAGCCATTTTGCTTTCTTGCATTTCTTTTTCTTTGGGATGGTTTTGGTTGCTACCTCTTGTACAATGTCATGAACCTCTGTCCATAGTTCTTCAGGCACTCTGTCTATCAGATCTAATTCCTTAAATCTATTTGTCACTTCTACTGTATATTCAACAGGGATATGATTTAATTGATACCTGAGTGGCCTAGTGCTTTTCCCTACTTTCTTCAGTTTAAGCCTAAACTTTGCAATGAGAAGCTCATGGTCTGAGCCACAGTCAGCTCCTGGTCTTGTTTTTACTGACTGTATAGAGCTTCTCCATCTTTGGCTGCAGAGCATATAGTCAATCTGATTTCTATGTTGACCATCTGGTGATGTCCATGTGTAGAGCTGTCTCTTGGGTTGTTGGAAAAGAGTGTTTGCTATGACCATCGTATTCTCTTGACAAAATTCTATCAGCCTGTGCCCTGCTTCATTTTGTACTCCAAGGCCAAACTTGCCTGTTATTCCAGTTATCTTTTGGCTTCCTACTTTAGCATTCCAATCCCCCATGATGATAAGGACATCATTTTTGGGTGTTAGTTCTATAAGGTGCTGTAGGGCTTCATAGAACTGGTCAATTTCATCCTCTTCAGCACCGGTGGTTGGGGCATAGACTTGGACTACTGTGATATTGAATGGTTTGCCTTGGATTTGAACTGAGATCATTCTGTCATTTTGAGGATTGTATCCCAGTATTGCTTTTCCTACTCTTTTATTGACTATGAAGGCTACTCCATTTCTTCTGAGGGATTCTTGCCGGCAGTAGTATACCTGATGGTCATCTGAATTAAATTCACCCATTCCTGTCCATTTTAGTTCGCTGATACCTAAGATGTCGATGTTCAGTCTTGTCATCTCTTGTTTGACCATGTCCAGCTTTCCTTGATTCATGGATCTTACATTCCAGGTTCCTATGGAGAAAAAATCTTTACAGCATCGGACTTTCCTTTCACCACCAGACACATCCACAGCTGAGCGTCCTTTCGGCTTTGGCCCAGTCGCTTCATTCTTTCTGGCGCTACTAGTACTAGCCCTCTGCTCTTCCCCAGTAGCATATTGGACGCCTTCCGACCTGAGGGGCTCATCTTCCAGTGTCATATTGTTTTGCCTTTTGGTACTGTCCATAGGGTTTTCATGGCAAAGATACTGGAGTGGGTTGCCATTTCCTTCTCCAGTGCATCACGTTTTGTCAGAACTCTCTGCTATGACCTGTCCGTCTTGGGTGGCCCTGCACGGCATAGCTCATAGCTTCATTGAATTATGCAAGCCCCTTCGCCACGACAAGGCAGTAATCCATGAAGTATACCTACAACTGTCTATATGAACGCATGGATGTTAAGGATTTATTTATTACACTTCCAAGTTTCCTTAGCTTAATATTTTTTAAAAAAATAATGTTTAACTGAGAAATTGTAATGATAATACATGTAGATGATATTTTCTAGAAACCCCACAGTAGCTGTAGCAGTTCTTCCTCAGAAGTAATTTTCCATGTAGAACCTCTTTGTTTTGCCTTCACATTTAGGAAGAAGGACAGGCAAAGGAGAAAGATAAAAATGCCTTTATCTACCCATTTCACATTCTACTGAGCTCTTTGCCTCATCATACCCATTGATATGGATGATTGTAGCAGTTCATGATTCTATATATTTTTACTTACTGCTTCCTTATTTATTACATTTATGTTTCAACTTTCATTCATCAACAGACCACCAGAAAGCAACATGAAAAATGAAGGAATACTATATCATAAATAAAATATAAACTTTTTATTCAGAAGCTGAGGTCAATGTTCATGTGCTTCTTCTTCTCAGTTTTCCTCACAACAAACTTATAGGTCACTAGTTGAGGGTGACTTGGAACCATCGCAATTTACTGGAATTTGTTTAAATGGATGTTTACTTGTGTTTGAGGTGTTGAAGGATTCCAGATATCTGATATTTATTGTTGAGTTTATTGACTCATTCCATTAAATGTTAGAACTCCTTTAATAGACTTATTATTATTGATAATAATTGCTTTTGGGTTGTTGCATGTTGGATTTCATATGCCAAGTTGCCAATGGAGGTTTATAAACTGTATTGAATAGAAAACTTGTCTTTAAAATCTTCGAACATACATTAGTGACATTGTACATTTTCCTCTCCAATTTCTAAGCTTTAGAGTCATTAAATCTGAGCAGGGGATTGGTTTAAGTGGTCTAAATGTCCTTTTCAATGTATGATTCTAAGTCATGATATCATACTGCATGTACTGTGAGATACTAGTTGAATGTTGCAAATAGTTGTATATAGGAACATTTCCTTGCCATTCTATCAGCTCTTATTACTCTCATATAATCTGTGTTATAGATTATAGAACATTACAGAAGACTCTGGATAAAGTTGTTGATTGAAAAAATACTAATTGATTTAGTGGATATGGAATAGGATATACATAGAAGGTAGGCAGTATTAAACATTCAGTTCTTGCAGGCATTGAGTGAGATGAAGTATTCAAACAGCAACAAGTTTATTCAGAGTCAAATATAACAGAAGCAAGCTAATAGCTACTGCGCAGCAATTTATACGGTTGGCCTCTAGGTGGCGACCAATAGATTTGAAGGAGCAGTTTCCTGCCCCAAACCTACTTAACTGCCTGGAGACAGCAAGTCTAGCTCAGCCCAGTAACCATTACAACATACAGAAAGTAGGTCAACCATTAAGCAACAGTTAACATAAGTAAGTGAATCATACATACAATGCCAATACATTACACCCTTTCCCCCTGGATAGCACAAACTCTCATTTGTTTTACATAACCTTGCAGATACTTAGGCAGCCTTTGTGACCGTTCAGAACATCTGGGGTTACAGGGATCTCCTGGTCTACCTGCTTGCCTGCCAGGCTGGGTAGACCAGGACTCTGGGGTTCAGTTGAGTCAAAGTGACTTGAGTCCCTTTGGCTGGCCATTCCCGGTCAGCCCACCCCAAAGTCAGATTGTGCAGCGAAGCCTGCAGGGCTGCTTCTCAGTTCAGTTTGCCTGCCCGGGTCCTGAGACACAGTTTGTTTGTCAGGAGGGGATTCTTCTATTGCCATTTCCCCATCGCTATGCACAAGAGTTCTCTCAGAGCGTGCAAACTGCTCTGTTGGACCGCTGTCTGACTCTCTTGAGAGTCCTGAGCCAGTGACTGATCTGCTAACCACCAATGAAGCTGATCAATGTACTGGCAAAAGATGTGCCCATCATCCAGGACCACCTCATAGGAGAGTGGTCCTGACACCTTAACAATATTTGCTACCGCCCACAAATCCCATTGCCCGTAATTCCAGGCCCACACCCGGTCACCCACTTGTAAACTTCTTGGTGCCTTTGGGCATGAAGTGTCTGCTGCGACTTTGTCAGGGTGCAGCCGTTCCAGTTTAGTGATCAACCTTCTGCCCCAATGAAGCTCAGCTGGGCTTTTGCCCATGGCTGTGCAGTGTGTTGTGTGCTGGCATAGTAGAAAATCAGCCAGCCTGTGATGCCAATCCCCTAGACAATTCATTTCAGGGATTCATTGGTCATGCAGACCATGCATTCTGCTTGACCATTCAATGATGGGTGAAAGGGAGCTGACATAGCGTACCTTATGATGTTGGCCCTGAGGAAGGCCTGGAATTCTGAAGCGGTGAACTGTCCCCCATTGTCAGAGACTAAGACATCTGGAAGCCCATGTGTTGCAAATAGTCTCTGCAGCACCTGGATGGTCCTAGCAGTAGTCATACTGGAAACTGGAACCACATCCAACCATTTAGAGTGGCTATCGACCACTAATAAAAACAGCTGTTCCTGAAAGGGCCCTGCAAAATAAATGTGGATTCTTGACCACGGTGTGTGTGTTTCCTCCCATCGGTGCACAGGGGCCTGCGGCATCTGGATTGTTGACACGTGAAACACCCATGTACTTGGGCCTTCAGCTTTATCTAGACCTGGCCACCAAAGGTAGCTCCTTGCCAGTGCCTTCATCCAGACTATTCCCAGATGGCCTTCGTGCAGAGACTGAAGAACCCTGGGCCAGACTGAGCTGTGGACTATAACTCTACTGCCCCAAAGGATACACCCATTATGAGCTGACAGCTCATTTTTTTGCATAAAAAACTTTGGAATTCCGGTCCTGGGCTTTTGTCAAGCCATCTGAGAGACCCGAGCCACGAAGACTGTCCTAAGATAGCAAAAGTTGGAAAGCTTGAGGAATTTGATGTTACTCAACCTGAGAGATGGTCATCCTACATATCAAGAGTAGAAAACTACCTCCGTGCCAACCTAGTTGCTGAAGATGGCCTGAAGGCTGCAACACTCCTCTGTGTCTGCAGGTCTGCAACCTTCGACATCATGGAGAACTTAGTCTCACCAATGCACCTGGAGTCCATTACTTATGCAGACCTGAAGAAAAAGCTCGGTGACCATTTCCAGCCCAAGCTTTTTGTAATAGCTTGGAGGCACACATTCAAACAATGAGTTCAACAACTTGGAGAGATGGCCACCGAATTCATCACGGCATTGAGACAAGCTTCGAACCTGTGCCAATTTTCAGACTTGGAAGAAAGGCTTCGAGATTGACTCGTCTGTGGACTACGGAGCAGAGAGTTGCAACAGAAACTTTTTGCTAAAGAGACTCTCTTGCTCCAGGAAGCCTTAAAAGAAGTCATGGTGGATGAAGCTGCTACCGGAGCTGTGAAGGACTTGCAGCCTGCCAAAAGCACTCCTCATGAGGAAGCCATCCACCACAAGGACACCAAGCTTCCTGAAAACATCGACTTCAACCAAAAAGTTGACAAGATCCAATGGCACAACGACAAGGGACTGCAGCCTCCTTACAAGGCAGTTCTTTTCCCTTGGTGTTTGGGCTGTGGCAGCCACCACCAATGAACGGACTGCCAGTTCTGGACAGCTATGTGTCAGGCCTGTGAGAAAACCAGCCACCGCATCAGTCTGCAGAGGTCACCAGAAGGACTGCCAATTGGACGATACAATTAGGAGAGGTACCGGGGCCCCGGGGCAGCATAGTGCAGGGTTTTGCTCCAGTCGTCAGAGTGTTTGCTGCATGGGAGCCCGCCATCCCCTTAAGCCCAACTGGACACTGGTTCAGCTGTATCCATCATTTCCCTGGAGACCTTCTGGTTCATGTGCAATCACAGCAAGAGGTGGGCCAAACTTAGGCCATCCGACATCATCCTGACTGACTTCCAGAATTCCCGAGTAGTCATCAAAGGCGAGGCCACATTGGCCGTCAAATTGAAGGGGCACCTAGATGTAATTGTGGTGGAGGGCCAGAGAATGAGTTTAATATGGCTTGATTGGTTTGATGCTCTGGGCATTCAAGTAACCAAGATACACCAGACACAATCGGCGAACTTGGCATCAGTATGCGAAGAGTTCGTGAATGTTTTTGACACAAGCCTGGGAGAGTAAAAGAGTCCTCCGATAGTCTTTAAACTTCATTCTGCCATAATGCCTATTAGGATCAAACCCCGTAGAGTGCCATTTGTGCTGAAACATAAAATTGATGCAGAGCTGGACAAGCTAGTTAGTCAGGGGGTACTACAGACCGTAGATGAGGGTGAATGGGAAACCCCAATTGTCATGCCACTTAAGGCCAACACAGAGGTCAGAAGTTGTGCTGATTACAAGTGCACCATAAATAGGGCACTTAAGCAGCACGCGTTACCTGGTGCCAGTCGTTAACCACATTTTGGCATCACTGCAAGGAGGTACCATGTTTGCTAAATTACATTTGGCACAGGCCTATCAGCAGCTACCTGTGGATGAGGCCACAGCGGCTACACAAACCATAGTGACACACAGGGGGGCTTTTAAAGTCAAATGCCTCCAATTCGGGGTTAGCATAGCCCCTGGAATTTTTCAAGGAGTTATGGAGCATATGCTCAAGGGCATTCTGGGGGTTTGCCCCTATTTCAATGATGTGCTTATCACCAGTGAGTCCACTGAGGTGCTTGCAAGGAGGCTCAAAGCCGTCCTTCAATGGTTCTATGTAGCGGGACTTAAATTAAAAAGAAACAAGTGTAACATTGGGGTCTCTTCCACTGAGTTTTGGGGATTCCATACTGATGCTGAAGGCTTCCACCCTGTCGAGTCCAAGCTGAAGGCCATTCAGCTGGCACCAAGTCCCAGGTCGAAAGGAGACCTTCAGGCATTCCTGGGTGTCTTTAATTTTTACCATGTGTTCCTTCCTAACAAGGCCACAGTGGCAGAGCTGTTACACTGGCTCTTAGACAAAAACACCCCATGGAAGTGGACCAAGCCAGATCTGTCTCCAGCAGCTCGCATATTGTCAATTCAGGATTTGCCTGAATTTCCCCTCCATGCGGGGGATGTGGCTGCAGAAACTGCTGCAGAGAAGGTTTTAAGTAGAGTTTTGGCATGGATTCACACTGGATTGCTCGAAAATAGCCCTTGACCTGAGTTCCAGAGCTACTTCACACATAGACATGAGCTTTCAGCTCAGAAAGGCTGCATTTTATGGGGGAGCAGGGTTATTGTCCCCAGTTCATTAAGGCACCATGTACTTAAGTCTCTGCATGAGGGACATCTGGGCATAGTCTGGATGAAGGCATTGGCACAAAGCTACCTATGGTGGCCAGGGTTAGATAAGGCTATCAAGACCCAAGTACACGGGTGTTACATGTGTCAACAGTCCAGACCAGAAATGCCACATGCTCCTGTCCACAGATGGGAAGAAATTCATACATTGTGGTCAAGAATTTACATTGACTTCACTGGGCCCTTTCAGGGACAGCTATTTTTGATAGTGTTCGCCAGCCACTCTAAATGGTTGGAAGTAATTCCTATTGCAACTATGACTACTGCTAGGACCATCCAGGTGCTTAGAAAGCTTTTTGCAATACATGGGCTGCCGAATGTCATAGTCTCAGACAATGGGACCCAGTTCACAGCAGCAGAGTTTCAAGCCTTCTTGAGGACTAACCTCATAAGGCATGCAACATGTAGGCATGCACTACAAAGGAGTCACTCAAGCGCATAGTGACCAGAGATTGGCACCATAGGCTGCCTGATTTCTTGCTTTGCCAGCACACTATGTCTTGTACAGCAATGGGCAAGAGCCCAGAGGAGCTTTGCTGGGGAAGAAGTCTCATCAGAAAACTGGACAGGTTGCATCCTGACGAGGTGGCAGCAGACACCTCTCGCCCAAAGGCTCCAACGGGGTTGCAATTGGGTGATGGGGTGTTGGCCCGGAACTATGGGCATGGAAACTTGTGGGTGCCGGGAAACATTGTCAAAATCTCGGGCCCTCTTTCATATGAGGTGGCTCTGGATGGGGGGGGGAAGTCATTCACTGCCATATTGATCAGCTGCGGAAGTGTTTTGCAGAATGTCCACAAAGCGAGGACCTCACGATGGGTCCGCTTCTAGAGCCAGAAACCGGCAACCTAAAATAACAGTTCACACGCTCTGAAGACTTTTGCAGTCAGTACAATGGGGAGGTGGTCATAGACGGGACACAGTCCAGGAGTAAAACATGGGTCCCCTGATGGGGAAAGTCAACCCGACCAAGAAAGCCGCTGTGCTAACTCTGCTTCTTCATTGGACTTTGGTCTGGGCCAACCTGGAATGGCCAGCCAAAGCGACCCGAGTCAATCCGACTCTCATGAGTCCTGGTCTACCCAGCCTGGTGGGCAAGCTGGTGGACCAGGAGTTGTCTGGATCCCCCAGGCGGTCTGCAAGGTTGCGCAGACCACCACCATATTTGCAAGACTTTATTCTCAAATAATATTAAGAATGTGTGTACATTCTAGGGGGGAGGGGTATAATGTATTGAGATTTTACTTGAACTGCTTTCACGTGTCTTTTGAATACTACTTAAGGTTGCTTAATTCAGGTGTCTGTGTAATGGTTGCTGACTAGCCAGACATGCAGTCTCCAAGAAAATCTTTGGATCTGGGGTGGGAATGGGTTCCTTTAAACCTATTGGCCGCCATCTAGTGGCCAACCATATAAGTAGCTGTGCAGAACCCTCTGTTTCACTTCTTTTCCTGTTTGCCTCAATAAAGCAATGTTCCTGTTTTCAACCTCTCGTCTCGCTTCCTGCCTCCAAAGAACTCAATACACAACAAAATTTATTAATTCTCAGATATGTATAAATATATAGAAAAAATTTGGAAGGCAGGGCCACCAAATGTTTCTAATGAGGATGTTGCAGAGGACTATTAATTATTAGTGCCTGAAACATCCTTGTGAATAGGTTAATATTTAAATATGATGCATCTCATGATGTCTCAATATACTTTGGCCTTTTAATGCTAATTCATTAGAGCTCAATACTTCTGGAGAACACCAGATTTGAGAAGATGTATATGTAGCTTGTGAAAGTGTTAGCTAATGATGAACAGTTCATTGTTATTTGTACATAATACATAATTTCTAAATTAAACAAAAATGAACACTGATAAAACTGTCATTATGTCCAAGATCATGGAAAATATTCAATTCAGCGTGCTATTTGAAATCTGTACTATATTATTTGAATTGTGAATTCCAGAGCTTTAGTTTGTTGGAGCCCAATCAAAGCTCTAGAAGTAGCTTGGAATCTTGATGATCCAGTCAATTCTTTAAATATCTTGTCCTTCTGATTGGCAAGTGAGAAAACATTTTAGACATAACTTTAAAAAGAACTTGGAAGGTTGTACAAATGCCAAGAATGGGATTAATTGGCATAATACAAGGTGGCTGGGCACAGTTGGGAAAGTGTCAGTGTAAGGAGAATCCCCACCAAGTTAAACTGTTTGAGCAATTAGCTATCTGAACTCTAACCCTTCCCAGTAATTAATGAATAACAGAGAGGATCAAGACAAAGACACAAAGTGATTTGGTGTGTGCTAGCAAGTAATACATCAAAGAATGCTAGTAATTGGCCCTGTGGCTTTCATTCTTTGCCCTATTTCTTTCAATTCATTGACTCAAAATAATGGGTTCAGGTTCATTATCAACAGGTTTTAGCTGTAAGAGTACAACACTTTAACAAAGCTCAAATTGTAGCACTCCTGATGGTTTGGTAAAAAAGTTTAGGTTGGAACATACTCCCTCGAAAGGGACAAAAGCAGGGCAGGCAGTAACTTTGCACTTAATGAAAAAGTGGGTATTCAAAGTTTTTCTGAGCTTTCTCAGGTTTGGCTGTCCTTACAGTTAGAATGCTGGAATACAACTGCTATGGGCAGGTATGTATAAATCCAATTAAAGCTCTCATATTAGAGCAGTGAGAAATCCATATCTGACTTGACTTCCAATATATGGTTGAATGCTTGGCAACTGGTGCCTCAAGGAAAAGCCAGTGTTTGCAGTAAATGTCAGTTTATTATCAGATTTATTGGATGAAATCACTTTTGGATTATTGAAGGATTCTTTTGCGCTGAACATATGATTGCAAGATTTCATCCTCTTATTATTATTGTGTTACTATTATTATCATCATTATCCTATCTAATTAGTCTGGTTAATTTTTTTTCCACCTAGTTTTGAAAAAGATAAAGAAATATGGTTAGTATGTATCATCATCACTAATGAGAAAGAAAATATAAGGCACAGCTTTCCTAGTATTCCTTTTCATAAATATACCGTGAATATTGTTTACCTTTATAAAAGTTTATTTCACTCATTTAAGAGTTAGCTGCTGAAGCATTCTGATTATTGACTGAGTAAGGTTTGAAAAAAAGCAAGGATATGATACATACTTCAGATTTTGTGTGGAAGGAAATGATTTAGCAACACCGGTAACATCATATTTTTAAACCTGAAAATTTTATTGATTTTATCTGCCTGCATGATGAATGTATTAAGTACAATACTGGACCTATAGTTTGTTTATGATTTTGAGGGGAAAAAAGTCTTACATGTGAATGTTGATGCAAAAAAGAAAATGGCAATGCAACAATCTTTAGAGGTCAACATTTTGGTCACAATATGTTTTGTGTATGTGTGTATTTTACAGAAATGAGGAATTTTGAAACTTGAATGTATCACAAACAAAGCAGTTATTGTTTACCTGCTGTTGGATACATATATTTAATTAAATGAATCAAGCTATAGTCAATTCTATATTTATTATCATAAAGAAAACTTCATCACCTATATTGGTACTTACTTTTGGGCATCCAAGTCATTAATATTTTATGAGACTTGAGTACAGATGTTGAACAAGATTCTTAGTATGTGAATGCTTAAGACTCATTCTTAAATAAATAATATCTATGGCTTTTCAATAGATTTGACTAGATTTTGGGTGAATCCACAAGATAGCTATTAGCATAATGTTTTGCTGTTGAACAATATTGTACTGTGCAGATTATGAGTGTAAATAATGTCCTCTTTCCAAACCATTGTTGCAATTTTCCTGCAAACTCTGGAATGCTTTTGTTATTTTACAAAATATAAAAACATTAACAATTTTTAGTGAGAGTCTTTTAGATGCTCCTCTAAATTCTAGTCAATGTAGAATGATACTGAGAAAAATCAATACATGCAATAGTTATCTTGATCTGGTGTTTGTATATAATCTTTGCTATCTATATTTTAACAATCAACATCATACTCTTTACTCAGTCACTGGTTTTATAATTACATAATTGGGTGTTTATCAGATGATTTGCATGTATAAATATGAGAGTAAATATTTAGATGATTTTATGCTCCCCACTGTCTGCAAGCCCAAATTTCAAATAAGTTTTCAGACATTCTGAAATCAGGTGATATATATCTTGATTGATCTGTTTTATTTTAAAATTGAGTATTTTTCATTTTCTCAAATGTCTGCTTGTTGACAATTGTGTATCAAAGGATGTCATTATTCTTCTCACACATATGAGCAACTTTGGACATCAAAATAACTGTTCTGTAGCTGCTTTCCTAGGGACAAATACCAGGGTTTTCTTTGTAAAATGCATACAATATCCAGAATTTGGTTTTGTCTTCTTTGTGTGATACTTTTAGTTCATCTTAATTCTGGAAATGATTGGACCTTTTAAATTCAATTCTAGATTTCACATTTATTTTGTTTTGTGTTAGGAATAAAAAATAAACATTTAAAACTAAATTTCCAAGGGTAAAATTACTGTGGGTGACCAAAGTTATAGTCTTCTGAATTATTCATTAAACTTTATTATTAGTTCTGATTTTCACCTGTACATCTATCAAATTTGACTATATTTTTATAATATAGAGAAAAATCTTATGACCAAACTATATGTGATACAAAATACTTAATTAAGATGCCCATGTCTTTTTATTTGTGTCAAGATGTGGAAGAAAATCCCTTCTTGCAGAAAGCATTCTTTGTCCTAGACCAGGGGTCGGCAACCCGAAAAAGGAAAAGAGCCACTGGGAACCGGTTCCATCACACATAAAAAAAAGTGGGAGCTGCGTGCGTGCGTCCATGCACACGCATGCGCAAAAAACATTTATTGCGCATGTGCGGACGCGCACGGTTGCCTTTTTTATGTGTGATGCAACCGGTTCCCGGTTGCGCGACGGCGACGGCCCGTCTGCAAAGCTGCCGGAAGCGGCAGCTTTGCAGACGGGCCGCGGCAGCTTTCTAGGACCTAGACCTAGAACAAGTATTTCTGATCTAACAGGCAATTAATTTTTTAAAAGGTTCAAAGGGATTTCTAATGATGTATTCAACACCATACTCAATCTGGACCTTAGTTCTCAAAACTTGGGGTAACACAGATGAAACTGTGTTGAAAATTATGGGCAGTCCTCCTCAACTTACCCTATGGGATTCTGGCAAAGCTAGATAGAGAGTGGCCATTCTCCAGAACTACAATTTTTAGGATCCTCACCACTGGCCATGCTACCTAGAACTGCTGGGAAATGTTATTTCTAAAACAGAGGAGCTCAGTTTTTCCAACTGTGCTAGGATCTTTCTTGATCACTCTTCTATATGGGCATACAAATTTACCATACTCCATAAATTTTCTTTATGAAAATACAGGCATTTCAAATCCTCCTGACTTTCCAGAAGTAAGTTGAAATGGGATTATTCCAGAAGGCTTTTGAGTCCTTAGTCATAATCATATTTATAGATAGTAAATACTAAACTAATCATCATTAGTGATTCTTTTGAATTGATTGTGTATCAGGATTGCTGGCAGCCTATAGTCCAGAGGGATGGAGGAAGCCAATAAATATTGTTAACAAATAGAAAATAAAAGTCTACTAAATGCCTTTACTTCCCTAAATGCAAACAGGAATACAAGAGGCTAGATAATGCCAATAGCACTTTAGCATGATTTTACACAAAGTGGCAAAAGTACTTTCATGTCACCTAAATGTAATAGAAGTTTACATTCTGTGCTGGACTGAATGTAGTCTTTATTATAAAAATTATTCATAATTTCAGTAACATCATTTTGTGTTAAGGACTTTTGCATAGATGGGGCTTTTTAATCTCAATCTGAGATAAATATTCCTGCACCACCAAATCCCTAATTGGTTTGCCCTTTTAAATACACAAAACCTTGATCCATATTCAGGACAGTGATTTTTTTTCTACCTTATTTGAACTTTCCTGCTGTGATGAAAGAGTCATCTCATCCTGTATTGATTTTGTCCAGTATCTTGAATATGATTATGTTATTACTTCTGGAGACAGTCTGTCAAGATGCCTCTGAATTTTCTTAATCTAAAATAATATTTATAGTTTATTATTATAATCTATTATATTATAATAATGTGTTAAATAAAGTGAACCTGTATAGATTTCGGTTGTTTCATAATTTAATGAACTCTGGCTCCTAAATTTCAATATTTAATAAGCAGATGTGTGTATGTGTGTATTTAGATGTATGGATAGATAGATAGATAGATAGATAGATAGATAGATAGATAGATAGATAGATAGATAGATGTAGGCAATGAAGCTCATTTTCACTCATTTTCTAGTCAGTGAGTTACTGGTGGTAGCCATAAATCATTATTTAATTTTAAGAGCAAAGGAACAATGACATTTCATACCTTGCTTTTTTTTTAAAAAGAAAAGTGCCTCCATTAGTTTTTCTTGACTTTGCATTGTAAAAAGTGTGCCTCCTTGAAAGTCGATTATGTTATACTTTGAATGAGAACTTAGAAAGAATTTCAGAAGAAAATGGGAAAGGGTGAAGACTCCTTTCCCCTCTTTCCATACAGTGCATCAATTGTTGGAGGGGGATTAAGTTTTTGAGGTCAATTTCCCTTCAGTTATATAGGCAATGAAAAGTGAAATTGGCCTCTTTTTATCTATAGTATTTGTTGTCCTGACCTATAATTGAGGAGTCTGCAGCATTCATTCAGGGGCCTGAATTCCTGACAGCATTCATTTTACAGTTTTTTTCAGGGCTTTTGCAGGGAAGAGAAACAGAATTGTTCTAGTTTCAAGGTGTTTTTTTTTCTCTTCTGAAAGGCGAGGAGGAGGTTTTCTTTTACATATCTTTCTTATACTGCTACATTCCACTTTATTAGTACTTAACACTTTTTCTATTCTTCATTTGTTACTCATTACTTCATTTCTGCCCATTAACTTGCTTTCTCCCAGCTCTCTGAATCTGGTTTCAAGCCAAAAGTGTCCTGCATAATCAAACAGCCCTACAGTGTTGGTATAAGTGGAATTCCATCTTGATAAATAGATGTGTGGTTGCCAATGGGCACTGGTAATGAGAAGTAATTCTTGAGTAAGTCTACTATTACTCAAGACAATTCTATTGTAATAAGGTTGAAATAAAATAAGGGGAGTTCCGGTTTGCCGATGAAGCCATCATGGATGCTTGAAGGACAGCTCTTGTCTTCCACGTCCAGTTTTGCATTGCTGGGGGGCCCTAAAAGGGCCAAAGAGTCACCCTGGAGGGGTGACCAGCAAGAAGGGGCTTTCACAGAAATGTGGGGGAGCCACAACTCTCCCGTTAGTGCCTGCATTCCCTTCGAACTGGCGGTCACTAGGATGTAGACAGCGAAGTCACACTTACTACCAGGCAACATTAAAGCAGCATGTAAGACACCAGGTAAGATTAACCTCTCTTAAACTCCAATTTTCTTCTTTCCACCTAAATAAGCTGCTAAGTACCTCCCCCCCTGTGGAGAGGGAGGGAGGATTTCAACCCTGCCTTCAGAAACAGCAGCGATTGAACCTCCAGGGGTGATTTAAAAAGAAACATTGAAAAAACAAATTGGACCTCAACTAGAACTTTATTCCTTTTCAAAAAAAATTGTGGACTGAAAGCTTTTGACTATTTAGTCCTTACTTCCTATTCTTATTTGAAATTTTGGCTCAGTTCTTCTAAAACAGAAGAAACAATTGAAACAATTTAGGCAGTTCCCTAAAAGAAAAGAATTTTCTAAGCACTTGGGGGACACCTTGTGGCTAAACCTAAAATCTGACACCCTAAAAAAAAAGAAAGAGATTTGGCTGACACTTTAGAAAACAAGATAAGTCTAACCTTGAACACCAGATGTGAGAGTCCACTATGGAAGAAATACAAAAACAAATCTATGCTATGATGAAAATAACCTGCCAAACTTATCTGTTCCTTTCTACAGCCATTGATGAAATAAAAGCTTTTGGAAAAAAATTAGAAAGCGTCTTGGATAAGCAAACTCAAATTGTGACTATAACTAATAATTTATTGGGACAGAATATAACAGAAGAAATTGAACAATCAAATACTTTGACAGAAGATTTAACTACTACTCTTGTGCTTAGACAAGAGAAAACTTGGAGAAAAACCTGACAAAATGGATGGAGGAAAAAATTTGTTACATAAAGCAGAAGGAATTTTAAGATCAAAATGAGAAACAGATGGAAGAAAAAAGAGACAGTCCAGGACAATCATGCCAAGAGGAGAAAATAATGAGAAGATTTGGTATCTCTATCAGACCCCTCAACCCTTCAAAAATGGAGATTGGAGGGTCACTTCAATACGATACTACAACACAAGAACTCTTTGATGACCCTGAAGCAAAGAAACGGAAAATGACATGGCAAAGAAAAAAAGCCAGAATAAGATTGAAGAAGAATGGACATATTTAAGAGGCCTGAAACAGAAAATATCTAAATAGACAGGATTGTACTTGGATTATGAGAGACTGTTTTGATGTGCAGATAAAAATACTGGCTAATTAAAAAACTTAGATGTGTGAATATCAACAGTTAATTTGAAATATTGAGCCGTTTAAATGAAATTGACTAAGATGTATTTATGTTAAGAGTGATATAATGTAACTAATATACTCGGATGTAGTGATAAGAATAAAATTATAAGTCTAAGCACGAGAGAGCAGATATAAAGGAGAAGAGAAAGGATGTATTAAGTGTTGAAATGGGAGAAATTTTGGTTACTGAATTTACAGTATGTGGAAATTATAATGAAAACAAGAATATTATATTGTATTACAGAATTAACCTGTTGATATGGAAATGAGATAGATAGGATGTGTATCTACATTATTAGGCATTGGAGAGAACTGTGCGGTCACTTAGAAATATGAAAATGAGAAACTTCAAACATTTAACTTTAATATTAATGCAAAATTAAAGCTGGGAAAATTTATAAGGTGATTGATGCCATAAAGATGAAATGTTAAAATAAATAAAATATATAAAAGTATTGACAAATGCAAGGAAACTACTAAATAACTGATAGATAAAATAAGAAGTATGTTAATTTAGATAAGAGAAAATATGTATTGAAGGAAAAAAGAGAGGAAATATTGTCTACAACAAATTGGAGATTTGTAATAACATGTACCTGTATGAAATGGAACTATTGTATTGTATTGAATTGAATTGAATTTATTAAATTTATATGCTGCCCTTCTCCCTAAGGACTCAGGGCGGCTCACAACAATAAAAAGTTAAAACACATAAAATACAAAATTTTAAAAAAAGAATTAAACCATAAATGTAATAAATACATAACAATTAACCCAATAAAACCAAATTTAGAACTATAGTCAGTCCAGGCCCAATTGTTGGAACATCCATGTCTTCAGGTCATGGCGGAAGGACCTGCAGCTCTGGAGGCAACTCATTCCAGAGGTTCGTCGCACCCACAGAGAAGGCTCTCCCCCTGGGGATTGCCAGCCGGCATTGCTTAGCCGACGGAACCCTGAGCAGGCCGACTCTGTGGGAGTGAACTGGGTGATGGGAGGTTGAAAAATGGCAGCAGGTGGTCTCGCAAGTACCCCAGGCCTAAGCCATGTAGGGCTTCAAAGTTAATTACCAGCACCTTGAATCGCACCCGGAGGGTAACCGGAAGCCAATGCAGCTAGTGCAAGAGTGGTGTAACATGGGAGTATCGAGAAACTCCCATAAGCACCAGTGTGGCTGCATTCTGCACCAGCTGAAGCCTTCGGGTGCACTTCAAGGGCAACCCCATCTAGAGAGAATTGCAGTAATCCAGGCGAGAAGTGACAAGGGCATGGGTGACCGTGCATAGGGGATCTCAGTCCCAAAAGGGTGCAACTGGCGCACCAGGTGAACCTGTGTGAAGGCCCTCCTGGTCACAGCAGTTAGATGATCCTCCAACTTAAGCTGTGAATCCAGGAGGACACCCAAGTTGTGGGCCCTTTCTGAGGGGGGGCAATACCTCCCCCCATCAAAAGAGATGGAACATGTTGGACAATATGAGATGCCGGTATCCACAGCCACTTGGTCTTGGAGGGGTTCAGCCTGAGCCTGTTCTTTCCCATCCAGACCCGCACCGCCTCCAGGCACCGGGACATCATGTCAAGGGGATCACTGGGTTGGCTCGGGGTGAAGATGAACAACTGGGTATCATCCACATATTGGTGATACCTCACCCCAAAGCCACAGATGATCTCACCCAGTGGCTTCATGTAGATGTTAAACAGGAGGGGGGAGAGAACCAACCCCTGAGGCACCCCACAAGTGAGGAGCCTCAGGGTAGATCTCTGCCCCCCTGCCAATACAAACTGCGAGTGGCCCGAGAGGTAGGAGGAGAACCACCGTAGAACAGTGCCTCCCACTCCTAACCCCCCAAGAAATTGCAGCAGGATACCATGGTCGATGGTATCAAAAGCCGCTGAGAGGTCAAGTAGGACCAGGACAGAGGAACAACCCCTGTCCCGGGCCCGCCAGAGATCATCTACCAGTGTGACCAATGCCATTTCTGTGCTGTAACCGGGCCTGAAACCAGACTGGTGTGGGTCCAGATAGTCTGCTTCATCCAGGAATTGCGGGAGCTGATGTGCCACAACACTCTCAACAACCTTCTCTACAAAGCGAAGGTTGGAGACAGGACGATAGTTATTCATGGAGCCCAGGTCCAGGGCAGGCTTCTTGAGAAGGGGCCTCACCACTGCCTCTTTTAAGGCAGAGGGGAAGACACCCTCCATCAATGAAGCATTGACAACTGCCTGGAGCCAGCCCCCTGTCACCTTCCCGGCGGCCGAAACCAGCCAGGAGGGACATGGGTCCAATAAACAAGTTGTAGCGCTCAGTCTATGCATAATCCTGTCCACATCATCCAAAGACACAGGTTCAAACTCACCCCAAATGGTATAACCAAGACCTGTCCTCTCCACTCCACCGGATTCCACCCAGTCGGAGTCCAAACCAGTCTGGATCTGAGCAATTTTGTCCTGCAGATACTGTACAAATTCCTCAGCCCTACCCTGTAAGGGGTCATCCCTCGGTTGCTGATTAAGAAGTGAGCGGGTCACTCTAAACAGGGCGGCTGGGTGGTTATCTGCGGAAGCAATGAGAGCGGAAAAGTAAACACGCTTTGCCACTTCCATCGCCACTAGGTAAGACTTAAGATAAGTTCTTAGCTGTTTTTGGTCAGATTCAGATCTGCTGGACCTACAACAGCTCTCTAGGCATCTTTTCCGGTGCTTCATTTCTTGGAGACCCTCAGTGAACCAGGGGGGCCACCCGGGATCTGCGCCGGGTCAGAGGCCGCAAAGGTAAAACTCAATCCAAGACCCCAGAAGCTGCCCTCTCCCAGGCTTCTACTAGGGCCTTGGCAGAGTCGTGGGCAAGGTAAGCAGGAAATGTCCTAAGCTCCGTGTGGAACCTCTCAGGGTCCATCAGGCACCTGGGGCAGAAGCACCTGGTCAGTTCCGCCTCCCAGCGGCAGGGGGTGGCGTACTGAAAGTCTAGCTGGAGAAGAAAATGATTGGACCATGACAGGGGTTGGATGGTTAAATCCCCCCTACCCAGATCATTAATCCACTGTCCAGAGATAAAAACCAGGCCAAGTGTGTGCCCTCCATTATGGGTCAGGTCTTGAATTACTTAAGTCAGGTCCATGGCTGTCATGAAAGCCATGAACTCCCGAGCCAACTCAGTCGCCTCACCCGTGGAAGGCAGATTGAAATTTCCCAGAACTATAAGACTGGGGAACTCAATCGCCAACCCAGGCAATCGCCAACCCAGGAGCTTGGGCAGGGCCGATGACAGACAGCTGGGAGACAGGTACGTAATCAATAGGCCCAACTGAACTCCAGGACCCCACTTCAAAAGGAGAGACTTACACCTGCCTATCTGAGGGACAGTGGCCACTCATGGACAAAGACTCTCCCTAATAATAACCGCCAGTGGCGTAGCGTGGGTTGTCAGCACCCGGGGCAAGGCAAGTAATTTGCGCCCCCTAACCTGTGGATTTTAGCACTTGAGTCTCTTCCACTAGCTCAGGAATTCTGGGAGTTGAAGTCCATGAGTCATAAAAGAGCCAAGGTTGCCTACCCCTGAGTTAGGTTCAAGGCAAAAAAGGGTCTCTGGAGAAGAGGGAAAATGCTAGTTTAACACTGAAACAAGGCAACTTTAAGGTGCCTCAGCTGTGATTTAGGATGAGACAAAGAGAGGACATGGCGTTGAAAATGGTTAATGGGGCATGTTTGTTCCACTCTTAGTGGACGTCAGGATAAACCCCACGAGAGAATGACCTTACAACAGATGTGAATAGGCTTGGACTACGTTTGTAGATTGAGTGCATACAGTACATCACATGGAGCGATGATGGGCTTCAAGATTTATGATCCCACAATTGGCTAGTTTTCTCCATCTTGTCCTAAACCCTGGATACCAACCACGGTTTATGGCTTAGCATGTGGCGTGGGGTTGACCCAACATGTTAGGCGACAAACAATGACTTCCAACTTACAATGCCTCAGCTTCCCAAGGTTATTCCAAAGCCGGAAAAGCCAACCAACCCACCCTGCAGCTTTGCCTGCTTAGGCTGAACCCCAGGAATTCATACTTGCTGCGGCGCCCAACCTATTTTCTGCCCAGACGCTGCTTATCCAAGCCAAGCCGCCTCCTTCTCTTTGGCACCTCACCCCAAAGATTCGCCGGCCTGGCTGGAAACTCTCGCTGCTGGCGACGTGTGTCGGGGGGGTGGTCCCGATCGACGATGCACGGTTGGATCGGCAACCTGCCGACGCAGCTTTCGTTCCAGAGCAGGGACCCCCGGAGAGACGCTGCAGCGATCCTCCCCCCGCGGGAAATCCACCCTCTTTCAAGCCCCGCCACGCCCCCCCGCCTTTGGCAACCCCGGGAGCGCCTTGGGAGAGCCTCCGCAGCGGAGCCCCGGGCTTGCAGGAGGGCCGCGCTCTGTGCACGCTCAGGAGCCGCCTTCTCCTTTGCGGGGGGGGGAGGAGGGAGAGAAGGCTTCCGTCCAGCGCCGGAGCGAAGGCGGAGCGGCCCGAAGGAGGAGTCACGCTGTGTGGTTGTGTGTTTGTGTGTGTGTGTGTGTGTGTGGCGCGCTGTGGGGCGTCAGGCCCTTCCCGGCTGGGGCTCTGGTGCCTCCGCCCTGCCGGATCCCGGCGCCGTCGAGCGCGCCCCCCCCAGAAGTTGCGCCCGGTGCGGCCGGCCCCCCCTGCACCCCCCACGCTACGCCACTGATAACCGCCACCCCCCCAACTTTGCCCTGGGCCCGCAGCTGGAGAAGCACCCAGAAGCCCGGTGGTCATAGTTCTGAGAGGGGGACCCCCATCTTGGCCCAACCAGGTCTCTGTGATGCAAGCCAGGTCCGCGTTCTCCTCCTCAATAAGATCATGTATGAGGGGAGCCTTGTTCACCACGGACCTGGCATTGAAATAAACCAACCTGAGCCCAGGGTCCTGCAATCCTATGCCCCCAGGGGAGCAAGAAGAGCAATGAGGATGGGAACAGGCAACTGCTTGAAGACAGTGGTGGCCTGTTCCCCAATTGCGATAAAGCCCTCTGCTCCCACACTCTCTGCCCCTCCCAATCACCATTGAAATAGGAAGACCCTCCTCACTTGGAGTTGAGTGCCCCCAAACCCCTATTCCCCCCATGACCATCCAATGGTCTGGACTGCTGTCTGGGTCAAACTCCCCCAAGTTCATTCCCGATCCCTTGAGCCTCCCCCCTCCCATATCCCCTTAAAATTTTATATAAAAATCTTGATAAAAATCCCCTCAGACTCCTCTTTGAAGCATGCCATCTCTCAGGGTCCCACAACCCGTCATCAAGAAAGATCTTATGTAAGACAGATGGATGCTCCTGTGAGAGGGGGGAATCTCACAGTGAGTAAAGTTCTCCAAAAGTATACGCTGGCATACAGAGGGAAACGGTAGCATCAGACAATGGAGGGTGCCAGCAGATGGAAATGCAGAGTTCAGTCAGCCTGTGGCAGGTCCCAAAGCCACAATCATGGTAACACTAGAGTAATCAGCGGCAGCGACAGCAAAAGCCATAAGGTGGTGATGACAAAGTGGTGATGACAAATGATGACAAGTCCAAAAAAAGGGGAGGCAGCCTGATGACAATGGCGATGGACCCAAAACAACAGGATTCAGGCATAGCGACAAGGGCAGCTGCAACTTCCGCAGCAGCAAGGAAGCAGCAGCAGCAGCAGTAAACCCCATAGCCGCGACCACAACACCAACAGATGCACCACACTCATGGAGCTGAACTCGCCAAGTGGCAGGGGGGGGAGAAACAACATCAAAGCCCCCTTCCCCCCTGCCACAACCCTGGTCTCAACAAAACAAACAAGCATGAGCAGAGTCCAAATTCCGGCACAAAATCACTCGGCCCAGCTCTGCTCGGCTCGAACAAGCAGGGAAACAGTCGAGTCGGCCCCGCCCAGCCACCAGCGTCCTCTCACCGGTGAGCTAGACAATCAACCTCTCTGGCTTCTCCTCCTCCATCCTCTGTCATTCTGGGCTGTATCCTGACAGGGGAGGGTGCCAACGCTCCACCGGCAGCTCCACTGACCGAACAGGGGCCAAATGATGGCAAAAAGCCCCATGGCGACCCGGCAGAGCCGAAAACCACTCTGCACTAAGAGCTCAGAAACCAGCGAGCAGCCATCTTAGACATGCGCAGGAAGAAAGTCACAGACACCATGTTGCTTTTCAAAGATACAATTGTAATATTGGAAAATCAATAAAAATGTATTTAAAAATGAAATAAAATAAGGATCCTCATCTAGAATTCCCTTTGAGTAGCCAATATTATACATCACCTCTGTTGGGAAATTTAGCAATCGATTTCATACACAGTTCTTAGTGTAATATATAAACTCATTAATTAATAAAATATGTTGTTCCTGAACCAATTAGATAACTACAATTATCACCTTCGGTCATGTGCTGGCACCATTGTTTAATTATTATATTGAACCAATTAGATAACTATAATTATCACCATTTAAAAATTGAATAATTTTTACAGACTATAATTTTTCAGACAGGTAAATAAATACTGATAATTAAAAATACATAACAAAGATTACATAATTTTGGGATATTTCCAGAATTCAGAACTTTTAAACCAGGTATCAATGATAAACACTCCAACAAATGCCAGATCATACAATATCAAACAGTTTTCAGGCTTTCAGTTGGATTCAATACATAGACAGCATTGGCCATGCATGTTGATGACCTGTGGTGGCATCAGAATGGATAGTAAATCCATAAAAGTGCTCCTTGAGCTTTCAGTAATGTTGATCGTGGTATTCTTTTGGTGGTTGGGAATTAGAGGCACCATTTTATAGTGGTTCTTATTTGTCTATACCAGGGGTGTAAAACTGCTCGCCCACGGGCCGGATGCATTATCCAGAAGCTACACCCACCCCATTGCCGGCAATGGTGAAAAGTCTCCGATACATTGCACAATGTCACATGATATAATAATAATAACAAGAAGAAGAAGAAGAAGAAGAAGAAGAAGAAGAAGAAGAAGAAGAAGAAGAAGAAGAAGAAGAAGAAGAAGAAGAAGAAGAAGAAGAAGAAGAAGAAGAAGAAGTTGGAAGGGACCTTGGAGGTCATCTAGTCCAACCCCCTGCTAAGGCAGGAAACCCTATACCATTTCAGACAAATGGCTGTCCAGGCTCTTCTTAAAAACTTCCAGTGTTGGAGCATTCACCACTTCTGGAGGCAGGTTGTTCCACTGATTAATTATTCTAACTGTCAGGAAATTGATGTCGCGAGTTTTACATGTCTGGTCTATACGGCTTCCGTCAGCATTAATTGTGATGACAAAAGCTTATTCCTGGTCCTTTATTTGTGAAGTGCCATAGGATTTGACACTCTTTCTCCTCTTGCCTAACATCTTCATGAAATCTCTGGGTGAAGTCATCGTTTGTTTTGGGTTTGGTAACAACCAAGAAGCTGATGAGACCCATTTATATATCTCTATCCTAAAACAATCAAGAGGTGTTTGCTTTTGAGGTGCCTGTTTAGACTCAGGTTCAAGCTTGACAAACCAAGAGGTTCTGTTTGTTGGACCTCCCAGTTCTGAGAGAGTTACATTACCCAATGCAAGACTTGTTTATAATTAGGGATTTTGGGGGGACTCACAGCTATTGGTAAATAAACAGGTTGCAGGATAGCTAGGAAGGCCTTTGCACAAGTTCATCTGGTGGATCAGTGACACCTGTTCCTGAACCAGTAGACACTTAGAGCAGTCACCTATGACCTGGTTTCCTCACAATAGTATTACTGCAACATGTTCTACACATTACTATCCCTTAAAACCACCTGGAAGCTATAACTGGTTCAGAATGGTGTGATATAGGCAGTAATGGATATATTACATAAGGTCATGAATCCTATTACTTCACGACATGCTCTGGTTACTAGTCAGGTTATAGATACAATTCAAAGTCTTGGTTATCATCTATAAAGTTGTTCATGGCATAAGGCTTAGCAACTGAGGAACTGCCTGATTTTTTAAAACGTATCTTTTCTTTTTTCTTTTTCCCTTTAATTGTAAGTCACCCAGAGTCACTGGGCAGCCAAATAAATAAATAAATATTCTTAGAATTTGTATAATCAACAAAATGATTAGTTAATGCTATGCTATTTTCAGTGAATAGAGAATCCTAACTTAGAAATAGCTTCACTTCAGTAATTAATGCATTATCATAATTAGAGCTAAGTAGAAAGTTTTTAATATAGTCTAAAATTGTTTACATTTTTTTAAAAAATCAAGCAGTACCAATAGCACTTGACCCTTGCTGCTTATTCAAGTCACATCCTTGGACTGAATAATTTTAAAGATACCATTGATATGTTTAAAATGTTTAGATTATATAATTTTTAAATAAAACATAAAAAAAATCTTTGTAACCCAGGTGTGAAAATACTTAAAACATTCTAATCATAGAAACTTTGCTATGATATAAAGAAAGAAGAGTCAAGATTACATTTCATCTAATGGAAAAATGTACCTAACATTAGTGAAATCTTCACCTGCTTTGTATACCTAATACAGTTGTAAAAAGAATCCACAGGTAATCTGGTCTGAATCTAGGAATTTACGCTTAGTTGTATATGATTCCTCTTATAGTAAAATACAGAAACCCTGCCTGAATGGTTTAAAAAACAAAGATAAATTAGTTTTTTGTGTTAATTTACTCCTAATGCTCTCTAGTCCATTTCAGGAAACTGTTATTTCCATCTGGGTAAGTATGACAATTTTTTTCCACTTCCCCTAGTCAGCTGTACTGAAAGATATTTTTAGTTTCAGGAAACCATTCATCACCTTTGGAAAGCACAACGAATTCCTGCACCTTCAATGAACTAGCTGGATCCAGTTCTCCAGCATTGCTAATTTCAAAAATCCTGATATGAGTCCAGCAGCATCTACATAGCTGCTTTGCCAGTAGCCCCTATTGCTGAAAATCTGAAAGAATTGATTGATAAATGGAAATGAGAGAGAATATCAGGAAATTGAAGGACATAGTGGTTTTGGTATACTCATTCTTCCTGTCAGTCAGTCGTAGGGTGGAATGAAAAGATCTAAAGAGGATTTGAAATGGCAGAGTTCAAATCAATTAGGAAGTATTATATTCTTACAGTATTGGAAAACCTGTGTCTAATTCTTAGTGAACTAGGATGACCTGCAGTCTCTACAAAGCATCCTAGATATTGAGTAAACTGTTTTATATTACAGCAGCCCAGTTCACATAAATGGCATGCTTTTAGTTTGCTATGAGTTCAAAACCACATATTAGGTACACCAGATCATCACATTAGATAGAAATACAACCATATTAATACTTCAGACTATAGCTGCTTAAGAAATGTTTAATCTATTTTAATTTTATCAACTATAGAGCTGAGCACTGTCAAATTAAGATTTGTTTTTAGCTATGCAAATTGCCTTCTTCTCTGCAAGGATAAGTCTAGTTCTATTTTTTAATTCTTATCCATGCACCACAATGCAGGAGATGAGAGGCTATCTCTCGCAGGAAGAGAAGGAGTGGGTACTCTTATTCTCCCCTTATTTTGATTCACTGTTTTCTGAGTAAGCTTAACTTACTCTCAGGATTGGAACTATTTTGGGAAAAATGCACTTGAAGCCACACTTCGATTCTATGAAAAGTGGGCAAAATGAATAGTCAGGAAATAGGTTTTTTAAGGGTTTAAAAAAACAGAAAGAGACTTAGCAGGTTAAGGTAGCACAATTACTTCAAATCCTCCCAAGATCCAGGAAGCCATAAATGCTCTCTCTCCCTCCCTCCCTCCCTCCCTCCCTCTCTCTCTCTCTCATAGCCCCATGGCAAGATAGATGGCAAATAAATTTAATAAATACATAAATAAATGTATTTATTTATATCTCACATTTATCATTTTTATAAATAGCTCAAGGTGGTGAACAGGGTTTCTATGTTGAAGACCTTGTCAGTTAAAGAATGCTGATTGGCAGGGTCCAGGAAGAAAGCCTTCTCTGCTATTGCCCCCACCATATGGAATATTCTTACCCCAGAGGTTAAAACATGGCTCTGAACCCTTGCATGGGGAGCCCAAAAGAGCATACAATCATGGGATTAGTTGACTCCTTGGCAACCCTTTCTTTGCCTTTGTCAACTAATTATTCTTGCCTTCTTAATTTTTTTATAATTTTTTTTAATTATAAATTTTTAGATTTTAACTGTAATTTTAATTTTTATGTACTGTTTTATATCTTGAAGTTTTATGGTACATCACCCAGAGTCCCAGGTTGTAAAGGATGAGTGGTTCAAAAAGGTGAAAACAAACAAACATACTTAATGCTCCTTCTTCCCCCTATTTTCCCCACAACAACAATCCTGCAAGGTGAGTTGGGTTGACAGAGTGTGACTGGCCCAAAGTCACCCAGCTCACTTTTACGCCCAAGATGAAAAGAACTCACAGTCTGTTGGTTTCTAGGCCAGCACCTTAACCACTAAACCAAAGTGTTGTCTAACTGAGGATTCTGGTTTTTTTGAAAAAATCAAAGGGTGCAGTATTATCTTCTTCCTTGTTTCAGCAGAGTATAAAAGAAGGATGGCAAAATAGCCACTGTTAACATCTTCCCATCTGAGGATGCAAGGACTATCGAAGGATTTTTCTCCCAAACCCCATAATTCCCACAAAGATAGTAAAATAAGATCATAACAAGAGATGTATTTTATTAATTAGACATATTCCTATTCTCAGAGAGAGAAATTCTTTGGAAATAAGGAAAATCATTGCTGAAGTTTACTGTCATATATAATTTTATGCAATCTGAAATAATATTTATTCTGGATCAGACTGTCATTTAATGATTTTTCCCCTTGCTAAGACCCCTGTGCATGGCCTGTATAAGCGGATATTATCACTGATAACAGCCTTTGCCAGATAGAAGAACTCATAGAAGTACCTTTTATCATCCAGAAGTACCTTTTATTACATGCAGAGAAGGTTACAGCAGTGAAGGTGAGGTAGATGATAAACACACAGTATTCCAAGGTCAAAAGACAGTAATGACTCACAGTGTCTGCACGTGTATCTGCTGGTTATGGAGGAAGAGAATTACCCAGGGAGAAGAAGGAGGAAGTCCATCTCAGAAAGGTGAGGGGTGTAAAGGCACATGGTACGGAAACGGAAGGAAATACGTCAGAAAATAGGAGGGATTTGGCTGACCAGGTCAAGATAGCATATTATAATTTCCCCAAACAACCACGTGGTGGCAGCACACTCCCCGTCTGGTATTTCATAATACCACTATAACCTGATACCGGTAGGTATGCAAATACAAATAAATGTTTGTGATTGCTTGTTGTCCTGAAGACCTGAAAGATATAAGAAATAAACATGCATACATATTGTAATAATAAGAATTGCCATTAGAGGCCTAAAATAGTCTAAATTAAAGTTCAGATCACTTTTCTTCTTGAAGTCAGGATCCAACCAGGAAAGGCAACAAGTTCAGTCCTCAAGAGGCTAAAGCAGGACAAGCTCTGCGATGGGTCTGATGACGGTTTTGGTGCCTTTCAGTTCTTGAGCTTGTTGGTCCTTGAGCAGAACAAGGTCGCTAACTTGGAGATTGGGGTGAAGATGAGACATTTGTGACTGGAACATGATTTTGTTGCTCCCCGCCATGTTGCTCCCCACCATGGTTTGAAGCAGGGTTGAATACAGGTAGCTGCTGTGGATTGCCTAGAAGTGGAGCAGGATGCATAGCTGTAGCATGCTTGTTGCTATTGCATTCTGTGCAGTTGACGGAGGTTTTACAATCTTTAGCAAAATGGTCATATAAAGCACAGCACCTGTAACATATTCCAAGTTTTTGGAGAACCTCTTTCCGCTCTTGTATAGTCTTTGCTCTAAGCTCACAACATTTTTTTTATCCCATTTATATCCCGCCCTTCTCCGAAGACTCAGGGCGGCTTACAATCTAAGAAGCACAAATCAATGTGCTTAGCAATAGCCTTCATTCTATGTATATGCCTGCTTATCAGGGCTTTCGCCACCCCCCAAGCAGCATTTTTGCAAAGTCAGCTTATTGCCCCCAACAATCTGGGTCCTCATTTTACCTACCTTGGAAGGATGGAAGGCTGAGTTAACCTTGAGCCTGGTGGGACTCGAACCTGCACTAATTGCAGGCAGCTGGTGTTACTTAAGGAGGCATTAGCCCACTGCTCCACCAAGGCTCTTTTCTAAGAGGGTGAGTTTTTTTGTGAATAGGACACTGACGATTAGGATCTTCATCCCCACCACCTGAATCACTCCATTGAGCAGGAGATGTTTCAGGAGGTGAGATGTCCATTTTTCTTGTAAACACAGCTCCATGTAAGTCTCTGTGTTGAGCTGCTGTGTCAACATACCTTGGTGATGATGATGGAGCAGGCACACTGGGTTCACCGTAGTTGAAGCTGGGATCATTTCTTATCCAGGCTTGGTGGCTGATGAACCTGCAAAAATATGAGAATGGGGGAAAAGAAACACCATAGCGTCCTTTGTAGTCTGAGCCTTGCTGTGTCCATTTCTCCTGCAGGTCGTATGGCAGTTTTGACACCACTGGATTGACACCATGGGAACTGTCCAGGTAGCTTAGACCAGGTAGACGTGGGTCTGTTTTTGCCAATTCTATCTCCATGAGGAGATCACTTAGTTCCTGGAGCTTGTGATTGTCTTTGTTGCCTATCTTTGGAAAGTTTTGTAGTCTTTTGAATAGAGCATTCTCTAATGCTTCTGGGCTTCCGTAAGCTTGTTCAAGTCTTGCCCACACAGCAGCGAGACCTGCATCTGGAGAGTCAACATGCACTGATCTCAGTCTTTTAACACGATCTGCAGATTCTGGCCCCAGCCACTTTATGAGTAGATCAAGTTCCTCTCTGGTGGCAAGGTTAAAATCAGCAATAGCAGCTTTGAAGGTTGATCTCCAGGATCTGTAGTTCTCTGGACAGTCATCAAACTCTGAGAGGCTAGCGTTGATGAGCTCTCAACAAATCATGTATCTGGCATATTCAAAATGGTCTGATCTCTCACTCCTTGATGCCAAAGAAACTTGTGGAACCCCTTGGGTGTGAAAGTTCTCTGGTGAATAAGGGTGAGGTATGCCAGGATAGAATGATGTTGCAAGAGCATTTAGCTGCAGTGATCTCTCACTCCTTGATGCCAAAGAAACTTGTGGGACCCCTTGAGTGTGAAAGTTCTCTGGTGGATGAGGGTGAGGTATACCAGGATAGAATGCTGTTGCAAGAGTGTCTAGCTGTGGTGTAGTCCCTAAGGCTTGTGATGGCTGTTGATTCAACCGTTGTTTATCACTGGAAGTTACTTTGTCATTGGCAGTAGGTGATGCAGTTTGAAGTGTTGGTGCACCTGTGTTGTGGTGTTGAAGGGTTGCAGGCTTTTGCAGGCTTGGGGGTCTTTGTGTTGTTCGTAGGAAGTACAGAAGATGGCTCACTTGTGTTACGGTGTTGAAGAGGTGCAGGCCTTTGCAGTTCTGGGGTCTCTGTGTGGTGAGTCAGGATGGCATTGTTCATAGAAAGTACAGAAGATGGCGCTGCATCGTTGCAAACATTATGCTTTAACACATATTGACTGGTGCGTTCCATCAGATCTTCCACTTATATTAGGATGGAACAATCTACATCGGTGCTTTCCTTCACTGCCTGCTCATAGACCTTCAGCTTTGCTTGGGCAGCTGCCTCCTCCCTTTCCATTTTGGATTCTGACTCTGCTTGGCAGGCTTTGCTATGAGCTTCCATCTGTGCTTGGTGGGCTTCCTCCTCTGCTTGGTAGGCATTGCTCTGAGCTTCTATTTCAGCTTCCTTTCTGGCAAAGGAAACATGCACTTTCTTTGCCTCTACAAGTGCTTGGGCCTCTACTAGCTTGTCACTCAATGTTGAAGCTCTGGAACGAGAGGATCTAGCAGAGCGTACTGTGACTTTAGTTGATGTGGATCTATGAGATCTGGTCTCCTGCAGTTCAGCAATACGGATTTCTGCATTATTCTTTGCATCTTGCACTAGGGAATCTCTTTGCTGGTTTAGTTCATCAATCGTGGTTAGCTCTGCTGAGGATTCATCTACATTAGAGTCATTCAAAAAACCTGTGTATTTTGCAGACAGCTGCTGGTAACATTCATAAGCTGCAGATAGACGATTTATAGAGCCTCTTAATTCAGCAGGATTATCATTAAGGCTCAGCAAAATTGACATGCAGTGTGCAGTTTTGTCCCATAAGTCTGACAGATTACTGGAAAATTCATTTCTAGTTGCCTCATAATTTTCCCTGAGTTTCTGGATTGGTCTTATTGTACGCTTGGGTTTTACAGCAGAATCAGCACACTCAGCTCCCTGAATGTCTGTGAGATCTGAAACACGATGCATCTCTTTTGATTTAGCAATAAAAGAGTGTTCAGAGCCTTGTATAAGTTTAAGTTTAAGTTTATTTGATTTCTATACCGCCCTTCTCCCGAGGGACTCAGGGCGGTTCACAGGGCATATATAAATAGCAGTACAAAAATTAAAAAGAAATTAAACCAATGCCCAATTAAAATACAACAACAATAAAATAGTAAAAAAAACCCATTAAAAAACCCATATTCCCCCATCAGGCCAGACCAGCTAGTTCAAATAAGTGGGTCTTCAGCCTGCGGCGGAAGGTGCGAACGTTCGATGCCATCCGGAGCTCAACCGGCAGTTGGTTCCATAATGCCGGAGCACCCACAGAGAAGGCCCTCCCCCTGGGGGCCACCAGTCGACATTCCCTGACCGGAGGCACCCTGAGGAGGCCCTCTCTGTGGGCACGCACAGGGCGGAGGGGAGTTGACGCCGGCAGCAGGTGGTCCTCAAGGTATCCCGGACCCATGCCATGTAAGGACTTAAAGATCATAACCAAAACCTTGAACCTCACCCGGAAGACAACTGGTAACCAATGCAGCTCGCGGAGCAAAGGTGTAACATGGGAGTACTGGGAAACTCCCAAGACAACTCTCGCGGCCGCATTCTGTACCAGTTGGAGCCTCCGAGTGGTCTTCAAGGGAAGCCCCATGTAGAGAGCATTGCAGTAGTCCAGGCGAGAGGTCACGAGTGCATGAGTGACCGTACACAGGGCATCCCGGTCCAGATAGGGCCACAACTGGCGCACCAGGCGAACCTGGGCGAAAGCCCCCCTAGTCACAGCCACTATATGATCTTCCAGAGTAAGTCGTGAATCTAGGAGGACTCCCAAGTTGTGAGCCCTATCCATGGGGGGTAAGGACTCACCCCTCATAAGAAGAGATGGAATATTTTGAATGTCCCGGGATGCCGGAATGCACAGCCACTCAGTCTTGTCAGGGTTGAGTTGAAGTCTGTTCCTCCCCATCCAGGCCCAAACCGCCTCCAGGCAACGGGACATCACATTGAGGGCATCACTGTGGTGGTTTGGGGTCGAAATAAAAAGTTGGGTATCATCGGCATATTGATGATACCCAACTCCAAAACCACGAATGATCTCACCCAGCGGTTTCATGTAGATGTTGAACAGGAGAGGCGAGAGGACCGACCCCTGAGGAAATCCACAAGCGAGGGTCCTAGGGGTCGACCTCTGTCCTCCTGCCAACACCGACTGCGAGCGTCCCAGGAGATAGGAGGAGAACCACTGAAGAACTGTGCCTCCCAATCCCCTGAGACGCCGCAGCAGGATACCATGGTCGATGGTATCGAAAGCCACCGAGAGGTCTAATAGGACAAGGACAGAGGAATATCCTCTGTCCCGAGCCCTCCAGAGATCATTCACCAGAGCGACCAATGCCGTCTCCGTGCTGTACCCGGGCCTGAAACCCGATTGGTACGGGTCTAGATAATCCGCTTCATCCAGAACCAGAGGGAGCTGATGCGCCACCACACTCTCAACAACCTTCGCAAGAAAGCGAAGGTTGGAGACTGGACGAAAGTTGTTTAACACAGCTGGGTCCAAGGCAGGCTTCTTGAGGAGAGGTCTCACCACCGCCTCCTTCAAGACGGTGGGGAAACTACCCTCACTCAAAGAAGCAGATATGACTGCCTGGAACCAGCCTCGTGTCCTCTCCCTAGCTGCATAAACCAGCCAAGAAGGGCACGGGTCCAATAAACATGTGGTGGAGCTCAACCTCCCCATAATCCTGTCCACTTCCTCAGGGGTCACAGAATCAAACTCCTCCCAGATGACATTGACAAGACCGACCTTGTCCTGATCGTCGGACTCTGCCCAGTTGGAGTCCAAACCGGTCCGAATCCGAGCGATTTTATCCGACAGATGTTGACCAAACTCCTCGGCACGACCCTGCAAGGGATCCTCCCTCACCTCCTGATTAAGAAGGGAGCGAGTCACCCTAAACAAGGCGGCCGGGCGATTATCTGCAGACGCGATGAGGGTAGAGAAGTAATTACACCTCGCCGCCCTCATCGCTGCAAGATAAGACCTAATATAGGTTCTTAGTCGCAACCGGTCAGATTCGGATCGGCTGGACCTCCAACTGCTCTCTAGGCCCCGTTTCCGACGCTTCATCTCCCGGAGCTCCGCGGAGAACCATGGAGCTCGTCTAGACATTTTTCAAGTTTTGCAAAAAAAATAGGTACTGTCTCTTTAAGCAGACAAACTGTAGCTTAGATAGGGTTTATAACAAGGTTTAACGTACAAACAGTTTTCAGCTTTGCACAGGAAATGCTACTGAGCCTGTGCGACCATGTGCTTTCACAAGATGGTGGATTTGCACTGAGCTTGCTCGCAGATACACATACACATATGGATTGCAGGCAGTAGGAATTCAAACTGTCTTTTGACTATTCTGGATCAGACTGTCATTTAATGATGTTTCCCCTTGCTAAGACCCCTGTGCATGGCCTGTATAAGCGGATACTATCACTGATAACAGCCTTTGCCAGATAGAAGAACTGATAGAAGTACCTTTTATCATCCAGAAGTACCTTTTATTACATGCAGAATAGGTTACAGTAGTGAAGGTGAGGTAGATGATAAACGCACGGTATTCCAAGGTCAAAAGACAGTAACGACTCACAGTGTCTGCACGTGTAATTGCCGGTTATGGAGAAAGAGAATCACTCAGGGAGAAGAAGGAGGAAGTCCATCCCAGAAAGGGGAGGGGTGTAAAGGCACATGGTACGGAGATGGAAGGAAATACGTCAGAAAATAGGAGGGATTTGGCTGACCAGGTCAAGATAGCATATTATAATTTCCTCAAATAACCACATGGTGGCAGCACAATATTATATAATTAGGTTAAAGATGTGGAAAATAAAATGTCTGCCTAATAGTAATGTTCATAATTCCCTTTCTCATTTTGAGATCAAATTTCATTACAGTTATCTCTAAATTGTTTTAATTTATTCATTATATAATATTTAGGTGAGAACTCTACTTAAATCAAAGTCTGAATATAGGAATAATATTTTCAACTCTGAGCAACTGAAATATACCCAACCTCCAACTTAGCATATTTGTCCCAATACTACAGCTAATAGTTAATTCATAAAAGTATAAATTTAGACCACTTTGGATTATCCAACTTTTCTAAAAGTTTTAATTTAATTGGATGAATGCAACTGTGTATTCCTGGTGCATTGCTTTTTTTTTTTTTTTGCTAAACTATAAAGGGACATGCTTTCTTGCTATGAAGTTATATAGGATGCTACACCAAACAAATATTTATCACAACATATTTGTTTTGATGCAGCTTTCTATACAATCTTGATCCAAATGAATATGCAGTTAAGTTTATTTATGGTGGAAAAATAAATGTTATTAAAGAAAGGTTTTTTGCTGCCTGAGCAAGAACAGAAGATACCACTTTCCTTGCAGGAGTGTGAGGGAGAAGACTGGAAGTTGCAGTTAAGGGCTGGTAAATGTAATAACCAGGTTAGGCAGGACCAAGAAATCTGGAAGGTTAATGAAATTATTTATGTATTTATGTATCACATTTATATGACTGCACATCTGACACAAGTGTCTCTGGGCTTTGCAGAATAAAACTATTAAAATATAAAAACCAGTGAAAACAATTACAGTAAAAACAAAATTGTAAGACAGTTAAATTAAGATGCTATTTGTAGTGTGACCAATGCAAGCCTTCTATGCTGCCAGGGATTTCCCAGACCTGATAAAAAAACATATTTTGAGGTCTTCCAAGTGGTGATATATATTGGGGCTAATCTCAGCTCAAAGTGGCTGATGTTAAAGAGAACAGAGTTACAGTAGAAGAGACTCATCTTCTGAATCCCATCAGATGAAACTCCTTAGGACAGGGCTTTTCAACCTTTTCACCCATTGTACCATTTTTAGGATATGGCAATATCCGAGTGCCACCAGTTTCCTTCCTTCCTTCCTTCCTTCCTTCCTTCCTTCCTTCCTTCCTTCCTCACAGAAGCTGAGTACATAGATGCTCAAGCCTCTATTTCAGGCATGTCAAACTCGTGACATCATGTGATGTTGCACGAGGTATTGTGACTTTTTCCCCATTGCTGGCAATGAGGTGGGTGCCGTTTCAGTATGATGCATCTGGCCTGCGGGCTGGCAGTTTGACATGCCTGCATGATTTCATTGGTCAGAAAAACAAAAACAATATGTTTGTTGTACTGGTATGACAAAATGATTTCTCTACCATTTCTATATCCTAATGTAAGTTTAATAAATCAAGCTCAATCCAGTTATTTTGCAAAATAATCTGAATTCTAATAATTCCTATCTACTATGTTTTTTCAGGGTTCATTATAGCTGGGAACTAAAATATGTAGTCTTGTATATTTTACAAATATATAAGCTAATCTTTTAAATGTATTAATAAAGTCTTTATAACAGGGGTGGGTAATTAATTTTCCCAAAGGGTCACATGAGAAACTGGAATTGTAGTAGAGAGCCGCTGTACTCTGCCACCATGCGCCACTGTACCCTGCCAGCCCCCATCTCCCCATTACTGCCCAACCACCCTCAATCCCTACATTGCCGTCACCACCTCCTGTGGCTGCTGCTTCCCCCAACAAAAGGTCAGATGTGGCTGATGGACAGTATATGCCCAGGTCTGCTTTATAGTATACCACTGAACATCTTATTTTAAGCTGAATGTGATAGAGCTTGTGTTCCTCCATTCAGCAAACCCATCAATCCTGCAGATTTTCTGTAGTTACTAAAATTTCTTTTGGACAGGGTAAAGCAAAGTTGATTTGCCTTCATTCATGTATGATGCAAAATGTGATTTCCAGAGAAGATATAACATTTTGAACTATATGTTTTTAATATGTGTTTTAATCTTATCATGAAGCACTCATGAATCCCTCACTTATGAGAATGACCTCAGGCTGCTTAAGGAAGCTTTAATTAATAACAGCAAGTCTGGAAAAGACATTAAAATGAAACTAAGTAAAATGTTTTCTGTATTTAGACCTCAAAATACAGTAGTTGTACAAATGTAACATAAATTTTTTGGAATACAGTTTGTATATAATATTATGATAGCTTTTACAGATCTGTTGGGGAAACAGCAGGGGAAGCATGTTATCTGTGAATCCTGATTTTAATTAATCTCTTCAATAGCATTTACTGGAAATTGTTCTCTTATGGTTAAATTAAAAGACAGATCTTGGGGAAGAATACATATTGTATAGGAAGAATTAAATTTATATTTGTACTGTGGCTTGCTTATGAACTATATTCAAGTACAACTTTCAAGAAAAGTTATGCTTGTGATTTAGTGAACTGCAGAAGAAGCCCCAGTAGTTGCACCATAGTGGATTTGATGGTAGAAATTCAGATGTTGTAAACGATGACTACACAATGTCACCTTGTCTTATCTTAAATTGATATTGATTGTCTTTAATGGTCACCATAGCCATCTACAGTTGCTTTTTATTTAAATAATTCTCAGTGTTTCGTGCTATCTAGAATTAAGCTGTTATTACTCTCTTTTTTTAAACAGAAGATTGTTGACTATTCAAATAAACAGCGACATTATTCCCTGAATGGTACTGAGATGTGTATGCATAAATCTGTCAAAAAGATTGTCATGGCCTCTGTTGGATATCTGAACAAAAGCATATAAAAACAGAGCTTCCTGGGAGCATTTAAAGTGTTTGTAGTGGGAGATAATTAATGATTCAAGCCTTCCTGTGTTTAATGTTAACTTTCTTAACTTAGTATGATCTGGCATATGTTTTGTTGAAAGAGAAGATATTTTTGAGGTAGGAACTGGACTGTTTCTTAAGTATATAAATATACATTTTTTAAAAAAAGAAAAGGAAAAGAAAGAAAAGCAACACCTTAATCCCTTACTGTAGCTTCATTAAAAACAATTTTTGATGGGTTTGCTCATATTATTGAATTGCACAGTGTGTTGACCATTAGTGACACACTTTACATTACAAAAATGACAGTTGAACTGCAGGGATGGGACACAGATATTTGCATCTTTGAAAGCCGGTTTCACTTTGACAAGGTTACCTCAGTACCCAATTTTTTATTCTTCCCAGCTGACTTTCTCAAGTGTCCCTTGTTATTTTCTTTAGGAAAGCAGTGTTGTTTTATAGGATCCAAAAATCAGATGGAACAAAAGCCTATACCTATTTATAAAATTTGTCGTTCTAAAAAGGTGACACCAGATTCCTTCTTTTACTTGGCAAACAAATATCTTTATTATATTAGCCATTTTAATTTATATTTTGAATTTTTTATATTGCCAGCCCCTCTACATCATCAGGAAATCATCTCTATGAGAAAGCTAAAACTACTTATATTGAGATTGGCTGTGATAACAACCTTGCCAATTTGATTGTGCTTTGCCTTCCTTTTCGTATAGTTCAGGCATGTCAAACTCGCGACGTCACATGACGTCACGTGACGTATCAGAACTTTATCCCATTGCCGAAAATGGAATGGGCGTGGTTTCTCCGTGATGCTCTGGCCCGCGGGCCGGCAGTTTGACACCCCTGGTATAGTTCAATGAATTAGGGAAGCATCTGTTTGAATCACATCTAAATGTTATCTTTAAAATCTGGGCTTTAAAAAATGCTTATTTTTGCCGCTTCTGCATGTCTCCATCAAGGTCATCTTCCTTACTCTTTACAACCTTCTCTTTTTATTTTAGATGTTGATTGCCACCTTAAGGGCTTCCCCAAAAGGCAGGCTTTTACAATGTTTTTAATGTTTTAACCGTAATATACTTTTGAATTGTAAGTCACCCAGAGTCATTGACTGAGATGGGTGGCTACAGAAATTGAATGAACAAATGAATGAATGCTATAAATCAAATTAAATCTAATAAAAATTGGTAGTATGCCATTCTATAATTAAAATACCCAGGATGGATTGTTTGTTCCATTAAGATGATGAGGATGAGGATGTTGTCCATTCAGTTGAGTCTGATTTTTGGTGATTCTATGGGCCAGGTCCCTCCACATCTTCTGATCTTGCACTATTTCTTTTAGCTTTTCTATTCTCTGGCTGGTGTCAGCTTTCATAGTACCCAGCCGCTGTGTTCTTTAATGGCCTAGTTTCCTTTTACTGTTCACTCTTCCAAACACTAGCTTAGAAGACTGCCATTTTGCCATTCAGTTGGAATGGCAACTTTTTTTTCATATGGGACAGCAAAACATTTTGAATGGTTCTATATAGGGTTTTTTGGTGGGCTCAAAATAGCATATCTATTTTATGGGTTCTCCCAATTAAGAAATACTGGGATAAAACAGGGATTATTTTCTTGCTAAATTTTTTATATATTGTATAAAAATAACCACAGTTACCACTGATATACAGAGTACCAAATCAAATGAATATTTATAGACTTAGGTTAAATGCACTTTTCACATAATGACAAAGCAGGACCAAGATCTCTTGGTACAAGGCAGGAAATACAAATGGCATTTCTCTTAGTTGAAAAATGTAGAGTAGTAAATAAAATAATGAATATGTCATGGTTTTGATAGATGAAAACCATTTAAAAGAACTTCAAGGAAAAACTTTCTTCCTTAGAGAACATTTTATTTAGGAAACAAAATATCGGCACATACATAGGTGAACCCAAGACTAAAAATCCCCTCCCTTTGGCTACAAAGTTACTATTGCAATTCCCACCCAAAATTGCTGTCATAAATCACATTCACCAATTGTTAAAAATGTGGGGTCTCCTTCCAGCCCTCCAGCCTGCCAAACCTGATTGGTACGGGTCCAGATAATCAGTATCCTCCAGGAACAGAGGGAGTTGATGCGCCACCACACTCTCAACAACCTTCGCCAAAAAGCGAAGGTTGGAGACTGGACTGTAGTTATTTAAAACAGCCGGGTCCAGGCCAGGCTTCTTTTTTTTTATTGAAAAGTTTTAAAATACAATTTTCCTTTAAGAATCCCCCCTTCCCCCTCCCTCCTCCCCCCCTCCCTACCTCCCCCCCTCCCCCCTCCCCCCCCGACTTCCCAGAGCTAAATACAAGGTATATATATAAAAAGCAATCATAAACAATCATATACTAACAATTATAAACTCTAAAATCCATCACTCTCTAGCTTATATAGGATAAAACAAACCTTAATAATATTGAATATCTCTCTAGCTTATATAGGATAAAACAAACCTTAGTAGTATTAAATATATATATAAAATAATAATAATAATAATATAGAAAAAGAAACAAAGAAAGAAGACTTATTCAAATATGAAACTTCTTAACCCTATACTTATTCTGGATAAACTCAAGCCATTTTCTCCCTTCCATAACATAATGTTCTTGCAAGTAATCTTTCTCCAACTTTTAGGCTAATAATTCAAATACATACTTAACTTTTTAAAATCTAAATACCATCTATAAAACATTTTGTAAAAATTCTCTCTTAGATTTCAAACTTATGTAAATTATACATTCCTCACCCAAATCTTTTCCCACCTCCCCCTACTTGGCTGTAAGTACGTTGTGAAAGTTCCATAGACTTCTGCTGATCTTGTTCTTTTATCTTTTTTGATCGTTTTAAGGCAGCACGCGTCACCCTCTGTTCTCTGGGATCATCCAAAAGTGTTATATCTTGATCTCCTCCAGCCCCATTCTCCTCTGTCTGTCCATCTTCAGCCTCTTGATGTTCTCCTTCTCCAGATCCCTTTGCAGCTTCCAGAAGTGTTAATGGGGTTGCTTTTAAAATATTATTGTAAAAATCACGTGCTTGCATCACAGTAACCAGACGGTACCTTTTACCTTCATGCATCACCATCAACCCAGCTGGGATCTCCCATCTGAACCTTATATCTCGTTGCTTGAGCTCTTGCACAAGAAATGTAAAATCCTTCCTTCTCCTTAAAATCTTTGGAGGAATTTCTTTTAGAACCAGAACTTCTTGACCAGCAATCACGACTTTAGTATCATAGGCAGCTCGTATAACTTCATCTCTAATTTCCCTTTTTGCAAAATAAACCACCACATCTCTAGGCAACTTTCTCTGTCTAGCAATCCATGAGTTCACACGAAACACTTTATCCATGCCTCCTTTTATTTCAGATGCTGGCTGGTTCAATACCACTTCGAGAGCCTCAGAAACCAGCTGCTTTAGATCTTCCTTAATATTCTCCTTTAAACCTCTGATTCTAATGGCAAACTGCATCTGGAAATATTGAGCAAGACTCGATTCTCTATCCAATTTGTCTCTTAAATCTTCATTCTCCAATACTTTTGCTTCTAGTATAGCATTCTTTTGAGTCAAATCTTCCACTTTTTCCTCCAAAACTTCCACACATTCAGCCACTTTATACACTGAAGACAAAATGTCTACCTTCATCACACTGAACTTCTGTTCCATTCTCTCCTCCATTCTCTCCTCCAACTTCTTCAATTTCTCCTCCATCTGTGCAAATTTATCACCCATTGCTTCCAAAATTACATGGGCATGTTTTTCCAAAGCATCTTGTAAGTCCTTCAGTGTCAATACATCAGGAGGATACAACGCCTGTAATGAAGATTGATGCACCGGAGAAGTTCCAGCACTCCGAAGAGTTTTAGGGGGAGGTTTAGCCGCCATCTTTCACTTTCAATTATGACGCACTTTCACTTTAAGTTTAAAAAAACCATTAAGCTCGAGAGTAAAATAAAATAATCCTCTTCACCTTTTCCTCTTGTACCGCTCTGCCTGCTCTTATTGCTCCATAGTCCTTCCTTCAGGCAGGGGTGGTCGCAGACGCCTGGCTCCGCTCCATAAAGTCAGGAGCAGAGGCGCAGGCCAGCTGGGAGCGACCCAGGCTACGGGGGAGTTCGATCCTTCGGCCGCCCAAGCTACAAGCTCAGGCGGCTCCGGAGAACTCGACCCCTACCTGGGGCCTCTCCCCCTCCTCTTCTCCCGAGGAGGGGGCTTCAAATTCGCCCGAACAGCTGATCGGCGCTGTTTCGGGCGAAAATCACACAGCTGAGCCGCGGGCAGCCCGGGAAGGCTGTCTCCGGTGCCACAGAGCCACCGGAAGCCCCAGGCCAGGCTTCTTGAGGAGGGGTCTCACTACCGCCTCCTTCAAGGTGGCAGGAAAGACACCCTCCTTCAAGGAAGCAGTTATTACTGCGTGGAACCAGCCTTGTGTCCCCTCCCGAGCCGCATAAGCTAGCCAGGAGGGGCACGGATCCAACAAACAGGTGGTGGTGCTCAGCCTCCCCATGATCCTGTCCACATCATCAGGGGAAACAGGATCGAACTCAGTCCAGATAACATGCTCAAGACCGTCCGATTCCTCCACATCAGACTCTGCCCAGTCAGTGTCCAGACCGGTCCGAATCTGAGCGATTTTGTCCGCCAGATGATGACTAAACTCTTCGGCTCATCCCCGTAAGGGATCCTCCCTCACCTCCTGATTAAGGAGGGAGCGAGTTACCCTAAACAGGGCGGCCGGGCGATTATCTGCGGACGTGATAAGGGCAGCAAAGTAGTTAGACTTCACTGTCCTTATCGCCACAAGATAAGACCTTATAAAGGTTATAGTCATCCAATAAAAAAACTGTAGTGTTTAACAAAGGAATATTATTACAACATTGTGATTTAAATCCTGCAAATGCCAATGGACTGAAATAGTAGTGGTATTGTAATGGTATTTGTGGTAGAAGCATGTTTTAAAATATTGGCTTCAAATAATGGTCTTTAAAGTCTATTGGAAACTCTTGAAAATTTTGCTCAGTTTCTCTTAATGTACATTTTTGCTAATATTTGTAATATTCTACCAACAATCATGTGCATGAAGTGATTCAATAGAGCAGGGGATCTCAAATTTCTGGGTCAACTAGATATATTTTAAAATGTAAGATTTGTAATGTACATTAAAACAAAATTGCTGTCATGGGAAAAAGTTTTTCTTATTCACAAAATGGCTATCATAACTTGCATAGCTTATCACAATATTCTGTCCTATTGGTGGTTTGCAGTATGTCAGCCTCCTATTTAATTATGCTTAAATTAAAACAATAGTTACTAGTTAGGATTCCTCCAGAAAGATATCCACAGCAACATTAGTGGCTAGGAGGACTAGGTTAGAGACACCAGTGCAAATTGGATTCATCCCTAGCCATAATTGATATTTATATTCCTATCTAAGATAAGGGTTTTTTTTGACATCTTGCACTGTTGTTAAAATGAATTTCATGTATATATTCATTCCGATATTTGTACAATTTCATATGCTTTCTTCTATATAGATCATTTTACTAGCTTGCAGGCAGTGTTAAAATGAGCTTTACAATTGTTAATACAGATACATACAAATATATATTTGTTTCTCCCGTGTTTCTTTGACTATTTGGGAAGTATATGTAATATTTTGTTATTGACTCCTTGTATTTTAAATATATACCTAATGTTGATATTCTTATTGTAATGCAACCTTTAATATTCCATTGAGATTGTACCTTAAATTCTCTTTCCTTCTTTCCTTGAGCCATTGTTTTGTCCATTGAACGTAATATTGCATATAAAATGTTGTTTTATAAATAGTAGTATGCTCTTCTGTGTTTTTTTTAATAGATTGTGCAATGCCTTGAATACAAATATATTTTAAAGGATGCATTTAGACTTCAAAGGTCTATATTAAAAAGATGAAAGGCAATATTTGTTGTAATGTATGCTGACAGTATGAAATATTGTAGGAAAAGAAGCATTTTGTTGAAGAAATTTTAATCCTGATTTTACCAGATCTTATTTTCCATTGTAATATTTAAATGGATTCTGGGATCATAAAAAAGCATAGATGTAAATCTTGTACATGCTGTTGTTGATCAGATATAATGCTGAGTTAGTCCTGTCACACGTAAGCTACATATATTGTTACTTTAATGTATTCTCTTACTACTTTGATAAAAGCCTTAAGATGTTGTGACAGGTGCTTTGATATTTTCTTCTGATGTTACTATGTTCCTTTCTTCTCTTCCTTTTTCTTCCAAATTTTCTATTTTGCATAAACATGAGCAGGCATGACAGTTTTAGTTAAGGGGGAAATCATCATGTTTTATCAGTTAAAAGAGAGTGGGCAAGACAGGCATGCTCTCTATTTTAGCTAAAAATATAACTACGGTGAAAGATATCCCGTAACTGTTTACATTTGATAAACAACAAATGTCATCTTATATCATGCACATAATAAGGACAGATCTAAACACATTTAATCCCAGCAACCTTTGTTATTGAGAACATCTCAGAATGAAATATTTTAAAGTATACCAGTTAAATTAGGAAACTCATAGACAACAGAACCTTAAACAAGTGAAATTCCAGGAAGTATTTCTATCATTTTATGAAGAAAAAGGTCACAAGGAAAAATCACAAAAATATGAAAAAAACAACAACCAATAGACATACCTTTTACCAAATGGGAAGGAATTCTAATGGTATAGAAAGGGACAAGGTATAAGATTTGAAATATCATCCATAATATCATTGCTATAAGTCACATCATTTCTGATATCAATTATATGAATGTGAATAATGGAAGTCAAATTACTATAATCTTTTGAATTCATATGATTTATCTAAGGAGGCAACAATGTACATATACTAGAAATGAGATAATTCTGTTTTTAGGAGAGGTATGAGGTCTGAATTTTTCTTTTTACGTTCAGTAAATGAATAGATATTCTTATATTAAGGTTTCTATATGTTGATTAGATGTTCTGTTCTGATATATCTTGTGATTTAATACAAATATCTTATTTCTACTTTTAATTAATGAGAATTTAGTAGATTTCATTTACTTTTATTCAATTATTTCCCCCTAAGTTTCAGATTTCTTATATGCATAAATGCAAAACACATTTTCATATGTGATGGATGATACATGTTTTAATTATATTTTAATAATGCTTGCAATTATTTATGGATAATCAGAATGGAAATAAAAGGTGGTCATTAACTGAAAGAACTGATGACAATAGCAATTTGCATATAAGTGGTTGTATTGAAAAGTCTACAATGCAAAAATGATTTTCTAATTTTACTCACGCAAAAAAATCCTCTGGTAATCCCATAAGCATCTTTAACCAATAGGAGAGAATATTTACGGTTCAGTGTTGAGCTTCTTTAGCTTTCTTATTTTCTACTCATATTGATTATCAAATGACTATAATGTTATTCAGAAATCAATGTAAGTACTGTGAACTATTCAGAATTTCAGCTTTACTCTTTCCCTTCACCAAAAATCAAGAGTTCTTTTTATTTATTTCATTAAATCAAAGATTAGTAAAGATTTGCTAGAAAATGTCATTATGATTAAGTTCAAATCAGTGGTGGCTCAGACACTTTCCATTTGTATTACTCTTCCTTTTTGTTCAAGGTTTACGAAGCTTTCCACATGCAGGAGGTGAAATGGTTTGGTGTGAGAGTTCATTTCAATCTATTCACTCTCTTGTCAAACATAAATGTGAAATCAGCAGTACTGAAATGGTTTTGGAAGGGGGGAAAAGAAAGTCTAGTGTAATGTGATGAGGTCCTTCAGAAGCGAAAATGAAACTTCAATAGTTAGCATGTAAGTCATGTATGAGGATTTGAAAATATAGGTTAAATTTTTCTAGCCTGGAGACTGATGTTTTAATGTTTAACTTGTAAGGATGTCAATTTTCTTATGTAGAAGAATCAGTTCTACAGGTTACAATTTGGAGAAATGAGATTTTGTTATCTTTGAGGATACACATCTTTGTGCTATATTTCAAATGCTTATGATTGTAGGCACATTATGTTTCTTTAATTTATGTGTGGTTCTTATCTTAGTATGGCATATAGGTTACCTCTTGTCTGCTATGTTGTTCTAAGAACTGGTAATTTGAGCACTGAGGCATCTTCTGCACCTGAAGTCATATCTCCCTAGTCCAAGCCCAATACTTTACTGGAGAGACTTTTTAACACGGATTGTGTTATAGGAGCCGGAATCCACCTCCATTTCGCAGGGAATTCCCTGTAAATGGACTTTGATTCTAATTTTGGGTCTTAACAACTGATGGACATTTAATTGGTTATCAGGTGTTCCTCTCCAGTTAGTAGTCTGAACTGAGGGCCAGGGGGGCTCTGTGCATGGGATGTAGGGGTTTGTCGTACCTGGTAGGGCTGAATCCAGGTCATAGATGTTCCCTGCGACAGACGGTGTGGATGTGCCTGGTTTTGCTGTACTCGTGGCATTTGGCATTCCTGAACTTGCAGGATGCCCGTGGGTGGGCTGCTCTGCAGCTGGCGCATCTCTGACTATTATTCGGCGTACGGGGGTTTTGGTAGGCCGACGCTGGTGGTTTGTTTAGAGGTCTTGCGGCACCTTGCTGTGACAGAGGTTTCTTGTAGCTCTGTTGGATTACATCAATTCCAATGTCAGGGTCTGTTATTTCTTCTTCATTGTTGGCTGAGTTGGAGAGATGAATCGACCTGTGGGGTCCATTGGAGGGCTGGTCTAGGTTTTCCTCGCGAGTCATTTCGTATGCCCAGATCTCACTGACGACCTCGGTGAGACTCATGGTTGGTTTGGCGACTATTTTCCTTTGGAGCCGTTTGTTGAGGAGTCCTAGGACAATCTGGTCCTGGATCCTGTCTTCTAAGTCCAGGAAATGGCACCAGCAAGCAGCGTGTCTGACAGCAGCAATGAAGTCTGTTGCGGCTTCCCCTGGCCACTGAGTCCGCTGGGCGAACTGCAGTCACCAGTAAAGCTCTCAACGAGCTGGTATAAAATGCATAAGGGACGGTGTTGACTGGGTCCGGGTTGCAGAGACCAGCAGCAACATCGTAGACAGCAGGTCCGCTGAGGCATAGTAATGCTGCAGCCTTCGAGTGGTCTTCCATAATTTTGTTGAATAGAAGGTACCCTTCTACCTGCCCGAAGTGTGATTCCCATCGCTCGGGATATTTGATGTCGAATTCTCTTATTTGTCCAATGATGTCGTGCTGTCCTGGTGCCTGCTGCTTCACGGGTCTTGTGGGGCTATTTTCCCCAATGACTTCAGCTCAGTGACTGTCAGCTCGTGACTTCGCTCCGTATTTGGCTCCGTGAAGCAGCACCACCCTCGTTGCCAGATGTATTGTTCGGTGGGTTCCTGGTTAGAAAAAGGACAGCAGGCTTGAGTGAGATCAGCTGTTTATTCGTCTCCTCAGGAACAACTTAGCGCATTTCAAACCCCCTTATATAGTCCCGCTGGCGGACTCCTGGCCAATCCCTGTTCAGGGATTCTCCCGCTGCTTCCACTCGACCAATCCCTGCCAACCACGTGTGGAGCTGTCAGGTCGCAGCTGTTATTGGTATCTGTCAGTGGTAGCCGCGTGTGGAGCTGTCAGCGGGAGCCGCATGTGGAGCTGTCAGCTGTCAAAGAACTGTGAAACTTGCGAACTTATGTTTATAACTATTAAATCCCCTTAACAACATATATTACAGAGAGGACTCCAACAACTTTGTGTCTAAAAATACCAGATTGTGAATGAATATGAATAAAAAAAGGAAGGAAAAGAAGGAAGGAAAAGAGAATGGTTAGTTAATGAACTAAAGGAGTAGTTATTTGAAGAATAAATAAAACAAACAAAAAAAGTAGAAACAACTTATTTCTGTTGCACTTTTGGTGATATTTGTGTATTAGAAGGAATAGTGGTGGAAATTTACATGCTTCTTTTCCCTTCATGCTAGGTTGCTTGGAAAAAAAATCATTGGTGTGCATTTGGTTGTTAATTTTTCATTGATAATGATCAGTGATAATGAAGAATCTTCATCACACCTATACTATTGACATTTGCAGAGAGGGATGAACTACATTCACTCAGATCCACTTAGCCTTGAGGATACAATTATAAGTTTTAACACTGAACACAGGAAGTATTTATACATTTGAGAACATGAGGGGCCATGGTTTGTGCTTAGCCACGTTTTGAGCTAATGAAGTGTGAATCTGCAAAAATGAGTGATTAGGCCAAACAACCTTTTTTATTTCATATAATTATTTTTTCATAAATAATGTACTCTACATTTTTACTTTAATCAAAGTAAATATTGCTTTAAACTTTTTGTCTGAGCTATATTGCACCAATAGAAGTGAATATTTGTAACTCAGGATTGGGGATCCTTGGTGCTCTCTGAGCTTAATTGTTTTCATGCAGATGTTTCATTAACTAGGTAACATCATCAGTGCACTGGTAATAAAATATTTACAAGAAAGCAGCCAAGCTTAGAGAACACCAAGGACTCTACAACTATATTGCAAAAAGTATAATATTCAGAAAAAAAACCATAAATATAAAAGGGTAAATGTTCTATATATATCACAGCCTAAATGTAGATATACTCAGTGCTTTTTTTCTAAAAAAAAAAAAGGTGCCGAAACTCAGAGGTGCTGTCACTGGGAGTGATGCCGGTGTTTCCCTACAATGTCACCACTTGTCCTTTGCACCCCTGCCCCTGTGGCTCAGAGCCACAGGCCTTGGGGATTCCCCTCCCCACAGCTGCCACGGTGATTCCCCTACCTGCAGGTGCCACGCTGCGGCCCATGCTGAGCCCCCACCCAGAGCTGCTCCAAAACCCAACCCAGAGCTGTGTTCCTCGTGGCAGTGGTCTCCGGTGCCAAACAGCTGATGACCTCTGGCACCAGCACTCATTCACTTACAGCCCCGTCGCTTCCAAATGCAGTAAGTGAGTGAGTGAGCAAGTGGCATTTGGAAGCGCTTGGAAGTGACGGGGCAGTAAGTGAGTGAGTGAATGAGCAAATGGCATTTGGAAGCATCGGGGTAGTAAGTGAGTGTGTGAACGAGCAAATGGAGTTTGGAAGTGATGGGGCAGTAAATGAGTGAGTGAGCAAGAGGCCTTTGAAAGAGATGGAGTGAGTGGGGGATAGACTGAACGAGGTGCCTTTGAAAGAGACGGAGCAGTGAGTGAAAGCGACTGGAGGCTTTTGTGAGCAAAGTGTGAGTGAGTCGGGGGGCTTTTGTGAGTGAAGGGTGAGAGAAAAAGGGAAAAGTGAGAGGGAGAAGGGAAAAAGAAAAGGCACTGACTTCTGACTTCCTTGTTGCAGGAGTAGAAGGAAGCATTAACATTGAACCTCAACTTTTTGCCTTTCTATAATATTATAAACTAGCCATTTCTATAACAATAAATGAATCTAACCAATCAAACCCGAAATACCCCCCCTTTTTAGTCACGTTTTTGACACCTTGTTAAGCACTGGTGGTACTTTAATATTGTCATGTCCTAAAAGTAGTACAATTTCTGAAAAGGTTGAAAAGCTTAATGCAGCCTAAATTGTTTATTGTCATCCTATTTGCAAATAATATCTTACTTACCTAGTTGAGATGGTGTAGTTGGGCAGCAGGGAGGGGTGCAGAGTTCCTGCCTTCACTGCAGACAACTTGCCTGTGCAACGTTTGCCGGCCGGATTTTTTGGCGCGCTCAGCAGCAATTCCTATTGGCTTTTGAAAGTAAATAGGCCTGGGGTAAGCAACCTTGGCTCTTTTATGACTCGTGGACTTCAATTCCCAGAAGATGTTACATAACATAACATCACTTGGAAGATGTTAAACTGTCCTTCTGTTTCTTTCCTTCCCAAAAATTGTGTTAATGAGTCCTCTCTAACCTCTGCTGATCAGCTTGTCCTGGGTTGTTTTGCTGCAAAATGGAACGGTTTGCAAGTTGCAGTTGAGACAGCCCATCTCATTTTAGATATATCACATATAATTGAAGATTGTAATTAGTTGTGTGTGCATGTTCAGCAAGTGTGATGTATTTGTGCTGGCATTTCTAGGTCTCTTTCCAACCACATCCAGAAAAATTTGTAACGAACATTGGAATTCTCAAGGCCATGTTTGGTATTTCCCAGCAATCTGTTACTAGAAGGAAAAAGCAATCCCTGCTGCATTACTGATCCCAGAGAATGTATGCAGGTATCTTTAGGGTGCCATAGTTATGGATGAGAAATATTGGTTGCAAAGTTGGCATTTCTGGATGTAATATAGATATTTTGGACTTATTTTTGTTTCTTTGCATGTTTGATATTTTAAAAAGGCATATGCTACTGACTACGCTTATGCACATATGTAGCATCTTTTGCTAGGTTACATGACCACTGCTTGTCCAGAATGTGAAAAGTGAAAGATTGTGACTGCCAATTGGACAATCTGATCAGGAGAGGTACTGGGTCCCTGGGCAGCATAGTGTAGGCTTTTGCTCCAGTCGTCAGAGCATTTGCCGCATGGGAGCCCGCCTTCCCCTTAAGCCCAAACTTCGGCTTCAAGTTGAGCTACAAGGCATCCCTTGCAAGATGGAACTGGACACTGGTTCAGCTGTATCCATCATTTCCCTGGAGATTTTCCGGTTCATGTGCAACTGCAGCAAGAGGTGGGCCAAGCTTAGGTCATCTGACATCCTCCTGACTGACTTCCAGAATTCCCGAGTAGCCGTCAAAGGCGAGGCCACATTGGCCATCAAATTCAAGGGGTTTTTGGGGGCCCTAGATGTAATTGTGGTGGAGGGCCAGAGAATGAGTTTAATATGGCTTGATTGGTTTGATGCTCTGGGCATTCAAGTAACCAAGATCCACCAGACACAAGCGGCAAACTTGGCATCAGTTTGCGATGAGTTAGTGGACATTTTTTACACAAGCCTGGGAGAGTACAAGGGCCCTCTGATAGCTTTTAAACTTGATCCTGCTGTAATGCCTATTAGGATCAAACCCTGTAAAGTGCCATTTGTGCTGAAACATAAAATTGATGCAGAGCTGGACAAGCTAGTTAGTCAGGGGGTACTAATGGGAAACCCCAATTGTCACACCATGTAAGGCCAATGGGGAGGTCAGAATTTGCACTGATTACAAGTGCACCATAAATAGGGCACTTAAGCAGCAAACGTACCCAGTGCCAATCATTAGCCACATCTTGTCATCGCTGCAAGGAGGTACCATTTTCACTAAATTAGATTTGGCACAGGTCTATCAGCAGTTACCTGTGGATGAGGCCACAGTGGCTGCACAAACCATAGTGACACACGGGGGGCTTTTAAAGTCAAACGCCTCCAATTCGGGGTTAGCGTAGCCCCTGGAATTTTTAAGGAGTTATGGAGCATACGCTCAAGGGCATCCTGGTGGTTTGCCCCTATTTCGATGATGTGCTCATCACCAGTGAGTCCACTGAGGTGCTTGCAAGGAGGCTCAAAGCCGTCCTTCAATGTTTCTGTGCAGCGGGACTTAAATTAAAAAGGAACAAGTGTAACATTGGGGTTTCTTCCACTGAGTTCCTGGGATTCCGTATTGATGCTGAAGGCATCCACCCTGCCAAGTCCAAGCTGAAGGCCATTCAGCTGGCACCAAGCCCCAGGTCGAAAGGAGACCTTCAGGCATTCCTGGGTGTCTTTAATTTTTACCATGCGTTCCTTCCTAACAAGACCACAGTGGCAGAGCTGTTACACTGGCTCTTAGACAAAAACACCCCTTGGAAGTGGACCAAGCCAGATCTGGCTCCAGCAGGTCACATATTGTCAATTCAGGATTTGCCTGAATTTCCCCTCCATGCGGGGGATGTGGCAGAAACTGCTGCAGAGAAGGTTTCAAGTAGGGTTTCACTGGGTGGCTTGAAAATAGCCCTGGACCTGAGTTCCAGAGCTACTTCACATGTAGACATGAGCTTTCAGCTCAGAAAGGCTGCATTTTATGTGGGAGCAGGGTTATTGTTCCCTGTTCATTAAGGCATGCAATGGCAGAGCCATTACACTGGCTCTTTGAGAGAAACACCCCTTGAAAGTGGATCAAGGTTCACGAAAATAGCTTTAAGGCAGTAAAATCACTACTGTCTTCCAATTCAGTGCTTATGCACTTTAATGAAACATTGCCTTTATGCATTGCGTGTGATGCATCCCCTAATGGGGTGGGGGCTATTCTAAGCCATTTGTCAAGTGATGGGACTCAAGTCCCAGTTGCATATTGTTCAAGGACATTGTCCTCAGCTGAGCACAATTACGCTCAGATTGACAAAGAGGCCTTGGCCATTGTGGCCAGGGTGAAGAAATTCCATGATTACTTGTATGGCAGGGAATTCACGGTCTTTACTGACCACAAGCCACTGTTGGGGTTATTTACTACAGATAAGCAGACGCCTCAAACACTGTCCTAGGATGTTAAGGTGGTTCATTTTTATGTCAGCCTACAGCTAAAGGCTGGTTCACAAACCTGGCAAAAACATGAGCCACGCAGATGTCTTTAGCAGATTGCCATTGCCACAGGTAGAGCCAGATCTGGCTCCAGCAGCTTGCATATTGTCAATTCAGGATTTGCCTGAATTTTTTTTTAATCCCATTTATATCCCGCCCTTCTCCGAAGACTCAGGGTGGCTTACAATCTAAGAAGCACAAATCAATGTGCTTAGCAATAGCCTTCATTCTATGTATATGCCTGCTTATTAGGGCTTTCCCCCCCCCCCATGGCATTTTTACAAAGTCAGTTTATTGCCCCCAACAATCTGGGTCCTCATTTTACCTACCTTGGAAGGATGGAAGGCTGAGTCAACCTTGAGCCTGGTGAGACTTGAACCTGCACTAATTGCAGGCAGCTGGTGTTACTTAAGGAGGCATTAGCCCACTGCTCCACCAAGGCTCTTAGAATTTCCCCTCCATGCGGGGGATGTGGCTGCAGAAACTGCTGCAGACAAGGTTTTAAGTAGAGTTTTGCTACTTCACACATAGACATGAGCTTTCAGCTCAGAAAGGCTGCATTTTATAGGGGAGCAGGGTTATTGTTCCCAGTTCATTAAGGCACCGTGTACTTCAGTCTCTGCATGAGGGACATCCGGATGAAGGCATTGGCACAAAGCTACCTATGGTGGCCAGGCTATCGAGGCCCAAGTACATGGGTTTACATGTGTCAACAGTCCAGACCAGAAATGCCACATGCTCCTGTCTGCAGATGGGAGGAAACTCATACACCGTGGTCAAGAATTCACATTGACTTCGCTGGACCCTTTCAGGGACAGCTAGTTTTGATAGTGGTTGACAGCCACTCTAAATGGAAGTAATTCCTATTCCAACTATGACTACTGCTAGGACCATCCAGGTCCTTAGAAATCTTTTTGCAACACATGGGCTGCCAGACGTCGTAGTCTCGGACAACGGGACCCAGTTGTCCGAGACTATTGATCAGCTGCGGAAGCGTTTTGCGGAACAGCCACAAAGGAAGGACCTCACAACAGTTCTGCTCCTAGAGCCAGAAACTGGCAACCTAACAGAATTGTTCACACACTCTGAGGACTCTTGCAGTCAGTACAACGGGGAGGTGGTTATAGACATATACAGTCCAGGGGCGCAACATGGGTCCCCTGACAGGGAGAGTCAACCCAAAGAAGACAGCCAGTATGCTAACTCTGCTTCTTCATTGGACTTTAGTCTGGGCCAACCTGGAATGGCCAGCCAAAGGGACCCGAGTCAATCCGACTCTTGTGAACTCATGAGTCCTGGTCTACCCAGCCTGGCAAGTAAGCTGGTGGAGTGGGAGTTGCCTGGATCTCCCAGGCAGTCTGCAAGGTTGTGCAGACCATCACCATATCTGCAAGACTTTATTCTCAAATAATATTAAAAATGTGTGTACATTCTACGTGGGAGGGGTGTAATGTATTGGGATTTTACTTGAACTTGCCTCCTGCTTCCAAAGAACTCACTACACAACACATTATCAGATATTTAATACCTTGTTCCTTGCTCTCTTGTCATTAGCAAGCTGTTTTCATAACAGTAACAGTGATCTCTGAGACTGGACTGCATAATAGGGGTGGTTATATAAATAGTCAAAATCCAATCAATTCAACCAACCTGCTAGGATCTTCTTCTTCCTACTGTTGCTTAACTAAAATGACCAAACACCATTTAACAATTTCTTCTTCTTTTTAAAACATAGCATCTTACTGTGTTGCTAACTAATTTTGGGAAGCAATATTTATGTATATATTTAATGAATATGGCTTACTTATAAGGCTGATTGAATTCTGATATGCTATATTTATTTTAGGAATTATGTGATTTTAATGTGTATTATGTTGTTAATCTTTTTTCACAGCTGTTGTAATATTGGAATACAGCAATGTGTTCAAATATATGTGCAAAAAGATTTTAAAAAATGACTATCATATAAATACAATCACCATCATCATCATCATCATCATCATCATCATCATCATCATCATCATCATTTTAGCCATTGTCTATCCACTGCAGGATGAAGCCTCTTCCACGTGTTTCCAACCAATAAGATCCTGAGCTTTCTTTTGCTAATTATGCCAGCAATACTTGCTGATGTATCTCATGTTGTATCTCATGATGTATCTCAAGAGCCTTGGTGGAGCAGTGGGCTAATGCCTCCTTAAGTAACACCAGCTGCCTGCAATTATTGCAGGTTCGCATCCCACCAGGCTCAAGGTTGACTCAGCCTTCCATCCTTCCGAGGTAGGTAAAATGAGGACCCAGATTGCTGGGGGCAATAAGCTGACTTTGTAATAATGCCGCTTGGGGGGGGGGGAAAGCCCTAATAAGCAAGAATATACATAGAATGAAGGCTATTGCTAAGCACATTTGATTTGTGCTTAGATTGTAAGCCACCCTGACTCTTCGGAGAAGGGCGGGATATAAATGGGATTAAAATAAAAAAATAAAAATAAAATAAAAATGTTATTTGATTTTAAAACAAAATACACATTTCTATTTTGACAATGTTGTATCAACTAAGCTTGATCTTTTTCAACAAAGTAATTGCTTTTTCTTTTTTAACAGTTATTTTAAAAATGAATACTAATTTTATGCTTTCTTACTCCAAGATTACAATCTTAAAGTCTTGAAAGAAAGTTGTCATGCATTTATCATTCCCCTTCCATCTGCTGCCAAATAACACAACCTTACCTACTAGTTTAAGCTAGGTAATACTCAAGTCAAAGAATCTATAGCAGTAATGATACTGATATTAAATTGCCAATGAGAATGAAGTAAACAAATAAAGCTCTCTGTAATGTAGACTTCATTTTTTAAAGTAGATGCATAAAACCAAGCTTCTAGATTTCTTTTGTTCTGCACAAGTGGTGCTGTAAGAAGTTCACTGCTGATGTAATCATTGTGAGTGGTTGTCTTCATCCATTTAAATCAGATGAATAGGCAGTGATGACCAAAGTGCAACTTGTTGGTTTTTCTGACCTTCTCAGTAGCTTTTGCTGTAACTTTTCTATTTGGAAAGCCTTGTGCTGAAGTGATGCTATGCCTAATGAAATAGAAGATACTCCTGGGAGTATCTTCTGTTACTCTTCTACCAGTTCTAGGAAGCAAAAGTGTCTGCAGGAGGGAGGTCAAAGATCGTATTTGAGACTGCCATATTGACTTTTTAAAATGTCCCCAGGATGTATCCTGCAGTGATGAGCTAAATATATACCATTTGTGTCTAGCATCAATATTAAATCATTCACTGAGATTTATTAAAAAATCCATTAAGACCTGGGTTTCCCCCCATGTTTTTAGAAACAGTTGAGTGGTTTAAATTCATTTAATTATCTTGTTCATTCTCCATTTTATATGCTATTCTTGGGTAGGTTTTTACATTTTATATGGTTGAGGGTTTTTGTTGTTTTTTGCTGTATGCTGTCTAGAGTAACATTACTTGGGTCAGGTGGTCCTATCAATCCATTAAATAAAAATTAAATATTAAATTAACATTTTCTGAGAATATTCTTTGCCACTCATTGTGAACTGTAACAGGTAAATCCCTGAAGATTAATCCAGTTGCCAACTGCTGTTTATTTTCCTTTTCACCTGAAATTACAGAATTCAACATATTAAAGTACTATATAACAACTTCTGCTGTTACTACTACTACTTCCAGTATGAGAATGACGAGGATGCATATTTTCTGTCAATGCTCAACTTTAGCTGTTCATCTGTTGCTGTTATTATGGAAGGATATTTGTAACTCAGGATTGAAATGAGGGGTTCTTGGTGCTCTCTGAGCTTGGTTTTTTCTTGCAAATATTTCATTACTCAAACTAAATAACATCATTGTTATGTATTGATATAAATCATATGGGCAGTTATAAATAAGTAACTGCTGTGTTTGTTTAAACTGTTAACTGTCTGTCTGTCTACGGTTTTGCAAGCTTGTGTTTTGGGTGGGAAAATTGCTTTAAAGTCATTGGCCACCGCCTATCGGCGGTCTGTATAAATAGATGTCAAAGTGGCTGTTAGAGTCGCTTCTGTGTTAACTTAATAAATGTTCTGTTGTTTGCACCTTCGCTCATCAATGCCTAATGATCCCAGAACACAACAATCATCATGAATAGAATAGAACAACAGAGTTGGAGGGGACCTTAGAGGTCTTCTAGTTGAGGGCTTTTCAACCAGTGGTACAGGAACCACCTGTGGTACATTGGCACCTGGAAGATGGTACACGACCATCCTAGAAAAGTGGTAGCAGGGAAGGGGAATGAGCTGAACCAGTGGCTGCACCGCACAAGCCTGAGCGAGAGATGGCTGGAGCTGCAGGGCTGTCAGGGCTCAGCGGAAGCACCAGGATCAGTGCTTCTTTGGGGCTGTCAGGGCTCAGTGGAAGTGCCAGGATCAGTGCCAGGCTCCAGCTGGAGCTTGGTGCTGATCCTGGCGCTTCTGCTGAACCCAGAGAAGTATCGATCAGCTGGAATGTTGCAGCATCTCCAGGGTCTTGTGATTTACATTCAGATGCTTGGCAACTGATTCATATTTATGACAGTCACAGTGTCCCAGGGTCATGTGAAGTGACCAAAACCTCCTGCAACCACCCAGCAGATGGGGGGGAATAAAAACCAAACATACCCCCCACCCCACCCCCACTGCCAATCTGCAGCAGAAATGCTCACAACAATGAAAACCTTGGACAGGAGGAAGAGCACCGCTGGGCAGGCAGGCATGTGTCTTGCTCAGCTGTGGCTTGGGGGGCACTTTTTTCAGTGCCATTGTAACTTCAAACAGTCACTAAGCAAACTGTTGTAAGTCAAGGACTACCTGTACTTCATCACTTTTTTGCTTTTTTTTGGTTATCAAGTTTTTGACACCTTGCTAGGTGACTGGAGGTACTTGGATGTTGTCATATACTAAAAGTGGTACAATGAGTGAAAAGGTTGAAAAGCCCTGTTCTAGTCCAATTCCCTGCTCAGGCAGGAAGCCCTATACCATTTCAGACAAATAGTTGTCCAATCTTGTCTTAAAAACTTCCAGTGTTGTAATATTCACAACTTCTAGAGCAGGCATATCAAACTGCCATCCTGTAGGCTGGATGTGTCATGTTGAAACCGTGCCCACTCCATTGCCAGCAATGGGGAAAAAGTTGCGATATATCACGTGATGTCACATAACATCGCAAGTTTGACATGCCTGTTCTAGAGGCAAGTTGTTCCATGGATTAATTGTTCTAACTGTCAGGACATTTCTTCTTAGTTCTAGGTTGCTTCTCTCCTTGATTAGTTTCCATCCATTGCTTGTTGTCCTCCCCTCAGATGCTTTGGACAATAGCTTGACTCCCTCTTCTTTGTGGCAAACACTGAGATATTGGAACACTGCTATCATATCACCCCTAATCACCCCTAGTCACCCCCTTCTCTTCATTAAACTAGACATACCCAATTCCATCAACCATTCTTTGTATGTTTCAGCCTCCAATCCCCTGATAATCTTTGCTATTCTTCTCTGTACTCTCTCTAGAGCCTCAACATCTTTTTTTACATCATGGTGACCAAAACTGGATGCAATATTCCAAGTGTGGCCTTGCCCCCAAAGCATTATAAAGTGATATTAACACTTTGCATGATCTTGATTCTATCCCTCTGTTAATGCAGCCTAAAACTGTGTTTGCTTTTTTGGCAGCTGCAGCAGCACACTGCTGTCTCATATTTAAATGATTGTCTAGTAGGACTCTGAGATCCCTCTCACAGTTATTACTATTGAGCAACGCACCACCTATACCAAGGGTGTCAAACCCAATTTAATTGAGGGCTACATCAGCATTGCAGTTGCCCTTGGGGGGCCAAGTGGGTGTGGCCAGGGTGTGGCCTACTGGGTGGGCGTGGCTGGAGTGCGTGTGGCCTATTGGGTGGGCATGGCCAGCTCTACATCATTCACATCAAGGGTACCTATGGGGGCCTGGGCAGGAGTGGGACAGATCTGAGGGTCTCTGGCAGAAGGAGATTGGACCAAGGCAAGTGCCAAGGCATGGTCCACTGGAGGAGCCTGTTTCTCTCAGGCCATCTGGGGGGGCTGGATGGTGGTGCAGAGGTCAAATGCCCAGCCCAGCCCTCAAGCACCCATGGCACTAAGTCCAGCCCCACTTCCCCAAGGGGGCACCAGCTGCACTTACCTCCTCAAGGCTGCTGCTGCTATGCTTGCTCTCCTTAGCCAGGTTGCTCATGATGGGTCCGAGGGCAACTTGAGGAGACCTGGCTTTGTATCAAAGTTTCCTTAACATTAGGATTGGAGACCCCCCCAGGATAGGCCAGGAGAAGGGGGCAAGGGGATGGTGAAATGGCAGTAGGGAAGGACTAATGCAGGACTTTCCTCAGACCCTCCCTCTCCTTCCTTCCTTCCTTCCTTCTTTCCTTCCTTCCTTCCTTCCTTCCTTCCTTCCTTCCTTCCTTCCTTCCTTCCTTTGAGTAGTGGGAAAATATTTGAGATGAGGGAGGGAGAAAAACAGGTAAGAAATGCCACCAAGAAGAGGGTGTCTTTTTTTCCTCCAAAGCACCACAAGGCAGGACAAGAAACAATGGTTAGAAACTGATCAAAGAGAGAAGCAACATGGAATTAAGGAGAAACTTCCTGACAGTGAGGAAAATTAACCAGTGGGACAGCTTGCCACAAGAAATCATGGGTGCTCCATCACTGGAGATTTTTAAGAAGAGGCAGTACAATCACTTGTCACTTTATCAAATGCCTTACTGAAGTCCAAGTAAATTACATCCACAGCATTCCTCTGGTCCACTAATTTTGTTACCTGGACAAAGAATGCAATAAGATTTGCCTGACAAAAAATCTTTGGTTATGAATTTGTTTGCCTCTAGGTGTTCACTGATTCCTTGCCTGATTATTCTTTTCCAGAATCTTTCCAGGTATTAAGGTCAGGCTGATAGGTCTGTAGTTTTCTGGATCATTTTTCCCCTTTTTTGACGATGAGAACTATATCAGATCTTTTCCAGTCCTCTGGTAACAACAACAACAAAGTTGGAAGGGACCTTAGAGTTCATCTAGTCCAACCTCAGGAAGAAAACCCTATACCATTTCCCAGTAGTTCCCCAATGTTCCAGGATCTTTGAAAGATATAGTTCAGTGGTTCTGAGATCATGTCTTCCAGTTCCTTCAGAACCTTGGGATGTAATCCATCTGGTCCTGGTGATTTGAAGTCATCTAGGGTGGACAGGTGCTCACTTACCATTTTCTTGCCTATTTTAACATGTTTCTAATTTGTTTTTTACAGTACTGTTTTTGATAGGTTGGACTGTTTTTTTTTTCTTTTTGTGAAAGATGGATGCAAAAAACAAGTTAAGTCATTCTGCTTTCTCCCTGTTGCTTGTCATCTTCTTGCCACTTTCTCCCACTAATGGACCAATAATTTTCTTGACTTTTTTCTTGTTTTTTACATGTTGAAAGAAGCTTTTCTTTTTTTGTTATTTCTGACTTTTGTCGCAAACCTTAGTTCATTTTGAGCTTTAGCTTTCCTCATTTCATCTCTGCAGGCTCAGGCTATTTGCTAATATTCTGCCTTGGTTATGTGCCCCTCTTTTTTTATACTTGTCCTTTTTGTCTTTCAATTTATCAGAGAGTTCTTTCTGCAGCCATGCTGGTTTCTTTTGAGAGCTGTTATTTTTCTTCTTCATTGGTATTGTGCTAGACTGGGCTTTTATAATCTCACTTTTCAAAATTTCCCAAGCTTCTTGAGTTGCTTCCCCTTGGAGATTCTCATCCATGGAATCCTTCCAAGTGCTCTTTAAGTTTATTAAAATTAGCTCTGTTAAAGAACAAGACTCTAGTTTGACTATGTTCTGTTGCTTGTGCTTGCATAATGTTGAATTCCAATATTGCATGATCACTCCTCCCTAAGGTTCTTGTAGATTCAATTTCTTCTATAATTTCATCTCTGTTAGTGAGAACTACATCCAATATGGCTGATCCCGTAGTTTCCTTCTCTACTTATGCTGATGATGCTGATGATATTATTTAGTTTGAGTAATGAAATGTCTACAAGAAAACAATCAAGCTCAGGGAGCACCAAGGACCCCTCAGAGCTGCTATTAGATCTATCTGCAGGACTAATTCTCTTTTTTTCTTATCTCCTGGGAAAATTTTAGGGAAAAACAATTTTGGGGTAAATTCCCACTGCCTTTTGAAGCAAGTAGTTAGTGTACTAGAGTTTCTCCTTGAAGAAGTAAGCACAGCAACTGAATACAGCTTGTAAAACATATTTTTATATATAGTACTATAGTACATTATTAGAAGTATGTACAAAAATACAAATAAATATGATTTCTTTTAAAAAGTTCATCATTCATTCCTTATGGTAGACATAATACATATAAACAGTAGATTGAAAAAATTATTTCCCCCACATAGACTTTTTTAAGTTGTCTTACCTTAAAGTGGTCTCTATTTTGGGATGGTGAAAATTGAAATTATGGAAATTAGGCTTTGGTTTCTAATTCCTGGCATATGTAAACTCCAAATAGTAGCTGTTGCTAGCATGAATTACATCACAAGGCTAAGATTTTAGTTAGAGCTGTGTACAAGGGAGGAAGGGTATGTGAATGAAATATTGTTAGATGTATATGTTAATCAGGTTATTTGCTTTACTGCATTAATGAAGCACAAGTTTAATACTAATTATTAGTTCATATTGAAATGGAGATGAGTGCTGGCCCCTATAGTTGGCAACATAGTGGAATAAAATTTGCAGGGACTCCTTTTCTCCTTCCTTCCTATTACAGTAGTTCATATTACTTTTCTGATTTCTTTTTTTAAATCTTAGGTTTGTTCTGTATTTTTTTTTGTAATCTTAATTATGTTTCTTATAAATCACTCTGGGATATATGATAGAAGGGGTAAGTAAATCCATGTTGTGTCTAGAAAGTACTGTATATCTGGTCCATCAGTATTTATTCAGCTCAGGACTTTGAACGCAAGTTATCTCCAACTAAGTTGAACATTGCATTATTTAACTATTCTGGCTTTAAATTGACTTACTGGCTGTCAGTGCTAAAACATTGCAAGGAATTCAGGGTCTAAAGATAGTTCCTCTTGAACTATAATACAAGAAGATTTAATAATGCCTAACAGCTATGATAAAGAAGTGTATACCGAAAGAGAGAAAGAGAGATGCCAGAACTATTTTTAGATTTTGACACTAAACTACACAGCTCAATAATGCAGTTTGAGCAGCCCATGCTGTAATGAGAACCATGAAAATAGTTGTTTCTTCAGTTACTTTCATTTCACTCAAAGTTTGTTGAAGATTATGATGTCAAAAGGTTAATATAAATAACTATATTTAATGTCACATGAATGTTTTGTTTAAACTTCAAAGCTTTTACACACAATAACCTTGATTCTGAACAGGACAGAATACAAATGTAGCTATTGATGAAGAAGAATATAAAGAAGATTCTATTTTCAGGGTTAAGAGAGAGAAAAAAACCTCAGCAATAATATTTGCAATCTGACCATATAAACTAACCTCTGGGAACCACATGAACATGATCATATAGTTTTCTTTGTATCAAAGTAGAAGTAATCATCCTGCTGGAATTTTATTTTTTATTTTTTTATTTTATTTTCCAGTGTTGCTTCCAGCCCCGGGCTTTTCTGATACTGTCTAATTCAAGAATTAACTGTAATTACCCCTGCTTAGCCTTTTTCTTAATCAGTGGAGATTTTGGCAGCTGCTGTAAAGGCAATAGCTAACTACTTCCAAGTTGAAAGTTTGAAAACTCAAGGGAACATTTAATTTTACATGTAGAGCAGCAGATATCAGCAGACAGAAGATCCTAGCATTTGCTGTATGTCTCCTAAAAGTGGACAATCCTTTTTCTTTCCTTTGAAAATCAGAAACAAAGAAGCAAAGCCCTCAGTGCCTTCCCCTCTACTTTCACAATGCCAAAAGCATCAGAACAGCTCTTGCATCCTGATGAAATGAAAGAAGGTCTGCTTTATTATTAATAATCAAGGGACTGGAACTTTCTAACAATATATGTTCAAATCCCAAGATGAACAAAGAAATCAAGTGCTTCAGTTGCACCTCCATAGGTGATGCAGATGCTTTTAGTTTTCAAGTCAAACTTATACATGATGCTCTCTGAAGATCATATTTATAAGAATAAATATTGGAGAATCAAATGTGGTTTAAGGTGGTCATTTCATTAGTGTACCATTCTATATGATTAGGTACCCTATGCTTATTAATTACTATTAGTTCTGGTGAGTTAGTTGTCCTTCAGATAGATCTCTTACATTTCTTTGATGTAAATGAAATGCTATGCAGAGATAAAAAATGAATTTAGGAAGGCTGAATATAATGATATAGTAGGATGCTCTTGAAATATGATAGTGAGCAAATGTGAAATTGAAAATAAAGGATGTTACAAACATCCTTTTAATATTTAGTCAGGATTGTATTTTATAATACAAATAGGTTACAGTTATATAATAATCTATGCAGATGGATATATATAATAATCTATGCAGATAGATATATTTATTTCTGAGTAAACATGCATATGATTTCTAACATCTAGATATAATCCATAAGATTATTTCAGACCAGACTGAATAATAAGCACTAAAAATAATTGTCTGATTTCAAATGCTTAATATTACATGTTTTCTCATGGGAAATATCTTTAAATCAAAGAGTGAATGCACATATTAAAATTAGTTTAAAACAGACATGGTTTGTTTATTTGGCTACATAAACTACAATGAACATTTCCACTGTAATTATGAATCAGTTACAGCTTCACTGGCAGCATGATCCAGTCAAATTGAAGTGCTTAAACACTACTAAAATAAAGATATATTTTTGGCTGAATTTTCTGACCTATGCAATTTTGTAAATGCAATTTTATTTCTAGATGATTGAGAACTGAGATGGATATCTTTAAACTCCACTTTTAATGCTTCTGAGTTAATTCTTTGTAATTTTATTCATTTAAAATTTTGTCATAATTACCTGTAATGGGATAGAACTTGAAAAAAAGTAAAAGCAAGATAAAATAACCATAGGATAGCTGAGGAAGCAATGAGTATCTGAAAAATTAGTATAAGAATGTGAGTTTACTTAAACTTGTTTGAAAAATCATTACATTAACTAAAACTAGGATTAGAACTGCATACTACATTTAATAGTAGAAGTAAATTAAAATATAATACACAAAAGCTTCAGTATTATTTAAATCTTAAGAAACATTGGAAGAAAATTAGTAGAAATTTCTCATTAGTCTCACTAGAATATTTCAAGGCCAGAGGCTGAATGTAACAGTACATATCCTTGAAGTAGATAAATAGTAGGAATGTGGAGAGGCTCTGAAATGAGTGTTATTTGAAGTTGTGGCTGTCAATCTGCACAATCAAAGGATGGACTGTACAATTAGCCATTTAGGGCATGACCACTAATTTTATAATGCCTCTTTGGTTGCACAAAATTTTGTCAGTCCTAAAGCAAAGCACTGAGAATACTGTATTGGTCAAGTCAGACTTTCATCATCTACTTTCCTAGATAATCTGTGGTAAATCTGAAAATGCCTCATTTGACAGATTGCTCTTGCTATCAGGTGAGCTATTTTTTTTTTAAAAAAAAAGCTTAGTAATTAGTTACATTGTTAATGTAATGCCCATTTTTGGAATGTTTTCTATTGGGACATATCTGTGTAGATAGGTTTCATTTCAGACAAGGTTTTAAAACAGTATTGCATGGTAATGACATATTAAATAATGTCTAGTTATCTTTTCAAAATATTTATTCCCACCAATAGTGGAATGAATAGTGACTGAAAATTGGAAAATTTAGAGAGTAAGGAAAATGGTTTGAAATACCAGGATTTTCTTATTGGTTTGTGAATGTAGCATAGATAATTCTGATGCAAGCAATAGGAATAATGATCTACTTGTATTGACATTCAAAGGATATAGATTTCAAGTGGAAATATAACTGCTATCAAATTTCCATATCAGAAATGTGTATATCATGCTTACAAAGAAAAAGTAACATTTCAGGAATTTTTCCCCTTCTTTTCAGATTCAATCCCACCTGGAAAATCCAGTGAGGTATCACATTCAGCAAATTCCACAGCATCAAGTGAAACCATTTCTGACACTGGATACCAAGTTATCTAGCCAATCTCTATTACTGCCTCATTCCCAATCTGTACCTTCTTCAGGATCTACACTTATAATAAAGAGTGATCATATGCCACCTACTAGTAATATCAGCGTTCCTGAAAGTCCAGTAACCAAGATACTAACTCTTGGAGGAGAACATGAAAATGGGGTATGATTTAAAGTTGTGAGATTAGTTTAGAGCAGGCTATCATACCGAATGGAGTTGACAAAAAGAACAGTTCTCCAGTTTATTCATCTCTTGTTGTTTAAATAAAATAGGTTTAAGGAAGGATGACTTTAGACATTAATTTTATTGATTGCACCATAAAGCTTGCACATTAAAAAATCATAACTTCATTGTGTATCCAACTTCATTTGGACATCAACAAGCCATGCATCATCATTAACAAGCCTACCATATCATCACTGCTTAATGATGTGTTTTGTAACTGATATGCTAAGAAGTTATTTTCCTTTTTCCAAGGAATCTAACCATAACTGAACAACATATGTAAAAGGGAAAAATGTTAGGGTTGATGTTTGTTACTGGAGGTTTTTTACTTTTACCTAAAAGAATAATGTCTTCAATTTAAGTCAGTGCTACCCGCCTGCTCTGAAAAGTAAGGGGGGGGGAACAACATTACTTATTTGATCTGTTTTCCCATATTTTCATTTGAGACTTCCTTTGCATTTCAAAGAAAAAGTAGTCTTTCTTTCATGTAAATATACTATAACTATCTCTTGTTCCAGCAAACAAGAGTTGTAGAATTATTGCATTGCATTGCATACTGTATAAGAATATTATTTAATTGTCAATGCTGCAAACATTGGATGTTTTTGCTCCTATTCTGTAAATGTAGACCATAAGGTTGTCCAGATCTTTGAACAAGTAGGTTGGTTTGGACAGGGACTGAAATGAATCACTTCTTGGAAATGGTTTTATAAAGCAATAGGTTCCTTCACCTCTAAGAGTATGTGTCCTTCCTCATTTTCAAGCTCCATGACTTTTACTAAGGAATACTTTTTTTGACCAATTTGAAGCTATTTCAGTTGTTGAGATTCCCATGCCTTAGCTTCATGGCCAAAATATTGATATTCCAGGGATAGAAAATTTTCCCCAAATGCTTTAATTTTATTCAGTTATTTTTAAAATGTTCAGAACCCTTATTTCTGCCATCTGGTCTAACTACTCTTATTTACTATTTCTGTTATCACTGTAAGTTAGTCACATAAATGATTCTAGGTAATAAGAGATCAATAAATAGTTAATAAGATGTTATTATCATAAACAGCAATATAATTTTGGCTATGTGATGTGTATCCCACTGAGAGAGAAGGAAATGCATTTTGGATTAGTCATGTGGATGATTCTAGCAGATTAGAGATAATTAGGAAATAGGATAAAATCAGTAAATAAGTGAAATCAATTTGTTTGGCTGAAGGCAAATCATATTTCAGAGACTTCATTGTCTATTTCCTCAAATGAATATTCTGATTTTTCCCCCAAAAATCAACAAGTAACCATTTGGTAATTTTTTCTTTTTCTGTGTTCTTTCTTCAAAGAACTCAGAAAATCGTACATGTTGTTTCCAGGTGATCTTTAACCCACATAGTATATTGGAACCATTCCACTTAATTGTAGCAGTATCATGACGTTGTTCTCTTTCAGACCATTCTTAGGAGATAGGTTTACCAAATATTATTTGTTTTTGTTTTTGTTCTTAAATTATTATTTTTATGACTGCAGTCCTCTACCTCATTCAGTGCATGTATCATTGATCTTCCTTTGGCAAGAACCTGTATAGGATTGTACTGTAAATATCTCTATTAACTATTCATGTTCACTCATTAACAATTCTTGTAATATTAGATGGAAGAAGTTATAGATGAGATAATCAACATGGAATCAAATTTTAATGATGAAGGGATAAGTTGCTCTGAAACACCACTGCTCATGCCAAAAGTGGTAAGTAACTGGCATACTTTTTCATAAGAACAATTGAAAATGTGGATCAGAAAACTGTAGTTTGGAATTATAATCAGGTAAAATGTGTTGCTTGCGTTCAAACTATCTTTTGCAATTACAAATTGTAAATGTGTGCCATAGAAAGCTGTATTGTTCAAAGTTGTAAAACTATATCAGTGAGGTTTTGGATTCATCTATTTGCTAGAATGCCTTTAATATTTCATCAGTTTGTAGTTACTTTTTTCAGGAAAAGTTCATGCAGAATAACATACATGAATCAAATTCCTTAGCATTTTATTTTTATTTGCAAGGATAGCATTTTTCTATGAAAATATAAATTATTGCCAAGAGAATGTATGCCTTACTATTTTAGTATTGGTTGATTTTAATCATTTAAGTATCCCGTAGGTATGAAAAAATATGAACAAGAATTGTATATAGTATATATTTACATACTTAACAATTGTTGTTGAAACTTACTGTTGTCAAATATAACAATACTGAAGCACACTTTCCTATATATAAATTGCAATTAAGTATAATACTTTAGTAAATTTCTCAAGAGGGGAGATTAGATATGAGATGAGCAGCAAATAAATTTCCTAAATAAATAAATATGAAAAATAATAAATTTATCATTTACATAAGCTGTGCTCCCCAAATGTACTGCAATTAACTATTTCTAGCAAATAACAGGAAAAGTTTTCTGGACCTTTTAGTATTGCTCCCACTGGATATAGTGAATTGGCAAATGTTCTGAACATTCAAGTTGATCTGGTAATTGCTAAATGCACTAATACAGTGCATCCATATGCTGTGCATAGATGATCATTATCAGCAATGGAAAGTGATGCTTTCCCCTCAGTTCTGGTTCTGCTGAAATATAGCATGTGGAAAGACATTGTATACTGAGTGCATGCCATATTCTACAGTACACATGGAATCCATTTTGACTACCCAAGAATATTGTTCAGTATTTCCTTGTCTCTTACCAAAGTTTGCTGTCTTATTTGGTATAACATTCATGTGCATGGTGAGACATATGAAGATGAGCATTTCAAAAAGTGCCACCTAATCTTTAACATGCAAAATGACTTCATCTTTCTTTTATTTCAAAGGAGGTGGTTTCAAGCAGAACTATATTTTAATACTATCTTTCCAGTTAAGTAACATATAATTGTGTAATTTTATGGTGAGGATGTGATTTCATAGAGCTTTTATATCTCAGTGTGGTTTGTATCCTCTCGCTGACATCTAGTGTATTCCTACTGTATATCTATATGTATACTAATATTTGTTCAGAAGTAACTAGGCTTTTAAAATGATTCAGCTGCCATGGTGTTTTGTTCTGCCTAATTTGTACATAAAATATTTATACAACATTTTTGTTTGAGATAAAACTTGTCATAAATTGGAATTTAGTTGATAAATGCTTACTGGATATGTAAAGAACAGACTACTAGGTCACCTCATTTCTTTTAAATCAATATAATTTATTTCAGCATAGAATGCATGCATGCCCAACCCTGACATTCACTGTGCCTCCCCTTTGCCTCCAAGCAAACATTTTTGGAGTGATCTTTGGCTGTATTTCTTCATCATGGCACCTTAGCATCTTATAGACATTCAACTTTTTACTTTGCATTTATTGCTGATAATAATATGATGCGTTTCTTGTTCTTTATTTCTACACACATTATTTAAAATGTATATTTCAATATCATAGGAGTTGGCATGACATTCTTAGCAACCTTGATAGTTGTTGGCAGCATCCATTTCTCTTTATTAACATTTAATCCATTTAATTTAGCATTGTACCCAAAATATACTCTCGCATTTCACAAATTATATATATTTATATTTATTAAATTTTTATACCGCCCTTCTCCCGAAGGACTCAGGGCGGTGTACAGGGCAATAAATATCAAAATACAAAATACAAAAGTTAAAAAACATTAAATAATTATGCCCAATGTGATACATTAGTTAAAATTCATATTAAAATCCCAAACCCCAAACCCATCAGACCAGGCCGGCTTGTTCAAATAAATAAGTTTTTAGATCACGTTGGAAGGAGTGAAGGTCGGGGGCCATCCGGAGCTCAACCGGTAAGCGGTTCCACAGGTCTGGCGCGCCCACAGAGAACACCCTCCCCCTGGGGGCCACCAGTCGACATTCTCTAATCGGTGGCACCCTGAGGAGGCCCTCTCTGTGGGAGCACACTGGATGGAGGGAAGTTGACACCGGCAGCAGGTGTTGCCGTAGGTAATCCAGACCCATGCCATGTAGGGCTTTATAGGTCATTACCAGCACCTTGAATCTCACCCGGAGGGCAACTGGAAGCCAAATTGGGTAAATTATAAAGTTTCTAACTTGAAGACTGGGTGCAATAAAAGGGAGTAAGCTTCAATCAATACATATGATATTCTGCAGGTAGAATATGTCTGGGAGATGCATTTTATGGCCCCTGTTGTATAGTGGGTTCTTGGAGACATTGATCAGACCAATCTAATGCAACAGGTTTATTTGCAAGATTAACAGAACTGAACTCAACCAACAGACTGACAGATATTTATACATGCCACCACTAGGCGGTGACCAATCAAATTTAAAGCTGGTTTTCCTGCTCAAATACAAACTTCAGTTTCCCTCCAAAACAGTTGGAGGCACATTTAAAATAAAACACATTAACTGTTAATATCAGTACATAACACCCCTTCTCCCTGGACAAAGTCATCCCCAGTACATTTTATGCACATAATCATTTAGATATGCTGGTGGATTATGGGTTCTTTTAGAGTGCTGCAAAACTGTTTGGGGCTCCTGATCAACTTGCCAGTTAGCCATACCCAGTAGACCCATGCCACTATGTCCATTTGTACTGGGTAGATCTGTACCGCTGTGTTTGCTCGTGTCACTTGCCAGCAAACACAGTTCACTGTTCTGCAGTGACCCTGGTTCTACTTGTACAGTTTCTGTGGGTCTGTGTAATTCGGGAATGGCAACTTCCCTATACATGTCTATAGTCCTCTCGCCTTCTGCTCCAGGACTCTGACTTGCCTGCTGTCACTGCAATTGATCAATGTAGCATCAGACCACACAACCGTCGTCCAGGGCCATCTCGTAGGATAGTGGCCCTGAAACCTTTGTCACAATAGCAACCACCCAAGGTGCTCCCTGCCCATAGTTTCTTGCCCACACCCAGGCTCACCCAGCTGTAAATTCATTGGAGGCTTGAGTTGTGACATTTCTGCAACTGATCTGTCAGGACGGAGATGGTCCAACTTTGTTGTGAGTCAGCAACCCCATGTAAGCTCAGCTGGGCTGTGACCAGTATCAGTACTTGGCGTTGTGTGCTGGCATAAATAAAGTCTGCCAGGCGATGATTCTAGTCTCCAGTCATTAGTCTTTTTAAAGCCGTTTTTGTGGATCTCACCATCCATTCAGCTTGGCCGTTGGAAGCTGGATGGAACGGAGCTGAAGTGGTGTGTCTAATCACGTTAGCTTTAAGGAAGGACTGGAACTCTGCTGCCATGAATTGTGCCTCATTGTCTGACACAATGACATCCGGCAGGCGGTATGTAGCAAAAAGCCTGCACAGTTCTGGATTGTCCTGGCAGTAGTCATAGATTGGACAGGTACTACTCTAGCCATTTTGAATAGCTGTCCACTACAATGAGGAATACCTGTCCCTGAAATGGTCCTGCAAAATTGATATGCACGTGAGACCATGGAGTTTGCATGGTCTCCCAGTGGTGCACTGGTGCTTGAGGAATTTCTGGCCAGGTTTCTTGGCAGACCCGATAGCTCCTTACTTGAGCCTCAATGTCCTTATCCAGACCTGGCCACCACAAGTAGCTTCTTGCAAGTGCCTTCATTCTAACGATGCCAGAATGACCCTCATGCAGAGATTCTAGTACTCTGGCTTGCAATGTGGGTGGAACAATCACCCTGTTTCCCCACAATACACAACGCTTGTGGACTGATAGCTCATCCTTTTTGCTGGCATAGCTCTGGAACTCTGGACTTAGCCTGTTTTCTGGCTATCCCCTCCACACCCAGTTCAGAACACAGCTGAGTGTTCTGTCAGTGGCAGTTTTGGCAGCCACATCTCCAGCATTGTAGGGGTGTTTCAGGAACATCCTGGATTGCCAGGATGTGAGCTGCTGGGTCTGGGTCTGGATGTGTTTGAGGCAGAGGCAGTCAGCTGAGTGCATCAGCATGGCCCATTTCTTTGCCTGGGTTATGGACTAGCCTGTATGAATAGGCAGCCATAAAATTGACCACTGCAGCATCCTTGGTGATAGGATCTGCGGAGTCTGCTTGTCTGCTATAAAGAGGCCAGGCAATGGCTTGTGATCAGTGAAAATGGTGAAGGGTTGCCCGTATAGGAAGTCATGGAATTTCTTAATTCCTGCTGCAATAGTGAGAGCTTCCTTGTCTATTCTGGGCATAGTTTCTCTCTGGTGCTGATAATGTTATAGAATAATATGCTATGGGGACTGCATGACCATCTGTCATTTTATGGCTTATAACTGCTACAATACCATATGGTGATGCATCACATGCTAAAGTCACGGGCAGTTTCTCGTTAAAATGAGCTAATACAGAATTTGATGATAGCTGTGATTTGACTGTTCTGAATACCTTGTCATGGGTGCTTGTCCACACCCAGGGTGCTTTTTTGTCTAAAAGGTGATGGAGTGGCTCTGCAAATGCAGCTTTGTGTGGCAGAAATGAGTGATAAAAGTTTAAGAGTCCTAGAAATGCCTGCAACTGCCCTTTGGATTTAGGTCTGAGGGCTTGTTGGATAGTTTTAAGCTTGGTTTCTGAAGGATGTATTCCTGCAGCATCTATATGGAACCCCAAGAATTCAGTAGCGTCCACTCCAATTTGACATTTTTCTTTTTTCAACTTCAACCCTGCTTCCCAGAACTGTTGAAGCACTGTTCTGAGGTGATCTGCTGGGACTGCCGCAGATTCACCTGCAATCAGGATGTCATTAAAATAGGGGCAGATGCCTAGTATATTTTTAAGTGTCCATTCCATAAAGCTCTGGAACAATCCCAGGGCAACACTTACTCCAAACTGCAGGTGATGAACTCTGAATGCCCCTCTGTGAGTGACTATTGTCTCTGCCTCTGCTGTGGCATTGTCTACTGGCAGCTGCTGGTAAGCTTGTGCGAGGTCCAGTTTGGCAAACAGGCGACCTCCTTGAAGTGCTGCGAGGATGTGGCTTACCACTGGAACTGGGTAAGCATTTTGCTGTAGAGCTTTGTTAATTGTGCACTTGTAGTCTGCACAGATGTGGATGTTCCTGTTTGATTTCAACAGGGGTCACTATGGGAGTCTCCCACAAGCTACTGTCCACAGGTTGGAGCACTCCCTGCTGTACTAGTTTGTCCAGCTCTGCATCAATCTTAGGTTTTAATGCAAAGGGCACAGTTTTATTTGGATTGGAGTGACAGCCGGATCAGGTTTAAGGGAGATGGGTGCCCGTTTGTACTGTCCTAAGTTAGGACTGAACACATCAGCATACTCTTGACATACTGCTGCCAGGTCAGCTGTTTGAGTGCAGTGGATGCCTGTTACTCGGATGCCCAGGTCATTGAACCAGTCCAGTCCTATTAGACTGGTGCGCTGTCCCTCAATGACCACAACATTGTGGGGACCATCAAACTCTTTGAATCTGACTCTTACGGTGGCTTCACCTTTTACCGTGATTTTGAAAATCTGTCAGAACAAGGCTTGATGGTTTGAGTTGAACTCGCTTCTTGCCTTGTCTGCAGATATAACTTAAAGTCTTGTATGAAATGATGGACAGAGCTGACCATGTGTCGAGCTCCATGGTGGAGGCCTAAAGCGAAAAGGTTTTATAAAACCCAGCTGAAGGCCAAGGACTGGGGTGATGGCGCACATGCCCACAGAGAGGGCTCTGCATGCCACCTATGGCACGCATGTCATAGGTTCACCACCACAGCCTTAGAGCCTTCATCACTCCATCAGCATCCTCATCTGCCATGTTTTCCTTCAAGGCACCTTGGAAGGTTAGCATTTTTATGGCAAATAGGCACTGCTGCAAATCTCTATTCATCAGCCCACACATGAGTTTGTCCCTGAGACAATCCTCCAGGTCTGGAAACTTGCAGTCATGTGACACTTGTTGGAGTAAGGCCACGAACTCAGCTACCGACTCCCCTGACTTTTGCTCTCTCTGTTCGAAAGCATGACGCCAAGCAATTATGGACAGCTTAGGTTTGAAGTGTTCTTTCAATCTTTTTTTTAAGTCAGCATACATTACTGACTCAATGCTGGCTGGCGCACCAGATTCTCAGCAATGTCGTATGTGGCCTGTCCACACATGCAGAGCAGGGTTGCTGCTTTTAGCCTGTCCTCTTGGACCTGGTTGGCCCACAAATAGGTGTCCACCCTGGAGACATAGGAGCTCCACTGTTCTGGGTGGGAGACATCAAATTCATTGAGCCTGCCCACCTTGGTGATGCTCTTATTCTTGTGAGGTCTTGGGACTACACCCTGCAAGCTCTTTTTAGACCAGAACAAAAGTCTGAGTCATGATATTTTTTCAAGATATATTTTCTTAAAAACAAAACCCAACTTGGGTGAGGCTTTACTCTGATCTAGGATCTCCAAATGGAAGAATCATCTCCATGTATATTATCAGTATTTCTCTCTTTTATTATATTTAGCCTAGGAATGCAAGTATAATCTTGCCCAAAGCCTATTGTAATATTAAAACTACTGCTATTTGAGCGGGGCGGAGCCAAGATGGTGGAGAGGCAGCAAAGGCTGTAAAGAGCTCCTCCAAAAGTAAAGGTTTTATTTTATTTTACTTTATTTTTATTTTAACTTTTTAACCTCTTTTAATATTGTATTTTAACCTACCTCTTTTAAACTTTTTAAACCCATTTTTAACCCATTTCAACCTTTTAAACCATAGTTTTAAACTTATTTTTAAACCTGTTTTAACAAACCTGAATGGGGAAAAGAAGGAAGAGACAGCACTCTGCAGCAGAAAGTATATCCAAGCCTTTGAAGCAGCAGAAAATGGAGGATTATATTGCAAACAGACAGTCTGCTCCAGTAAGTAACTCATTCGCAGGCACCTTATCAGATAAATTTAATTTATGTGACTCATTGGAAGGGGACTTACAAACTGAACTGGAGAGCAGACAGCGTGTGGAGTTGTCCTCCTCCCTCTTGGAGAATGGCTCCCCTCCTTGGAATCTGGCAACAGCCTCTTTTACACAGGAGGGAGATGTAGCAAATTTGAAGGGGGAAAATGTGACAGACTTCCTCTCTAGACAATGTTTGCTTACAGCTCAAACTGTAAATTCAATATATAATCTCTTGTCAATTGTCATGGATAAGGTTGATTGTCTGAAAGAGTCTTTTGCAGAGTTTGTCAGGAGCCACCCAAATACTGTGGAAGGACCTGGGAGGATAACCATGGACAGACATGGGATGGCTAACTCAGAAGGTGAAAGTAGAGAAGGACCTTGTTCTCCTCCCAAAAATTTGAACACCTACAGAGAAAACACTCAATCAGGCAAAGGTCTAAGAAATGACCAATATAACTACAGTCTGCAAACTAACCAGGTTACTTTGCAAATTTATGACAAGAGAGTAAATAGAGGGCGTTGGAGCAATAGAAAAGCTATTAGGCTGTCCCTGAGCCAGCTGCTCCGCAGTGAATTCACTCTGATAGATCTACTACATGCAGAGTGGCTGCCAGCAAGAACACAATGTATGAGAATTCTCCTATCATTCAAGCAGCCCACAATTCCCTCCATGCTCTTCAGAATGAAGCCCTTTCTGAGCTTTTTTTTTTATATTTCCAATAAGGGTCTTTTGCTCAGAAAAAGTGTGCCCACTCCTGAAACAGCGTCACCAAGAGGGAACTGTCGCTTTAAATCTAGGCTGCAACAGCCCTCACACTACTAAGCCTGAGGCTGCTGCAACTGAACTGACCCTGAGAAAGCAAAGAAGCAATATACGAACTGTGTTACCCACAGCTGCAGGAACTGCTGAGGATGTGCCAGAGGAAATGTTGATTGACCTATTCAGTGCATTGCCAGAACCTGAGCAAGTTTGCATGTAAGCCGCTCTGAGTCTTCGGAGAAGGGCGGGATATAAATGCAATAAAAAAAAGTTAACATCATTCAAAGATTGGACGACCTAAAAGAGGCACTGACAACAACCCAATCTACAGCAAAGCCTCTATTTAATTTGGCTCCACTAAACACGCAACCTTGTGACAAGATATTTAATCAACAATCTGCCTTTACCTCAACAGTAAAAAAAAGGTGTTGTCACACAGGCTGAGAGTGGAGTAACTGCACTGACTGACCCAGCCTCTGAGAAACAACTAAAAGACAAAGGGCTTCATCACACAGTGCCCCCTAAGCTGACAAACACTAAGGACACAATCCAGCTTCCATCCTCATCTGATTTAGAGGTTCCCACAACATATCTCCACAAGATGAACCCTCAGCCATGCCCCTCCAAAAATGGACATAAATCTACATTCATAGACTTAAGCCAGAGTACCTGCTCTTTGGGAAAAAAAATCATTCTTGGAGCAAGAGCAGAGGCACACTGGCAACCGAGATATAGAGGAGCAACAACAAGTTCTGCAACCCACGAGGAGAAATATTGAACATCACAACAACTGTGTTTATATGGGAAGCTTAGATCATATTGACCCAGCTCCATTGTCAAGTTGACATCTGGCATTTCCACCATCTAGCCAATCAACCAAGTCAGACCATGTTGCTTCTGAGAACCCCATACAGTTGATGACCTGGAACATAGCTGGCTGGAAAAGGATGGTTGATAGTGGACTAATGAGCTTTCTTTCTAGATTTGACGTAATAGCCTTTCAAGAAACCTGGCTAACCAAAGTGGATGAACCAGTACAATTGCCAGGCTTTCAGGGATGGGCCTCCCCAGCCCTAAAAACAAAGAACAAAGGGAGACCCTCTGGTGGGCTATGCATTCTTATAAAGGAAGAGTTGCAATGGCAGGGAGAGAAATTATATAACGAAGATAAGTATCCGTACTTTCTAGCTGTCAAATTTGAATATGACCAGTTTGAGTTAATATTGGCAAATGTGTACATTCCTCCAAGCACATCCCAGCACTATAATTTTGAATATTGGATGGACTTGGAAGTTATCTTAGAAGATATATCTATACTGTACCCTCAGTCCATAGTGGTATTATTAGGAGATCTGAACGCTAGCCTGGGTCCCTCTCTGTATGAGCTTGCCCAGAAGAAGGGAATCCCAGGGGAGTTCTTTGATAACCATCCTCAGTGGCTCTCGAGAGACTGTAAAAGTAATGCCGCTGGCCTGCTCCTAGTCTCCTTAATTTTTAAGGGTAATCTCCAAATTTTGGGAGGTAAGGACAAGAATTATACATACCCTTATACATACCACTCAGCCAATTCAAGTAGTGTACTGGATCTCTTTTGTGTGTCTAGAGATAAGGCTGACCTCTTCTCAGAGGTCACAGTAGACCTTAGCGACAATAGCGACCATCAGCCTGTAAGTGTGACATTGCGAGGCCGCTCAGATTTAAGACCATATAACATGGCTGACAGATGGCTCACCAAAAAGGTAGAGGTGACCCAAAATAAAAGTTTAATTTGGGCCAAAGTTGATACTAAGGCAATATTAGAATGCCTTAAAACAGAGAATGCTACTAAGTGGGCTAGAACAATACAGTCATCTACTACTGACTGGATGTCAGCCTTCAATGCATTCTCCAATCTGTGTAACATAGTGAAGAAACACCTAACAGCTAAACCTACTACAAAAAGAGCCCAAGTGCGTAGACCTCGCTGGTTTGATCCTGATTGCCAGCGACAGAAAAAGAAATTGAAGGCAGCCATGAGGCTTGCCCAGAGGAATCCTACTGCCCATATACAAGCTAAGATGCTGCACACAAGAAGGGAATATAAAAAAACTATAACATTAAAGAAAAAACGTTTTGCCATTTCAATCTGGTCAGAACTTGAGTTGGCTGCCAGAAGTCATAATTCAGTATTATTTTGGCACTCAGTAGCAGGTATTCTGAAGGAACAGAGATTTGCATTTGACATACCAATCTCTGCTGCGGACTGGGAGAATTATTATCAGTGCTTGTTTGCCCCCACCGAACCGGTAAAGAAATTATTTTTAAACAGTGATTTGGTAAATCCTAGAACTCTCCCCCCTTGGCCACCAGTCTCAGAAAAGGAGATACAGTCCATCATTAAAAGCTTAAAGAGCAATAAAGCCCCAGGCGAGGATTTTTTACCAGCAGAATTATTTAAGAAATTTCCCAACTGGTGGGGCCCTGTATTAGCAGGTCTTTTTACACACATAAATAACACCTGCCATATACCAGACGGGTGGAAGATGGCAATAGTTGTCCCTATATATAAAAAAGGGAATAAAAAGGATCCTAGTAATTATAGGCCCATCAGCCTGATTGACATTGTAGCAAAAATATATGCTAGGTACCTTTTGAACAGAATTGAAATCTGGGTAGAGGAAAACAACATCCTCACAGAAGAACAAGCAGGTTTTAGACAGAACAGATCTACTATTGATAACTGCTTTGTTTTGAACCATCTAATTGCCAAATATGCCTATAAGAGGAGACCCCTGTTTGCTGCTTTTATAGATCTTACAGCAGCATTTGATATGGTAAATAGAGACGTACTATGGAGTAAATTGACATCTCTTAAAATAGAACCCAGACTTCTGGCTTTGATTAAAGCCCTTTACACAAGTACCTGTTTGAGGGTGCGGTATGGGGTTAATGGGGCCCTGACTAACAGGATTCACACAAATAAAGGGATAAGGCAAGGGTGTATCCTGGCCCCATTATTATTTAATTTATACATCAATGATTTGCCAGGGTTAATGAAGGATACCATGGTACACATGCCAATGATCCTAAATACTTACTGTAACAGCTTGCTTTATGCTGATGATATGATTTTATTATCATACTCACAAGTAGGATTACGTAGGCTATTAAGAAGATTCAGCTCTTATTGCCAGGATAACTCCCTAATTATTAGCAAATCCAAATCGAAAATAATGGTGTTTGGAAGAAACCATCAGAGACATAAGTGGCAATTAGACGGTGAACCAATTGAACAGGTTAATACCTTTGTATATTTGGGAGTAACTTTTTCCAAGACTGGATCTTGGGCCTGCCATCATCAACGAAGTACATTTAGAGCAAAAGCCTGTTTGAATTTATTGCTCAAACTAAAGAACCATAGTTACCCAGGGTCCCTAGCTCCACTACTCAAAGTTTATAAGGCTAAGGTTACGACAATGCTCTTGTATGGAGCAGAAATTTGGGGTCTTTATTCAACCACAGCTTTAGAACGAACACAGTCCCAGCATCTGAGATGCATTTTGGGTGTAGATCCAAGAACATCTGCTGCAGCAGTTAGAGCTGAATTGGGAATTCATACAATTCAGGCATTATCTAAAATTAGACTTATAACTACTGGTGCAAAGTTAATGAAATGGAGACTGATAGACTCTCCAAATTATGCCTACTAGAGCAAATAAAACTGCAATCACAAATCTCCTGGATCACCAAACTAACAAATTTTGTAAGAAGCTGTGGCCTTCCTGTTTCTTGCGTAACAGAACAATCTAAAAAAAGAGTTGCCCAAAGAATTAAGGATATAGAAGCACAAACTGATATAGCTATCCTTAGTAAGGTGGGTAACTTGAAATGGCTGAGTAAATACAAATGTACTTTTCAAGTGGACAGTTATTTGAAGTTACAACTCCCAAAACATCTTAGGGAGATATTCACGAGAGCGAGATTTGAACAGCTTGACACAATGGTCAGATATGGGAGATTTCATGCTATACCGTACAATGAGCGTCTCTGCATTTGCGGAGCGGCAGAGGTAGAGGACCTGGCTCACATCCTATTTGACTGTTGTTTGTATAAGAGGGTGAGAGACAGGTATCTTGGTCCATATACCAAACGAATGACCCATTGGGATCCCCATATCAAAATAACTTACCTTATGTCCGGCCAGAACTTGAAAATAACATCCAACGTAGCACAGTATTTGAACAAAATGATCCGGTTAAGATCTGCATATGTGGGACTGATTGGGGTAGATTGTAAGGGCGACTCCGAAATATAATGTTTCCATATTTTATCTATATCTTAAACTTGCATTTTATTACTATTTTAACTTAAATTGTATTTTAATTCCATTTTAAATTGTATTTTATCAAATTCCATTTCGGATTGCTTTTATCTAGTTTTGGTGACGGTTTGTTGCTGGAACTTTGTACTTTGATATGGCCCAAGGGCTAATCAATAAAGTTGTTGTTGTTGTTGTGAGGTCTTGGACACCACCTCTCTTGCCATGAAGGAGATGAACTGCATAGATCCTGGGGATGGATCCCTCAGGATGATGTGCCTCCAGTTTGGTTTATTGGCAGAGAGGGTGGTGACGTGGTCCCACCAGGGCTCTGGTGACTGGGCTAACACTGTGTGATTTCAACTCTAATAGGCATCATTCCTTTGGAAAGATCCCACCTTCATCACCACTGTTGCGTAGTGGGATCTTGGAGACACTGATCAGACTGATCTAATGCAACAGGTTTATTTGCAAGATTAACAGAACTGAACTCAACTGACAGACTGAAGTGCCGCCACTAGGCAGCAACCAATCAAATTTAAAGCTGGTTTTCCCACTCAGATACAAACTTCAGTTTTCCTCCAAAACAGTTGGAGACACATTTAAAACAAAACACATTAACTGTTAATATCAGTACATAACAGCCCCATTTTAGTATAATGTGAAAGTGGGGTCTGCAAGTCACCTACCACATGAACAAATGTATATTTGGCATTGAAATGATCATTATACAAATTGTATAGCAATCACAAACACATAGACCACTTACAGAAAAACCCACTGTTAATGTGTAGATTTTTTTTTTTTTGCAAAGGATTGATATCCATCCAAGTAGGTAAACTAAGCTAGGAAATGAACTCCACAGAAAGACTAAAACTATGCTTTATTGGGATTGGCTATAACAACAAATTCTTGCAAGCCTGATTATGCTTTACCTCCTTTTATATTATACCTTTGTTGTTTGCTATATATTCATCCTTTGGACAGCCCATATCTCTTCCTTCTGTGGAAAAATTAAGACCTTAATATACATTTTTTTTAAAAATGGACCAAAAGGAGAGAAAACATTTGCTCACTAAATCTTTTGGGTATTAATGACACACTGCTAATTTATGACACCATTTTAGAAGGTTTTTGCTTTGCTTTGTTTTGCTACTTTGAAATGATGTAGTTGAGATTGTACACTATGTCCTTTAAAAGTTTAATCTCCATGAACAATTATTGAAAATGAAAGTTTCAATATGGACTGAATGCTTCATTTTTTTAAAAAAAATGAGAGAAGTCACATATTGGCAAGATGTGGTCTTATCATATTCATTGCAGTAAATATTCAGATCATTGTAGTATGGTGGTTAAGATGTTAGTATGAATGCCTGAGAGGTAGGATCAAAAAAGCCAAAATGACAGCTACGAAAGTTTTTGGGTTAATCACTCTCAAGTTTCTTTATATTCTGCTATAGAATTGTTCTCAATACATAACCACAAGCTGCTAGGTGAGAAGATACCTTGAAGTCTGGCTTAAGGCAAGATTTTGTTTTACACTATGAGAAAGTCAGTCCTGTCCCAAGGTAGATTTATTCTACTGGAAATGAGCTAAAAACTCGTGTGATCAGAAATCTAGCACTGAAATGGGTATTGTGGCATTGTATGTTCTAGTTTGAAGAAAAGGACCACAGCATAATTACATATCAGCTGCTGACCTATTCCTTGAAAGGTTATCTAGTTAATATCACTGCTATGTTTCCATTATCTAGTTTTAACACTATTCTCCTTGGATGTTCTGGTTTTCCAATATTGTCTGCCTTATCCATCTGTTTACTATATAATCTAATCAAACTCAGCATTTTTGCTTGCCTGGTAAAAAGACAAGTGTTACCTTGAGGATGAAAGGTCTTGTAGACGGGCAGTTAAATCACAGAGAATTGAAAATAAACAATTAAAGTTACTTCAAGGTCATTTCTGCAGCTTGCAGCTAACAAGACAGACTTGCAGCCTCTTTGTGAACAGGCTTAATATAGGCTAGGCCAAATAAAATACACAAAGCTGTACTGTTTCTTCTCCAGTTTAGAAGGGGAAAGATATTTTGATAGTTTTGCTTTATTGTGTAGGTGGTTGCATTAGAGGCAGTGGATCAGTTTGCATTAAAAGGTCCATAGTCAATGCATATTTGATAATTCATCTGCAAAGACATGGACATGTTGGTTAGTTAAATTGAATAAAGGTGAACTAATAAAAAATGAAACAAACATTGAACAAATTCTATTTTAGTTAATTAAAATGAACCACAAAATGCATTTTTCTATCATATGCATTGTTAATGAAAATACCACTACATTCTTAAACTTTTGAAGCACTGTCATTGATTTTAAACCAGTATGTCTGAGGTTTAAACTGAAGACCTATTTTTGTTAATTTTTCCTTGGCAATTAGCAGCAAACCAAATATTTTGTCACCACCTATGCCCCATACTTTCTAATTAATTTCAGGCTAAAAATGGGCTCTGAGTGCTGCTCTGTTGAGACAAACTGTAGCTGATAACTAGTTAAATTAGAAGCAGTTAAATTAACAGGTGAACAAATTAAACAAGTAAGCAATTTTAAAATTTGAATTAACTAAATGTAGAAATAAGTTTTCTGGACAGATAGCAACAGTGATTTTAACATGGCCCAAACTGGATTAATTTCACAAATAACTGCAAAGTAATTCTTAATACAGAATATTTGGTTATTTATACTGTAACTGTATGTATGAATTTATGATATGAATGTGATGTATCTGTAGTTTCAATGTCTGACAGCTGTTTCAGGTATGTTGCCTTAAGATGATAAAGGTATAAACGTAAGCTTGGTTCGTGATTGCTACAATTATGTTTCCTATAGTAAACTAGGTGGATAGAGATTGGGAAACCAGATTACAAATGGGGTCATAGAAAGGTAAAAACATTAGGTTGTAGATAAGTATGACTACCTAATGAATAGAACACTAAGGGAAAACATGATAGCAGTCTTCTGCTATCTTGTCTTCCAATATTGAAAGATGTCACAGGGGAAAAGGTGTGTGTTTATTCTCTATGATATCCCAGAATAGCACAATAGAAGGAAGATTTACAGAGACAAATCCAAATTCAGGCAATAACTTTATAATTGCTAGAGCTATTAAGCAGTGGAACAGTATATTTCCTGGAGTGTGCCCAATCTCTAGAGGATATCAAGCAACAGTAGAACAGCCATTTGTGTAGAGTATCTGAGGATTCCTATTCTGTGCAGAGATTGGACTAAAATGCTTCCAAGGTCTTTCTTAACAGATATTGCTGTCAAACCTATTAATAGATCAAACCATTTGTAGTAAAATGCCTTCTGAGCTAGGTAAACTAGGAACAACCAATATAGGAAATTTAACAGTTAATCAAAGTGATAGTCAAGAACATGACCTATCCAAGCTGGCCCAAATGTCATAATAGGAAGTTATTCAAAAAAACAAGTCATGGTTTTTTCTGGAATATGCATGCGAGAAAGAAGTGTTATCTTTGGTTAGCTCCCAATATGCATCACCCAAGATTGGACAGATATGACTAAATGAGCCATGTGACCAAAGATCAAAGTCTGATCCCAAGTGTCCAAACTGGGCAGTCAAGAGCAGACAGATTCCCACTTCTGGTTTGTCACACAGCCACTATGGACGGTTGGGAGACTTGCTCTCTCTCCCCCGTCCAGTTTTGCATCAGTGGGGGGCCCTGAAAAGGGCCAAAAGTTGCCCTGAAGAGGCGACCAGCAAGGAGGGATGCTCGCTGGATTGCGGGAGAGCCACAACTCTCCCGTTAGTCCTGGTGATCCCTCCAAACTGGCGGACAAAAGGACCAGCCATTATGGCTCGTCCCTAGGCTGTGAACAGCTGAAGTCACATTTTCCACTAGGCAATCTTAAAGCAGTGCAGAAGAGACTGAGTGAGATCTACCTCTTTTACACCCTAATTACTTTCTGTACCTCCTTAAGCTGCTAAGCATTCTCCTCCCTGCAGTGAGGGAAAGGGGATTTCAGCCCTCCCTCCAGAAAGAGCGGCGACTAAATACCCAGGGGCGTTTTAAACATTGAAAAAGTAACTGAATCCCAATTGGAACTTTATTTCTTAAAGCATGTGGACTGAAAGATTTTTTATTTCTTATTTTTCTTTATTTACTTCTGTTGGAAATCTGGGTTTCTTCTTATGAAAAAAAAAGAAAAGAAAAACTGAAAAGATTAAGATAACTTTGGGACTCAAAGGGATACTTTAAAAGGGGCCTGGCTGACTGCCCAGGGAAATAGGTAAGATACATAACCTTGAGAACTTTGAAACAACAGCTGTGAAAGGCTTTTTGTTCCCTACCTAGGGGAAAAAAATTCTCTCTTTTGGATTTTCTAAGCGTAAAGCCTTTACTTTAAAATACCAATATGGAAGAAGACCAGGAACAATATTTCCTTATAGATGAAGATCAACAAACTCTCTATATGTTGAAAACACTAATCCAAATTCTTACCATAACCAATGAAATATTAAGAGGCTATGGGAAGGAACAAGAAGACAGCCCAGATATGAAAGCTCAAGCTTTGACCACAACTAAAGAATCATCTATACAAAATACAATAGAAAAAATGAAACATTCAAGTACGATGACAGAAGAATCTACTATTAAACAAATATTGATATTTGAAAATCCAGAAAAGACATTGACAACCTGGAAAAAGAAAAAGGTTTCTTTTACAACTCAGAAGGAATTAGAGGATCTAGAAAAAGAACAGCTGGATGAGAAGATAAACAATTCAGAACAACTACGTCGATATGGAAGAATAAAGAGATGACCCAGTAGACCTACAAGTCCTCTAAAAAAATGGTGATCGGATGGTTTTGCCAATATCAATTAATAAACATGATATTACAAGGAGATTGGTTCAATGACCCAAAAAAAAGGACATGGAAGATGGTTTGGCAAAGGAAAAAAGCCAGAATAAGATTCAAGAAGAATGGAGTTTCGATGGGTCTGGGTTTTATTATTGTTTTAATGTTTTAATGTATTTTAACTTATTGTTCTAAGGTACTGGGCACTTTGTTTAATCCATTCTTAATTTTTGAATTTCTGTAGTTTACTATTTATTGCCCTGTTCACCGCTCTGAGTCCTTCGGGAGAGGGGCGGTATACAAATAAAATTATTATTATTATTATTATTATTATTATTATTATTATTATTATTATTATTATTATTATTATTATTATTATTATTGAAATCTGAAACAGAATGTACTTAAATAGATAAGATGTGTATGTTGAACATAAGACATTGTTATGAACTGAAATAAAAAATGGTCATTAAAATTTAGTAGTATAAATATTAATAGCTAATTCGAATATTAATTTGTGCATAAAGATCATGTAAAGGTGAATAATGTAGACAAGCTAAAAACCTATTGTTGAAAGTAATAAATAGGTCTACATGGAATGTTAAAAACAAAAATTATCAGTTTAAGCAAGAGATAGCAGATACAAAAAAAGAGAGGAAGTATTAAATATTGAAATAAAAAGAAATTTTGATTACTACTTAAAAACAACAACTGAAAATTAGCAAAAAGGAAGGATATCATATTGTATCCTTAATTTGTTGACATAGAGGGTGAGAAGTTAAGTAAATGGGATGTGTATCTTGAAGATTAGATTTTGTGAGGAATGGTGATAGACAAATTGGGAGTATACTAAAAATCTTGGGAATGATAAATATCAAACGTTAAATCTAAATGTTAGAGCCTTGGTGGAGCAGTGGGCTAATGCCTCCTTAAGTAACACCAGCTGCCTGCAATTAGTGCAGGTTCGCGTCCCACCAGGCTCAAGGTTGACTCAGCCTTCCATCCTTCCAAGGTAGGTAAAATGAGGACCCAGATTGTTGGGGGCAATTAAGCTGATTTTGTAATAATGCCGCTTGGGTGTGTGTGTGAAAGCCCTAATAAGCAGGCATATACATAGAATGAAGGCTACTGCTAAGCTTGTAAGCCTCCCTGAGTCTTCGGAGAAGGGCAGGATATAAATGGAATTAAAATAAAAAAATAAATAAATTGAAAGGCACCAAAAACTTTCACCAGACCCATCACAGAGCTTGTCCTGCTTTTGCCTCTTGAGGACTGAACTCATCACCTTTCCTGGTTGGATCCTGACTTTAAGAAGAAAAGTGATTTGAACTTTAATTTAGACGATTTTAGGCCTGTAATGGCAATTCTTATTATTGCAATATGTATGCATGTTTATTTCTTATATCTCTCAGGTTTTTATGTCTTATATATCTCAGGTTTATTTCTTATATCTCTCAGGTTTTTAAGACAACAAGCAAATCACAACCATTTATTTGTATTTGCATACCTACCGGTATCAAGTTTATAGTGGTATTATGAAATACCAGACGGGGAGTGTACTGCCACCACATGGTTGTTTGGGGAAATTATAATATGCTATCTTATCTGGGTAGCCAACTCCTCCTTCCCTATGACATATTTCCTCCTTCTCTTGATCATGTGCCTTACACCCCCTCCCCTTTCTGGGATGGACTTCCTCCTTCTTCTCCCTGGGGACTCTCCTCCTCCATAATCAGCAGATACATGTGCTCCTCTATAACCGGCAGATAAATGTGCTCCTCCATAACCAGCAGACACACGTGCAGACACTGTGAGTCGATACTGTCTTTTGACCTTGGAAATATCGTGCGTTATCATCTAATTCACCTCATCTGCTAATCTACTCTGGATCACCTAATCTACTCTGGATGCAAATAAAGGTATTTCTGGATGATAAAAGATATTTTTATGAGTTCAGCTATCTGGTGAGAGCTGTTATCAATGATAGAATCCGCCTATACAGACCAGCTCAGGTGTCTTAGCAAGGGGAAAAAAATCATTAAATGACAGCTTGATCCAGAATAGATTATATTCATCATAAACTCTACCTGATTGTATATAACAGGGGCATACACAAAAAAGCCCTCCATATTTCAATCAAATAAAATATAAATAAAAAATGTTTTTTTTCTTATTTCAATTAGCTATTACCAAAGCATAACTGAAATTTAATTTGGTTAGTGAGTTCTTCATGTTTGTGCAGTTGTATTGTCTAAAGATGTCTGGTTAACCATTTGCTGTGTTAATAATTCAACATGGATATTAGCATTGTGCACAATGCTTTATTTGTCAGAGGGGAGAGGGAAATGGAAGAGACGTAGGTTTTGGCTGAATAGTTTGCTGCCACAGGTATGAAAACAATATGAATTGAAAGGTACCTTTTTTCTACATTGCATGACTTGCTTAGTGTATGTGTGTAGTTTCAGCATGACAGCTATCTTATAGAATATTTTTAATAAGAAGCCAATTTGCATTGGCTGCAGATTTGCTTTTTACTATTAGTCAATCTGTGATTACTGTAATGATGTAGAGTTTATATTAGCTTTCCTTGTTAAAATAAAATAAGGATAATACTGTAGGAATCGTGACCATTGTTTTTATCTGTATATTAGCTTTTTTTCATAGATGTTGCTGTTTTATTCAAAGGCCTACAGATAGGATTTTGATTACTATTTGTACATTGCTGCAAGCATTTCAGAAAGATAACAGAAAAAAATCAATACGATGTAGATGTATTCCAAGAATTGAGATGTAATAGCTGACACATAGATATTCTACAGCCCATTTAGTTTGAGACTGAGTCCCTCATTCCATTTTAAATGTGAGGAATGGAATATAAGAAAGAAAACCAAACAGAATGATTCAACTAATGAAATGATATTTTCATTTATCTCTTTCTCCTCCTCCTTCTCTTGCTTCCCATTTTGATTAAGAAAATATCTAGTTCTGGAGAACATTTTTGAACAGAGCATCAAGTCAGACCTGCTGTCAGCATGATAAGTATCTCATTCTTCTTTTGAAAGCGGTGTATACATCACTGAATCTTTGCAAAAACCTAATGAGTTTGGTCGTGCTAAGAGAGAATAATAAACTCTTGCTGTTCTCACCTGACAGAGAGTTTGTACCAAAGGCTCTATATAGCTTAGAGTTAGATAGTGCTACCTGATGCTCACTACAAAAAAATGTACCTTTTGTTATTTTATTTCTTGATGTATTTTTGTCTGTTTCTCCATGGCAGCCACAAAGTTGGAAAACACTCCTTCAAATGCATAAGGTATTGTCTTAAATTGGCAGGCAATACAAATGCTTACTGTACACTCAGACTCACAAATGTATGATGAACATTTAGTGAAACTCTAATGTGTACAGTAGTTATTAATAAATTAACCTTCCTGCGATAATTTTAACTTTATAATCAGCACTCCCTTCTTAATGTTCATTGTATCCTTTTCTCTTTTCATATATTTTCATATTTTCTTTTCATTTTTTGGTAACTATCCTGATTCCTTTGGCATCCCAACATTATACATTATATTATTGATAATTTAGGGCAATACTTAATGTAGCTGATGGAATGTATGCTAGTCCATTAAACTTGAGTCCATCAAAATTACCAAGATTCTCCACATTTTTTATATTTACACTAAATTCAACACAAGTGTTTACCTAAACTAGGGTATTGTCAGCCATCTCAGAAAAACCAAACATGAAACAAGACTAGTTGAGCTAATTCTGCTTTATTTTAAGGCTACATTAACAGAAGCTTGCAAGTTGAAGTTATAAAAATTCCACTTCCCATTGCCTCTTTAAATGACTTAATCCATTAGAGCAGGCTCTTTATAAGTTTCTTCCTTTGACCTTTAAGCTAGTGGGGGCTCCTGTCTCTATTGTCTGATGGTTTCCTAAGCAGCATCTCTTTCCCTAATTCCCCACTCTCATTCACACATTCTTTTTTTAAAACAAGTTTTATTAATTTTCCAAATTTACATCCAGATGTTTATGAAGCAATGTGGTGATTGGGTAATCAAAAGTCCAATAAGAAAATCTTTTTGTACATATTCCAGGTTACATCAGCAAAAATTCCCTCTCCAGTTCCCTTAATTACAATATCTCAATCAAATTAATACATTTCTAGTTATAGCATAAGGGACGCGGTGGCTCAGTGGGTTAGGACGCTGAGCTTGTCGATCAGAAGGTCGGCAGTTTGGCGGGTGGAATCCCGAGTGCCGCGTAACAGAGTGAGCGCCTGTTACTCGTCCCAGCTTCTGCCAACCTAGCAGTTCGAAAGCACGTAAAAATGCAAGTAGAAAAATAGGGACCGCTCCAGTGGGAAGGTAACAGCGTTCCGTGCGCCTTTGGTGTCTAGTCATGTCGGCCACATGACCATGGAGATGTCCTCGGACAAGCGCTGGCTCTTCGGCTTTGAAACGGAGATGAGCACTGGCCCCTAGAGTCGGAAACGACTAGCACGCATGTGCAGGGGAACCTTTACCTTAGTTATAGCATGGTCAGTTGAGACAATTATCAATATATTTTAATTTATATTTATCCATGTCCTGTTTTTAAATTTTACCTAATTTCAGTTACAGTGCTCTGAATTAGCCTTTAGTATCCATTATATTCAGTTTTCGGGTAACCCAAAATTTCCCTATTTCATTATATAATAGTTGTCATATCTAAAATACATATATTGGTTGTTTAAATGCATTTTTATTTTCACAAATATATTCTATTTCTCGCCTTAGTGGTTCATCAATTATTAATTAAGTATTTTTATTATATCATTCCAAGTTCTATAATATAATTCAAAACTATGTTCTAATAGCTGATTTTCATTTCCCTTACAAGTCTAAATCCTAAATATAAAGTCAGTTTATATCTATTAAAGACTCCCCTTAGCCCATTAAAAATATTTTAGGCTCTGTCATTATAAATGACAAAGAAAAGAACCCATTTTTAAATCTAACTCTAACTTTCTTTTTGTTCCAGGCAGGCTTCCATACCAGTGCCTTTAAGTTCTGAAATGTGTCTCCCTTCATTCCTACACACATTGTTTGAATTGAGGGAGACCATCCAGTTGTCAATTTTTCAAAGGAACTGGTCCCTTTATAATCATTACATTGTTGCTCTAATAAATCAAATCCCCATGTTTGTTTTAGTATAGCTATTGTTGGTTCAGTCTGGCCTTCTTCTTCCGGTCCCTTCTGGCTTAGATAAGAGGTCATGTCCAGTGTTGTGGTTGTTGTTTGGCTGGCTGGATTCTCAGTATAGTGTGCTTGGAGATCCTTAAGATTCTCCATCTTAGTGTTGCTTTCTTCAGCTTCTGTTATTTTTTGGATTGTAGGCTTTGCAATTAAGATCAAAGTTTGGGTATCAAAGCTCTCAGTAAATTGTAGTTGTTGTTCTTTAAGGTCCCCTGTTTTAATATTAATTTCTTCCTCTTCTGTTGGTTTTTGGATTGTCAGTTCATCAATTGCAGTCAGGGTTTCATTTGGTAGGTTTAAGCTGACACTTTTATCTTTCAGTTTGGAGTTCAATAATTCAGTCACTTCAAGAATTTTTTCACGTATAAGTTTATAATTAAGTTGTGGGTAGTATTCATCCATTTCTATGATGTTTCCAGATAGGTCTTTGGTGGAGGCTATTTTGATAAGGGTCAGAAAATGTCCACTTCCACTATTCCTAGAAGTTGTTTTCTCTGCCAGATGTTTCAAGTTCTTATCTTTAAAAATAATGCCAAGGACAAATCTGGGCTATAGCCAGACCTCACAATAAAGGGAAAGTTGCCTTGCTATACCAGGCTTCACCACAAGATGTCCTCAATAGCTGATTTCAGCAAAGTTGGGACAAAGAAAGGACCTTTCTTCACAAAATACATGTGTGAAGTCTGCTGCTAAAAATATAGAAGAAACTAGATTTTTGGATGGATTGAAAAAGGTTACATTAAATCTTAAAGGTTATCAATGGTTATTAATTTCATCCAATATCTGAGATAGAATCCCCTTTAACATCAATTTCCAAGGTAGATGTTGCAATGTTCATGTCCTGTTTGGTACCTACAAGATAGATATGGCCACCACTCTTTACATTTTATTCTTACTACTTTCAATATATTCATTCATTTTCTCTTCTTAAAGACAGCTAATTCCATTTTTTTTTGTTTTTCCATCTCTAGTTTTTCATTCAGTCATTATCTGGAGATGGAGAAAGGTCATGATTAAAATGCATCATTGAGATATGATGGAATGGTAGAAGTTTTAAATATAAGAAAATAAGATGTTTTCTTCAATATTTATTTATGCATTCATTTGGTTATTACATTTGCATCTGATCTTTCAACCTAAAAGCTCAATGAATTACACAAGTTTCCACCCTCATATATATTTATAACCTTCATGGAAGGTTAGACTCAAAGGTAATATTAGTCCAAAGTCACCAAAATAGCTTTTGACTGCTATCCAGATTAATGATATTATTAACATTATTAGATTTGAATATGGCATATGCTAACCATTTTAAGGTCTATCGAGCTTATTTCTGAGTATGTAAAAATTCAAAGGCATGAAAGTATCACAGTGCAACAGTGTTTTTATCATTTTAATAAAAACATTAGATCTTACAAATAAAATTGCAATTTTAATTGGTTTTTATATTTACATTTACTTTGGATATAGAGTTAAATACTCCAGTTTACTGATACTATGGATTATGATGCATTTAAAATAGTTGTTTATTTTGATTCATTTCATCTGTTTTCTGATATCTCATTATAACTGTTTTTGGTTTGGTTTGGTTTGGTTTGGGTTGGGTTGGGTTTTTTTGATGCCTTTGAATTAGTCTTGACTCCTGGACTGACTGGACAAGTCCCTTGGCAAGTGGTTTGCCATTGCTTATTTCTTAAAGTGTGGCCCAAGATAACCCCACTGGCCTTATGCCTAAGGCAGGCTAGAAATCATTCTCCCAGTTTCTAGTCTGGTGCCTTAACTACTATCTCTCTCTCATTGTTCCTTACTTGTATTCTGTAAGAGTTCCATGTAGCCATATAGCAAACAGGACAAAACAATCAGTTGTTGTGCACTGATCTTGAAAAGAACAAAAAGCATACCCTTGGGGCCATAGAATCTTAATAAAACTAAAACATTATAAGAGCAGATGAAGGTTGATTGCATGGTAGCCAGCCAGTTGCCTAGCAAGTTAAAACCCTGGAAACAGTTCCCTTTCCAAATCATGTAGTATCTATCTATGGGGGAAAATTGCAGACACACCAAAAGCTGTTACTTCTAGTTTTTCTGTATGAATCAACTATTCCTATCAATCAAGGGCATTACAAATTTGAAAATTATTTTAAAAAATCCCAACAAAATACAAGCTTATTTTTATGTTTGGAAGGATTTTATATTAAAGGTCAGAAATGAATAATCAAATAGCAGATTATAAAATTTATGTCTACATAGCAGATAGATAATTAATTATCTACCTAATTTCTCCTGATGCCTTTGCAAGACAATTGCCCACAACATGCTCTATCCAGGTCTATTTTAAGATGCTTTGCATAACTGCATCTTTTTTGTATGCTGCATGAAACACGAACAATTTAGGAACTGAGTTCAGGGAGATAGTTAGAAATTCATTTGGGTCTCAGGTAAGATCAGCAAGGTTATTTTCCCTTTCAATTTAACTCATATTTGCAGTGTTGTAGCAGTAATCCTGTTATTGGAAAATATGCTATGGCATTAATTCAAAATCAGACATCAGGAGCCATAACCAGGCATCGTTCTGCATATAAAACTCAAATCATCCTCCTCCTAGTTTCTGCATATGGAACAATGGCAATTTTGACCCTTAACATTTTATTTTATTTTATACATGATAAGGGCAAAGTATGTTTTTAGATGCAGTTCCCATTGAGATTAAGACATGAATACACATCTGAAATGGAATTTTGTTCTTAAGTACTTATATATCTCTTTCCCATGATAAAATCATGAATTTATTTTCATTCTTCCATATCTAATTTTATGTCTTTTTCTTTCACTCTGTTTTTCAAAGCTTTCAAGTAGCATTCTGGATTTATACAACAGTGACCAAGGAATGACAGCTGCCAATATGGGTCTTTCCAATACTTCTTTTCCTTCTAATTATCCAGTTAAGAGGGAAATCACAGGTAATACAGCTTTGAGAGTTTGGCACACTAAAAACCTTGTTTAAACAAAGGCTGAAGTGTCTGTCTGTTTGTAGAACAAATATAATCATGCAGACTGAAAACATAGAAGAAGTGATTTAAATAAACATTTAATACACATTGGACACCTTCACAGTGTACTGTTTCTACTCTCTAATTCCTTATTAACTGGTTTTGAACCATCCATGTGATTGTTTTCACTCTTGGTAATGAATTATGAAATGTGAAGAACAGGTAGGGAACACTGTTAGCCATTTAAGCATTCTATTTAGTAGCCTCCCTGAATTAGAATGATCTGGTTCAAAACATTTTTATCTACTGTATTTGTTCTGAAGTGAATATCCCTAACAATGAAAGTCATGGTAGTCCTTGCTGGTCCTTATATCTAGACACATGCAGCTAATGGCTATAATTACTATAGGAAAGATAATTGATCTGCACATATTTTGACTTCTGGCCCATGATATAAATAAATTATCATCCATTACATTTGTTCCAGGTCATCATAAATGACTCTTTTAAAGGTTTACAATACAGCCATTCACCATATTAATGAATTAACATCTTTCAGACTTTCATTCAATTAATCTAAAGAATGTTAACAACCATGCAGATTATCAGTGCAACTTAAAGGGAACAAAGAGATGATTTTCTTCCTCTTTCTTCAACATACAAATCAGATTATGCCTGGAAACTTTATTCCCTTTAAAGTATTATAAAGTTTTCTATCACCACAATGTAAAGTACAACAAATTGGATACTGCTTACACAGAATTTTAAAAATTAAAAATGCATGATATTTTTAAAAAGTCAGCACATACTGTAAACAATAAGTAAGGAAGCAGGAAGTAGCAAAAAGAATTAGTAAATCTGAGATGGTAAAACTTTTCTTAAAATCTTATTTGTAAAAAGATAATTGTTCATATAAAGTAACCTATGCCCTGTTTAAATAGATTTTATTTCTTTCACAGATACACAAGCAATCACAAAAGAGAGACTAAAAAAGGACAACCATAATCTCAGTGAGTACATTTAACACTTTCCAAATATTTACTATTGTTAATAGACTGTGGAAATAACTGTTTGCTTTAGAGCAGGGGTGTCAAATTTGCAACATCACATGACGTGTCATGACGTATTATGACTTTTTTGCCATTGCCGGAAATGGGGTGGGTGCGGTTTCACTATGATGCCTCTGGTCTGTGGGCCAGCAGTTTGACACCCCTGCTTTAGAGTTATTGTTGAAGAAAGACTGAAAAAACTTTTTTTTGTGAAGAGGATAGACCTGAAAAATTGAAATGAACAATAAACCAACTCTCACAATTTCTTGGCCAAAATCATGTTTTCAAGTTTCTTTTTTTAATGTTCCAGTTGTAATCCATTGCCAGATTTTACCTTCATCCACTTTCCCCTCGATTTTTTATAAAAAATGACCATGTAATGCTTTTTCGTCCCAGTATTCTGTTCTTGTTTTTATTATATTATTTTGTTACCTACACATTCAATAAGTTCCAATTTTAAACTGGGATCATTGCCTTTTCTTGCTGTCTTTTATGTAATTGTTTTCTTGTTTGACAGTCTGTAGGTCTTAAAGTAAACCTTTTCATTTTTGTAGGGAAGACGTCATCTATTACTATCTCTATGATAGAGGTGTCAGACTTGCAACATCACGTGACGTGTTGTGCTGTGTCATGATTTTTTTGCCATTCTGGCAATGGGGTGGGTGCGGTTTCACTATGATGAATCCGGCCCACAGGCCAGCAATTTAACACCCCTGCTCTATGGAAATGTAATGCATAGTGAATCATCATTTGCTTTCTTGTTTTTAGTCCAAATTGGCCAGTTCAGGTTGTGTCCAATTCATAATTCCAGCAGTGTATTGTACCAATGTATTGGCCCAGGTATGGATAGATTTGATGGTGTTTCTATTTCTTCTTATGCTTAGCTCTTTTTTCACTTTTTGTATGTATTTTTTAATAATCCCATTTTAGACTTATCTATGTCTGATGTTATCAAATTATAATGGTTCCTGCTGGTTTGGACATTTAGAAGTAGCAATAGTATTTAGAGTTACAGTATATACCACTTCATTGTGCTTTACAGCACTCTTTAAGCAGTTTACAGAGACAGCATATTGCCCCCAACAATCTGGGTCCTCATTTTATTGACCTCAGAAAGATGGAAGGCTGAGTCAATCTTGAGCTGGTCAGGATTGAACTCCTTAGAGTGGGCAGAATTAGCCAGCAATACTACAAATTGTGCCACCGTGGCTACTTTGGCATTTCAGTTTCATATATTGTTTTTGATTTTACCCCAAATTATTAAACATTAATAATAATGCATTATTGCCTTTAGTGCCTTGGATTAATTTAGATATGTTGCCTATTGCTTCTATGCTGTTTTCTGTATGGATTTTTAGGAGAAACAGCAGAATGCTCAATTTGCAGAGATCGTGTGTGTAGCCCATATCATCTTACCATTAATAAATTGTAATAGGTTTATGCTATAAGGTTAGATATCTAGGAAAATGGTATTTTCCTATCCAGTTTAAACTAAGTAATGAAACCAATATCCCATACTACTGTATTGAATTATGTATGAATTGGTGAGGTTAATTGGACTGTACATTATTCCCATTGTTTTTGTGCAATTTATACATGCATCATGCTTCATGGCATCTTAAAATGAAACTGCACATTCCAAATAAATTATATCTGTGTGTCAAATAATTTCAATAATAATCTTGATATTCTTACTTCTGAATAGTCATCTTGGTGACAATGACCACTAATGGTGCCATAATGTTCTATAGCAATATGAAGCAAGTGGATGGCTGCATGCAACAAGCAGATATTAAATGTAAAAATGTCAGGTGTGATAGAACAGGTCCACATAAGAAGGTCCAATTAAAGTGATTTAATGCCACTCATGCGTATGCAATATTCTCACCTGCTAAATGTTAAATAAGGATCACTAGAATTAAAGGAGGCTGGACTTTGGCCTGTGGCCACATAGAGATTGTAAGCTGATTCCTCTTCTAACTCCACCCTCTCCCCCTTCTTCCCCTACAAAATATTTTACAATCAAAAGTGACTTGTATTGTTTGTTCAAAAACTTTTTTAAACTAATTAAAAAACTTAAAGTATATTTGTTATGTACTATTAAGCAGTTTTTTCACCAAATTTTCAAGCATGAATGGTAATCAAGATTTATAATTAGTGAAAGAATAAAGCATATATTTTTAAGATCAAAGCTAGACCTTTGTTTAAGTAAACATTGATGAGATTGTAAAGTAAATATTTTCATTCAAACGTCAGCAAACACATGATGGTATTATCACCTCTTTGCAGCCTTTCAAAATATGTCTGATATGATAAAAGCACTGATCCTTGACCACTGATTCACAAGTTTAGTTCATTGTCAAATGAGAATCACAATTATTATTTGAACACACAGCCTTAATGTTAGAGTTACACATTGTTACATTTATCTTATACATTACATTCCTATAAAATCTTTGTTAGCTGCATAGTTTATGAAGAGTTAGGTGTTCTTTCATTAAAGATAAATATTTTGGTATTGATTATTTTTTCTCTTTTTAAAAAAAGTTGTCTCAGGATAGTTAAGCTAGCTATTTAATGGCTTTCACAGATTAAATATTTTCAAGCTTTTCAAAGTAGAAATATTGTGAATTTTGAAAGAGAGTATGGTGTTTTGTAACAGAACAACTTTGTTGCTATTAAGATATCTTGTTTTATAGTTGAAAGAAGAAGAAGGTATAATATTAACTACCGGATCAAAGAGCTTGGCACACTTATTCCAAAGTCTAATGACCCGTGAGTTCACCTGCCATTTTTATCATTGTATTTAGAATTTAAATAAAAAGAAAATACAAAAAAATGAAGCAGACAGGAATTTTAGATATCATATTTAGTGTGGACATTTCATCCAAAGTGGCAGAGTGCTGGAGTAAATTTTTGTGTCAGTTGATGGGTAATCACAGATTCCAATTTAACTGATAATCTACATAATATATTTTTAACATTGTACTTGAAATAGCATACTTATAAGATAAATACCATTTTGGGGTCAGTATTTCCCTACTAACAGTGACAAATCATATTAGCCTAGATATACAAAGCATTTTCATGTAGTATTTTATAGAAAAGTTTGTTTTAGTTTGTTTTAATCATACGGGTTTTAAAATATGATGTGGAATTGTTGCTACAACTAAACTGATTTTGGTGTACTATTAACATTGAATATCAAAATTAGACAAAACCTTTTATTCAAATAAGAATAAAATATGCTCATTAGAAAATCAGGTAAAGAGTTATAAATTTTAAATTATATTCAGAAATTTATGCTTAAATTGTCAGTAATGTATGGTTCCTAGTTCATTAATGGAGAATTCTACACAGATTTTAATCAGAGTTAATAACAAAAGCATTTTTACTAAAAATATAAAAACTATAAAAGTAGAATCATGAATTTGCATTTAGATCTTATACCAAAAAAGTCACTTTATTACGTTCTTTTGACATTTATTTTCATTCTGGGATTAATTTTAATATATAAGGGCTTTTTAACTATTCTATTAAAATTTCCATTCAGAAGCAATAATATCTATGCATGAATAATGGTCATGTAAATCATTATTTCATATTAATATAAAAGATTTTGCACATTTTTATAAATTTTGCTGACATGCACAATTGTGAAAAGGTTATCATTACTTTCTACAGTGATATGCGCTGGAATAAAGGAACTATTTTAAAGGCATCAGTGGAATATATCAAGTGGTTACAGAAAGAACAACAGAAAGCTCAAGAATTAGAGCAGAGACAGAAGAAATTAGAGCAGGTTAACAGACGACTGTTGCTAAGAATTCAGGTTTGTAGAGAAAAATGCTCGTTCAAAGCCAACCTATTCCTTCCTCCATCTTTTGATTTTGCTACAGCGTTTACTTCATCAAACTGTATTCAATGATTATAAAACACATACACATAGATCTACACCGTAATTACTTGGAGACTTAAGATATACTTTGAAAAATGTTCCTAACCTTCTTTTATTTTGGGGTACATTGTCCAACATCAAATGAAGCAGCATGTAATTTTCTGGTCGCTTCCTATAATAGACTGTGATTGATCTACAGTTTTAATTGGATAAGGTTCTAGATAGCATTCCTGAATGTCGTAAGAGAATTAGTGTGCAGTCACAGGCATTTTTAAGTATTTAATTCAATGCAAAACCCACTTGGGAGTATTTCATTTTCAGAGGTAAATAGTGCAACCAAAATCAAGAGAATAATCATCAGCCACAATAATGCAGACAAGTCCCTGCAGTTTTCTTGGCAAGATTTCAGAAGTGGTTTGCCATAGCTTAAATTAAAATTAAATAGACATGTGTAGGACTGTGTTGTAAGGTATGGTGATCTTAGATAATAGAGTATTAAACTCCAGTAAGATCAATAGGACTTCCAAGTCTAAGTAACACAGCACTAAAAAACACTCAGTGAAATTAGAGGATTTGAAAATACTTTAGCTGGAATATGCATAACATTGTAAATAGATGTTTACTGGAAACAGTAATTGTTTCTATAAAAACAATCACAGTGCAACATGTGAAATTGTGGGCATTTTAAAATTCTGAGAGGTATGCAGCAAAACATGTACTTGCGTCACGATCTCCCACTTTTATTACTTTTGGTCTGTTGGATTCAAGAACCCAGACAGTGGGAATTTGTGTATAATTTCTACTAGAATATCTATTAGGATCATACTTCAACTGATTAGTTTTTTGACACAAATTAAAAATGTGCTCTTGATAATTTCAAATAATTTAATTTCTTTGGAGATGAACCCAATATGAGTTAAGCCTAGGCAGTTGCCTCCATATGATCACTGCTTCCCCATAATTAAAAAACCCTGCTAAACAGCTATATTAAGCAACCATTCTTTATTCATACATTAGAACTCCCTCTCACTCATTTTCCCAGTATCGTATCTACCTCTCTCTTCTTCAGAGGTCACCTGTATCGTGGAGGATATTAAGAATTCATTCTACCAGCAGAATTGCATCTATAAGCAAAGTAGGAAGACCACCTGATAATATTTTAGATTATTAAAATATGTATATGTTAATATTCTCAAATTAGTAAATTTAAAATTGTTAATATTGTTATTATTATTTTTATAGTATTATTTTTGTTTATTTTATCATTATATTATTTTAATATTTGTCATGTGCTAGTTGGGTTAGTTTACAAATATTGAAAGATACATACACACATACATATATACAGTTTAAATCAATTTCTACTTTATGGAAAAGAGAGCTTGATTTATAAATGTTTAAAACTGGTTTAATTCTATCAATTATAAGGTATAAACAATGTAGGAATGATGCTAATATTTCATTAGCTTATAAAGAGAAAGCAAAGGTTTCCAATCTCACCTGTCATAAATAACAAAGAATAAGCCTAGATATTTAATATCTCTGAAAACTCTGAAGCAAGGGAAGAAAAATGTTTTTGTTTTGCTTTGAAAGTTTTGGAGAAAAATGAACTAAAAGCCTTATTTTTAGCACTCTATTTAGATGTTTAGTTCAGCACTCATTATTCAAATATTTGACTTTCTTTCTTTCTTTCTTTCTTTCTTTCTTTCTTTCTTTCTTTCTTTCTTTCTTTCTTTCTTTCTTTTTTCTTTCTTCTTTCTTTCTTTCTTTCTTTCTTCTTTCTCTCTCTCTCTCTCTCTCTTTCCTTTTCCTTTTTTTTCTTTTTCTTTCTTTCTCTCTTTCTATTTCTATTGTTGGGATATTAAAATGAAAGTGTACTGTGCTGAGAGAATAATTGTAACATTAATTGAATTTATTTTTAAGAAATATGTTATGCAAATGCATATGCAAAATGCTTAGCTTTAAAATGAAGCATTCTTCAATTTTGCCTATTTAAAGAAGCTGATAGGAAAAAAAACAATCCTGTTAATAGAAAGAATTGTCAATTTTATGGGTGTGTGTGTATTCTGGATGCAGAAAGCACTGACTTTCCAGAAAAATTGTGAAGAAGCTCAGATTATATATTTTTTCACAAAGGCAGTGTATACTTTCCTTTTTCAGAATCTGAACCTCCCTTCCAACAGTTTTAATTTCTTCTAAGCCTTTATTTTTATTATTCTATTATAAAATAATAATGTAGTTATAATATTATTGTTTTATGGACTTTTGGAAACTTAGTGGTTTTGCACTAAGATATTTTAAATGGATATCTTGATTTCCAATCATAGATTACTTTTGCAACTTTGCCATTTTATATATCATGATACAACTTATGTTATCATTACAAAATAAAGTGTTATGAAATATCTCATAATCTGTTTCCCATTTTTTAGAAGGAAAATGCCTTAGATGATTTTCCCCCCTGATTTTTTGTTCCTGAATTGGAACTGAAGCATTTATATTTGTGCTTGAATCTTAACTCCCAAATCATACCAAGAGTCCATGGTTCATCATTATGGCTATTATGTAGTCTTTATATGGCTTTATAAAGGTACAAAAAAATAGGCTTGTCGCATTAGTATGTTACATTTTAAGCATATTGTCAGACTAGGTTTCAGAACTGCACCAGATATAATACTGAGATGCATGGAATCCCTATGATTTTTTAAAAATCCTGCTCTCTAAATATTTTGTTTTCTAACACAGGAACTAGAAATACAAGCACATGCCCATGGACTACCAATGTCTTCAGTCAGTGTGGTTGACTTAGCATCCAGGGTCCTGAGGCAACGGGAATATCCAGAAGAGAATTCAATAGACTATATGCAACACCTAGCCATGGTTCAAGAGCAAGATGCTGATGTACATGACCCAGCTGCCGCCTTTTCTGATCCACTTTCCCACTTTACAGACTTGTCTTTTAGTGCTGCCTTAAAAGAACAGAGACTAGAAGAAATATTACTAGATGATAAAATATCACCACTTGGGATAGACCCTCTTTTATCTTCTGTGTCTCCTGCTCTATCAAAAGGAAGCCACCGAAGGAGCAGTTGTAGTTCAGGTGATGGTGATGATTTATAACATAGAAGAACATTCCATAGATAGAATAGAAGGAATTCTTCCTTGCTTTACTAGTGATATATGTATGCTGCTGCTTATTTCAGCATAATCAGGTTGGTTGCTGATAGAATCTACGGTATTTTGGAAAGGATTGAGTGTGAAATAAAAAATAAGAACATTTTCCAACTTTATAGAAATTAGTAAGATTTTACTCTCAGGCAAGACAAGGGGGGCATACATATTCAACGAGAACATTGCTTTTCATGCACAGAGGACAAACGTTTTGAATGAAAGCTTAATTTATTCATTACAAAGTCTCTGAATTATGAAAAGAAGTTTGGTTTCTCTTTGGCCTCTGTGCATGGAAGTTAATGTATAGAAGGCCCACTGTACCTTTTTATGTAGAAACACATGTAAAATCTATTTTCATAAGTCCCTTGTTTGGGAGTGTTGATTCAAATCATCAGACCTTTTGTATCATTATTATTTATTTACAAGGAATGCTGTACCTTGCAATTTTATTCCACTATTGTATAGAAGCAGGTTGGTGTTAGAGAATGTTGGGGTCAAAGGTAGCCCATTGCATATCAATCTAAAAGTAGAGGGTATGTGTTCTATTTTAGGATGCTTGAACTATTGAAAATGAGAAGCAGAACCCTAAAATAGATATTTGAAGAAGGACCCTAAAATAGATATTTGGCAACTTCAAGAAATTATTCTACGTATCATACTACATCCACAATAGCTTACAAAGATTTAAGTTCAGAGAATGTGCTTCACATCCTGGAATACTTGACATTGATCATGAAAATATTTCCTACCAATCTAAATTATTTATTCACTAGGAATGAATCCTAATGTGTTGGAAACCTATCAGCATGGAAAGTGTGCATTAGGGATATAAAACAATGTTGCATGTGGGAAGACATCTCTATCTTCACATAATTGGACTGACCTATTCCCCATAAACAGGGTCTAGTGCCCAGCAATATCACTTTAAGGTGAATTGTATAATTACAAATTGGTGTGCCATTGTCCCTGTGCATTTTGGGAATAAAATCACCCAGTGATTTTAAAAGTCCAGGCCAAATAAACAAAGGCCTAGAATGCAGCCTAATACTTAAAGATGGTAAAAGACCCATTGTTAATATTAATTGTTCCAATGAATCTAGGCAGTTTCAGAATAACCTTCTGCTGGACGCTTTCCTAATGAATATTTTGAAATTAAATGGATTATACGTCCATTATAAGTTAGATACTATTGAGATGCTTCCTATTTGTTTTTTTTAATCTTGCATCTTTTTCTGCAGTATAATTCTATTGATGATGTCACAATATATATGCATCCATGTTTTAAATCTCAGTTTGAATATTTTAACAAAGAAACTTGTACATTTTGTGTCTATGTTATGCCTCTCTCACTCTCACACACACTTCATTCAAAGAAGATATTAGAACAATTTGCACAGTACTCTCTCTCTCTCACACTCACACGCGCACACACACACAGACACACATACACACAGAGAGAGAGAGAGTACTGTGCAAATTGCTCTAATGTCTTATTTGAATGAAGTGCATTTATTTTTTTACCAATATTTGAAATATAAGATCAAATACTGAAAGATCTTTATTGTGTCCTTTTATGCAAAGAAAGTAGGATTTGCATTCTTACTGTGTTCTTATACATGGGGAACAGAGGTAGGCCAAATGAATATTTGAGTAGTTGTTCAAATATGTTTGAAAAATATCCCAAAAGTTTTCAAAGGAACTTAGTCAAGGCTCGGTAATATGGTAGGTACAGTGATGGGATTCAGCTGGTTCGCACCAGTTCAGCAGAACCGGTAGCTAATTTTTTGTTGCCCAGGCCCAGAATGGACTTCTGGAAGCAGTATCCACACAGAGAACCAGTTGTTCACATATTTGAATCCCACCACTGGGTGAGTATGTACTTTTCATGTGGTAAAGGTCCTAGGAATTTACAACTAGATTACTCATTGGAAGAGGATCTTTGGATATTTTTTATCTCTTTTTTTCTAGTAAGAGATATTCAATTAAGAAAAAAGAATTGAAATATTCTTATTTAATTCAAACAGTAAATGTAGATACTCATGAGATAAAATACCAAAGCCCTAAGTTGTCTTAGAGCAGAGATAAAGATTCTAAAAAACTGAAAAAATGAAAAAGAAAAAAAATGCTGTGGCTTTATAATATACTGGAAATGACTGGAAATAATTCCATCGCTTAATCTTAAGAACATTATTATAGAACATTTGATTATAATAGGGCTGTGTATATAAAAAAGAAAATTATTGTAATTTAAAATTATGTGGAGGCTTGTAGATCACTTGCATTTACTGTAGAGTCATTTTTATAAAAATTACTATTTTTAACATTAATAAAACCACTTGTTTTTAAGCAACTGCATGCAAAAGAATATGCTTTTTTACCAACTGATTCAATTTTTATTAAAGTAGTTTTAATACATGCTGATATTTTATTTATTTAAAGTATACAATTACAACCCAAGTAAAATAGATCTTTTTATAACTTGCATGAAGTCAGAATGGCACTAAGCTATATATCCAGTGACACATAATAATAATACCAGTTAAGCCTGTTTACTGCGGACACTATGCTGAACAATAAATACACAATGCCATTTTAAAACATCATGGTCATGTTGCTATGTACCATATCCTTAATATAATCCTATCTTTTTTGTTTTAATCATGTTCTTAAAGTTTTGAAAACAATTTAAAATGCTGTAGTAATTGCTCATAGGAAAGATGATTCTGAATAATTAAATAAGGAAGCTGTACCAACCCTTTTAAGTATATTAAACTTCCTCCACAGACAGTTTAAGGGAAACAGAATATTTTATCTCAGCAAGCAATACATTGGAAATTGCTGATAATTACACAACCTTGTGTCATTCAAAAGATATCCATGTTTCATGAATATAAGAAAGAATTTTAGCATTTAAAACTCCCAGTAATAAATGTATGCTTTTCTAGAATATATTTAAAAGATTATACATATGATAGAATGATACATTGTGATTAAATAGGAATACGATGCTAGCAATAGCTTTGTAGCAGTCTTGCATATTTTAAAATTCATACTCTTTGAAAAGGCTATTTAGCATGGTATGTGAGTGTAATATACCAATTTATTTGCTTTGGACTTATTTAATTATAACTCTTTTAATTATTGTGTTATACACAGTGGGACTAATTAACACTTGTAATTCAATTAATTTTGAATTAGATGAACTAGAAAAGAAAATTTAACATGGGAGCTGATGATGCAAAAACTTTAGTGTGTTTGAAGGCACAGAATGATCTGTATGTAAGCAGAGTTGGGTCAATCTGTTAACTCAGTTAAATAGCATGAGAAAATGGAATCACAATATACAGATTACAAAGACACAGCCTGCTATCTTCTTAATTAGAGACAATGACATTAACAAAAGACTTCCAATCAAATTCAGTGTCAGTATCATTTGTATGGACAGACAATGTCGATTAGAAGCAAACTTGGGAAGATTTGATGCTAATCAGTGTCAAATCTGCTAGCCTAATCAAGGATGCACCAGTTGTGAAGTATGTCAAGCAATGTTGGTAAATCACTGATACCCATCAACTTAAATATACATCAGTTTCATTAATTGGCAACTACAAGACAAATGTCGAATGCTCAGGATAGCAAGGATTCTGATACGATCCACCACACTGTGATTAAGTATATGATTCATGTAATAAGAAAAAGGTGCCTGCAGGCTATTGTTCCTAGCATGGATTAAAATTTGCATATTGCTTCTCCTTATGTCAAAACATCTGGTGTCTGCAAATGCTAACATTTCGTTAAAAAGTTTCATGAGCAACGAAAAGTAGCCTGGAAATATTGCATGTGACTCTTTCAAGCATTATAATTGAATAAGAGGCAGGGCGAGGGAGAGAAAGACTGATGGAAAACAACTGTATAGGGAGAATTATGGGAGGGTATATATTGTAAAGAGACAGGAATAATGTTCATATTGTACAAACATTGACTTTTTCTTCCAGGTGTCATTAAAAATGACAATTATTCTGACTGAAGTTAGTTGTGATGCTAGAATGTCACCATTAAGATAATATTAATCTATTAATTATTATATGGAATGGACATAAGGAGAATGCTTTATCTAGCTGACATTCTTAATATTCTCTTATATCATTTTTGGTACTATTGCATATCTTTCTAAACATTCACATGTCCATATGTTGTGAGATGGAGTAAAATGAGCGAGCATAGTTTCAACATTTTTTTTAGTAATTTGTGTGGTTCCAAGATTGTACTAGGTATTAGAAGCATGCTTATGTTTGCAGATGTGAGTATATAGCCAGCCTTTTCTGAAAGGTCAGGCATCATTAGGACTTGGAAGGAGGAACCGTTTGAAAACTGTTTGAGGGCCGTATCGATATCAGGGAAGGCCTCTCCGCTGCTTACAAGCGGTGGGGCACTCCGACCCTCTGGCTCTACCCCAAGGTCCCGGGAGTGAGGGTGTGCAGCCTCCTGAGCTCCGGCTGGTGTATTTGAACGCCAGGTCTGTCTCTAATAAGGCTCCTCTCGTCCATGATTTGGTCGAGGGTGAGCAGGCGGACCTGGCTTGCATCACGGAGACTTGGTTGGGCCCAGAGGGCGGGATCCCTCTGGTTGACCTTTGCCCACCAGGTTTCCGGGTGCTGCACCGGCCTCGGGCTCAGGGTAGGGGTGGGGGTGTGGCTGTTGTTATGAGGGAGACCTTGTGTCCGCGGGAGGCCACTGTTCCTCAGATAGTCGGGTGTGAGTCTCTCTTTCTGAGATGCGGCCCTGGTGCGCAGTTGGGCTTGCTGCTGGTGTACCTTTCACCTAGTCACGCAGCAGCAGCCCTGCCTGAGCTGCTCGATGTCCTCTCTGGGCTGGTGGTTGAGTTCCCGAAACTTATAGTTTTGGGGGACTTCAATCTACCATCGCTGGGAGGATCATCTGAGTTGGCTCGGGAGTTCATGGCTTCCATGACGGCCATGGACCTGACGCAAGTAATTTCGGGACCGACTCATGAGGGAGGCCACACCCTTGACCTAGTTTTCTTATCTGGACGGTGGTTAGATGATCTTGGTGGGGGCTCTCCAATTATTATGCCCCTGTCATGGACCGATCATCATCTCCTGCGGCTGGTCTTCCGTTTTGCCACCCCCCGCCGTGGGTGTTTGGAACCAATTAAATGGTACCGCCCCAGACGCTTAATGGATCCCCAGAGGTTCCAGGCGGCGCTGGGGTCCCCACCTGCCTCCCTTGCTCACAGCTCGGCAGATGCCTTAGTGGAAGCCTGGGAAAGGACGGCCACTGAGGCTCTTGACCGAGTTGTACCCCTGCAGCCCCTGACCCGGTGCAGATCCCGTCGAGCTCCATGGTTCTCTGCAGAGCTCCGGGAGATGAAGCGTCGGAGACGGGGCCTAGAGAGCGGTTGGAGGTCCAGCCGGTCCGAATCCGACCGATTGCGACTAAGAGCCTACATTAGGTCTTATCTCGCTGCGATAAGGGAGGCGAGGTCTAACCACTTCGCCACCCTTATCGCGTCCGCAGATAATCACCCGGCCGCCCTGTTTAGGGTGACTCGCTCCCTCCTAAATCAGGAGGTGAGGGAGGATCCCTGGCAGGGTCGTGCCGAGGAGTTTAACCAACATCTGTCGGACAAAATCGCTCGGATTCGGACCGGTCTGGACTCTGACTGGGCAGAGTCTGACGATCAGGACACGGGCGGTCTTGTCGATATCACCTGGGAGGAGTTTGATTCTGTGACTCCGGAGGAAGTGGACAGGATCATGGGGAGGCTGAGCACCACCACATGTTTATTGGACCCGTGCCCTTCCTGGCTGGTCTATGCAGCCCGGGAGAGGACACGCAGCTGGTTCCAGGCAGTTATATCGGCTTCTCTGAGTGAGGGTAGCTTCCCCGCCATCTTGAAAGAGGCGGTGGTGAGGCCTCTCCTCAAGAGGCCTGCCTTGGACCCAGCTGTATTGAACAACTTTCGTCCTGTCTCCAACCTTCGCTTTCTTGCGAAGGTTGTTGAGAGTGTGGTGGCGCATCAGCTCCCTCTGGTCCTGGATGAAGCGGATTATCTAGACCCGTACCAATCGGGTTTCAGGCCCGGGCACAGCACGGAGACGGCATTGGTCACGCTGGTGAATGATCTCTGGAGGGCTCGGGACAGGGGATATTCCTCTGTTCTAGTCCTATTAGACCTCTCGGCGGCTTTCGATACCATCGACCATGGTATCTTGCTGCGGCGTCTCAGGGGACTGGGAGTGGGAGGCACAGTCTTACAGTGGTTCTCCTCCTATCTCCAGGGACGTTCGCAGTCGGTGTTGGCAGGAGGGCAGAGGTCGACCGCGAGGTCTCTCATTTGTGGAGTTCCTCAGGGGTCGGTCCTCTTGCCTCTCCTGTTCAACATCTACATGAAACCGCTGGGTGAGATCATTCGTGGCTTTGGAGTTGGGTATCATCAGTACACTGATGATACCCAACTTTTCCTTTCGACCCCAAACCACCCCAGTGATGCCCTCAACGTGATGTCCTGTTGCCTGGAGGCGGTTCGGGTCTGGATGGGGAGGAACAGACTTCAACTCAACCCCGACAAGACTGAGTGGCTTTGCATACCTTCATCCCGGGTTTATTCGGACATTCCACCTCTGGCTATGGGGGTGAACTATTACCCCCCGTAGATAGGGCTCGCAACTTGGGAGTCCTCCTAGATTCACAGCTCACCTTGGAAGACCATATAGGAGCTGTGACTAGGGGGGCCTTCGCCCAGGTTCGCCTGGTGCGCCAGTTGCGGCCCTATCTTAGCCGGGATGATTTGTGCACAGTCACTCATGCGCTCGTGTCCTCTCGTCTGGACTACTGCAACGCTCTCTACATGGGGCTGCCCTTGAGGACCACCCAGAAGCTCCAACTGGTACAGAATGCAGCCGCGAGAGTTGTGTTGGGAGTCTCCCGATACTCCCATGTTACACCTCTGCTCCGTGAGCTGCATTGGTTGCCAGTTGTCTTCCGGGTGAGATTCAAGGTACTGGTAACGGTGTTCAAAGCCCTCCATGGCATGGGTCCGGAGTACCTTAGGGAACATATGCTGCCGGCATCAAGCTCCCTGCGCCCTGTGCGTTCCCACAGAGAGGGCCTCCTCAGGGTGCCACCGGTCAGAGAATGTCGATTGGTGGCCCCCAGGGGGAGATCCTTCTCTGTGGGCGCTCCGGAGCTGTGGAATCAGCTACCGGTAGAGCTCCGGATGGCGCCGGATCTTCGCTCCTTTCGTCGCGATCTCAAGACGTTTCTGTTTGTACAAGCCGGCCTAGCCTGATGGGGATTGGTGGGGTTTTTTATTTTTGCTGTCTTAATTTTATCTTGGGGTTTTAGAATTGTATTCCAATTGTTTTAACTTGGGCAATCATTTAATCTCTTTTTAATGTTTGTATTTAGTATTTTATTCTGCCCTGTGAACCGCCCTGAGTCCTCAGGGAGAAGGGCGGTATACAAATATTATTAAATTAAATTAAATTAAAATTAAAATTCAGGGGAGATAACTAGATCAAGAAGTTCAAAAAATATTCTAGAAGAAGACAATAGCAAATCACTTCCATGGTTTTGCCAAGAAAACTGCTTGGATGAATTTTGCTGAGACTGATTCAATATTATCTGTGATATTTGTATCTTGCAAAGAAGTGCACAAAGGTGCACTGGAAACTCTGTTGGGTTTTTTTGAATGTCTTAATGATAAATATCATACAGATTTTATGGCCACAGGAAATCAAGAAATTCTTATCTCTGTCAATGAGGCTATAAAAGATTCCATTGTATAGCTCATATTTACTAACCTGCAGACTCTGAGATGCATTTTATATTTCACATTCAATACACCATGCTTGTTTATATAGTTGTAAGTGACAATAATCAGCTGCAATAGGCCATGAAGAAAAAAAAAACGGAAATAGACGATAATCCCTAATTTATATACTCAAGATTATGTCCCCCAATCATTCATTTTCAGCCAAACATAGATTGGAATAGTACTGTATGGTTTTAGCTCCTTGTGAAATGCAATAAAAGAAAAGGCAAAGCATATCTTTTGGAGAATTGCATCCCAAGGTATCTGGGCTTATCAGAGAAGGCATCCATCTACTTCTTCAGGCTTGGGAAATCTTTTAGCTGGCCATCTCTAAATAGGCAAGGCAGTGCCTGATGAAATCTAATTCTGTGCAATTAAAGGCTTTAAAAGCAATAACCAGATGCTGAAAAACCTATTGGGATCCATTGAGCGACCTAAGAATTGCTACTGATGTAATTGTCTCACCAGCCATTCTGGCCATTGCATTCTGGACCAACAGCGTCCATCTGTTTTATAGATCTTTCTTGACGGGTTATGGGACCCTGAGAGATGGCATGCTGCAAAGAGGAGTTTGAGGGGTTTTTTATTGAGATTTTTAAACAAAATTTTAAGGGGATCTGGGAGGGGGGAGGCCCAAAGGATCCAGAATGAACTTGGGGGAGTTCAATCCGGAAAGTAGTCCAGACCATCAGATGGTTGTGGGGGGGAGTAGGGGTTTGGGCGGGGACTCAGCTCCGAGTGAAGAGGGTCTTCCCATCCCAATGGTAATAGGGAGGGGCAGAGAGTGTGGGAGCAGAGGGCTTTATCATAACTGGGGAACGGGCCACCGCTGTCTTCAAGTGGTTGCCTGTTCCCACCCTCGTGGCTCTTCTTGCTCCCCTGGGGGCATAGGATTGCAGGACCCTGGGCTCAGGTTGGTTTATTTCAATTCCAGGTCCATGGTGAACAAGACTCCCCTCATACATGATCTCATTGAGGAGGAGAACGCGGACCTGGCCTCCATCACGGAGACCTGGTTGGTTGAAGAGGGGGTGTCCCCCTCTCAGAACTATGCCCACCGGGCTTCTGGGTGCTTCATCAGCCATGGGCCCAGGGCAGGGGTGGGGAGGTGGCAGTTATTATTAGGGAGAGTCTTTGTCCGCGAGTGGCCACTGTCCCTCAGATAGGTGGGTGTGAGTCTCTCCTTTTGAAGTTGGGTCCTAGAGTTCAGTTGGGCCTATTGATTACGTACCTGTCTCCCAGCTGTGTATAATCGGCCCTGCCCAAGTTCCTCGACATCTTGCCCGGGTTGGCGATTGAGTTCCCCAGATGGCTTATAGTTCTGGGGGATTTCAATCTGCCTTCCATGGGTGAGGTGTCTGAGTTGGCTCGGGAGTTCATGGCTTCCATGACAGCCATGGACCTGACTCAAATAATTCAGGACCACACCCATAATGAAGGGCACACACTCGACCTGGCTTTTATCTCTGGGCATTGGATTAATGATCTGGGTAGGGGGGATTTAACTATCTAACCCCTGTCATGGTCAAATCATTTCCTTCTCTGGCTAGACTTTCAGTATGCTACCCCCCGCCGCTGGGAGGCAGAACCGACCAGGTGGTTCCACCCCAGGCGCCTGATGGACCCTGAAAGGTTCCAGACGGAGCTTGGGACATTCCTGCTTCCCTTGCCCACGACTCTGCCGAGACCCTAGTGGTAGCCTGGGAGAGAGCTGCTGCTGGGGCCTTGGATCGAGTTGTGCCTTTGCGGCCTCTGACCCAGCGCAGATCCCGCATGGCCCCCTGGTTTACCGAGGGACTCCGAGAGATGAAGCGCTGGAAAAGACACCTAGAGAGCTGTTGGAGGTCCAGCATATCTGAATCTGATTGAACACAGCTAAGAACTTGTCTTAAGTCTTACCTAGTGGCGATGGTAGTGGCAAAGTGTGTTTACTTTTCCGCTCTCATTGCGTCCGCAGATAATCACCCAGCCACCCTGTTTAGAGTGACCTGCTCACTGCTTAACCAGCGACTGAGGGATGACCCCTTGCAGGGTAGGGCTGAGGAATTTGTTCAGTATCTGCAGGACAAAATTGCTCAGATCTGGACTGGTTTGGACTCCAACTGGGCAGAATCCGATGGAGTGGAGAGGGCAGTTCTCAATGCTTCATTGACAGAGGGTGTCTTCCCCTCCACCTTAAAAGAGGCGGTGGTAAGGCCCCTCCTCAAGAAGCCTGCTTTGTAGCGAAGGTTGTTGAAAGTGTTGTGGCACGTCAGCTTCCACAATTCCTGGATGAAGCGGACTATCTGGACCCATACCAGTCCAGTTTCAGACCCAGTTACAACACAGAAACAGCATTGGTCACACTGGTAGATGATCTCTGGTGGGCCCGGGACAGGGGTTGCTCCTCTTTCCTGGTCCTACTTGACCTCTCAGAGGCTTTTGATACCATCAACAATGGTATCCTGCTGCGACGGCTTGAGGGGTTGGGAGTGGGAGGCACTGTTTTATGGTGGTTCTCCTCCTACCTCTCGGGCCATTCGCAGTTTGTAGTTGCAGCGGGGCAGAGATCTACCCCGAGGCCCCTTTCTTATGGGGTACCTCAGGGGTCAGTTCTCTCCCCCCTCCTGTTCAACATCTATATGAAGCCGCTGGGTGAGATCATCCGTGGCTTTGGGGTGAGGTATCACCAATATGCAGATGATACCCAGTTGTTTATCTCCACCCCGAGCCAACCCAGTGATGCCCTTGACATGATGTCCCAGTGCCTGGAGGCGGTGCAGGTCTGGATGGGAAGGAACAGGCTCAGGCTGAACCCCTCCAACACCGAGTGGCTGTGGATATCGGCATCTCGTACTGTCCAACAGGTTCCATCTCTTCTTATGGGGGGAGCTATTGCCCCCCTCAGAAAGGGCCCGCAACCTGGGTGTCCTCCTGGATTCACGGCTTAATTTGGAAGATCATCTAACTGCTGTGACCAGGGGGGCTTTTGCACAGGTTCACCTGGTACACCAGTTGCACCCCTTTTTGGACTGAGATGCCTTATGCACAGTCACCCATGCCCTTGTCACCTCTCGCCTGCATTACTGCAATGCTCTCTATATGGGGCTGCTCTTGAATTGCACCCGGAGGCTTCAACTGGTGCAAAATGCAGCCGCGCAGGTGCTTATGGGAGTATCTCAATACTCCCATGTTATACCACTGCTGTGTGAGCTGTGTTGGCTTCCGGTTGCCCTCCAGGTGTGTTTCAAGGTGCTGATAATCACCTTTAAAGCCCTACATGGTTTAGGCCCGGGGTACTTGCGAGACCACCTGCTGCCAATGTCAACCTCCCATCGCCCGGTTTGCTCCCACAGAGTTGGCCTCCTCAGGGTGCCATCGGCCAGGTAATGCCGGCTGGTGACCCCCAGGGGGAGAGCCTTCTCTGTGGGCACACCGACCCTCTGGAACTAACTGCCCCTGGAGCTGCGGATGGCCCCTGACCTTCAGTCCTTCCGCTGTGACCTAAAGACCTGGTTATTCCAACAAGCGGGCCTGGACTGATCACGGTTTTTAAATTTGGTTTTTATCAGTTTAAATTGTTCTTATTTCTTATATTGTTTAATCGTCTTTTAATTTTTGTATTTATATCTTTTAACTTTTTATTGTTGTGAGCCACCCTGAGTCCTCAGGGAGAAGGGCAGCATATAAATTTAATAAACCTTAAACCTTAAACTTCATCTTCTAAATTGTCTCCTGAAGAAAATCGGTGGGGACTTGGCAATCCTACAGTAATAAGTTTTGAGTCAATATATGTGAAAGTTGTGTAGTGAGAACCACATACAAGTATTTTTGATTGAGTTAGAACTAAGTTCTAAAAAAATGTCATACTTCTTATCTGTACATACATTTCTTCTTGATCTTGCTTTACATATGTACAGAGCAAAGTCTGTACGTATAGTCCTTTTTTCAATGTTGTATTTTGGATAGGATTAAATTAACCAGCTTGCTCCATTCTTTGACCAATTTTCCTTGGAAATCAGAAAATCAGTTGCTACTCAGAATGAAATGGGTGCTATATAATAAATAAATAAATAAATAAATAAATAAATAAATAAATAAATAAATAAATAAATAAATAAATAAATAAAGTGGTAGAAAGCATAATGTCTCTATTCCTTAAAATTAGTAATGAAAATTAACATTTCCATCAAAATAGAAATGCAGAAAGATATAATAAAATTCATTCATGTTAGGATAGGTTGCTAACTTCCCTAACTTAATTTTTGTTTGTATCACTTGTAAAAAAGTCTGCATTTTGGTGCCTTTTAATATACCATTTCTAAATGTAAGTATTTGTCAAGATACAATATTTAAATAAATGGAAAATATCAATTTAGTTCTGATACGGATTCATATGTAGGATATATGGCTAATTTATGGTAGACTCTTCCAGGTAGAGGCACAGATTTTCATTTAATAAATTTATTTATTTAATTTTATTTATTTATTTATTTTATTTAATTTGTATATGTTTGATAGCACACTGTAATTCTTTAATTTTATTCACTGTTTACTTTCTAGAAACTTTTGTATATATGTAATGAAAATGCAATAGTCTTGCAGTTCTCAAGAATTAACTAATCCTTCTGTAGCATCTGATTTTGGTTTGAAACACCTGGTATACAGGAAATCAACTGGTGAAAATATCTTTGTGCATAAGTCAGAAAATTCCATGCAGTTCTCCACACTTCTGAAAGCAGTAGGACTTCTCTACTTTATCTGATATGACAGGGGTCCTCAACCCCTGGTCCTTGGACTGGTACTGGTCCACAGCATGCCAGAAACTGGTCCACACAAACCAGTGAAGCCCCATCTTCAGCATGCAAACCTATATCTCCTCTGGTCTGTGGAAAAACCTCTCTCCATGGAACCGGTCCCTGGTGCCAAAAAGATTGGGGACCTCAGTGATATGACAATCTGCAAACATGCTTTTTTAAAAAAAATAAAAATAAATGTTCTAATTGTGCAGAATTGCTCATTAATCAGGTTTTTTAAAATCCTAATATTGAAGTATATATGCAATAGAACAAAAATAAAAATTGTTCGAGTTAATATTAATTACAAAGAACTATTTCTTTCTAGATTTTCTATACTTCCTAATAAACAAAATCCTACCAGTCTACCCCCTTCCAGATCAGCTGATTTAGAATAGAATAGAGCTGGAAGGGACCTTGAAGTCTTCTAGTCCAGCCCCCTGCTCAAGCAGGAGAACCTATACCGTCTTAGACAGGTCTTAAAAACCTCCAGTGATGAAGCACCCACAATTTCTGAAGGCAAGCTGTTCCACTGGTTGATTGTCCTCACTGTCAGGAAGTTTCTCCTTAATTCCAGGTTGTTTCTCTTTTTGATCAGTTTCCAACCATTGTTTCTCGTTCTTCCCTCTGGTACTTTGGTGAACAACCTGGTCCCCTCTGCCTTGTGGCAGTCCCTTAGATACTGGAACACTGTTATCATGTCTCCCCTATTTCTTCTTTTCTTTGGATTAAGGTAAAGGTAAAGGTTCCCCCGCACATGCATGCTAGTCGTTTCCAACTCTAGGGGCCGGTGCTCATCTCCGTTTCAAAGCCGAAGCACCTGCACTTGTCCGAGGACATCTCCGTGGACATGTGGCCGGCATGACTAGATGCCAAAGGCACACGGAACGCTGTTACCTTCCCACCGTAGTGGTCCCTATTTTTCTACTTGCATTTTTACGTGCTTTTCAACTGCTAGGTTGGCAGAAGCTGGGATGAGTAACAGGCGCTCACTCTGTTACGTGGCACTTGGGATTTGACCCGCCAAATTGCCAACCATCTTTAGTCTCCAGGCCTTTGATCATCTTAGTTGCTCTTCTCTGAATTTTTTCCCAAATTCTCAACATTTTTTTTGTGATATGGTGATCAAAATTGGCTGCAGTATTCCAGGTGTGGTCTTACTAGGGTTTTATAAAGCGGTTCTAATACCTCATGTGATCTTGATTCTATGCCTCTGTTACAACACAGGATTGCATTAGCTTTTTTGTTTGCTGCTGCACACTGCTGGCTCATAGTCAAGTGATCATCCACTAAGATTCCAAGGTCCCTCTCACAGTTACTGTTTTTAAGCCAGGTCTAGCCCAATCCGTATTGGTAAATGTAAGATTTTGCTTTTATCCACACTGAAACCCATTTTGTTGGATAGGGCCCATTGTTCAAGTTTGTCAAGATCTTTTTGGATCCTGAGTTTGTCTTCTGGGGTGTTGGATACTCCTATCAGTTTGGTGTCATCTACAAATCTGATGAGGTCCCATTCAATTCCCTCATTGAAGTCATTGATGAAGATATTGAAGAATACTGGGCCTAAGATGGAACCTTGTGGTACCCCACTGCTTACTTCTCTCCATGTGGATGCAGTGCCATTGAGGACTACTTGTTGAATATGGTTTGTTAGCTAGCTACAGATCCATCTGGTGATGTTGTCTATTCCACCTTTTCCTAGCTTACCAAGCAGTAGGTTATGGTCTACCTTGTCAAATGCCTTACCTTAAATCTAAGTATACTACGTCCGTAGCATTTCACTGATCTACTAGTTTACTCACTTTATCAAAGAATGAAATAAGATTGGTTTGGCATCATCTGTTTTTAACAAACCTGTGCTGGCTACTAGTTATGACTTTGTTTGCTTCTAGTTGTTCGCAGATCTTTTTTGATTATCTTTTCTAGGACCTTCCAAGGTGTTGATGTTAAATTGATTGGTCTGTAGTTTCCTGGGTCTGTTTCTCCCTCCCCTTTCTTGAAGATGGGGATCACATCAGCCCTTTTCCAATCCTCAGGTACTTCCCCGGTACTCCATGAAAGATATGGTGCAATGGTTCTGAGATAACATCTGCCAGCTCCTTCAGAAGTCTGGGATATAATCTGTCAGGTACCGGTGATTTATATTCATCAAGGTTGGATAGGTGTTCCATTACCATTTTCTTGCTTATTTTAATTTTTGATTCTAGTATGTCTTTTGCAGTGGTTTTTTTTTGGGTGTGTTGGGCTATAGTTTCTTTTTGTGTGAAGACTGATGCAAAATATGAGTTAAGCAGCTTTGCTTTCTCTGTGTTGCCTGAATTTTCCTTGCCATCTTCTCTCTTTAGTGGGCCTACAGTTTCCTTGATTTTTTTCTTGTTGTTAATACATTGGGAGAAATTTTTTTATTGTCCTTGATTTCTGTTTCAAGTCTTTGTTCATTCTGAGCCTTCGTTCTGAGTCTTTGCTTTCCTGACTTCATCTTTGCATGTTCTGGCTGTCTGCTGAAATTGGCTTTAGTTATGTGCCCCTCTTTCCATTTTTTGTATTTGTTCTTTTTTGTCTTTTAGTTTGTTAGAAAGATCTTTGTGCAGCCATGCTGGTTTCTTCTTGTATTTCTTGTATTTCTTTCTTAGTGATATTGTGCTGGTCTGGACTTTTGTGATTACATTTGGGGTGACAAAGTTGTCAGCTAGGTTGGTTAGGAATCTGTTTGATCTCCTGCTCACTGCAGAGTTTGTCTCCCAATTGATATCTGGATAGTTAAAGTCTCCCATTACATTGGTATGCTTCCTACATACATTTGTTAGCTGGTTGGCAAAGAGTTAATCTATTTCTTCTGATTGGTTGGGTGGCCTGTAATATGCACCTATGGCAATGTCACTTTTTCCCCCTTTTATATTGATCCATATAGATTCTGGAGAGATTTTATCTTTTATTATGTGCATTTCTGCAGATATGTAATGTGCTCTTATGTATAGGGCAACTCTCCCTCCTCTTTTTGTAGACCTGTTTCTTTTGAACACTTTGTATCCATCCATCCATCAATCACTCCATTCCATTCATGGGTTTCATCCCACCAGGTTTCTGTAATGCCAACTATGTCATACCCTCCCTCATGTACAATTGCTTCTAGTTTCTCTGTTTGTTTCCCAAGCTTTGAGTGTTTGTATATAAGCATTTATGGCTTTTATGCCTGTCCATGGGAGTGTTTCCTGTATCTCCTGATTGTTGTTTTGAGTTTTTCTTTTTTTCATCACTGCCTACCTCATTGTTTGATTTGTTTTCTTGGGATTTGTGATTGGTTTTGGGTTCTAGAGATTCTAGAGATTGGTCACCCTCCCCCCCTTAGTTTTAGTTTAAAGCCCTTCTGATGAGTTGGGCCAGTCTTTTTCCAAATACATTTTTGCCTGTTTTCGTGAGCTGTAGCCCATCCATTGCCAAGAGCCCTTTGTGTAGGAAATGCAGTCCATGAGCCAGGAAACCAAAGTTTTCTTGGTGACACCAACTCTTTAGCCAATGGTTTATTTCTAGAATTCTTGTTTCCCTCAATGGGTGTTGGCCTTTCATTGGGAGTAGTGATGAGAACACTACTTGTGCTCCTAGCTTGTTGACTTTATTGCCTAGTTGTTTGTAATCCCTCACTATTGTATGCAGGTTGTTTGTTGTGTCATTCATCCCAATGTGGAGGATGAAATCTTTACATTTTTTAAAAAGACCAGGTGTTAGAAAAACCCTTCACTTTCATACCAACATAAAACAACCACAATAAAAATGATGAATCATCTAGTCTCCACCCCATTCTATAATGTAGATAGTAAATGAAGCTTGAAAATGGAGAATTGTAGTTTGAAGGAAATCTGTAGTCAACATTTGCTTGAGCTTGAATATGGATCTACACAGGATCCATCACCTTAATAAAAAGGTTTTAAATTGTCTAAGAACTGGTATTTTTTTTTCAAGAACTCAGACAGAAGGGCTAGAACTGTGTGCATGGCCACATTTTTACTCAGGTTCAGTGTTATCAGCCTGTTGTCTAACCCATGTTGTTGAAGCTATAACAATTCATGACTTAATTGTACCTGCTCAGCTTTTGACAAGTATAGAAGATCAGTGTCCATACACATGTGGATACATTGTCAGACAATTTGCAGCCTTAAGTAAAAAAAATCAAGATGGATTCTCTCCTATTTACTTTGCAAATTAGGGAACAGCTGAACTTTCCCCAAAGATTCTTACCTAATAGGATTGCAAGTTCTAGATACTAAGACATTTTCCAAATATAATTACATAATTTTAACAATTATCAAAGTTATTTTAGATTCATAATGTGGATAGAGAACCATGAAATAGTGTTTTTTAAGTATGGCATCTTACAATTATGTCATATGCACAACTGAGTAGAGACAATATTTTACTAATTATGATTCATTAACAGATCCAGTTAATAACATACATTTTATTCTTGAAAAGCATACTACAATACTTGTTTCTGAACACTAAAATGGGAATGGGAAAATGTCATCATCTGAATTCTAAATCCAAAATTTATCTGAAAGTTATTTTTGATGGTATGCTAATAACAATTCTACTTGAAAAAAATCTAGGACTTTTCTAAACAAGTTTTCACTTATGCATTACTAGAGTTTTTCTCACACAAACCCTTGTTGACTTTTTCTCCTCTTTCTTTTCTGTTTTGTCAAGTTTAATTTTAGTGGTGTCATGTTTCCTTACAGTAAAATAAATAAGATGTATATCAGTGAAAATGAGTCATTCTGATATGGAAACTGAAAACATCCCAATGGCTTTTTGATGGCTCCTTCATTTAATATTTACCTGCAGGCATATGTGAATTTCTTCCATTGAAATGATATCTAGATACAATTTGTGGAATGACACTAATGTGGGCATTGCATCTTAAACTGACAAAATCCAGATATTCTCTTAACTTTACTCTAAGGAATTTTAAATTGACTCTGTTAAAGCCAAGGTTATTTGCCTTGGGGATGCCTAATGGAAGGAGCATTATAGCACTGTCCACAAATAGGTATCTTGAGAGATCCAAAGCCATGGTGCTTCATTGACAGTTAATAGTTTGCACTATTGCTGTAGCACAGTGATCTGCGATGTCAAGGGTCATACCTTTCCCTTAATATTTAAATAAAAATACTTGACTAGAGCAAAAAACAGCTTATTGCCAGTTATAGCTTCTGCTCAATTTCCAAGAACCTTTACAAAGTCATGCTAATTCCTGGCCTCTTTAGAATGCACAATAACCTTTCATAAACCTATCTTTTCCAATGTCCTTGGAAATGACAGTTATAAAACTACAAATGATTTTTAATGCAAAAAAAGAGAATGGCAGACTTAAAGATTATATCTCTATGTAACTAAGCAAGGTTCAAAATACATTAATGAGAAGCTGATAAAACAATTTATGACTGTCTTAAAGATGTTTAAGAGCTACTGTTGTGAAGAGAAGGGAGAAGCTTTTAACTGTTCTTATAAAATTAGGAAGCAACCTTAGGATCCTGCAGCAGAATCCTGCTAAACGGTTATACACAAGTAGAAAGCTATCTCTTCTCAAGATCCAAGAATTTAAAATGGACTATCTCTTCAGGTTTGTTTTGTTCCTGTAAATACTGAAACTGATATTCATGCATATGCTTCCCAGCATCTACCATTTTCAAATTGAAAAATGCCTTTTGGGGCATACTGTTACCACATATATATGGTTTTGGATGCAACAAGGAAAAGTTAATTACTTGCAAATACAGTAATTGATAAATTCCACTGATTCCAAAGCAGTCCAAATAATTGATGTCATTTGATGTACACTTATATAATTCTATAATTTATGATATTGTCATTTGCATAATTGACAAAAATGTAATTAGATCAGTTATATAACAGTACAAATTACTTTGTACAAATGAAATTAAATCTGTCAAATACATGAATTCAGATTTAGAGAACATTTCATTTTATTAGATACCTCTTTCCTCAAATTGAGGTTCTAATGTGTATACATGTTTGTCCAAATTTTTGAGTTGCAACACTTATTTGTGGATGTGGTCCAGCCTTTTGTTATTCTTTGACTGTCATTTGAATACAATTGGGATTGGAATGCCTTCAGTGAAAACTGAGTTTGCTGCAATGATCTACCAAGGTAGAAGTGGTCTGCTTCAAGTGCAGGCATCAGACTTACATTGTCTGTAAGTCTAACTAATTAAAAGTGACCTTTAGAGGGCCTTTGAATGACCTGGGGACAAAACCTCTTACCTATCAAATGATGCTGAAGATGCTATCCAGAAGATTAGTAGTGAGTGTGGAGTCACTGATGCTGGCATGCCAATCAGGTATTTGGTATTTGATGGCATATTGCAAAGGTAGAATTGGATTTGATGGCACTTCAGGAACATTTTCACACAATTTAACAAGTGGAATCTGCTGTGGGAGAACAGACAGCAGCTCTAGAAGACCAGATGGCATTGGTATTCTTATTTGGAAGTATTTGTTTACTGGCAGCAATAAAGACAGGATAAAACATTTTTTTTATGCGGTAAACTTTACATTATATTTATTTATTTATTTTACTGGCATGAATATTGTTCCATAAAAGAAAAAAAATCATTGCCTGTATTTATTTTATGACCAGTATTATTCCTTGCTTCAACATTATTACTGAAAATGAATTTTTAATAAAAGGAAAAATATGTTAAAAGTTATTTGCTCTGGATGTCAAATACATTAAGGATGCCATTGCATTGCTGTTTTATTGTTTTGTTATCCCTTTTTAACTGGTACACTACTGAAACATAGTGTCAATGCTGCTAACATCGAATGTTAATGCTTGACATGAGATGAAGAAGTAGCTATTTCTTATGTTAAACTTGTGTATTGCTTTAAGACTTGTGTATTGTTTTAGTTTAAAATTGGTGGGAGGGAAGAGTAGGGATGCATTTTGAAGGCCATTTGTCTCTCTAAAGAAGATAAGACTTTGGCAGTTCTTCTAAGGGAAGGGAAGCTGATTCTTTAAATTAATTGAAGAATATGATTAATGACAAAATTAGAAAGGTGGAGAATTGTGTTTAATTATATTGTTCAAGGGGTGGAGATTTCATATTCCAGCTTCCTTCGAGCAAGCATTTGCTGGTGTATTAGGCTAATAAAGGACTTTTAAGGTAAACAATGCCTCAGAGTCACTTGAAAAGCCCATACGTCGGAAACTTGACACATAGTTATTTTCATTCATTTCATTTCATTCCATTCATTTATTGCAAACTGGATTGGGGACCTAGAAGTGAGCTCCATCTTACAATCAGAAGGCTGTGAGTTTGATCCTAGGTAGCGGCAAAGAGAGAAAATATCTGCTGTGAGCTCCACATAGGTGTCTGGAATGGCCTCCAGCAGTAAATCCTCAGCTCTATTCAGTTGCGACAATTCCACCCCAATGCAAGGCATTATGTGGTCATTAAAAAGAAAATAAAAATGCAAACTCGATTGGACCCATACAAATATAGTTGACATATGGCTGGATTATAGCTAAACCTGCTTTCTGAAACAGTCTGAAGGCTCAGATGTAAAATCCCTGTGTGAATTTTTTGTTTAGCTTAAGACACACCTAGCAGGTGAAGGCTTTTCAAAAATTGTTCTGTCAAACACTTTACCTTTAATATGAACGTAGTCAAATTCATTTTATCATTCTGTTTTACTGTAGATGAGATACAAGTGTATCTTGTGACAGAAAAGTTAAGAAGCATTTGCAAGTTTGTCCCAAGACTAAATAAGGCACAAGAATCCCAGAAATTTCCAGCGAGCAACCAGCACCTTTAGGGCCACCTCTTCTCAATATAGGAACACCTGGACTAACCAAAAAGCCAAAAAGAAACTATGATAGGAACAGGCTACTGATTTACTGCTTGCAGAAGTCCTATTCTCTTGGCAATTCACATCTTCTAATTCTGGAGCAGACAAAGATGTCAAGAGACAAAAATGTCTCTTCTCCTGCACTTCTGTCTTGCTTATCATATGTTCTGATATTAGATTCCCAGTAGTAAAATATTTGATGTGCCCTGCATGAATACTCTTTATAGGCTTTTTCAAAAAGTTCCCATTTCTTATTTTACCTCAGCTCGTCCCTATAGAAGGAGCCCAAGATGGCATCATTAAATTGTAAGATCTGTAAAATAATAGACAAAAATGTTATTCTGTTGAAAAATGGTTTAATTGCATACAATTATTTTTCAAAATGACAATAACTGGTCAGCACTGACTCTACTGACATACATTGTACATATTAATAAATGTTTACAAACTACTTTATTTCACTGCTTTTATGAAATAGTCTTTCTAGCTAAAATCCAAATGTAATTAACATTAACCTATTGTAGATTTTCCATGTAGTGTGCAAATATATGAGAAGGTCAGTTCAAGTGAAAAAGCACTAACAATGAATTGAGGATCTTCAATTTTCTGTCACTTAAAAAGTAATGATTATTAATAACCCCCCAAAGTCAGGAAATAGCATCCTCAGAAACTCATTCTGGATTAACTTGCCTCATAAACCTTTAAGGTGACAGCATTAGCTGATAGAATCCACAAGACCTGCTGTAGTAAGAGATATTTCTTTTACCGCACAGTCTTATCAAATCTTTATTTCTCCTATGTTGCTCTCATAGCCTTTCACTCATCTCTCTCATCTAAACAAACATACTGTTTTATGTCATTTTCCCCCCTTGAGGTAGAATGTAATACATCCAAGGCAAAAGTCTTGTCTTTTTAATTAATATTGAAGGGAGCTTTAATATTTCATTCTCATCTTCCTTTCCCAGTTATCTTAAGATACTCAATACTAATACTGACAAAAGCTTGAAGCCTTTCAAACAACCATATACAAGTTATCATAATATAACTGTACAAGGTAGCCTCATCAGAGTGAGGCGTCTTTGTGACAGAGAAGACAGAACCATTATTTAGGTTTTAAATATTTTGTTCTTGTAAAAATATGCCAACCAGTAGAACTAGAAGCATATGAGAAAACAAGAAGAATTGTGTCTAAAGAAAATACCAGCAACTGAATAAACATGGAGAATAAATATGGATAGATTTGAAATGATTGAGTAAATGAAACTGTTACTCTGGTACTGAAAGAACATGAGTTCATTGTAATAATCAGAAACTCACCTTGAGTGTTGATAAGGAAAAGTAAGACTGGCAAATGACAAAATGTGTGTCACAATCTCCTCATGTATATGCTGTGACTTAACATGTTTACTTCTGACATCAGGATGCAAATACGTAATTGTGCCATTTACATGAAACATCACTATGCACTTCATCATGCTGATGTATGTGGTTTATAGTAGATGGTGTTGTAACTATTGATATCTTCATTCAGAAGATATCAATAGACCAAAAGTTTGGGATACATTGGAATGGTTTATTAATAGCACTCATCATTTAACAATTAAAGTCAAATAATATTTGACCTTGAATAAAGTAGCAATAATAACAAAATAATTTGCACAATGTGAAATAGACAGCAGTTTATTTTCAAAAATTGCAGTCCTACTAGCTGAGTGGCATGAGAAGGTTATTCCTTGTAGAGATAATAGCTGTGAAAATCTTATCAGCTGAAATGTGTCAAGCATTCCTCAAGCTATTGAGCTAGAGAAGTATGTAATTAATGCAAAACAAGAACAACTGACCAACTTACAATAAAAGTATTGACTCTTTCTGATCTCTAGCATGATCATCAAAATTATTGCAAAAACAAACAATTTGTTATCAAGGAAAAGAAATGCTATAAATAAAGTGAACAGCTGCCCCACAATAGCAGATCTATATTGTGTTCCCATACCTATTCTCAGTCCTGACAACATTACTGCCATCCTATTACTGGAAGTGAGCAATCTGAAGTAGGAAGCACTGTGTTTTAGATTTAAATGAATTTGAAAATAAAATTACATCATCTTGGAATATATCAAAATTTAAGTAGGCTTTCTTGGAATCATATCAAAGCTGAAGCATATGTATTGAATTTCATTATTGATTCAGAGACTCATATGAACATAGTCACAGGTCAGTCCCTTAGTAAAAATTGATAACACCTTTCCCAAGTGTTCGATATAAATAAGGAAAAAGGAGAGAGGGAAAGGTTGTAGCTAACATCTCTGGCTTCTACATATACTGTGTTTTTTTTAAAAAATAAATAAAATAAAAATCAAATTGTTTTGGGAGAGAGATGTTGGAGTAACATACCAGAGCAGTGCTATTTTGAACCTGGCAACTTTAAAGCCTTGGTGGAGCAGTGGGCTAATGCCTCCTTAAGTAACATCAGCTGCCTGCAATTAGTGCAGGTTCGCATCCCACCAGGCTCAAGGTTGACTCAGCCTTCCATCCTTCTGAGGTAGGTAAAATGAGGACCCAGATTGTTGGGGGCAATAAGCTGACTTTGTAATAATGCCGCTTGGGGTGGTGGTGTGAAAGCCCTAATAAGCAGGCATATACACAGTATGAAGGCTACTGCTAAGCTTGTAAGCCGCCCTGAGTCTTCGGAGAAGGGCGGGATATAAATGGAATTAAAATAAAAAATAAATAAAAATAAAGTGTGCAGACATCAATTCCTATAGTCCCCCAGCCTATATGGGAGATGTCTTAAAGTTGCCAACTGGGAAAAACACTCTACTAGAGGAGTGCTCTGACTTTTTTTTAGTTTCTCTTAGAAGCAAAAATGGAAAAGGAGGATCTGTGGGACTCAGCTGTAAGTAGTGAAAGATTGCTTGGAAAATGCATGTCTGCCTGCTTCTACTTCTGCTTCCTATTCACTATTTCAACTGTCATTATAGCTCCCTAGATGTTGATACTAATTGAGCAGAAAACAAAAAAAAGCTGTAAGCAGCGTTTCATTCATCATCATTTCCAAGCCCCTGCAGCTATCCTTCTGAAATACTGTACGTTTTTTGCCTAGAGTCATTTTTATGATATATGTCATTTTTATATAATATCCTATTAAAACAAGCTCAAAAGAGAGGAAAGGGAATCACTTCCCTCTTCCAGATTTAAAAAACACTGTTCCTACTCTTCTGAAATGTTTTATCTAGGGTTTATAACACTTTATAACATTCTCACTTTGGAAGATGCACATCCTTTTTGGTGGTATAATGTAAATGTATAGTAATTTATTAATGTGGAATTTAGCTAGTTAGATCCTAGCTAAGAGACACATTTGCCAGCTGTTTTCATTTAATTATCCCAGGAAAAAAGGAAGTTTTTCTTTTATTAAAAAAAGTAAAGTTAATTAGAAAACTCCCAAGTCTGAAAATACAGTAATTCCTGAAAGCATGCAGAAGCCCCCCTCCAACCTTTGTTCCTAGCGCAAACGGCTAGGAAAACACCTCTGGGTGGCAGCGGCCTGGAAAAGGCCTCCAGAGCCCAGATCAGGCTATGGAGGGGACGGAAGCATTCACCAGCCTCAAATCTGGGTGGCATCAGGAACCATGGCAGAGAGGATCTTTTTCAGGTGAGTCTGGCATGGCAGGCAGTATCTTAGTGGGTCAGGAAGGCCTTGGGGCCTGTTCCAGCACTAGGCCCTCCATGGCCTTCCCCACCCTGAGATACCGCATGTTTGCTTAATGAGCCACATTTATTTTAGCAAGCAAGGGAGTAATCTCTGCCTTGAATGAGATTCACTCTACAAGTTTTTGAGTTATGAGTGGAATGGGCAGGCTCTACTACAGAGATCAGCACTTGATGATTTTAATTTTTAATCAATAAGAGTTTCAGTAAGATTCAGATTCAGATGCAAGTTGGGCTTGCAGATCAATCTGAACTGTATTAAACTGTTTCCCAAACTGCCAATTCAGATCCAAATAGAATATTTCTAGTGATACAACTAATTATGGGATATAAAATGTCTCCAATTCAGCCTTCCCAGAAGGTCTTGCTATTTATTTCAAATATGGTTGTACACATCACTTTCCCATAATAATACCTGTCCTGTACATTTATTTTCTCAGGTTTGCTAGTGCCAAGGCTTATAAGCTTTGGATTCCTTTTAAGCACAGAGCATTTTAAGTTAGCGTAATAGCCATTTCACTCTCTTTCATCTGAAAAAAAATGAACACTTTCAGTATTTGTATTTGATTTGCAAACCACTTGAAGATTATTTTCTATGAGAAACAATATAAAATACTTTTAGTAAAGGTCAACTAAAAATTATATGGAAAATTGCTGGCCATGTAATTAAACATTGGCTAAGAAGTATTTGCTCACCATTCAACTTTTAAATATTTGAATATTCTTTCAAGTTGTAACAATAAATATTTTATATTTAAATTCTTTAGAGTTATTATGAAATACTCATATTTTCTAAGCATATGTGTTCTATTACTTGATTTCCTTATTGGAAAAGAGTCAGCTTTCTTTTAAAAACTGATCCTTGATAGGAAATAAATTTTCTAGTCCCAGGCATGTCAAACTGCCGGCCCACAGACCAGATTTGTCACGCTGAAACTGCACCCACCTCATTGCCGGCAATGGGGAAAAAGTCCCGATATATTGCATGATGTCACATGACATCATGATTTTGACATGCCCTGTTGTATATAGTTGATTATTCCTGATTAAGATAAGGTTGATATTGGATGTACTGATACTTATATGATTTGCCTCTCAGGGCAAATACTGCCAATTGGGAATAGGGAATGGACACAAGCCAATGGTTCTTTAGGTAACATTGGAAGGAGGAGAGGAGAGGAGAAGAGAGGAGAGGAGTAAAATATTGGGCCAAAGTTCTCACTCTTTAGCAATATTCACTGTGTTCTGGACAGGAGTCTTCACATGTTTGTGAGGAGCGTGTGTGTTCTTGCCAGAGTGGCAGTAACATTCAACCATGAAACTACTTGGTTTTTCAGACAGAAAAATGTCTTCAATGTTCCTGGCAAGAGAAGGGGATGAACAGGGTTTATGAGAATAAGTTCTTCATGTTCACTACAGGTTATGGCCCTTATCTAGCCTTGGGTGATCTTGAGAAGCTAAACAGAATTGGCCTACTTGCGTAGTACATGGATGTGAAAACAGTAGGAAGTTTTAAGACTGAGAAGTAAAAAGAAAATGAAATAAATACTGGAAAAATGCAATGGCAGCCTAATTAAGTCAACAGAGATGACAATCTGGTATGGGGAAAAAAGTCAAAATGTTGCTGTGTTAGTGCAAATGTAGGTTTGTGTATTATTTATGTGCATCATCTGTATGACACACATTAAAAACATGTAAAGCTTCACCTGTACCACTTCATTTGCAACCTTGTCATTTCTCCCCCCCCCCCCACATCTAATTGTTAAAGAACCAACATTGACCAGGAGTCAATCTTTTATATAATGAGAGATTGGTAACAACTCCTTTAAAAAATGGTTCAAAGCTCAAATTATGACAATTTGACAGAGGTAACATTTATTTGTTTTTGAGATGGAATATTGTGCTGCACTCAATTCTTTTAATTTTCATTGTATTGGAGTTCTTGGTAAGTGCTATATTATGATAACTGCATTAAAATAATTTTGCTTCAGTATCTAACAATGATTTTGCTATATGCAAGTTTATAAAATATTTAATAGTTGGCACTGTTGATCTTTAACTACTCACATTAAAAGGGGAATTGGTGGGAATTGTGCAGTCATTTCTTTTGGAAATGAAATTCCAAGCATCTGACCATAAAACAGTTTCAAAATGCAGAATATTTGTTGTGTTCAGAATTGGCCACTAGAGGTCTCTCTTGGAACAGCTTTCTTTTGAATTAAAGGAAGGCTCCTTAAAATATTTTACTCAAAAGAGCAGTTTTAGTTTTTTGATTGGAATTCCTCCCTTTAACTTATGCTAGAGAAAGATATAACGCCTTCTTAACCAATTCACCTGCTGATGAGAAGATGTTGGTTTGACTGAATGAATCATCTTGGATATTTTAATACACAATGGGTAGACTTTGGCACAAAAGTCTGAGCTTTCACCCTGGTTTTCCAAAGACTGAATATTCTGACCAGATAAAAACAATACAGTAAAAGTGCCTTGCTGTTGAGAGACAGGCAGCATGAGACTTTCAGCTCCACTGAAAATGTCTAAGATTCAACATATACTTAGATCCCGTAATTGCAAGCACAAACCTTTTTTGACTCCTCTTCGAAGAGAAAGGTTGAGTGCATCATTATGATTTTACTTTACACCTTTTTAATAAAAATGAACTGGAAATACTCTGTTGAAGGCACACATTTATCTTTTATTAAAAATAGTCATAAGGTTTATTCCAGTGGGCAAAGACAACTGAAAGAATGTAAACTGGCCAGGATGGTGTAAGTTATAATTTCTTAATTTTATTGTGGACATTACCAGGCCAAATATGCATAGTAGCAAATCATCAATGCTTAGTCTCTGAAGCTATCTGGAATCATTGAATCCCCCCCTGCTAGATTAGGTTTGAAATTATTTTTCTTAGTCAGCAAATCCTTTTGCAAAGTTTTGGCAGGAACATTGTTTAATTTAGTTTATTCAATTTATGATCATAAAGCAATCATATAAAAAGATGAGGACAAAGAAAAAGTATGCCTTCCAGATAAAACAACCAAGAAAACTAAACCAAGCTATGGTCTTGCAAATGTCTGTTGGGATTCTGTCTTTGAGGCAGGGGACAGGGATACATATAGAGAGGCCAGGGCAAACCTTAGGAGAGGCATTAAGATGGCAAAACAACAATACAAATATAAGGTGGAGAACCACCTAGCAGATAACAACCTGAAGCAAGTGTGGCAGGGACTGCAGCACCTAACTAACTTTAAGGGAAACATGAGGAACACGGTCAATACCGATGCCTTGTTGGTAGAGGAGTTAAACATCTTTTTTGCTCGCTTTGAGGTGAAAAGACCAGACCCCGTAGCCTATGCCTGCCGGGCTTCTGATTCTCAGCCACTATACGAACATCAAGTGAAAGCTGCATTGAAGGGTATGAATTCCAGCAAAGCTGCAGGCCTAGACAGGGTGCTGGGGATAGTGGTAAAGAATTGTGCCGATCAATTAGCAGGGGTCCTGACAAGCATCTTTAACATCTCCCTGCAAATGCCTGTGTTCCATCATGCTTGAAAGCAGCCACTATTGTCCCAGTCCCAAAGAAAACAGCAATTAACTGCCTAAATGACTACAGACCTATTGCATTAATGTCTGTAGTGATGAAATGCTTCGAAAGACTGGTTCTCCAACACCTTAGGACATGCCTCCCACTGGACTTTGACAAACATCAGTTTGCCTACAGGGGAAATAGATCAACAGATGACGCCATAGCTACTGGCTTACATTCTGTAGTGAGCCATCTGTAGAAACCTGGAAACTATGTCAGGATGCTTTTCATTGACTACAGCTCGGCCTTCAATACTATCCTGCCAAGCATCCTTATTGAAAAGCTGACTGACTTGGATTTTCCCTCTTCCATCTGTAACTGGATCAAAGACTTTCTGAGGGACTGGCCACAAATAGTGAGGGTTAGGTCTGTCACATTCACCTCCCTGAAGCTTTGCACTGGTTCGCCTCAGGGCTGTGTGTTCAGTCCCTACCTGTATTCACTGTACACATATGATTGTGTATCGTCTGACCCATCCACTGTGATCATTAAGTTTGCAGATGATATCACCATATTGGGTCTTATTACAGGTGAAGATGAAACAGCATACAGGGGGAAAGTTCAAAAACTATCCTCATGGTGCATAGAAAACAACCTGCACCTGAACATCGGCAAGACAAAGGAGATGGTGTTAGACTTCCAGAAGAAAAGAGAGGAACCCGCCCCACTTTACATTGAGGGTGGCTTGTGGAGAGTTTCCTCCTTTAAATTCCTGGGGGTCTACCTCAGCGAAGATCTCACCTGGAAAATCAACACAACCCAGGTGGCTAGAAAGGCCCAACAGAGACTCCATTTCCTTAGGGTCTTGTGAAAGAACAAAGTGGAACAACGACTGATCACTTCCTTTTACCGGTCCACTATAGAAAGCGTCCTCTCCCATTGCATTATGGTGTGGTATGCTGGCTTGACAGCCACAGATAGAAAGACACTACAGAGGGTGGTGAGCACAGCACAAAACATCGTGGGTTGTCACCTGATACCACTAGATGACATCACTATGACCCGTTGCCTTAGAAGAGTGAGGAAAATCCTCAGGGACGATTCACACCCTGCTCACCACTTTTTCACTCTCCTACCATTGTGTAGGAGATATAGAAGTATAGCCAGCTGCACCAACAGGATGAAGAACAGTTTCTACCTATGGGCTGTCAGACTCCTGAATAGAAAATAACTCCATGTCAACATGGTATGATAGACTTGCGGGGCCGGCGCGCTGTGCAATAAGCTCACATGGTGCAATAAGATTGTGTGTTTGTTAGTAGGATTCACTGGGCTAGGGATTTTTCTTCTTTTGTTCTCACTGTGAGTCGTGTTGCATTTCTATGCAATAAAAAACATAAACTCTTCAGTATTTTGTATTTTCTCAAAATTCTGGTATTGGCCATTAACTTGAATGGATCAAAACCAGCAGATGAGGGGAAAAAAACCCTTACTTTTATACAGAATCCAGTATCAAGAAAAGGGGTTGGGGGTGGCGGAAGGCATAGCTTAATTGTCCTCTGGGCCTCTTGAAGTTTTAAAAAGCCCCTGGGGAGAGCCTTTTTATTACAGTAGGTATTATGAAAGAGCAGTTGGAGTTTAGCAAAAGAGAAGGCAAAGGAAGCTGGGGCTCATATTCAGAGTCTGTACCCATCCACATTGTTTCACTATTTTCTTAACAATGGCAACAATAGTTTCTTTTGAATTCCAGAGCTCACCAAAATGCATATTAATGCCATTTTCTTTCTGAGCCTTGCAGCACAATCTCTCTCTCTCTCTCTCTCTCTCTCTCTTTTCTTGGCCTATATGTAGTGCCCAGTCATTTACCTTAAGGATGACTTTTGTACCATTTCTCACATGTGAAGAAAAAGAAATCAAAATAGCCAATATTGTGTCTCCCTAATCCCCCAAGATTTTTTGGTTTTGCATGTATGTTTCTTCTTGGATTTATTTTCCTATTTTCTTTTACTTTGCCTAATTATTCTGCTATACTAATATTATTATATTTTTTTCTATTTTCTTTTCTAGTTACAAGGAGGGCAAAAGGAACAATCTTAAGCACTGAAGACCTACTCTTAAAAAAATTGCTGTGCCAAATTTTCAATCACTGTAGGGCTGCAGGGCTAGAAACTAGCATTTTAACAAAAGAAAGTTAAGATATTTAGCTAAGAAATATACAACAAAGGAATTAATATGGATAACTGACATTTATAACAGAAGGCAGTATTGGCATCAAGCATAAAAAAATGAAGAAACTGGGTGGGCTTTTAAAATTGTTTGTGTAAGTAGGTATCCTGGGGGGCCCTACTGCTAGGGTTCCTCCAAGGTGCCCCAAGGATAAAAGGTTCTTTGAAGGTTTTGGAATCAAGTATAAGTCCCAAAAATAAATAATAAATAAAGTCACTTGCAAGATTCTGTGCTTATAGCCAATTTCAATAAAAGCCATTTTAGCCTTCCTGTGGAGCTGATTTCTGGGCCTGGTTTACCTAGTGGAGCAGACATCAGTCCTGATTTTGTTGTACCTCTGCTTTCTTCTTATAGTTCAGAAATATTAGGGAGGTGTGTGTCTTCCAAATATTATCTTATTCTGGATGTAAAATATGTTTCATCTCTTTTGCCTAGGCAATGGTCCTTATATATCTCTGCCAAGATTATCTATCTTACTCCCTCTACCAGATCTTTACACTATCCCAAATTAGAGTATTATTTATGCCAGACTTAATATGTATAAATAAATATTTTTTTCTTCTTTTCTGCTGATTGTTCAACCTAAGAACTCTTTGAATATGAGTGATGATGATGTTATCCACTCAGTTGTGTCTGACTCTTGGTGATTTTATAGTAAATATAAGGGCCTTGCCTAATATTATAATATCCAGCCACATTTATTTTCTTAGTGACATAGGAAAATGAATTAGAACAAGCTGTTAATTATGATACATAATTCAGATTACCTACACTGGCTAGCAACAGGCCTCTAAGTTCTTTGGGCAGATGTCTGATCTGGAAATCTTAGGATTTGAACATGGAATCTTTGATGAAAATCACAAAGATCTTCATCAGAGTTATGGTTTTTCTCGGTCTAAGGAAATCACTTAGTGTATTCTGCTTTTAAAAAGTTCAATTTAGTAAAGGTTTTATGTAAAACTAAAGTTAAAAATTATGAGTTGAGATTTTTCCAATGTTTTAAAAACACCAGGGGAAAAAGTCAGAAATTAATAGAATGGTGTGTGTGAGAGAGAGAGAGAGAGAAAGAAAGAGGGGGAGGGGAGGGGGAGAAAATATAATACCACAAGGGACAGAATGATACTGGGCAGATTACTAGGGCTGTTGCATTAAAACTGTTGCAATCACTCTATGTTAGTGGTGCCAGAAGATATTTGGAAATTTGAATTGTAACTTGGAAAAGATTCCTTTTTTCCACAATCCTATGGAAAGGCATAGAGCCAGGATAGTTATTCCAACCCTGGAAGGTCTTTTGATCCATGGCAAAAACTAGTATAAACCCAGTTTATACTAGTTTCTTTCCTGTCCCTGAACAGCCTCTTACACAATGCCTGGCACTTGATAACAAGCAGGTTATAAAACCGGTTACATTTAAATAAACACATATCAATGCTTTGAGAGTTATGAAATCATTTATAAATATACAAATATTGGAAACTGGGAAATTGTTCAAAGAATGAGATTTTTAGAAATGCAAGTAGAACTGAAAAACTAAAACCACAATTAAAACTAATTTATTTTTCTTTCTGCCCCTCCACACCCTACATATTTGTACTGATTTCAAGTTTTTATTTCTACTGATTTCAAGTTTTATTGCATTTCTCTCTCTATTTTTTTTGTACTAGACAGTTAAATCACAACACAGTCTCTAATGTAGCCTGGAAGCAGGCTTGACTTTCACTAGATTTTAGCCTATATCAAGCAGGCTTAGAATATTGCTCATGTGCATTTTACTCCCATAAACCTTCTAAAATGGCTTTTGCAGTAGTGATACAATAACATAAGCCCAAATGCTTTGTTTACAAAGAAATATTGGCATAAATACACAGGAATATTAAACAAGAACAATTGCCTTTAGCAGCCAAGGCTATTAAATCACCCACAAGCTGTCATCAAGAATTGAAATCTGCCTGCATATTTTTGCTGTTATGTTTGGCTGTCTAATCAAAACAATATGTAAACTGCTTATTTAGAAGTTAAATCTGTGTTCCTGGAGATTTTCTGAAAAGCCAAAGCAAAACATAAAAATACTGTAGTATTGCAGTGAAGCAATGTCTTTGTCTCAGTTCTCCACACATCACATGTGATTTCTTTACCTGCATATCTTTTTTTTCTTCCCACCTCTTCCTCAACTCTCCTATCAACCTTGAATAAATTTTATCAGGGCATCTTATATATACCCCTCTTATATCTGTCAACATAAAGTACCAACATCAAATCCTTGTAAATGTAAAGGAGAATTCAATGTGCCCATTACAGTACTTCTAAATTCTGATGGATTTGAGTCTGCCATTGCCCACAATCTGCTAAAGGCCCAAAGGCTGAGTTAGGCAAAAGGTGCCAATCTGTAGAAGCATATTCTTTATGTGACTCACAGGTAGGTGGTACTAATTTCTCAATCCTAGAAATACAAAAGTAATGATCATATTTTATTCAAGAACTCAAGAAAAATGAAGTCTGTGCCACAATATTATTTTTTCTAATGCCAGCAAATTTTGTCTTTGTTTAGATCTAGGAGAATGCAAAGACTTCCTGCTAGGTTGTTAAAGGCGATACAAACTGGGCTTTTAACTTCCCAGAAACAGTTTCTAAAAATAATTTCACAAACTATGATTTTTTAATTTTTTTATTGTTATTTATCTCTGATGGTTTTTGTATTTTGATGTGACTTTAATCATAATTTTGCTTGTAAGATGCCCAGAGTAATTTTTGTGACTATATAAATTTGTTAAATAAATAAATAGATATATAAAATTCAACTCCTTTACTGGTTACTATTAGCACTCCTGATATAGAGGTACAACTAATTTTTGCAAATATTGGCTGTAATTTTATGGATGGATAGAAGAGAGGAACTGAAATGCAAGGTTCATTATTGTTGTAATATGTAGGTGGTAGGGGTTTTTTTATCAGTTTTTAACTGTTTTGTGTGTGTTAGTGCTGCTCTTTCAACATATTTCATTAACTACAAACAAATCTATATTTTCTGCTTGACACATTGCCGATACAGGACAAACACTACTTCCAGAATGAAGGAACAGATGATTTGTTTTCCCACAACTCCCTGGTGTCTTCCAGCTTCAGTTCAAAGGTCTGACTTGAGCTTTCTTAACCCCTTCAAAATGGTTTGTCTCCAGCACTTCTCTTCTAGTAGTAATCCCACTTCCACTGCAGCACTCCTTTTCCAGCAGGGCTGTTTGGTGCTCTGTTCAGGCATTCCATCCTAGCCTGCTAGGCTAATATGTTCTCAAGATTTTATAATATTTCAATGTATCTAAGAATGGCTGATAAATCAAGGACCTATAGCACAGATGTCAAATTCGCCATGTCATTGTTGGAGCTAGGCTGGGCACAGATCTGCATGATGCAACCGGCCTGTGGGCCAGCAGTTTGAGATCCCTGACCTACAGTATTCTCCCAAGCTAGAAGCTCATGTTTCATATGACCTTTACATCTCCCAGGGAGCATACTAAGATTCCTTCTTTGTTTCTATCAACCTTGTTGCAAAGTTTCCATGAAACCTCCATCTTTTTCCTCTGTTATGACTTTTTGTAGCATCAAAGCAATGGTGAACACAAGAGAAAAAAAGGGCCTGTCTTAGTGTCAAAGGATATAATGTGGGAAGGAGGGGAGAGAGCGAAGGCATGTATGAAAGTAAAATAAAGACATGAGGACCAGTAGAAAGGAATAATCACTAAATGCACTGTAGACATTACTAGTTGGGTAATGAAACATCTGCAAGAAAATAATAAGCTCAGAGAGCATCAATGACTTCACAAAGGAAAAGGTAAATAGGGCTAGACCAATCCATATAGCAGCCAATCACTAGGCTTGGCTTCCCTGAATGGATGGGAAGGACAAGCAGGAAAATTGTCAGTTGGGTCTTGTAGTAGACATCATTTGAATGAATGCAAGCCCAGGTGCATGGCCAGCATATAGAAATTCAGACTGAAGCCATGAGCAGCATAGCAGACAAACTATGCATTGTCTGAATTTTCCAATGCAGCTTTGTCCCATGTCTTTCAATACTAGATGAAACAGAAATAAAGGTAAAGGAGAATAGGCAGTGGGATGGCAGAATGCAGGTTTTTATCAAGAGGACACTGTGGGTGTCCTCTTCTTCAGCCAAATGTTCCTCTTTATTTCTTGACACTGAATTAAAATCTTTTGCTGGGACATCAGTCAACCCTGTTATTTAGGAGGTAGGCAGTACATATGGATGCCTTACAGTCATTTTAAAGTCTAACTCCTGAAATTTTATATTTTAAAAAGTAGATTTATTTTAAAGATTTCTTCCTTTTCATGTAAAGAATTTCAAGGTAGCTCCACAATCCTTCTCAATAAATTAAGGTAAAACTGAAATGCTACAAAGCAAGTCATAAGATTTTTTTAAAAAAACTTGATTTCTGTCAAAAGTCTTTTCTGATATTTATTAAAATCTGAAGATTTTCCCCATCCTTTTGCAATTTTTTAAATTGCTCCCTATTTAAGAAAAAAAAATCCCAAACCCCATGTTATGAGGTGCAGTTGAAAATGAGAATGTCACAAAGAATAGTGCCACTTTAAGTACAAAATGGGCCCAAATGAACTACGGTCTCCTTTTTTAGTCTCCCGCTATTTGTTTTTACAATGATTGCAAGTTTCTATTATAACACTTGCCTGCCTGAAAAACTCTGGAAAGACTTTGGTTTCCATGGTGACACTTTTCTTTTTCATACATATTTATCATTTAAAAGCAGGAAACCCACCCTATTTTTTTCTATCAGTGAAATGCTACTTTTAGCACAATAACCAAAGTCAGCGCTGATTTATTTTTTTGTGTCAGTGTGTCTTAAACATATTCCTCCTATCAATAAAAACTCATAGAGTGGCACAATAATTTTCTTGTAAGTAGTTTATTTTGAACATGTCCTCTGAAAACATTCTTTGTCTCTCTTCCTCTCTAAACAGACGTGTGCTCCCTTCTTAAACTCATTTTCAATTAACATTAATACTTGCCAAGTTTCTAATTATTGCATCCTGATCATGCCAAATATCATTTTGACCATATAGCTGGACACAGAGATCTCCCTGATTTTCCTGTGGATATTTTTAGCATTTTTTAAAGACAATTGTAGTAAGAATTTAATAAGAAAAAAATCATGTTCAACCTTTCCCTGTTACACTAAAGCCATATAAGATATGGACTTTTTGTATTTTACTTCACTTGAAATGAAGCTTCTTTTGAATTCTAGTGTAATTGTCTATTCCATAATCTGGAAAAACAAAAATGTTATGTCTACACCCCACCTTCACACTCCTTTTAACTCTTTGTATGCTATTGCTGTCATGTTAAAGAAAATAAGTTAGGCTGCAATGAGTTACAACTAGCAAGCATACTGAAAATTCAATGGTATGATATATTTCAAAGTTTCCTGTGGCAAAGGTTTTTTTTATGTTCTGGAAAAAAATGGAAATGAAAGGAATTGATCCCATTATTCTCTTCACCCAGAAGAAGTAAGGTAATTTAGGTGTGTCTTCATGCCCTTGCTTATCATTAAATCATTCTGCAATAAGTCAATCTATTTTCTGAGTGGTGATTCAACCTTTTTTTTATAGAGTCCATTTAGAGAGTTCCAATAACAGTTGAGGGTCAAAAGTAGGTCAAGCAAGCTAGTAATCCAGTGGGCTTCAGCCAGAGCTTTGGGCTATCTCTTCCTGTTCCATCTCCATTAACAAGGACTCAAGCACTAAATCAGGGAAATATGAAATAATGGCCACTCAACCAGACCACTGAGGGTGACCAAGCAGAAGTGTGAATGGCAGGCAGATGCAATGCTATTGGGACCCAAAACTTAAATAAATAAGGACCAGGTAGAAAGTATGACAATCCTTTTAAGGCAGATAGTAGACATTAATCATTTGGCCAAATAATATATTGACTTTGAGGGTGTTTGTTTTCCACATATACCCTAACATCAAAGTGAGGCACAGTATTTACTGTTTAGAGCAAAGAGATCTTAGTGTTCCATAATGCTGAGGTATTAGTGGTGGATGGAAGACCTTGCAATAATGGTGGTTATATTTTTATGCACTCAGGAACATAATGGCAGTAATAGCAACATTGACTTAGATATTTAAAACATAACATCTTAGGATTTCAAACCCATGGAAAGTTTTCAGGTCACTTTGGGCCAACCCCCAAAGGTATCTAGAATCCACTGAAGCAGTAGGCATGAGCTTAAAAGGACTCCAGAAGATGGTAGAGGACAGGAAGGCCTGGAGGAACGTTGTCCATGGGGTTGTGATGGGTCGGACACGACTTCACAATTAACAACAACAACAACAACAACAACAGAATCCACCTACTATATGGAGAAGGCTATATTCTGGGAAGTTTATGCATCAAAAGACACATGTGCTTTGTAACGTAACAATAATAATAAGTTGGAAGGGACCTTGGAGGTCATCTAGTCCAACCCCCTGCTCAGGCAGGAAACCCTATACCATTTCAGACAAATGGCTGTCCAGTCTCTTCTTAAAAACTTCCAGTGTTGGAGCATTCACCACTTATGGAGGCAGGTTGTTCCACTGGTTAGTTGTTCTAACTGTCAGGAAGTTTCTCCTTAGTTCTAGGTTGCTTCTCTCCTTGACTAGTTTCCATCCATTGCTTCTTGTCCTGCTTTCAGGTGCTTTGGAGAATAGCTTGACTCCCTCTTCTTTGTGGCAGCCCCTGAGATATTGGAACACTGCTATCATGTCACCCCTCACCCTTCTCTTCATTAAACTACACATACCCAATTCCAGCAACCATTCCCTATATGTTTTAGCCTCCAGTCCCCCAATCATCTTTGTTGCTCTTCTCTGTACTCTTTCTAGAGTCTCGACATCTTTTTTACATCATGGTGACCAAAACTGGATGCAGTATTCCAGGTGTGGCCTTACCAAGGCATTGTAAAGTGGTATTAGTACTTCACGTGATCTTGATTCTATCCCTCTGTTAATGCAGCCTAGCACTGTGTTGGCTTTTTTGGCAGCTGCAGCACACTGCTGGCTCATATTTAAGTGATTGTCCACTAGGACTCCGAGATCTCTCTCACAGTTACTACTATCGAGCAAGGTACCACCTATACTATACCTGTGCATTTGATTTTTCCTGCCTAAATGTAGAACCTTACTTTTTTCACCACTGAATTTCATTTTGTTAGATAGTGCCCAGTGTTTGAGTCTGTCCAGATCCTCCTGTATCTTAAGCCTATCTTCTGGAGTATTGGCTATTCCTGCCAGCTTGGTGTCATCTGCAAATTTGATGAGTTCCCCATCTATCCCCTCATCCAAATCGTTGATGAAGATGTTGAAGAGCACTGGGCCCAGAACAGAGCCCTGGGGCACCCCACTACATACTTCCTTCCATGTAGATGCAGTTCCATTGAGGACCACACGCTGAGTACGGCCTGTCAGCCAGCTACGAATCCATCTGGTGGTGATGCTATCTAACCCACATTTTTCTATCTTATCAAGTAGTAGGTTGTGATCTACTTTATCAAATGCCTTACTGAAGTCCAAGTAAATTATATCTACAACATTCCTCTGGTCCACTAGTTTTGTCACTTGGTCAAAGAATGCAATATGGTTTGTCTGGCATGATCTGTTTTTCACAAACCCATGTTGGCTTTTAGTGATAACTTTGTTTGCATCAAGGTGTTCACTGATTAGTTGTTTGATTATCTTTTCCAGAATCTTCCCAGGTATTGAGGTCAGGCTGATAGGTCTGTAGTTTCCTGGATCTATTTTTTTCCCTTTTTTGAATATGGGAACTACATCAGCTCTCTTCCAGTTCTCTGGTAGTTTCCCAGTGCTCCAGGATCTTTGAAAAATATAGTTCAGTGGTTCTGAGATTACGTCTGCCAGTTCCTTGAGAACCTTGGGGTGTAATCCATCTGGTCCTGGTGATTTGAACTCGTCTAGGCTGGACAGGTGCTCAGTTACCATTTTCTTGCCTATCTTAACTTGCGTTTCTATTCTGTTTTTTATGGCACTGGTTTTGGTAGGTTGGACTGTTTTTTCCCTTTGTGTAAAGACAGATGCAAAAATTGAATTAAATAGTTCTGCTTTCTCCCTGTTGCTTGTCACCTTCTTGCCACTTTCCCCCACTAATGGACCAATCATTTCCTTAACTTTTTTCTTGTTTCTTATATGTTGAAAGAAGCTTTTTTTTGTTATTTTTGACTTTGGTTGCAAGCCTTAGTTCATTTTGAGCCTTAGCTTCCCTCACTTCATCTTTGCAGGCACGGGCTGTTTGCTGATAGTTATGTGCCCCTCTTTCCACTTCTTGTACTTGTCCTTTTTATCTTTCAGTTTATCAGAGAGTTCTTTATGCAGCCATGCTGGTTTCTTTTGAAAGCTTTTATTTTTCTTCTTTGTTGGTATTGTGCTAGACTGGGCCTTTATTATCTCACTTTTCAAAATTTCCCAAGCTTCTTGAGTTGTTTTCCCCTTTAGGATTTTCATCCATGGAATTCTTCCCAAGGTCTCTCTAAGTTTATTGAAATTAGCTCTTTTAAAGTCCAAGACTCTAGTTTGGCTGTATTCTATTGCTTGTTCTTTCATAATGTTGAATTCCAATACTGCATGATCACTTTTCCCCCAAGGTTCCTGTGGCTTTGACACTTTCTATCATTTCATCTCTGTTAGTGAGAATTAAATCCAATATGGCTAATCCCCTAGTTCTCTTCTCTACTTTTTGGGAGAGAAAGTTGTCTGCTAGGTTTGTCAGGAATCTGTTAGATCTTAATAATACCTCTGCAAGTTACAAGAGGTTGTTCTGCCATGAACAAATAACACTAAAGTAAAAAATATTCCCTGATTTTATTTTCTAATTTTCTACATATTGGGAATGCAAATCACAACTCTTACAAAGTTCATCTCTTCCATATGTGCTTTCCACTCACCTCTTTCACATGTACTTTGTGTTACAGATCAAACCTATAATATAAATTATTTGTAATAATAGAAATCTAGTTCATCTGCTAAAGAATTTTTGCACAAAGGTAGTGAAACATCATTTCAGAATAGCTTGGACACATATCAGTCTAAATATTGCAAATGTGTAGAGTTGCAACCAGACTTGCTGGGCTCAATATGGCCATGTTTCCCCTTGATAAACTCAACTTTAACATACCCAGAAGCTTTAATATGCAGAGTAAGGATCCTATGATGCCTGGTCATGCTAGCTTTAAAAACTTTTCCATCATTACAAAATCTTTCGTTGGAATCTATATAAAAATATTTATCTTATACTTCCAAATTTAGGTTAAGAAATAAATGTATTATCATTGACATTAAAGTACCTATCTTTCAAAGTAGAAAACTTCCTGGGACATAGAGTCTAGTTGTATTGAACTTCAGAGTGTAAAAACTCCAACATATTGTAGCAGAGATTCTAGAAAGATCCATTTGATTACAAAGGCTTCCTGGATTAAGTTACCCAGATTGAATAATAATTATTGTTCAATTATATAGAATTCTTTATTATTATGATTGGGCTTGGATTTCTAGCACACATTTCTAAACAATTGAAATTTATTCTCCAAACGTAAACATAAATTTGAATCTGAATTCTTGCTGGAGACTTTGGTTTTAGCTACTGTTTTCTTGCGACCACCACCCAAAACAGAACAATCCTGATAAAGAACTTCTGAATGACTGTAAAGACCCACTTCAATCTTCATCTCAAGAAAACAGAACTCTTAGGGAGGAGAGAGGGGAAGAACTTTTTTTCCTTTTTTATAAGAGGTGAAGGAGTTTTTCTTTTTTCCCCTCTCTCACCTTTTTTTATATAGTGAAAGTGTTTGCTGGGAGATTGAGGAGGAATTGGACTTTAAATTTGCTCTGCCTGAACTTACAAGATGTGGTTTTAGTTCTTAAAGGAGAAGAGAAGTGAAAGTGTGAATGGAGAGTTAAGTGCCTTTAAAATAGCTTCTAAGCCTCCTAGAATCCCTGTTACTAAAAGTGCAGGGACATCACCTGTTCAGCAATCTGGACTGCAGTCTTTGACATCATCCCCTGCAGCTTCTCCACCTGTAACGTTGAATGACCTGCAAGATGCCTTAAAAGCGGCTTTAGCCACTCAGTCTGAAAAAATAACTGAAAAAATAACTGAACGGGTGGCTGAGCTTATTGAGGAGAAGAACAAGGAAACACAGGAGGACATTCTCTTAGCACTTCAGGGGCTGGCAGGATGTATTGAGACTTTGAATGAACGGGTGGAAGAAGTGAAACAAAATAATATTTTGTTGGAGGCTAAAATGGGTGAAGCTGAATTTAAAATGGACAAAACGGAGGAAGAGGTTCTGATGTTACAGTATAGAGATATGGAGATTGCCCTAAGGATCAGAGGCTTGAAAGAGAATTCTCAGGAGAACTTGCAAGAGATGCTGGTGGATGCTTTGGCACCTGTTTTGGGGTTTAAACCCGAAGAATTCTTTGGGGAGATAGATAAAGTCTTCAGAGTTAACTCTTGGATTGCCAGGCAGAGGAAATTGCCAAGAGATGTGGTGGTGTATTTTTCGAAGAGGAGGATAAGAAATGAGATTATCTAAATTTTTTATAATAAGAGATTTACAATTGCTGGTCAAGAGGTGTTGATTCTGAAAAAGATTCCCCCAAAAGTTTTGAGAAAAAGGAAAGAATTTGCTTTTTTGGCAAAAGAATTGAAAAAACAACAGCTTCAGTTCAGATGGGAGATTCCAATGGGGATTGTGGTGAATTTTGCTGGAATAAGATATCATCTTAATACAGTTTTGAAGGCATGAGATTTTTATACTAATGTATTGAAAGCAGGTTCACCGCCCTCTACAGAAGATAAAGGAGGAAAGGATGAAGGAGTGCAACAGTTACAAGAAAAACAGCAATCTTCAGAAATTGTGCAACCCTTGGCTTTAGCAGAAGAAACTTCAACTCAAAGAATAACATGGGCTGCATCTAGACGTAAGGCACAACAACAACAACAACGGCAACAGGATCAATGTTTGATGATTACAACTCAAGAATCAAGTGAAGCAGTGGGAGGAGCGAGGCCGAAGAGGCAGATTTCTGAAGATCTTCAGGCAGCGCACCGGAGGCTTCAAGTCGCAAAGGATGGCGACAAAATTCCTGACCTGGAATGTTAATGGCTTGAATTCACCACAAAAGAGGAAGAAAATATTTCAGTATTTGAAACATTTTAAAAATGATGTTGTATGCTTGCAAGAGACACATATTTCCATATCTGATCAGAAATATTTGATAAATCTGAGACTGGGTACACAATTTATTGCATCCGCTCCATAGAAGAAAAATGGTGTAGTAATATATGTGAAGAAGGGTTTGATAGCCAAATTAATAGAAGCAGATATACAAGGAAGATATATTATTATTGAACTTTTGATTGAAGGGAAGAAAATACTTTTAATTGGAATATGTGCTCCCAACCAACAACAAGAAGAATTTTATAAATTGCTTCATAACAAAATAATTCAATGGGACTACAAGTCTTGTATTTTAATGGGAGACTGGAATGGTGTGATGGACACGCAGAAGGACAAGAAAGGTTTTTTTTAAAAAATACTCCTAATCATGCTAGATTGCCTAGATCTTTTTTTGATTTGAAAGATGATTTGGAATTGAGAGACATTTGGAGAGAAAGAAACGTGGATGAAAAGGATTTTACTTTTTTCTCAGACAGACATCAATCCTTTTCTAGGATTGATTTTATACTAATTACTAATGATTTTTTTCTAGGATTAAGAAGATCAAGATATGTCCAAGAACTTTATCGGATCATAGTCTAGTTTGGATGGAATTGGATAAGGGTAATGGTGATAGAAGATCATGGAGATTAAATGAAAATTTATTTAGATATGTAGAAAATGTGGAAGAATGTAAAAAGCATATGAAAGAATTTTTTATTATGAATATGCACAAAGGCACCTCTATTGAAATGGTATGGGATGCAAGTAAAGCTTACATGAGAGGTGTCTTGATATATTTGAATAATAAATAATAAAGCTATAATAAATATAGACGTAGAATGGAATTTAAGCATAAAGAAATAGAGGAGGAAATAAAGAGGAAAGAGAAAGCCTTTACTATGGATCCATCTGATAAGAGGCTAAAAGAATCAATTAAGAATCAATTAAACATATCAGTTTGATATGTTAATGGCGGACCAGGTGGCAACTAATTTAAGATATGCTAAACATCATATTTTTAATAATGCAAATAAACCTGGCAGGTGGTTAGCTTATTTATTAAGGAAAAAACAAAGATCTCGTCATATAGACAAGATAGAATATAGGGGTAAAGAAGTATTTCAGCAAAATCTTATTAAAAAGGCCTTTGTTGAATTTTATTCGAAGTTGTATGCAAGGGATAAAAGTCAAGGTGTAGATATAGATAGTTATCTGCAAGGAGTGAAGATCCCGGCTCTCACACAAGAGCAACGGGAAGAGATGAATCAATTGATAACCACTGAAGAAATTATTTTAGCAATTAAACAATTAAAAGTAGGAAAGGCACCTGGGACAGATGGATTGACTGCTACTTATTATAAAAATTTACAATTTGATATGGTGGAACCTTTAAAAGAACTGTTTAGAATGATTCAATCTGGAGGGGAGGTACCCCCATCATGGAAAACAGCATTTATAATGTTGATTCCAAAGGAAGATCATGATCCTGTATAAACCAAAAATTACAGACCTATATCGTTGTTAAATACTGATTATTTTTTTATTTTTTATTTTAATTCCATTTATATCCCGCCCTTTTCCGAAGACTCAGGGTGGCTTACAAACTTAGCAGTAGCCTTCATTCTATGTATATGCCTGCTTATTAGGGCTTTCACACACACCCCAAGCGGCATTATTACAAAGTCAGCTTAATTGCCCCCAACAATCTGGGTCCTCATTATAAGATATTTGCAAAAAATTTAGCAACTAGATTGATGAAGGTTATGCAACAAATGATTTATACTGATCAAACAGGATTTATAAGTGGTAGGCAAATGAAAAATAACATGAGACACATTGTAAATGTATTAGAATATTTAGAAAGAAATAACCAAGTCCCTGCAGCGCTGATTTTTTTGGACGCTGAAAAAGCTTTTGATCAATTGAATTGGCAATTTTTATTTAAGGTGTTAGAGAAGATGAAGTTTGGGGATAAGTTTCTACAACCTATCAGGGCTATATATCACAAACAAACAGCTCAAATAATAATTAATGGTAGCTTATCAGAAGCTTGTAAAATTGAAAAGGGTACAAGACAGGGATGTCCATTATCACCATTGTTGTTTGCTTTAACATTGGAAATATTTATTTTTATTTTTATTTTAATTCCATTTATATCCCGCCCTTCTCCGAAGACTCAGGGCGGCTTACAAGCTTAGCAGTAGCCTTCATTCTATGTATATGCCTGCTTATTAGGGCTTTCACACACACACCCCAAGCGGCATTATTACAAAGTCAGCTTAATTGCCCCCAACAATCTGGGTCCTCATTTTACCTACCTTGGAAGGATGGAAGGCTGAGTCAACCTTGAGCCTGGTGGGATGCGAACCTGCACTAATTGCAGGCAGCTGGTGTTACTTAATATTATTATTAAATATTATTGATTAAAATACGTGATTCAAAGAAAATACAGGGAATTAAAATTAGAGATCATGATTATAGACTGAGGGCGTTTGCAGATGACTTGGTTATTACGTTAAGTCAACCAATTCAATGAGTTTTGGATTTAATGGAAATAATTTTAAAATATGGACAAGTTTTTGGATTTAAGGTAAATAAAAAAACTAAGATATTGTCTAAAAATATGACTATAGAACAAAAGGTTGCTTTAGAAAAATTAACGGGATTTGAAATAGTTAAAAAGGTTAAATATTTGGGGGCATATCTTTCAGCTTCAAATACTAAATTATACAAGAATAATTATGAATTTTTATGGTCAAAAATATAAAAAGAGCTTGATAGTTGGAAAAAATTACAACTGTCTTTATTGGGAAGAATTGTAGCTGTGAAAATGAATGTTTTAACAAAATTTTTATTTTTATTTGAAATGATACCTATATTTTAAAAAAGATTCAAATTTGGAGGAATGGCAGAGAGGTATTAATAAATTTATCTGGGCAGGGAAGAGACCGAGAGTTAAATTTAAGATAATGCAAGATGTACGTGAAAGAGGTGGTCTCAAAGTGCCCAATCTTAAATTATTTTATGAGGCGGCAGCATTATCGTCAATTAGTGATTGGTTTAATTTAACACAGAGGAGTCTATTGAATATTGAAGGGTGGGATTTGTTATATGGTTGGCATGCTTATTTATTGTATGATAAAAAAGTGGATAAAGTCTTTAAAACACATATATTAAGGTCTGCCTTGTTGAGAGTTTGGAAAAAATATCGATACAAGCTGAATTATAAAATTCCTATTTGGGCAATACCTAAACATGCAATAGAAAATATAAAGGTGGGATTTAAACATGATGTGATAACATATAAAGAAATTCTTAGATTGGAAAAGAATGAATGGCAACTGAAGTCTTTTAATATTTTAAAAGAAGAAAAAATAGTACAAACTTGGTTTCAGTATGGGCAGTTACAGGCTAGATGGAAAGAAGATCAGAAAATTGGTATTTCAATATCAGATGGGAATTTGGTAAAGCAAATTAGAGATCAAAGTCGAGCGCATATAAGAAGGATATATAATGCATTGATAGAAATTGATTCAGAAGCGGAATTGGTTAAGGATTGTATGATAAAATGGGCCCAGAACTTTCAAGAACCAATAATAATGGACACTTGGGAGAAAATATGGGTTAGGACCCCTTCATGGATTACTGCCTTGTCGTGGCGAAGGGGCTTGCGTAATTCAATGAAGCTATGAGCTATGCCGTGCAGGGCCACCCAAGACGGACAGGTCATAGCAGAGAGTTCTGACAAAACGTGATCCACTGGAGAAGGAAATGGCAACCCACTCCAGTATCTTTGCCATGAAAACCCTATGGACAGTACCAAAAGGCAAAACGATATGACGCTGGAAGATGAGCCCCTCAGGTCGGAAGGCGTCCAATATGCTACTGGGGAAGAGCAGAGGGCTAGTACTAGTAGCGCCAGAAAGAATGAAGCGACTGGGCCAAAGCCGAAAGGACGCTCAGCTGTGGATATGTCTGGTGGTGAAAGGAAAGTCCGATGCTGTAAAGATTTTTTCTCCATAGGAACCTGGAATGTAAGATCCATGAATCAAGGCAAGCTGGACGTGGTCAAACAAGAGATGACAAGACTGAACATTGACATCTTAGGTATCAGTGAACTAAAATGGACAGGAATGGGTGAATTTAATTCAGATGACCATCAGGTATACTACTGCGGGCAAGAATCCCTCAGAAGAAATGGAGTAGCCTTCATAGTCAATAAAAGAGTAGGAAAAGCAATACTGGGATACAATCCTCAAAATGACAGAATGATCTCAGTTCGAATCCAAGGCAAACCATTCAATATCACAGTAGTCCAAGTCTATGCCCCAACCACCGGTGCTGAAGAGGATGAAATTGACCGGTTCTATGAAGCCCTACAGCACCTTATAGAACAAACACCCAAAAATGATGTCCTTATCATCATGGGGGATTGGAATGCTAAAGTAGGAAGCCAAAAGATAACCGGAATAACAGGCAAGTTTGGCCTTGGAGTACAAAATGAAGCAGGGCACAGGCTGATAGAATTTTGTCAAGAGAATACGATGGTCATAGCAAACACTCTTTTCCAACAACCCAAGAGACGGCTCTACACATGGACATCACCAGACGGTCAACACAGAAATCAGATTGACTATATGCTCTGCAGCCAAAGATGGAGAAGCTCTATACAGTCAGTAAAAACAAGACCAGGAGCTGACTGTGGCTCAGACCATGAGCTTCTTGTTGCAAAGTTTAGGCTTAAACTGAAGAAAGTAGGGAAAAGCACCAGGCCAGTCAGGTATGAATTAAATCATATCCCCGTTGAATATACAGTAGAGGTGACAAATAGATTTAAGGAATTAGATCTGATAGACAGGGTGCCTGAAGAACTATGGACAGAGGTTCGCAA